>NW_028300951.1:8732500-9460000 GCF_049000335.1 Polistes dominula
TCGAAATTATTTATATATATTTTTCCAATGTTAAAGAAAAATATATTTGAATGAAATATTATTTATACAAAATGTAATATATTCGAATAAACTGATGTAATAAATTGTACGGGAGTATTTTTTGAATATCGGCAGGATACTTGGAGGGTGGTTGGGTCAATGTGTGTTTACGTAAATAAATGCGTTTGTAATTGAGTTATGTTTACGACATCCTTACTGAATTACTAACTCAGACAAATTAGCGCTATTTTAAAATCGCGTTTGCTAGAGCAAAGGTTATCATCGTGTTCGTTAATGGGATAAGTAAAGTAGGTCAAAGGTGCTCTCCTAGTAGCGTCGATGAAAATGTTAGTAACAGTAATAGTCTGATTCGTGCACAAAATGTCTTTTGTGTGTGTGTGTTTTTTTTCATCCTGCGTGTTGCCTCTTTTTTTAGTTTTCATTTTTTTTTTATTCCCCGGAAAGATGCTACCTTTTATTCGCGGATAGTAAAATTTACATTTGTGTGCTGTAGTAAATAAATACTCTTGAAAGTACCTTGAAAAAATTTTTTTTTCACTACAGGTTACATCAAAATGTGTTATACTTATTTTGAGATATTTCGGATTATTTTCTTATTTTAAAATTTGTTAAAAAAAAAAGTTTGTTTTTTATGTTTAAAGTTTGTATCGAAAGTTGTCGTTTTTATTTTTGTTTGTTTGTGTAATTTTTGTTTGTCTACCTTCTTATTCGTAAACTAATTTTACTTTTTCTTTACTTTTTTATTTAAATCATCACAAGTACAATAGAAAATATAATAATATTTAAAATAAATCTTAAAAAGAATTGTGTTGTTCGATATGGGTTTTAAAATTGAATAAAATTTCAAATACAGTTTAAAAAAAAGAAAGATTTTTCTTCTGTTCACCATGTGTGTTTAAAATTATTATTATCGTTTTATTTGATAAATCAAATTACAATTTAGTTTTAATATTCTGATATTTTTTTTTATTTTCGTTTAATTGTAAATTTTTAAATCACGAAAAAGCCTTGAAAACATATTAACAACAAATTCTGACAAAAAAATAAAAAAAATAAATTAGTCAAACAATTTTTTCATCAAACTCTGATAACGAAATTGATAACACACGCCATAGATCGTATAGAAGAATAAAAAAAAAAATATTTTTATCGCATAACCTTTTTTTTCTTTTTCAAACTTTTCAATCCGATAATTCAACATATCAGAGATGATAAGAAACATTAAATTTATATTTACTCGTAGATACATGCGTACGAATGTATGTCCATAAATGTGAGAGAACATGTAATTTATTTCGTTTGTATTTGATTAATAAAATTAGATAAAATTAATCTGATAATGATGATAATACTTGAAGAAACCAAAAAAATCAAAATAAAATAAAAATAAAAAAGAAAAGAAAATTTCTAAAAGTAAAATGTTTTTTACAATATATTTCTTTCAAAATAACGCAGAACGTGAAAATTTGAAAACGAGAAAAATGAGAATGAAAGAGAAGAGAATTGAGGATAAATAGTTAAATTGAAAGTACCTTCAATAATAATATGTTTTCATCGAAATCAAAAAGGATGGTTTGAAATAAGATCGGAATGAAAGGTCGAAGGATCCTTGGAATTCTTTGGTAAAGTCAAAGGTGAAGTATAATTCAAAATGTATTAGCAGTGATTGTGTTTTCTCAACGTTTATTTGACGACACACTTTTATATACATTTTTTCTTTACCCTGAGTTTATAAATTACATACTTGTAACGAATATATGCAACAATAGATATAAATAAAACATACAAAATATTCAAACTATAATTAACATTTATTTTTATTATTATTTTTTTTTATTATACACTGTATTTCTAATATATATATATATAATAATAAAAATAAATATGATGAAATAATAAAAATAAATTAATTAAAAAAAAATATAATAAAATAATAAATATATATATATATAATAAAATAATAAAAATAAATTAATAAAAATAAATAGAAATTTTAAATATAAATTCTAAATATATATTAATAAAATATAATATACATATATATATTTTTTTTAAATCATACAAGGGGTGTCCAAATAATTTTATCTATTAAAACTATTATATTGTAATTCAATTGTATTAGAAATGAAACAGATGTACGACTGTTGAATTACATTTTTTTATTCTTTTTTATATATTTTCATTAGAATAAAGTTTTTTGCTCTCTTTCTCATAGAAAAAAGTTCGTAGAAAGGGGGGGGGGGAAATATATATATTGGCAATACAATGTGGAACGAATTCGAAACCTAGACGATAAGGGATTCGAGTAAATTCATTCGAGTGGAAAGTAAATAGTGTCTGCTCTTAATTACGTACTTCGAAACACAGCCAAGGGACTAAGGGCGAGGGGGAGGGGGGGAGAATAGTCGCGGGGGATCGTATTAACGCCTTCCACATAGGTACTTCGATTAATCGATCAAAGGGCCTCGCCCATTCTCCTTTAAACTCTGATACTTAACTTTCTATTATCTTATTCTTTTTATTTTTCGTGAAAAAATCAATTATATCAAAGATTATCTTGCCAACAAATTATATAACACGATTCAATATTTTTCCTCGATTAAAGTAACAAATTTATAATACTATAAACTGTAACATTTTAGCGTAAGTTGCTGTTGTTGTTTTTTTTTAATTATTATTATGCAATGAAATATATCAGATATTTATTTATAAAATATTATAAATAATTTTAGTTTTAATTTTTGTTTAGTACGATACGATCATAAGTATCATTTCCTTTTAGGAAATTTATATATAAATATTTAATTAATATTATTACATTAACCTTTGCTTACCACCCTTCCTGGAGTAACACGCTTACCACACCCGGGTCCTTTGGACACGGGCGAGAAAAATCGTTATAAAAAAGAAACTATTGCACAGATTTACAACAACATTTTTTTGAGACTTCTTTAATACTTACTTAAAAAGACTATATAGGTTTTATAGCTTTAAATTAAATTTAAATATGTTTAAAAAATTACCAAAGTTGAACAATTGATCAAAAATGACTCAAGTTGCAAAAAAGGTCTGGGTCCTTTGGACCAAGTGTGGTAAGCAAAAGTTAAAATATAATATTTTGTATATAAATATTTAATTACTCTCTATTATTATAGTAATGTATAATATTTTATATATAAATATTTAATTACTATTATTATATTAATATTATAATATATTAAATAATATTATTTTAATATTAATTAAGATGATGATATATTAAATATTATATTATTATTATTATATAGTAATATAATATTTTATTACTATAAAAATAGTATTAATAAATTAACAATAATTTGTAAATTTATAATAATAAATTTAGTAATATTATATTACTATTTAATAAGTAATTAATTACAATACAATATTAATAATAATAAATTTAATAATATTATATTACTATTATTATTGTTATATTATACTTTATATATTATATGTGCCCATAATTATGAAAGTGGTCTAAGTCATGTATCTCTTGTTTCGAGATATCAAAAGAATTACATTTGTACACTAAATGAATTATTCTACATAATATTGAAAAAACAATGATTATCTAACGATTCATTTTTAAAAATATCGTGACAATTACATTGAATTTATTTAATTTAAAATAATGTGGTGCGTAATAACTAATAAACTCATTTTTTTTTTAAATTTTGACTTACATTAGACCACTTTCATAATTATGGGCACATATATCGTACGTATATTGATTGTGTTTGGTTCGATGAATAATTTGCTTTTTAAAAAAATTCAAACACTTCATTTTATTTAAAATCAAAAGTTAAATCTTCTAGAATTAGTTTTCTTTTTTTTTATATTAGTTTATTTACGATTAGATAGAAGTCCTAAAGGAATTTACACGGTGGTCATTTGCTTAAAGGATTTATTTATTTTTTTGTTCTTTTCCTTAAACCTCATCTCTTTCTCTTTTGATGATCGAGTGAATGCAAATAATTACTTTTATACTACTGAGAGTAGGACTATTTTACACAAACGGTTTTTTATACGTAAAAATAAGGATCTTTTAACAGGATCATCATTTTTTAAGCGTTTAAACACATATTGTTTGTGTGTGCGTCTGTTACATGTTGATTTAAAACAGAATTGAAACAACTCTTATGTAACACACTTTCATAATAATTTTGACATTGTTTCTGTATAAAATACCGTAGGGTATATTATTTTACGTTGAATTATTATTTAAAACGAATACACATAGAGAAACTACGTAGATTATTTGCAATTCATTTGTATTATTATTATTTGCTCACGATGTTAAATTCCCATGGCATTAAACATTTGTTATTTTTTTTTTGTTTTTGCTTTTATTTTATTTTCTAATTAAATCAAGGAATAATTTTACTAACGTTGTTTAACACGCACACAACATTTCTAGCATAATCAACAATTTGTTCAGAAAAATGGTATGATTAACCGTGTTATAGGAAAATTGTGTGTATATTGTTTTAACAATAAAGTATAGTTTTAATAATAAAGAAGTTGAACCATACATACGTTCAACCCATTATCCGAAGTACAAAAGTTACTTTTAAACTGTGTGAAAATGAGAAGTTTCCAGTTAGCTCGTTGTTCAAGAAAAGATATTATCGGTGATAACTTAAAAAGAAAAAGAAGAAGAAAAAAAGTTAGAAAAATTATTATTCTTCCTTTTATAATAATATTGTTCTTTTTTTTCGTGTTCTTATACAAAACGGTACCACTTAAACGTCGTTTTCGCGTCTAATAGTATTATTATGGTTTAAGGTTGTGGAAGAAACGTGAAACGGAGGTTTGGGGTAGAGGGTGTGGGGTTGTAATCGATATTAAGTAAATTCCTTAAGCAAAGATAACGTCCTGATAAAGCAAGAGTCGCGTTATCTTTTCATTTTTTTTTTGTCCTCTTTGCTATTTAATATCGTGTGTACAGTGTTTTTTAATAAAATTCCTTTCTCCTTTCGAGAAAGTCAAATATTTTATAATTAATTTTTTTTCTTTATTTTTTTTTATTAATATGCATGTAGGTATATGTTCTATTCTAAAAATATTTACTAATTAATTGTAAAATTATTCCTAGGATTTTTTTTCTTTTTTTTTTTTTTTTTAATTTATTCATATGTGCAGAATTTTTATGTTCCTTTTTTTCTTTCTTTTTTGTTTTCGTATACAATATTAAATAATAATTTGTCTATAGTGATATAATAAAAATGTAATATTTAATAAAATATAAAAATAGAGATGAATTATTATTATTATATAATATAATAAAATAATAATATTATTTATTATATTAATTTAATATAATTAATTAATTATATAATAATTTTATTTTTATATATTTTATTATTATATAATTATAATAATAATATAATAAAATATAATATAATCTATAAATCTAAATAAAATAATAATATAATAAAACTAAATATATAATTATTATATAATATAATTTTATTTATTATATATATTGTATTATATAATATAATACTTATTATATATTATTATATAATAAATATAAAATAAATAAAATATAAAAATACGGATGAATTATTATTATTATTATTATTATTATTATTATTATTATTATTATTATTATTATTATTATTATTATTATTGTATATTATATTTTCTATAAAAAGGATATATATAATATAAATTTCTAATATAAAGTTTAATTTGAAGTTTTTGTGTGAAATAAAATGAAGTAAGTAATTAATAAAATATAAGTTTCTCCTTTAGATGATCGATATATTATAGTTTCTCAGTAAAGTTTTGTGTTCTCCTTTTTTTTTTTTTGTTTATTCCTTTTTTTCGGTCTTCTTTCTCTCAGGTGTGTTGGAATAGATGAATATATATTTTTAAGAGCCGTGGGGAAATTTAACAACAAAACAAGACTAACGAACCCGACTTTTGAGCTTCTCATCTACTTCATCGTTTTACGGATGCACGGGAACTAGGGAGAGAGAGGGGGAGAAAAGGAGAGAGAGAAAGAGAGAGAGTGCATGCTTTAACTAAGCTAATTAGAACTAACGAGTTTGCAAATCGTCTCAAATGCGGTCGTCCTATAAAATATATATTCATTTTCCTATACGCAATATAATTAATTCGGAAGAGCCCCCTATTGGTCATTGAACAATAAGAAAACCAAAAAAAAAGAACTAGAACTCTAGTCGTGTCCTTGAATTTTTCAAAAACAACTAAAATTATACTTTCTAAAAAAATCTATTGGGATTTTTGGCAGGGGCGTGACGAAGCAATTCGACCTATCTATTCTAATTTTGAATTTAGCCACCAGATAGCGTATTCAAGTGCTAGAGATCCCAATTTTATAATTATATATTATATATATATATATATATGTAGATTTGGTTTGGGCCTGATCGGTAATCTCTAAAAGTACTTTACTAATTGTCTTGAAATTTTGATACAATTTTGCACTTGCATACAGCTAAGGTTTTTATTACATTAATTTATTTATAAAATAATTAATTAATTTAAAAAAAAAGAAAAAAAATACAGGTAAATCCAGCGCCATCCGTTGGCCATAGATTTCAGTGAGTGCGTGAAACATTTGAACATAACCTCTAACCTTTATCTATACGACAAATTATCTATACGCGTGGCTTTTTATACAAACTTTAATTCAATGTACATTTTTACTATGATATAAATAAAAATTTAATACAATATTTTAATTTGATAAAAATTTTAATCTAATACTATCAAATATTAATCTCTTAATCTAATTCAAGATCTATTATTTATTTTAGAAAATAATTTGATAATCGTTGCAGAAATAGCAAAACAGATTTGTGTTAGGTTTGTTAAATTATATGTATATCAAATATATTTTACATAATTATTTTTTTATATAATTATTAGGTATAAATAGAATCTCATATATCAAATGAATGTTCTTATATAATTGATAATTTAAAGTACATTATTAATTGAGAATAATATAAGTTTTGATATTAAAACTGGAGATTTTTTTTACTCTCTCATCACATTTATCATTATTTTTTTTCTTTTTTTTCTTTATATTTTCAAGGTTTTTAAAGAATACTCTTTTAAAGAGAATTATGAGAAAAAGAAAAATGAATATTTCGTAAATGAATTTTCTTCGCGAAGTCGGCAATCCAGAAAGAAAGAAAGAAAGAAGAAAAAAATAATAATTAAGGAAAGAAAGAGGTTATACGTTTCAAGTTTAATTTCCTTCTTCTGAATAATATATATATATATATATATATATATATATATATATATATACTCCAAGTATCTTCTTTTTTACATTAGTGTACGAATCTACTAATTATTTGTTTATAAGTAAGAACGTTGGTGTAAACTAGAAGATCTCATTATTCTACTAACGTGCACCTTAACTTCCTTATCCGTGTGATAAGTTTAAACGTTGGCATTCAAATTTATATCTTTTCTTCCTTTCTTTCTTTTTTATTTTCATCTAATTGGGATTTTAATATTCGAAATAAAATGCTTACAAAAAATTACATTAAAGATTTCATTATTTTTGATTTAAACAATCTTTCATACTATTTTCATAATACTATATTAAAAAAAAAGGGGAACACAATTCTCAAAACATATAACTAATTATAATTAATATTAATAAAATATTGTATTAGTTATATGTTATAATATTATATATTAATTATAATAATATATATATTATTTATTATTTATATTTATTTTTATTATTTATTTATTATTTAATTATTAATTAATAATAATATTAATTATAATTAATATATAATACTAGCTGACCTGGTAAACGTTGTTTTGCCATATAAATTATTTCTAGTGAATATTTTGATAGTCAAATAAAAAATTAGTAACTTATTGTATGTGGAAATGTGGTCTATGCTTGAAAGAGGAATGGCTGTGAACGATGACGGCCTATAAAAATAACAAAACACCAAACATCTATTTTTTTAATTCATTGTACTTTATTATCTTAATTAATATATTTATAATTTTATATCTGTCACTAATTATAACAATAAACAAAAAAGACAATCAGGTTATCGACCACCAAGGGTTGAAAATTATTAAAGTACTAATATCGCTATTAAAAAATGGGGGTTGGTTGTAGAAGGGTGAAAATTTAGAGTTGTATGTAGTTTTAAGTGCCAAATAATAAAAAAATAAAAATAAAAAATTTTGTCGAAAAAATAAAAATAAAATTTTTGGGGTGGACCATTCTTCTAACTTAGGGGTATGAAAAATAATTTACGTCTTATTCTCAGACCTACCGAATATACACACAAAATTTCATAAAAATCGGTCAAGTCGTTTCGGAGGAATTTGGCTACTAACACTATGACACGAGAATTTTATATATTAGATTATATATTATTAAAATATTATATTATCAGTTACACGTCATTATATTAAATATTAATTATATTATTATTTTATTTTTAAATAAATAAGCTAATAATATTTTTCATATATAGTTACAATTCCAAATATTCTCCTTATCATTGAGCCTAAATATATATACATATTTCTATAAATATATTTCACCAGAATACTAATCATTGATTAAATATCAACATTCGTCAAATTGATGAGCACTTCATTAAATTAGCATAATTTAACATGCCGTCCCTGAAGAGGTCAGAACGTTGACGCCTTTTCCGTACACCTGACCTTAAGTCATCCTATTTGTATGTATCTACATCCATACCCATATCCATAGACTTATACATATAAACATATACATATTACATGCATGTATTAGAAACGTCTCGCTGTTAACATGTCTTAATGACGCACAATAACCTCGGATACAATCATGCGTGTATGCGTGCGTGCAAACAATCCAACCAACCAACCAACCAACCATCAAGCAAGCGAGCAGACAACCAAGCAAAGTTCAGTCGAGTAGTTTTGCTCTGATATTGCGCCTAACGTTAGCCTAATGTTTCCGTCTAACATTGTGTGTGTGTGTGTGTGTGTGTATGTGTGTGTGGTTGGTGTCAACCATCTCGAGATGGTAACGAGAGCATAACGTGTTCGAACGGGTTAAATACTTGTTCCTGTCTCGAAACTACACATACGCCCACTACCTGTCTATTCTTTTTTCTTTTTTGTTTATTTTTCTACCTCCCCCCCACTCCTGATCTCATTTTTATTTTCGATCAGGATTTTTTTTTCGAATAAAATTATTCGTGATATTTTACAAAGTTATAAGATTTAGTTAGGCTTTTTTTTATGTAATAACAATGATCGATTGATTTTTATTTGTTAAATATAATTATATATTTTGTTGTTGTTGGTTTGATCGTTTTTTCACAAGCTCGTTCAATGATCGAACGATTTATATCGTAGATACGCGTTTTATGGAAATTATTATTATTATTTTTCTATGTACCCAGGTGCGTTTTTAATTCGTTGATTTTATTTGTTAATACGTTCTATAAAACGACGTTGATTTTTTTTTTACATATTACGCTTGATTACATATTTATTTTAGAATTTTACATCACACATACATTTCGTTGAAATTATTTTAATAATAATTTATCTCGATTATCAAACTCTAATACGAATGAGAAAATATTTATTCGTATAAATTATTCATAAAAATTAAGGAGTAATAAAAAAAGGATAAAACTATAAATGCAATTATTTTTCCATAAATTCCTACCAATAAGAATCTTTTTTTTTTCAAAATGTTCTATTAAACGAAAAAAAACTGAAATTACCCTAGTAGCACAAAATATTGAAAAATATTGAATACACGTGTATTTAATATTAAAAAAAGAGATTCAATCTCACATGTATTCAATATTTTTCAATATTTTGTGCTATTAGTAGGGTATATTTAATTATTGTACAATTTTTAAAATATCATATTGTATACAGTCTTATCTATATCGCCGTAAACAGAGAAAATCACTTTAAATCATTCACTCGTTACATTCTCTCGAGTTAAAAAAAAGAAAAAAGAATGAAAAAAAAAAAAAGAAAAAAGAAAAAAAACTGTAAAAAAATAACGAAGAAGCAACAGTAATTGAGATAAAGAGATTAGTGTCGGTATAAATGAATTTTATAACACATCTTAAATCTAATAACACTTATCGACAAAGTCGTTAAAAATATATCGTAAACGTTAATGCGTTATCTCTATGCGTTATCTCATATTATGCATTTGTCTCTTGTTCGCTAAGTTTATAATAAACGTTATAATATGTGGGCACGTAAAAAAAAAAAATGAAAAAAATGAAACGGTAAACGGTTACATACATACCGGGCGTTAAAAGTGTTTTGAACGCGGGGTATGGTGATGAGTCACTGGCTCCGATCTGTTTCATACTCTTCTTTCTCTTACAAATACATACACATATATACATATATACATATGCATACGCACAGATAGGAAAGAGATGAATATATGCACGCATTTATACGCATTGTCTTTTTCTGTATATCATTCTGTCTCTTTTTATCTCACATCATAGTCGCATCACGATCGCGAAACACGAAGTAGGAGGTTGTGCGGAGCATAGTCAGAGGTAGATTAAGTATAATGTGTCTCTTCCTCCGACGCAGATACAGTCACGGTCACCATAGACACGAGCGAGCACGCGAATAAGTAACATCATCTATGTCATTTTCAACCTGTTCGTGTATATATATATATTCGGTTGTACCAAATGTTCTTACGTTTTAAATGAATATTTCTAAAGTCAATTTTATAAGAACAAATCCATTATACAGTTTCAACGTAAAGTTTCAACACAATAACTTTTCAACATAACAACTTTTGATTCACCCTATATATATATATATATATACACCGATTATAAAAAATATTTGGATCATTAATTTTTTATATTATAAAAGTTTATATCAGTTCTTTATTTTTTTTTATATTTTTTTCTATATATAAAATAATACATTCCATCCCTTATAATTATTATTAGCAATCCATCATTTATTTATTTATTAACTTTTATTTAATTTAACGAATATGATTTATTTTTTGGTTTCGTATTAGAAATTATTCAACATAATTATATTTCACCTGTTTGAATTGAAATTAAATGTATTATTATAATTAAATATATAATAATAATATATAAATATATAAAATATATAATAATATATTAAATATATTCAACATAAATATATTTCACCTGTTTGAATTGAAATTAAATATATTATACAATCAATTTAATATTTAATAATAATAATTAAGTAATATTAATAACATCGTTAATTTTTTTCATTTGTTCAATTAAATATTTTATTCTTAAATTTTAATTTAGGTTGTTCGGAAAAAAATTTTATCGTAAATAAAAATAAAAAGCAAAATCTTGATTCCTCTCTCCCTTCTCTCTTCAATGATGATAAATGATATTTTTAAATAAACAACAAATTCATTTTCTTATCGCAATAAATTAGGATGATGTTCCCTAGGGGAATCGGGAAACGAGAATAATAAAATTTAGGATTACTAAACTGCAAGATCATAATAATATATTCAATGAACAAATTCTAATGATGATCGGAGCCAAGCCGCATCATATCGATAGGATGATTAGGGTCATTGATTTTCCAAACCAACGAACCAGTTGTTATCGGGAAGCAGTTTGCTGAGTCGCGATAAGACCCGGTACAGTTTCTCTACATCGATCGTCCTGGTTGCGTCCATTCTCGTATTAACTCGAACGTCCTCCTACCCCCTCCTCCTACTCCTAACCCCTAACCCCTTTTCTTCTTCCTTTTCCTCCTCCATGTCGTTATCAGCATCCCTATTCTTTGTCAAAGTATTAGACCATCTTCTACTTTTCATCGTTGATGTGAACAGACTCGACGTTAAAAGTATGTCGAGTGTGATTCAACACCCAGCCAAGTCTCTATGGTGTTGTTGAATCAATGATTTGTTGATCGTTACTTGACTATTAGGTATTTGTGATTTGTCCAGTTGTTAACTTCAAATAAATCTATGATCTGATTAAATAAATGATTCGATTAAAATTATAATAACATTAATATGTTGAAGGAAAGTATTATCTTGATACGAGTCTATGGTATTGTTAATCCAATGATTTGTTGATTGTTATTTGTGATTATTGCAATATTGGGTCTGGGTTGTATGGTTTAGACAAATGATTTGTCGAGTTGTTAACTTCAAATGAATCTATGATCTGATTAAATCAATGATTTGATTAAAACTATAATAACATTAATATGTTGAAGGTATAATTTCTATAGGGGTCTATGGTATTGTTAAATCAATGATTTGTTGATATATATTTTTTTAAATGATTCTACGATCCGGTTTGATCAATGATTCATTTATTTGCAAGTTTAATTTGATAATGAGCTTAGAAATGTTTCTAATCAATGATTTATCACGGAAAGGGTTTTTCCATTGATGAATGGAACGTGTTTTTTCGAAGACACGTACGAATTTTTGACAATTTAATTTTACAACGTATTATCGTTGATTATTTTATAAACTCTATTTTAAATTGATGTTTTTTTTTCATGGGATTACGTTATGATTTACTTATGTTAGTTATATAATATATTTGACAATCATTGATTGATTTTTTCGTAGATTCACGTATAATCATTGACTTATTTTAAACTGTTTTTTTTTTTTCATAGACTCATTCGTTGATGAATTTTTTCAAAGATTTATTCAAAATTTCCAAACCTTTTTTTATTACATACGTAAAATCATTGATGAAATATTTCACAGACATCTTTTATTTTTCTAAAATTAATTTTGTACGTATTCTATGATACGATAATCTTAAAGATACCAAACGAAATATGAGAAAAATGTTTAGAAATTTAACACATCCAAACATACAAAAAAAAAGATTAGTCATGCTCTGAGGTTTATGAATCAAATGACTTTTTATGAACAAATATTAACGTCACGTGTCGTTTATTTCCTTTTCCTCAACCTCGTTTCTTTTTTTCTTATTGTCCTTTTTTTTTTTTTTATTCTGACTAATTTATTTACAGTGTTTATACGAACAAGCTCTAGCATAATAATGACTGCACTCTTTGAAGGACTCACCAGCGTGTTACTACTGTAACCTTTGAAGTACTGCAACCGGTATGCTGGCAGTAAAATGCAGAGTGACGTTAAGCGAAAAAGAAAAAAGAAAAATAGAAAAAAGGGAAGAAAAAGTTGGAACGACTGTCTCGAAAAAAGAAAAAAGAAGAAAAAAACCAGTCAAAATAAAGTACAGAAACGTAAAAAAAGAAACGAGATTTCTATGTATCCAAACCGTATCATCGTTCGCAAGCGAGTTACTATTTTCTCACCAAGAGAAAAGCTGAAAAGTTGAACAGTCGTTATTATTATACTCACATTTTTGTTAATCAACAAAACTTCCCAATGATTTAAGTTATATTTCATTTTATTATTATTTTTTTTAAATACTTGTCTACACTAATAGTTAAACAAACAATAAGATAATTTATTTCTTTAAGTTTTGTTCTTTTCTCTCTAGTAACTTTTTTCAAAACATTCCATAAATTGACCCCCAACCATTTGTTTGATTTCAACTTTCAATATTTTCAACTCAACAGAGAGTTACTCGTGTAAAAAGATTGAAAACCCCTTTTTTTCTTATCCTTTGATAAAATCTTTTCAGCAGTCAAACAAGTTATTGGTAAGTCGTAAGGAATTGGTAAGCGGTGCTTAAAAAAAGAAGAACAAATAAACAAGAAAAAAGAGAAGAGGGTTGACAGCTATGAAGGGAAGTTTCCATGAAGTTTTGGTAAAAAGTCTTGAGTGTTGGTTAGGTTGGTTAGGTCACTGTAACGCTTTGATAAAGCAGACAATCTAGAAGTCGTGTTCGTTCACCATGAACGCGCACGAGAGATTGAAATTGAAGTGTCAAGAGAGTGTATGAGAGAGAGAGAGAGAGAGAGAGAGAGAGAGAGACAGGGTATCCGATCCGGCTTGGTTGGTTGGTTGTTTGGTTAGTTGGCTGTATACTTGGTTGTTTGCTTGCTTACTTTGCTAGCTTGGACGACACTATCAGAATCGTTTGAGACTGCCAGTCGCCGTTTTTCCGGTTAGAACTGGCTACGATACGCACAAGATATCATTTATTGTTACTACTGAATGGCAAGAAGACTAATGTAAAAGATAGTGTCAATCTATATGTGTGTGTTTATGTGTTTGTGTATGTTTTACACATACATTTTTCATTGTATTTTTATCGGATGGTCAAGAAAGTGTTTGTTAATTCGTTGATTCATTAGATATGGATACTAAATTAATTTGAAGTACACTAAATGTAAAAAATAAGCCTCTTGTTTGATCTCGTACTTGTTGAAATTTGTTCAAAATTGATTAACCATTGACTATTTGTCCAATCCTTTATTATTTGTGATTCAATATCGAATTTATTTTAAACGAATATTAGAAAAAATGATAATTCATCATTAAATTGAAAATGTTTATTCAAGTAATAAGTACTTTTGTAAAGAACTGTATCTCTTCCATCTGTTTCCCTCTCTTTCTTTTTCATTGATGTTCAGGTACGCGAGAAACCGGTAGTTGCTAATCAAGTCGCATAAGACTGTCTGTCGTCGATTTACCGGCTCTAACCGGTACAAATTGTGGATTGGTGAATGGGCTGACGAAACCAGAGTGATCCGGTACAACACCACCCGTGATTCACCAGAAATGTTTCTCCTTACAACGGTTACGTGCATTTACCCCCCTGTCTCTCTCTCTCTGTCTTTCTTCCTATCTTTTTCTTTCTTTATTTCTCTTTCACTCATACACACGCACACACACATATACACTTACTCATTCATTCACTCATTCACTCACTCACTCATTCTCTATCACTCTTTGATACGATGCCTCTTCCCCACGTGCTACACAATTTCTACTATGTGCGTACTCCTCCTACGCGCTTCCACGTGTATTATATCAAACATATTTATATAGCTATATATATATATATATATATACACATACATATATAATATTATTAGAAGTAAACTTTGTATTTGTTAATATTTCCGTCCTTTTTATATTATTTATTAATCGACACGTATTTTTTTAATCGAACAATACTCAACAAATTATTGACTTACAAAATTATAATCTTATTCATAAATTCATACATTGATCGATCTTATCGTAGATACATTTAATTAATATTTTCTTCCCACGTATATGTGTCAAACACACGTAACATTTTAACAATGTTGTTATTTTAACGAATCATCGATTTTATATTCATTTATATTCATTTATTTACAACATTTTGTACATATTATTCATACATTGATTTATTTCTTTCGTAGACTTTTCTTCTTTAATATTTATATGCTTTAAATATATTTTAAATTGAACTATACTCATGAATATCATTGACTTATAATTTTATTCATAAATTTACCATACATCGATTGATTGATTAAAACGTTGATTAATTTTTTCGTAGACACGCGTCAAACTTCATATTTTTTTTGTAAACATCGACATCGTTGACTTAATTTATTCGCAGATTTATTAAAATGAATTTTCTATTTTACAAATTTATTATTATAAATAATTGATCATACTTATAACTACTTCATAAACAAGTTATAATATTATTATCATTAAATTAAAACACGTTTATAAATTCAATTTTATTTTTCACAAGTCGAATAACACTTTTAATTGACTAAAATTAAAAAGTTACGGATAAGAATAAAGCGTATGCTGTTCCAAAAGTTACTGGAAAATTATACGAGTTTATATTAATGATCAACAAATTTTACCCTTACGTTAGTTTAACAATTTTCAATTAAAGTTTTGAAAAGGTGGAAAAAAATTTCCATAGTAAAAAATCTTTAACTCGTATTCGACTAACCAACCCTTTTTTTCTCCACCCTATCCCCGTGCAATCGTTTTAATTAATTTCATTTGGATTTGTAATTAACGACCATTGACAGAATTTTCAAACGTCATTTATTTATTTATTTATTTTTTTTTTAACTCTCACGCTACCAACGAGGAATTGTATTTTTTTTTCGGACTCATTCATAAATTTTCCATTCAAGTCAATTGACGTTCATTCAGCAATATATATATATCGTTTTATTTTTATTTTCGTACCGTTTGTACACATTCATGTCAACGTAAAAAAAATTCACTTAAAATAATTTTATCAAAAACAAATCCTACAAATTCAGGTAACACAAGGAGATTTTTATCAAAACGAATGGTGGTTAGCCTGTTTTAAAGGGAAGAGTTTTTCTTAATCTCGTTAAAAAAATAACAGTCAGGTGGTTTGAAAAAAGTAAAAGCACAGAAGTTTATCTAAGCTTTGTGCATACGTATGTATGCCTGTCTCTCTGTCTCTACTATCTGTATATGTGTGTATGTGTGTTTTTTTGTGGTAAAATAAAAAGAATAAAAGTCGCATAAAATTATCATCAACGGTTAGATCCATGAAATCCACGCGACCTTTACACAACCAACGAACCAACCAACCAACGCCTACCTTTTAGAACGACAACTCGTGCGGCGGCGCTAACATGTGCCTTCTAATTTTAGCCTTTTAACGACTTTGAGATTCTTTTTCATTTATGTGCTAGTGCAATGCTTCTATATACACATACAGACACAGAGAGACACACATATACTGTTTTAATCTATAATACATGTTCGTGTGGTTTATCTTACTAATCGAACATTTCTTACCACCACTATTACTACCCCCTAAACCGCCCCCAATTCAAACCCCACTTTCTTCACACTTATGTTTCTACTTTAAAACTTTGTCTTGCGTCAAATTTTAGATCACCCAAATTGACGTAGGAATTCGTCGTAATAATAACGTCAGTTCAGATTTATTTATAGGTTTACTATGTTTCTCGCCAGGAGTTGTAATAAAGTGGGTTCAACGATTACGCGAGTTTAATACGTCAAAAGACTAATTGAGAATCGATATTTATTCGTGCATAAGTATAAATATGTATGATATCTATATATATATATATATGACACTTTTAATGTAATTATTTATACGTGTAATTAGTATGTGGAGAGGATGATGATGATTGTACGACCATTAAAATGCTTATTTATTTTTTCTTTATATTTATAATTAATTATTTACAATTAATTAATAATATTATTATAATTGCGTGATATTCCAGTGGTTTCAATGTTTATCCTGTTTCCTATAAAATAAAAAAGATAACATTTATTATATATAAATATTAAAGAGATTATACGAATTAATACAATCATTGTAATGAATTTAATAAAATGATTCGTCAATTTTAATTAAACGTGTGTACGCTTACTTAAAATTAAAAAATTATTACATGTGTTTGAAACTATTTTTGTTCGATTCTATTGCAAAACTAACAAATAAAGAAACAAACGAATATATAATTAAAAAAAAAAATGTAAATTGTTTAAAAAGTTGATAGTATTCGTAGAAAACTATTAACGTTATGATTCGAAACACATTTCAATGAAAAAGAAAAAAATATATATTTACGACGTATTTACAAATGCGCTATGACACATGCATAAACACACACATGTATATGTATATGTAGTAAACGCATACAAATAACTTAGAATTATCGTTTAGGTAATTATTAGCCAGTGTAGGTATGCAACGGTGCAGTTAGGTTTGTATTCGATAATCGTCCTACTATCGACTTTACAATAACGATTACTCCTAGCAAATAATCAATTGAACTAACCAATACGATTACTGGAATAGAATTGACATAGTTGCTCTTGTATTTTGACAAGACCTTGTAACAATTACGCAACGATTAATTTCTTATTATTTTCTGAATATAAGAGAGATAGGTGTGTGTGTGTGTGTGTGTGTGTGTGTTTATGGGGGTACGTTTTATTATTGTGTTGAAATTTAAAAAAAATTTTATTCATATTTTAATGAAAAAATTAAAAATGCAAAATTAATATTTAAGTAATTCAAATCTTCTTCCAAAATTATTTCTTATTATGACTATTTAAATGTATCGATTATACTCACATTTTTTTCATTTGTTATTCATCGATGTTTTTTTCAATAGGAATTATTGGGTAACAATTTTTAATATTTCTGGTAAACTAAATGAAAATACGTGTTAGATTATGCGTATGTTAATGCATGTATGTAAGTAAATATGGATGTAAGTTGCCCTCAAGGAAAGCGTGGGTTATAAGCGGAACTATGGTGCTTTCGGAAGTTGTGAATCATTTAAATGACTCACGACGCATGATTCATTAAATGAGGAACAATTATAATTTAATTTTCGGCGCTAACTATTATATTAATTTAAACTAATTCGTTTTGTAAGTGTATATATATATATATGTATATCGTTGTAAAGGAAATCACCGTTTTAGTATAATAGTAATAATAATTCTTCTTCTTCTTCATCTTCTTAGTTTTTTTTTTTTTTTATAATTATGAAATTACTTTATTTAATTTCTACATTAAAAAGATTTGTATATTTTAAATGACATTTTATTAAATTTATTAAATAATTATATTATAAAAATATAATTAACATTTATATGTAATTATATTATATTTATATTTTATAAATTTATTAAGAATATTTTACTAATTTTATTTTTTTTTTTTCAGTAAATTTATACATCTATTTTTTTTTTTTTTATTACGAGGAAATAATTTATTCATAGGTATTAATAGTTGATAAAAGAAGATTATTTGTACTATCTCGAAGATACTTCTTTATCGTTGTTTACGTTTTCTCCGAACGAGCCATCGTGCCATAAATGATCTAACGATTATTGAGTTTTGCATCTTAAATGAATTTACCTTTCCTCGTCTCTTTGCACTCCTACGAATATAATGGTAGTTGTATAGTAATAGTTCAACTCCTACGAGTCTACCGATACTTAACTCTCGATAAATTATCTTTTTATTAGCATTTTATTAAAATCGAAAATGATTTTACGTAATATTTACTTAAAAGTCAAAACCGATCGATGAGGATAAATGTTTTCAATAAATTTTTTCATTTATTTCGTATTAATTGAAAAAATATATAATAACGTTATTGTATTATCACTTTATCATATAATTTCTAACAAATACATTATTTGGTTGGCAACTAAATAATTGCGAATTTTTCAATGAAAATGATTGGAGAAATCCGCAATTATTTGTAGCTGTCAACCCGATAATTAGTAAATTGTCGAAAATAATTGCGGTATTAAATCTGTAATAAAATTTAATATTAAATAACAAATAAAATGTGCATAAGCGTGCACTTAACAATTCCATAAAAAATATATATATACACACACACATATATATATATATATATATATATATATATATAAATAAAATGTAAAATTAAGTGAAAATTATGATATAAATTACAATTATTTAAATGATAATGAAATGAAAATAGAATGAAAATAAAAAAATAAATACAAGAAATAAATTACAAAATAAGTTAACGTTCAAGATGGCGGCTAGCTAGCACAGTTTAACTTCCGGTGCATCTTTCGCACGTGATGATATATATCTCTCTCTCTCTCTCTTTCTTATCGTGGTACCAGCCACGTACCAGAAAGATACCAACGAACACTATGAAAATTTTCTTGCGCGTATAAACATACACACACTTATATAGATATACATATAAATACTACGTATATATATATATACTCATTCGTTCTCGTACCACGCACGAGCTGGACCATTGCTATACTGTTTCTGTCTGTCTCTCTCTCTCTCTCTCTTTTCTTTTCTCATCTCTTGTGTTTCACTCTTCGCTCTCGGATAGAGTTCAAGTATGCCAGTTGTCAACTTTTCAAGATCGCTATGTCTTCTGATAGTCACGTGAAATTAAATCGAGAGATAGAACTTTGAAGAATTGTCAAACGGTGACAAAATGTTCCTATGAATTTCTTTACACACTTAACACATATTACAATTAACCTAAATTGTAAAATTAAAATTTCTTGGTATAGTTTTATTCTTTATATATAAAATATAGTTTTTATTTAATTATCATTTATTAATTATCATAATTTTTGTAATTTTCACAAACACTAACGTTTAACACCCCTAGTAGCACAAAATATTGAATATTTTGTATTGAACACTTTGTTAACCGGTCCCAAGTTAACTCGTGTTTCTGTGGCCGAACGTTGCTGACCGGTCACGAGTTAACTCGTCATGCGCTTTTTGCGGCATCACGCTATTTAAAAGGAAAACGCAGTGAAAATAAATATTACAATAGTAACAAATTTTTCTATACTATTGTTATACTGTTTATCATTACCAAGAAGAAATATTTAAAGTCTAATAATAAATAAAATTTATTAAAAATTACTTGTATTGTTTTACTTTTCAATTCAATTACGAAATATAATAGCTGGTGACATGAGATAAATTCTGAAAAAAAAATAGCCGGTCAACAAAGTGTTAATATTTGTATTGTATTTATTATTTAATATTTTCTATTATAATATTTTGTATAATATTTTTGTATATTTATAATTTTGTATTTAGTAAATAATATTAAAAAGAGATTCAATGTCTTCAATGTATTCAATATTTTTCGATATTTTGTGCTACTAGGGATTATTGATATTTGACGAACCTTATTACACACACGTTATTTTGAAATGTATTATGAAAAAAAAAAAAAACAAGTTCCATTGTAAGCAAGTAATTCAAGGATCATAGTCAAGTACATAAACTTGTATCGTGATATTCGAGTAAGGAACAATACGATCTACGTTGAAATCTAATTACCTATTGGATTACTGTCATACAATTTTTCGTAGCTTTTTTTTTTTTGGAATTTAATAAGATACACGTGAGAAATATAACTTCGATGATTTTTTTTTCTCTCTCATTTAAATAAATCTTATTGAAAAAGTTTACTTCTACCACTATCTTTTCAATACCACTTTTCTCATGCCAGATACAAAACTTTCCAACCGATTCTCTTCGTGCCAAGCTCAAAACTTTTCAATCTACTATTCTTGTGTCAAGCTCAAAACTTTTCAACCCATTCACGAATATTTAAAGCGATTATTTTTTCAAGACTATTTTTTTTTTATTTTTTTTTTTTTTTTGACAATACCCACAATTCTAGTAAATTATTATTTCTTCTTCTTCTTCTTCTTCCTATTTTTTTTCTATTTAATCATTTATATTTTTCAAAAAAAAAAATGTAAACAAAAATTCTTCTTACCATACACAAATCTAAATTTTACATATTTAACAAACGTACACGTATCATATGCATGCATGCATGCATACATTACGCGTCACATCAAAGCATACTTTTAAACATAAACGTCATATTGGACACACACACATATATATATATATATACACACATGTTACACATACATAGATAGAAATATCAGACGGTATACGCGTTTCGTAACCTGCGTCACACGCAGAACGTGTGTACGAGATCGACACACTCCTTCCCCCCTTTTTCCCCTGCTTTACTACCACCACCATCACCCTCTTCTACCACACCCCTCCTCCACCCTCGTTCTCATACTAATTCCCTTCCCCGTTCCTCTTCTTTCCTTTCATATTATCTTCTTCTGTGTCTCCTCTCTAATTCTTTTCTCTCTCTCTCTCTCTCTCTTTGTCTCTCTTGTTGAGTTTATCTCTCTCTCTATCTTTTTTTTTTTTTATGTATCCATCGGGCAGTCTCTTTCCTCTTCTCTCTTTGTCTGTCGGACGAGTTCGAGTGATACGCAAGATTGGCGCAAGGCCAGTCTCGACGATTGCATAACTCGCGTCAGTGCGAATCGTTCGCTCGATGAACACCGTGGTTCGAACCAACCACCATCAACCCTTTCCCTTTACCCCTTACCCCTTACCCCATTTTTCGTCTTCCTAGATTTCCTATTTTTAATGCCATTTTTCCCCCTTAATATCTTTTATCTTTTCTTTTTTTTTATTCTATATGCAGTTTTATTTTATCATTTATAATTTCAATCGTTACACGCTCGTTAGGATTTTATTAAAACATTTATAATCCCTTAACCCTTTCCTTTCCCTTCGTCCTCCTAGTTTTCAATTTCTTAATGCAATTTTTATTTTATTTTTTATTTTTTTTTCCACTTTAATAAGTCATCAGTGATCTTTTCTTTTCTTTTTTCTTTTACTTTTTCTTTTAAGCTATATGCAGTTTTATTTTATCATTGATAATAATTTCAATCGTTACACGTTCGTTAGGATTTTATTAAAACATTTCCAATCCTTTCCTCCTTCCCCCTCTTTCTTCTTTTCATCTTTTCATATTTCTAGTTTTCATTTTTTTTAATGCAATTTTTATTTCTTTCTCGTTAAAATTGTATATTATAACGTTACGAAACACGTAATATGATTATTTATAATTTCTTTCTTTTCTTTTTTTCAATAAAAATTATACGCATACCATGTTCTATTTTTTATTTTTTTTTTGTATGTAATACTTGTATTAATTTTTTCAAGGAGGGTAATTTTTTCCATTTCTAAATTTATACTCTTTCCTTTTTTGAAATAATAAACTTTATTATTATGCATTTAATAAATGTATATAAATCTGTATACACATATCGAATTTAATCGATTATTCGAATAAATCTAGAAGAAACAGATCTCGTAAGACAAACTGCAAGAGCAAAACCGGCTTTTGCTAGAATAGAACTGCGGAATTATGGATGGATCGAACTATGAAAAGGATTTAATGGAAATTGAGAGTAGAAGTTGGTTTACGAACCCTACGACATTTATCTTTCCACTCTCGTGTTACCAGTTAACGTGATTTATTTACCATCTGATCGATATTTAAAGAAGTTCATTTAAAAAAAAGAAGAAAAACTTAAAGGGAATAATTTAAAAATAATTGTTGTATCGTTGTTATTTAAGAAGATTCTTTTTCTAATTATTTAAGGTGTTCTTCGATTAAATTTTTTCAACCCTTTAACATACATTTTAAATACAACGTAAATGAAAAATATTCTTCTTGTAATATGGTAATAAAATTTCAATGAGAAAATTAATAATAATATTTTTGATTATGATTTATGCATTTAAAATAGAAAACATAAATCTTTGTTACGTTACATCATATGACAATAATCATTGAACAATTCCGATATAATTTACTCACGTTATCGTTCAAATTCTTTATCATCATTCCACCCTATGAATTATTGGAAATCGTATCTAGTCGAACTTAAAAAATGAAATAACAAAGGGACACAAAGTTCGATATTATCGCATGATTATGTAACTCAACGATACTATCGAGTATCACCAAAAGTATCGATTTATAAATCGTTCCTGTGCAAACCTCACCACACCCCTTCTTTCGAGTGGTACAAAAATCGTGACGAGTATGTAACACGAGAAACTACTTAAATCTAACCCCTTTCCTTTGGTTTCAATCGTACGAAAAATTCCTGTAAAACGAACGTATAGGCAACCTCAAAAATACAAAAAAAAAATACGAAATACAAAATACATCAAGAAAGAATAGAAAGAAAAAAGAAATTCAGAAGAAAAAGAAGAGTCGCAGTAGTAGAAGTAAGAAATAATGCATACCAAATAATAGTAGGAAACCAACCACCCTTCTCCTTAAATCGATCCACGTCTAGCACGGTACTCGCGAGAGGGCTTGCAAAATTCTTCCACGCGAATTCCAAGAACGAAAAAAAAAAGAAAAAAGAAAAACAAGAGGAAGAAAGTTAAAAGAAAAAGATAGTCCGAAAAACAAAAGAAAGTAATCTCGTCGTAGTAGAATTGTAAGAGTGGAACACCTTACGGTCTCTCCTTTCCCGTGGACCATTTGATGGGATAGAAGTAACTACGAAAAAAAAATTAAAAAAAATAAAAAAAAAATAAGGATTGTATGGTAGAACTTTTAGCCTACTTTTAAGTTTCTCTCTCTTTCTCTCTCACACACAGACACTACTTGTCTTTCTTTTTTTATCTTTTGAAGAAAAAAAATAGGGGGATGAAAAGAGGGTTTCTAACGTGGCAGAATAGGGAAGACAGTTATAAGAGATAGCACTGCGTGTATTTTCATCTCTTTCTATCTTTCATACTTCACTACATATACGAATTTATATATATATATATATATATATATAAATGTGTGTGTGTGTGTATGATGAGTGGGTTGAGACTAGAGTCGGTCGGTCGGCCAAAGCGCTGTGTGGCGCGTAGCCCAGTAGCACAGATCGTGCAACAGTGGTTCTCAACTAATAAACCCTTTTCCTTTTAACCCTCTGATTATAATATACTTTAACCTAACCAATAACTTAGATACATCAATATAATGTTGAGTGTACAAATTACTTCAATACACTTAACATATAATAGCACAGAATCGTGCAACATTGGTTCTCAATCAATAAACCCTTGTACTTTTAACTCTGATTGTAATATACTCTAACTTAACTAATGCACATATCAATACAATGTTGCGTGTACAAATTACTTCAATACACCGAACATATAAGAGCACTGAATCGTGCAACAGTGGTTCTCAACCAATAAACCCATTTTAACCTAAGTAATATATTTACACATATATCTGTATTACTTCAATACACCGAATATATAATTTTTAATGAAACAAAATTAATCGTAGAGATGTAACACTTTGTGGTATTAAAAGAAAGAGAAAAGAACGATTAAGATCTATACTAAAAATAGAAAAAGAAAGAAAAAAAGGGTTAAAGGAAGACTCGTAGAGATGATGAGAGAATTCGGACCTTTAAGGCGGTGGTGAAACGAAAGAAGAGAATCACTGTTGAGACAGAGTTTCGTGCTTTCGAGACGAGTTTGCGCTGTTCGACGTTAGCGTTTCGGGGGCGCGTTAGATGGAGTTAGAAAGAAATAAAGAAAGGAAGGAACGAACGAAAGAAAGAGAGAGAGAGAGAGAGAGAGAGAGAGAGTGGTAGAGAAAAAAGGGGTTGAGTTATGGAGTTATACAGGGGTTCTCTGGGCTTCGAGACGGTGGTGGTGGTGGTTGTGGTGGGGATGATGCACGTCGGCCTCGCTCGGTTGGGCGGTGGCGCTGCCGGGTAGGACGAAGTACTCTAGTATTATATAGAGTAACGCTTATGTTAGAAAAGAGAGAGAGAGAGAGAGAGAGAGAGGGGGAGAAAGAAAGAATGATAGTAGGATGATTGGGGGCTGAAAGGGGTGCGGAATGTTGGTAGAAGAGAGGGGAAGGGGGTTAGGTAGGAATTGTCGTCGCGAGAGTCGGAACGAAATGGTGCGCGCAGCACCGGTGGCGCTGCAACCAAGCAAATGAGCTTGGAATCTTTCTTTCTCACTCTACCGGTTCACCGAGGTGTACCAGGGTATCAAGCACAAAGGTGGGGATGAATGTAATATGCGCGCGCAGCTTTGTTAGAAACGGTTACCAATAAAAAATCGTATAGAACGGCGGCTACGTTCCAACAGCGAGAAGTAGGGGGTTGGTTGGTTGATTGGTGGGGTTGCGTGAGTTGAGGTGGTGGGGAAAGGACGGGTCGATGATGCCGGCGGTTCTCGACTAAACGAAACGCCAGTCAGTCTCTGGTCCACTCGAAGTCGCGCTGTTAACCTTCTATCTCATCGACACACACCGCTCGCCGCAGCCATGGGTGACAAGGTTTGTGCTTTATCTCTCTCAACAAATCACTCCTTATATATTATTTTTCTTTTTTTTTCTATCTCCTTATTCCTTATTTCTATTCTTCTATTTCATATAGAAGATTGGACTTATATTAGATATAGATTCAGTCTAGATCCAATATTATCACTTTAACTTTTACCTATCCGTCAATTCGTTCGTCCGTCTATCCGTCTGTCCGTCTGTCCGTCCGTTTGTTCGTCCATTTATCTATTCCCGTTCATCCGTCGGTTAATTCAACCTAATCTTAAATAAATTTTGTTCGAGATAAATGGTAGAAATTGATAGAGGTAAAGAGTGTATTAGATAAACCTTTTGGGAACTTTGGAAAAATTATTTCGAATGAAAAAAAGAAAGAGAGAGAGAGAGGGAGAGAGAGAGAGACGGGAAGATTGTCGATAGTGTAAAAGAGAATTGTTAAAGAGAAGCTTCGATCCGTTTTGTAAGAGAGAGGGTGGGAGAGAAGAGAGAGAGAGAGAGAGAGAGGGTGAGGGTGAGACAAGGTAGGGTTGTACTTCCGAAATCTCTTTTTAATCTTTTCTAAATATCAATATTTTTTTACTATCTTCGTACTATTTCTCTATATCTAACCTCTTTCATCCCTCTTTCCATTTTTTTAACGATCATTATCATTTCGTCAAAATAAATTTTGTAATTTATAATTAATAGTGAATTGAGTTTAATCATCGAGTGGATATACTAGTTCGCAGAACGTAAAAGTGAGGAGGACGTTCCTCGATTTAATTTTTTCAAGGATTTTTAATTAAGTTTTTGTTTCCTAATATGAAGAGAAGGGTGTGGGTGAATGGGTGGAACGAGAGGGGTTGTTGGATTTTTGTCGAATTACGAGAAAAAGGACATTTTGTATTTTTTTTCTTTTAACAAATTCCGATATTTGTTTCCAATCAGTGTGATCGGATTTACAAGAATTTCTAAAGAACGATGGGATGGAGGAAGGGGTAAATTTTAATAAGATCGTAGAATTTGGAGAAGTGCGCGTAAAATTATGGCTGTCAAAAAGTAAAAACTGACGTGCTTTATTTTTTCTATCTTGTGCATTCGTGTCGAGGAAAAAGATCATAATCGAAATAGATAAGTATACGAACACAGAATGGAGAGCTTTAAATCGGGTTGTGCGTATGCGTGACGAGCGAGTTGTAACAACCAGTGCATCTCTCTTTTCCTCTCTTTCTATCTTTATCTTTATCTTTATTTATCTATATATCTGTCTATCCATCTATCTATCTCTCTTTCTTTTTATTAGAGTAGATCGCTTAGCTCGTGGTTTTCTGACCCGATTCATCGTGACGCGTTCGATGCAACGCGTTTCTTAGTTCCTTGATGACGTATATGACGACGTTGACGATAATGGTGACAAGTGGAAGAGTTCGAAATCAGCTGAGGAGAAGAAGTAGAAAAGAAAGATAATAATAATATTAGATAATGATAAAAAAAAAACGCATTTATGTATAAATCATTTTTTCGTTGAATTTTACAAATTAACTCGTCATTGCAATTAGATCAATTTTGTATGTTCTTCGTGTACACGCATATCGGAATATATTCGCTAATTATATTTAAAATATTTTGGTCAATAACGTAACATTGCGATATTTTTAAAATATAGAGGAAATTATTTTTTCTATTTTCTTTTTTTTTTTATTCGATAGAAGGAAAAAGATAATTGAGCGTTGTGACCCGCGCATGCGGGGATCATATCGAATAGAAAAGAAAAATTATTCGACATGAAGAAAATGTTCATATTAACAATAATTTCATTTTTTATCATCTCAAAGAAAGAAGAAAAAACAAACAATTTTTTTTTTTTTTTTTTTTATAGAATTTCATTTGAATTTTGTTGAATTAAATTTGAAACTTGTTCCTAGAGTTTTGTTTCTTTTTTTGGGATATATTTGAAAGAATCGTGTATTTGATTGAATGAAGTTAACAAACTTCAAGTGCATACGATTTTTATTTCAATAATTCTCTTTTCAATTGAGAAAGAAAGAAGAATAATTATTCCTAGAGGAAGAGATTAACGTTTGCCAGAAAATTTTACTCAATACAAATGCGCGCGTAGTGATTTTCTCACGATCGACTTCTGCGCAGGACAGTTTTCTTCTCTCTTTTTCTATATTCTTTCTCTCATACAACATATATCTTATATATATATATACGTAGACATTTTGGTACAAGAGAAAATTGACAATTCCTGCATTCGATTACGCGATAGTAATGAAAAGAAGAAAATTATTTCAATTCAATAACGATAGAATTAGATACGATTTTAGTACGATTAATCACTTGCATTCATTTTAATTAGAAGATTTTATCAAATATTTTCAATCTATCGGTAAAATACAACGTTTATTATAATTATTGAATTATTTTACGAACAATTTATTCGAAAATGTTGAATAAACTTGATCATTTCTCGATAGTGACAATTTAAATGCAATATTTGAGGAATCGATTGCATTGTAGTTGACATAATTTTGATAAATAATTTTCTTTCTTTCTTCTTTTTTTTTTTTTTTGTTATTTAACATATTCATTACGTAATATTTGATAAATTTGTATTTCTAATTGTTTAGTGAAAATTTCTCTACCATTTTTAATAATTCAATAATACTTACGTTTTTCACATATTATTCGTGAGGGGGTTGAAAAATCGAAGGTTTTTTAGTTTGTCATTTTATGATAAATCAAAATAATTATTTATTTAATTATAATTATATGATTTTAAATGATATAATACGAATAATTGGAATAATAATAATAATAATATTAAGGAAGCTTTTAAGAAGACGAGCTTTTAACTTTGATCGAAATACAAGCCACCACTCTAAGCTCAACGATAAGACTTCTGACACGCCCTCGAATGCAAGCTCCCTCTTTCCAAGCTTTTCCGTTCTCTTCAATCCTTCACTATCTTATATATTATCTTCTTTTTTCTTTTTACACATTTGCACACACGCACATAGCACACATATTTGCACGTACATTGAAAGATTCCTCTCCACCCCTAATTTTGATCACAACTAATTATCATCCTAAATTCAAATCTTCCTTTTTGTCTCATTTACACTCATTACTATCGATCGGTCAAATTATTTAAATATTTTTACAAATATTTTCTTTTATTCACGTGTAAAAGGAAAAAAAATAGTGAAGCTGTGTAATTGTGCTGCAATTTTTAAATATTTGTGTGCAAGTATTATACACATATTACATGCACACACACCTACATACATATTGTTTATTTAATTCAAAATTCAAATCAATTTTTTCAAATAACATTAAATTGTGTGTGTGTGTGTGTGTGCGTGTGTGTGTAGAATGTGTGTAGTAATTATTTTTTCGTCTAATATTTATCCTTCCACTTTTATGCACAATAAAAATAATAAGAAACATTTAGTTTTTTTTTTTTACAATAATTCGATGCAATCGAAACGGTACAAAACCAATTAATAATTTTTCTTTATTTTAAACTATCGCGAAAATAATAAAGAATGTGCAACACTGTGTGAGGATCGATGAAGCCAAGGAAGAAAGGAAGGGGGTGGAGTACAAAACGAGGCAGCATAATTCGTTGAAAAAAAGGGGGTCAAGAGATAGATAAAGGAAAAAGAAAATGAGAATGAAAGAAAATACTAAAATGTACGTGACACAGAAATTTGTATTTTACTTTCTTCCTTTCTCGTCCTTTATGTTCAAAATTTTCGTGACTGATGAAGAAGAGGGGTGGTGGAAGAAAGGGTTGATTCTTCGTGTCTTCGTTGAATACAATCTATCCTATTTGAAATAATTCTTTTTTTGATTATTACTTTTCCTTTTTTTGAAGATATTTTTCAAAAAAAAAAAGAAAAGAAAGAAAAAATGGATAGAAACGAGATTGTTCTGTTGATACGAATGATAGGTTAGAATAGTGTTAGACAATTCTAACAGTGATGTGTGTGTGTGTTGGTGGTGGCGCTGACGTGTACGTGCGTGTGCGTGTGTATGTGTGTGTGTGTGTGTGTGTGTGTGTACGAGAAGTTCGTGACTGTGATCATCCAAGGACGGTGGCTGTCAATTGAAAAGGTCGATCCTTTTAAAAGGCCCTTACCGACGTTTTCCATTCATTGAAATTTCTTCGTTCTCTTGCTAAACGCATTCCCTCGTTACCGGACCAACTTCCGTCTCTTATTAAATACTATAGTTAAAGTGCGATATTATCTTACTTTTCCTTTTTTTCTTCTCTTTTTTTTTTCATTTAGATCTCAAAATTTGTATGTCCATTGTGAATAGAATCGATTGATTTTTCTTTCTCGTTGTTATTTAGTTGGATTTCGGATTGATTGGGTTTTTTCTTTTTTTTTTTAAATCATTCCAATCCATTAGAATTTTTCCAATATAATTTAATAACATCTAACGATAATGCATTTTTAATTGTAAAAATGTTAATTTTGGGCTAAATGATTTGACCAAAAGAAAAAAAGAAATAGAATCACTGTTAAATGATCAAGGTAGTAATATCTATTTTCTTCTGATTTTTGTATAATATAATTGAGAATATAAATGTTGAGTAAAGATAATTAAAGATATATAAATGAATTTATATTAATTAGAAGAAAAAAAATGAAAAAAAAGGGAATGAAAATAATTAATATTTTTGTTTTCCAAAGTGTTCGTGTCAAAAACCCCCCATAATAAATAATTGTGATCGATGTGATTAAATATTTATTAGCTAATTTATTTTTCTTTTAATAATTATTATTAGTTTTTCATTGTGAAAATAAGGTTTTAAGGTTTTTGTGTGCAGCTTGGTGACCTCATTGATCATTCCAGGCGTACGCTTCGTGATAGGACTTGCGCCCTTAGCAAAGTGTTCAGGGCGGTTACATAATGCAGTGACGTTAGTTCATTCAGGTTGCCGTTAGTCCCGGCTATTGTGAAACACTCATGTCGATGGAAACTTCCAACTTGAATCCCCGACCAACCATCATATATTTATTTTGTTCAAACAACAAAATATTTCATTCCTTTTCTGCTTGTTTTTTTTTCTTCTTTGTTAATCCTATCTTTCCTCGAATAAATTACACATGTTTCATTCATTTTATATGTACGAATATGCTTGAAAATAATTTTTACTTTGTCTAAAATTTATACGCACTTATCACATAGATGCACGTGTGTGTGTGTGTGTGTGTGTGTGTGTGTGTGTGTTAGAATTTGTGGTACAAAAAAAAATACATTTTTTCTCTAATGTTATTACAAATGTATACATTTTCTTTTTTAATGGAAGTATGTGTTTTTTTTTTTTAGAAATGATTAATAGTATTATTAATCAGGTAGATTTGTATGGAACGAATTTATATACGCGTGTATATGAGTATGCATGTAGAATTAGGAATGTATGAAACAGGTGTTCTACGCAAAGTCGTTCAAAGAAATTCTTTCATTTTCATTTCTTTTTTTATCATCGTTATCATTTTTAATTCAGGTTTGTCACGTATGTAATAGCTGAGTTTTATTTGGTTTCATTAAAACACGTTTCTAGTTTATCTAGCATTAAAATTAGACCTTTAATTCGATAATGATATCAATAATATATATATAAATTGTATAATATAATAAAGATGTATAATTTGTTTTAACTGATTGTTCAAAATGTTCAATTACTTCGTGGATTATTTATACGAAAAATTACAAATAAAATTAAATCAGCATTTATTTAACAATATAATATCGATGATAATAAATCTTAATGTATATATAAATTACGTGTCACGTTGTTTGTCCGCAATGGACTCCTAAACTACTGAATCGATTTTAATCAAATTTTACACACTGTGTGCAGTTTCATCCAACTTAAAAGATAGGATAGTTTATATCTCAATTTATAATCGCAATATTATTTGATTGCGAATTATTTGTTTATTAATAAAGACTCATGATTATCTTTGTTAGTTCGATAAGATTCTAACAGATGGCGGTATAGGGTAATTCGTTGACTTAAAAACGTGTGTATCGGACTGATTGTGAGCCACAGCAACGCGTGGCGGGGCACCCCTAGTAAAAATATATAGAAAAAAAATTACATTTTAAAAAAAAAGAAAAGAACTAAAACGTATAATAAAAAGAAGAAAATGATAGAAATATTAGTTGTCTAATTAAAATGCATTGTCGAATAAAAGAACGTGACGAATAAAAGATTTAATGTGCAAGCGGAAAAAAGAAAAAGAATGGACGAGGACGAGTTAAGGTCTACTTTTTTTTTTCTCTAATATTAAGCTTGGTGATATCACGAACAAGATAGTGACGTTGGAAAAAAGAGGAAAATACGATGGAAAAGGGTTAGGGGTGTTAGGAGGGTTTAAAGGGGGAGGGTGTTACGTCGTTGGTCTATCTTCTTCTCTTTTCGTGTCGCAAGAGGGTTGATTTTAGCTTGAGAGGGAGAGCTTAAGTAAGGATGAGAGAGAAAGAGTAGGTGGAGGAAGAAGAAGACGAAGAAGAAGAAGAAGAAGAAAGGGCCAGAGACTAGGTGGCGCCAATGGCGACTTGCCTTCTGGGACGTCTATCGATCCTAACTTATTTATAATTCATCTGACATTTCGATTCGATACGATAACCGTCCGAGGCCAATTGTATCCCATATTAGATATGTTTTTCCAGATTTAAATTAGATATATTTGTTTTTTTTTATACAATACCCCCACCCCACCATCATTGGTTGTTTTTTGATTAATTAATTTTTTTTATTTTCCTCTTTTCGGTAGTCATATTTTACCTTTTTACCCTTTGACCTTATTCTTTCGTCGAGTATTTAAAAAGGATAGATAAGATTTATTTTCATTTACTTTTATCAATCTATTTAGATTGAAAATTAAATATTTCATTAATATATCATAGCTAGGAATAAGATTTTGATTTGAAAGAAAAGTGTGTGTATGTGTGTAAGAGAATTTTTGAAAGATTAAATGTTCAATGAAAAAATTGAATGTTTATAAAAGAAATAGTATACGTCACAAAATTAAAAATAGAAAATTTAATAATATGTGATATAATGTTTTAAAATGTTTATAATGTTTATAAATATTTATAAATATATTTTTATATATAATACATTATATGTTATAATATTTAAAAAAAATAATTATTTTATAATATATATTCTATATTTTATATTTAGTATAAATTATATAATAATATAATATATTATTTTATTATTTAATTAATATAAATATAATATATATTATATATATTATATATAAATTATAATATAATAATTAATATATATATATATATATATATTTAATATATTAATTATTAATTAAATAAATAAATTATATTTATATTATATATAAAATATATATATATTGTGTGTATAAAAATCTTTTGACGACACATTTTTTTTTCTTTTTTAATTTTTTTCTTCCATTTCTTCTTTCCCACTTTTTCTTTTCTATTTCCACTAATTTTTCCTACCATTTCTTTTTTCATCCCTCATTTTTAACGAATCTTTCTTCGTTCAATGTTGATTTTAAATTCTCCCGCGGTTCTTCTTAGGACTCATTTATTCTGCATGAACGGTATGAACGAACGAAGAGGTTTCTATTTCCGCTCGCGGCCTCTACATAGAGAGAGCAAACCACTTCTTTTCTTAGAAATGATCGATAAAGCGTTTAAATCGGCACCCGAGTTTTCATGTGTGTGGCCCTCTTTCTTTTCTCTTTTTCTTTTTTTACTCTATCTCTCTTATACGCTAATTTTGCAATTGGAAGACCATCGTAGTTTTAAATCCCGTTAACTTGGAACAACTTTCTTACGCCATCTTACTTTTGTTACCCCCCCCCCAACTCCTCTATCTCAACCAATACCACTTATTTTCTTATTTTTCTCCCCACTCTCCGCCATATTTTTTATATTAGAAAATAAAAAAATTTATTTCAATTCAAAAATTGATTCTTCAATTATAAATTTTAAAACAATATTAATTTCTATCCCCTCCCCTTTTCTTTCCACCACAGTTTCTTACTTCTTTTTTCTCTCATTTATTTGTTATTTAGTATTAATATTTATATTGATTGTTTTAATAATGTTTGATAATTATTTAAAGAGAATTTTTGTGAACGTTCAGTGAACTATTTGAACGTTTTAAATGGTCACTTTGAAAGACTTCCGCTTAAAGTACTTATCAGTCTTCGTTTGGTAGCGCATTGTTTTCCCTTCTTCTTTAATACTCTCAAGCATTAGTCGAGGTCATCGGCCTTGCAAAGGTTCTAAGCTTATTTGCCAATTCTTTTTTACTTACAATACGTTATATTATATATATTAAAAATATTATATATATTTATACATATACGAATTTAAGAAGTTTGTACGAAAGATGATACGATATTTGAATTAGGTTAATACAGAAATATTTGTTGATTTTAAATTAAATGGTTCTAAGCTTATTTGCCAATTCTTTCTACTTATTTTAATATATTACGATTATATATTAAATTATAGATTAAAAAAATAATATATATATATATATATATATATACAATTATATACGAATTTAGGAAGTTTGTACGAAAGATTATATGATATTAGGTTATTTCAGAAATATTTGTTAATTTTAAAATAAATATTTCTTTTATCTTGTTTTTTCCTTTATTTAATAATTTCAAAATCCCCAGTAAATAAAACCAAAAAAGTAAAAAAAAAAAAATGGGAGATAAGAAAACAGTTGAGTAATTAAAATGAAAAATACGAATTATATATAAGGTATTATAATTAGGATATTTATAAAAATCACATGTGTAACATAACAACGAATCAAATACAAAACTGATGTTACATTTCTAATCTTTCCAAAATTTCTCGTTATAAACAAAATTTATTTACTTAATTTTAATTACAAATATTACACACATACATCAACGTATTATTATTTATTATTCTATACGAATAGAACGAGAAAATAATCTTTTTCATTTTCTTAAAATCGATACAAACAAAGTCAAGTCCGTGTTGTTTGAATGATTAATTTTATTTATGTAGGGGAAAAGGGGGGGGGGAAGAGAGAAAAAAAATAATATCTCGCATAAGCTTATTAACCCACTTAAGTGTGATGAATTTTTGATGATGGATGAGAAAAAATTCGATTGGTTTGAGTTGGACAAGTCGATAACCTAAGTGTCTCTGCTGGGACACGTTTAATGGTGTTGGTTGAGATGTTGGTTGAGTGGGGATAAAAGGGGACACCCAGTAGACGGGTGGGTCGTATTGAAAGGAGTATATGAAAGTGTGTTGGTTGGTAAAAGCTCGTTTGGCTAAGTTCCGAAGAAGAATTTACTCTCTCTCTCTCTCTCTCTCTCTCTTTCTCTTTCTTTCTTATTTACTATCAATCTATCTATCTCTTTCTCTCTCACAAACATTCTCTTTTACGTGCGACATGTTACACAAATACACGCGATGTCTAAAAGACTTTCAGGGACGACTGGACGAGAATAGACGAAAATCCAATTTTAATCGCGGAACCTCGACCGCGTATTTCCTGCGTGCCCAACATCAAATAATCAACAAATAACACACACACACACACACATATAAATACATCTATATTTGCGTGTATTTTATATTGAAATATATTTTATATTCAACTATATTTTATATTGAAATATATTCGAGTTCAATTTATATTATTTATTTATTCATATACATTATAAAAGGGTTGAGAAAAATATGAGCCCTTTTAAAATTCATCGACTAAAAATATTTGTTGAAATATTCTCTACCAAATAACTTTGAACGATATTTAATTTTTTAAATATAAATAAATATTAATAATAATAAATGTAATTTAAATTGAATATAAATGTATTTATTCAACCGATAATGCACGATAGAGTAAATATTTTATCAACTTATTCAACAAATAATACACGATCGTAAATATGTAATTAATTTATTTTTCCTTTTTTTTGTTTGTTTGTTTTTTCATTTGTCGAAGTAAACCGATTTGGCAAACACGAACGGTTTTAACATATATCTAAAACTTTTGGCTGAGTTTAGTAGTTTAGTGCATACGTTTTTGTGAAGAAAAAGTTCCTTCTTTTTATCACGAAAAATTCAATTTCGATCGATTCTCCTATTATTCGATAACACACCTGGGCACAATGTAAAACAACGTTAAATTTTATTTATTGACATGGCTTATACATTACCATCAGTTTGTTTAACTTTCATATATATAAAACTTGATTTATTATCAAATTTTCTCAATCTTTATTATTTTGGCATAGTTGTAATAATATTGTTGTCTTTCATAACACGAATGATCACTTTTCATCATTCTTAATACAAAATTTCAAATACTTTTGATCGATTAAAATGACGTTGTCTTGTTTGAATAAAAAAAAAAAAGAAAAAAAAAAAGAAGAATATCCTACTTCATATATAGAAAATAAGAATCCATTTCCAAAAAAAGAAAAAAACGTAAGAAATTACAGTTGGAAGTATCATTATTCAATGCAAATAACAATTTGTTGCATTGTTCAATTTAACCCTTGCAGTTATACAAACTGAGAATCACTGAAAATAATTATAATTATTATTAATATTACAATTAAAAAGTTATATTGACTGACACTACCACCTTCGTATTTAACCGAATTATTTTTATTTCCATTTATTTTTCTATCGTGCCAAACAATATTGTATAGTTAATAAAAATATATTTCTCAAAACAGAGAAACAAACAAATAAATAAATTGCAATTTAGAAAGCAAATAGGACATAGATAGAAAAATTGCTATTATTGGTTTGATACGTTGATCTGTTTTAGTATCAAAAAATTTTATACAAATAATACAAATGCATTTCCCAAAACATTGAAGCAAACAAACAAATAAATTGCAATTTAAAAAACAAATAGGAAATAGATGGAAAACTTGCTATTATTGGTTTGATACGTTGATCTGTTTTAGTGTCAAAAAATTTTATACAAATAATAAAAATGCATTTCCTAAAAAACAAACAAAAAAATAAATTGCAGTTGGGTGGGAAGCAAATAGGAAATAGATGAGAAACTTGCAGCAGTTGGTTTGATGTGCTGATCTGCGTTAGTGTGTTCACAGTAGCACGTAGCAGAGAACCACTCTCAAGTTAAACGGCCAATCTCTCCCTCTTGACCCAATTCGTAAAACGTCCTGTGCGACGCACGCCTGACGTCACAGGTCTCTCTCTCTCTCTCTCTTTCTCTCTCTCTTATTCTCTTACTCTCTCTCTCTCTCTCTCTCTCTTACTCTCTTTTGCTAGAGTGAGTAACGCGTGAGGGTGCGTGCAAGGCCACCAGCCGAGTTCTCTTCTATTCGTATATGTTTTCTTTCTCTCTTCCTTCCTTCCTTCCTTCATCACTCTCTCATTCTCTCTCACTCTCTCACTCTCTCATCTTCTTTTACTTCATCTCTTTCTCTCATAATCGACGTTCCTCTACTCGCTGGAAAAGATTTGATAGGATTGTTGTTATATGTTGTCAATATTGATGCTCCGTTCATATACCCGGATACTGTATTAAATACTTCAGCTACATCCCAACCATAACTCGCGAATTTGTACTTCGAAGAATCCAAAACAATGAAACAATTGATTAATTAGTGTAATCTTCTTTGAACAAAACACATTCAACAAATTCGCTAGGCTATAAACAAAATCTATATATTTCAATCTTATATTATATACATTTAATTTTAGATTAGATCAGCAGCAGGTTGAGTTGTGTTTTCAATAGTTTAACTTTTTGTACCTTTCTTTCTAATCTTAGAATCCAAATCCAAGGACAATTAATAATTCATTAGGATAAACCCGTTCAATAGATTCTCAAGGCTAAAAAACAAAACTTCGAATTCCACAATCTTGCTGTAATATTCGATCAATGTACAGTTTGAGTCAACGAAAAGGTGGTCTACGTTTTCAACAAATTCTTTTCACAGATAGGGAAAAAATATAAAAGAAAAAGGGGATGGGGGTGGTGAGGTTTGATAAAATAGTACGAGTTTAATCGACATCTCAATAAATATTTCTTTCCACCCGTTTGCCATTTGATTTTCATTTCAAAGAGACTAAAGCAATATTCTCATACGAATTTCAAGGAATAATAATAATAACAACAACCACCACCTCCCCCTCCTCCTCTAACGTTTCTTTTCTATTTTAAAACGTCAAAGTTGAAATCGTTATAAACGTTCGGTTCTTTGTATTTCGAAATAATCGAAAAAAAAAAAAATAATAATCCACCAACGAGTAAATCCAATAATTATTAACAAACAAATGCTAAAGAAAAGAATAGAGCAAATGTAGATAGAAAAAAGCAAAGAAAGTTTAATCAAAAAAGCATCAGATATAAAGTGGTATTAGAAAGTATTTAGTTTGTTTAATCCTCGACCCTAATAGTGTCATCATATGAATTAAATCTTTTCGATAGAAATTGTCGTTAAATGCATTTAACAGATACCAACAGCACCATCTTAGAAACAAGCAGGGTAGATCGTGAAGAGAAGTGTGTAGGTAAAGTTGTAAGAGTAACTATTGCAATATACATAAAAGCCCCCATTAATGGGTCACCGGTTTGATGTCGTTGCCAACAGCTGGTTGTTTTGTGGCCTATCTCCCTTTATCCCTTCTTCTCATAACCCTCCTATCCACCCCCTCTGTATCCCAAGTTTATATCCCTTCTATTACCTTTAGCGATAGTATAGAAGATGCGTGACAGGAAGGACAACTCGTAACGAAATCCCTCAGAGATTTTAAACCAAACTCGATATTGCAGTATGATCTAATTGAATTTGAGAAAATTTGATTGCTCGTTCTAGAGGACAATGTCAATTTGAAAAATGATCAAATAAAGTCATTGAATTTCTTTTTTTTATTTGAAGGAGGAAGTAGTGATGAAAGAAAGGGATGATGGTTCAATTCAAGCATTCCAATCGGGATTAAATATAAAATATTGGGACTTCCAATAAACCTGGGTTTAAAATGACAATTGTTAAAATTAAGACAATATTTTTCATATACAATTTTAGAATAATTTGTAATCTATTCTAATTTGATTAAAACAATGCAAATCTCATGAAAATTTCACATACGAGTGATATTACGAACATATAACGTATGAACGTCTGAACATATGAATCTAAAAGAAAAAGGATATTAATAATCTCGCCATTATCAAGATAAAAGATAGAATAGTTCAGTATGCGTGTATGTGTGCAAGACTAGCAACAGCAGTAACCAGAAGCAGCTAAGGGATGTTCGTCACTGTGCGACGATGAGCTCTGCAGTAGAGACGAGGACAAGCGTAATAGGTGCCCTGGTTGGGTATTGATCCATGATAGGGCGAGGGGTGGGTTGGTTGGGTTGTTAGGTGGTAGTAGTAGTGGTGGTGGATGAGAAGGAGACCGGAGAACGGTAGAGACGGTAGTAGGTATAACGCATGCGCACAATTCATCAGGGGGTTCCTTCATCATCGACCCGTTAAAAGGTGGGGAAGAATGAGATAGAGAAACGGAAGGCGTAATGCGGAAAAGCATTAAACGTGAGAGAGATAGAAATGAAACTACGATAGATTATACGAACATTTTGCAAACACACACACACTAACACTAACATATACACGTGTGTAGGTTAAAAAACAAAAGGTTTAGTTTATTAGATTGGTACGGTACCAACAACTGGAACGTACCCTCAAGCTCTTACTTACAAGAGACACACACATTTACACGAGAGAAGCTTTAAATCAGCCTCGATACAGGGCACGAACACGAAGTTCGTACGATGCAATGTATGTACCGAGGAGTGGGGGTTTGTAAAAGGGGTTGAAGCTAGTAGGAGGGGGGTAAGGTGAAAGCATTAGAAAGAGAATATGTGTTCGAACCACGCGAACTACTCTTACATATGGATGTTAGGAATATACTTATATTTATATATATATGTTCTAACTCAACCCACACACCTCTCAACCCCCCTTGAAAATTAGCATGATTAAAGGACTGTGGTATGTGGAATATAACACGACCTGAAATAGATTTTTTTTTATAGTTACTTATGTCGTATTGATCGTATCAAAATGTTTATATTTGTTTTCCGTTTGTTATTGGATTGAGTGTATTGTTGGTTTTTGTTTGAGTTAGTTTTGTTTAGGGGGAGTGATGATGGGATTGGTCTAATATGGGTAATTATGAGAAATTATTGTTTGAACATTGTTTTTGTGCATTAGTAAATTATTTTGATCAACATGAAATATGAGAAAAATAATTTAGAAATGAAAAAACATTTTGTATTATAACGAATGAGTTTTCCCACGTCACCGAGCTGGAAAGATTTAAAGTTTTCATTATTTGGTTTGGTTGTTGTAACAGTGTGAGTTATTCTTCTATGGGAATTGTCGAGTCCCGAATTAGGTTAAGCCCTGTGACTCTTACTTACAATTCGGCACCGGGTCGTTACAACCCTTCCTTGATATACCCAGGGTCCTTTATTCTCAACTTTCTCAACCCTTTCACACAGTTTCCTTCATAAGTTACCCCACCCCCTCGTTAAAGTTGAAGACAGTTATACAACTCGATTAAACTTTGCTTATAACTCTCGTAATAATAACAATGTTCTAATGATTTTACAAATTTTACATGAACAGATTTGATCTACCTATTTCGAGGAATTTTTGTTTAAAAAAGTTTTGATTAAAAAAAACTAAAAATCACTTTTTGAGAGACAAACTCATATTTATATTTTGATTGAATTAAAATGATTTTGTCATAAATTTGTTTATTTGGAAAATAGAGGAATATATTTAATCTATGAGAGAAAGAAAAAGTCTAGGAAAAAATTAATCAATGTACGAGTCTACAAATTAATGGGAATTTTAAGTCAATGATTTGTTAAATTTGATTTAACACGAGTCTACGAAAAAAGTTAATCAATGCGCTAATTCACGGAGTTGTTAAGTCAATGATTTGTCGAGTATCACTGAAAAGTCATTTTCGTCTTATTCGTAGACTCATCAAATCCATTGACGAATTTTTTCGAAGACCTGTCAAATTTTGAAAATGTTTTATTTTCAAAGAAAATCATTGATTAACTTTTTCATAGACTCTCATCGATTGAATAATTTTCTCTTAAACACTTATAAATCATAAATCAGAATTTAATCAATAAAATCATTAAAAACAATGATCTAATTTGTATGAAAAACACGATCATCGCAATAATGCATTTATTATTCATGGTAGAAACAAATTGATATTCTTCTAAGCTATTTTATTTTTATTCTTTCAATGAACAAACAGTGACGATTCTATGAATGGAATTTAATTTGACGTCATTAACATAAAAGATTACGATAATCAACAAAGGAAATAAATTCCTAGAGTTAAAATATCTAAACGAGTAGACGATTAATGAAGAAAAGAGAAGAAACAAATAGAACAAGGACGAAATAAATAAACGAGTGCGTATACTCGAATCGAGAACACTCGGTTAAACGACCCTTTTGCTATCCTTTTAAGTCACACTCTTACGTTAACGATTTCAAGAAGATACGACCCTTTGCTTGGTTCAATGATCTTCGAGCAGCGTTCACAGGATCTTTTTGTTGAGATGTCGAGAAAAAGAAAGAGTGAGTGAGAGAGAGAGAGAGTCAAACGAGTTCTAGTATTTCTCACCTGTACCGTTAACGTTTACCTTTCCTATCATTATAATCCTCCATATTATTTGAAACTTTCTTTTTCTGACAATCCTTTCTACGATTTTTAATTAATTTCATCGGAGTCAACAACTGGAAATTTAATTTATTTAAATATCCTTTTAAAACACGACTATTAAATTGTAAAACATTTTATTCAATATTTTCTAATTATTTATGTAATATATTAGAATTATTTTGTAAATCAATATCAAAGTGTGTATAGTACACTTATTACCAATCCACCTTGACAGATACTAATTTATAAATGTAATAAACATTATTTAATATTTTCTAATTTATTTATATAAAATATTAAAATTATTAGTTAGACCAATATCAAAGTAATACACTAATATTCTCTCTTATTAAATTACAATCAATAGTATTTTATTACAGTGAACTCAAACTGCATGCGTTTATTGTGTTATAGATTGCATAATGAATTGGTTTTGTCAAATTTTAATTTAAAATTGGAAATATTTAATTTATTTCAATATTGTTTTGTAAACACAACTATTAAATTGTAAAATATTTTATTTAATATTTTTTAATTATTTATATAATATATTAGAATTATTATTTAAAGCAATATCTTTTCTATTTTCTTGTTATAATATTAATTTAAAAATTCACGAACTTTTGGTTCATCTTAAAAAAATATTAATCTTTCTCGACCGATAACTAATTTATAAATATAATAAACCTACAATAAAACAACACATTTATCATGTATTACATATCATTTGATTTTATACATCAAACACGCATTTATCAAAAAAAAATATATGCAAAGGAGGATTAACGTATAAGAAAATGAACTTGTGTATGTGTGTAATAGAAAGAAGAACGAATAGGAAAAGATAAGAAAACGAATAATAATGTGAGAGTGAGTGAGTGAGTGAGTGAATGAGAGAGATAGATAGAAACAGATAAAGATAGTGATCTAATCGTTCGAAGAGGTTCGTATTCAGTGGCACGGTCGCGACCAGGCAAGCTCTTAAGGTCAATTCACTGGTGAGTTACGAGTCGCCGCAATAACGTATCAGCAGCTACGTATATGTGGCTTCGGGACGCGATTTTATCGTCGGCGCTTTCCTGCGCCCGGCCCCGGCCCCGGCCCCCAGCCCCCAGCTCGCATCTCCGGGCCCTGGTCACTCCGACCACTTCCGTTCGCGAACGTTTGCGGACTCTTCTTTTCTCTCTCTCTCTCTCACACACACTCTTTCCTTCATCTAATCTCTCTATGTGAACCACTAAACATTATTATTCTCTTCTACTGACACATTTCTATCTATTTTATACACATACATCTATTTCTATGTGTGTGTATATTTATATAACGTAATATATGTAATATAAGAAAATGAAAATTTGTAAAATTTTAATCTATTGTATACTAACAGAACCAAATTACTAAGATAACTTTAAATAATAATATATATATACCTAAATTGACAATACAAAAATTATAAATCACTAAATAAACTACTTTATCTTTTAAGTTTGAGAAAATAAAGTAAAATAAATACATTTCTATTCAGATCGGTTAAGTATTTATGACGTTTATTGCAGACAAACAATGTTAACTAAAAAACATTATTTAGTGTAATATAATTCTTAACTTTTGTTAATAACTAATATATACTAGTTCATTGAATTCGTATTAATACGGTCTATAATACTGTAAAGTTAAAAATATAGGGTGCCACTTAAAAAACTAAAGGTAATCTTAAAAAACATTACAAAAAACAATTTTTTAAAACTTTTTTTTTTATTACAATGTATAGTCAATCGAAAACAGATCAATTTTCATTTAAAGTATTTTTATGTCAGGTTATCACAAGTACTTGAAAAATTGTGAATACAGTTATATGGGACACCCTGTATAAATATGTGTATGAAGAACTTGTAATTTCTAACGTGTAGTAGTAATAGTAGTAGATTATGTGAACATGTGTCTAGTATGTATTACTTTTTATATAGTATGTAATATGTATGTGTGTTATGGGTTTTTCCCTATGTGGTTTTACATATACAATATATATATATATATATATATATATATATATATATATATATACACGTGTTGATTTCTTGTGTCTGTATTATATCTGAGAAGATTTGTTAAATACAATTGCATAGGTTTAATAAAAATAATCAGACAACATCTTGAAGCAATACGAATTATTATTGCATATATTTTGAAAAGGAAAAAGAAAAAAAGTGATTATATTAAAATATTAAGTCACACCGGAAATGCTTCATTTTTGAAATTGAAAGATATTATTAAAGTGGGCTAAGTTATGCAGAAAATTATAATCCTTAATTATCTTGAATGGAGTTAGTTTTGGTTGGAATTCAATTTCTTTTTTTCTTTTCTTTTTTTTTTTTGAGAAGAAAAAATTGATATAGTTCTTTTGTTTTTTAAGTTCTATTTGATTTCAATTTCGTATTTTTCTTCTCGTTTTACAATGGATTTTATTTTTAATGTAATTTTGAAATCTCGTTAAGCTAATAAGAATAAACTGAAACAATGTCGTTTGATAACAATTTTAATTATGACACAATGAAAATAGAATTGTTCTATATGAATTGATAATTTTTTTCTTCTAAATTAAAATGATATAATTATAAAGATAGTTAATACATTTTTAATTAATTGTTCATTATGTCATTTCAATATAACACACTTGACCTATTAAAATATTTCAATATATAATCTATATTTTTATAAAATAAAATGAAATCTCAAAATCAGGTCTTGCATACTATGATATTACAGATGACTTTCAGCAACCCTTACACAAACCTTTATCTTCATTTAAAAAGATCTGACATCCTTGAAAACCAATGACAAATCTTTGATAATGATCCACATAAGAATCAGAATAATAGTTGGACAAAATCATTCACTTAATGATACTATTAATACAATGCATAAAAAAAATTCTTGAAGAAATACCAAATAATAAGTTGCAATTATTTAAATAATAGTAATAGTTGATAAATCGTGTAAAGGCGTAACTACTAACACACTTGTTGGTGGTGTAGGAGGGGGAGGGATAGAGGTATGTAGGACTTTGTAAAAGTATTCGTATCGGTTGATATCCACGTGGATTAAATTCGACACGGAAACCAACGTTACACTGTGTGGGATTGGATAAACGTCACAGGGTCATTCGTTCGTTCGTTCGTTCGTTCGTTCGTTCGTTCGTTCGTTCGTTCGTTCGTTCGTTCGTTTAAAAGGAACGATCGTAAAAACGTAACTTTGTTATGCGTTAAAGCCGCAGTTATGGCTGCGGGTTTGTTCGTCGCGTACGTACGTTCTGCTGTACGCGTATGTTCGCGCGCGCACTTCATATATGTAAACGACAATTCCGCGACATTATTATCTCTCGTTCATCGTCGCACGCTCGTTATTGAGGAAGCACGATTATGCAATTTCGTCGCCGTTTCTATGACCGTATCCTAACTGAAGTTTCTCTATCCATGTTATATATATATATATATATATAAATGTAGATTTCGTTTGTTCCTAACCGCTAACCTCCAAAAGTACTTTATCGATTGTTTTTCAATTTTGAACACAACTTTGTATTCGTATACAGATATGTTTTTATTATATTAATTTATTTTTAAAATCATCAATTAATTTAAAAAAAATAAGGAAAAAGATTTAGGTAAGTCCAGCGCCATCTGTTGGCCAGAATTTTCTGTGAGTGCGCGAAACATTTGAACATAACCTAACCTTTATCTATACTACACGTAATATTTTGGCTCACATGAGCCACAGCAACGCATGGCTGGGTATAGCTAGTATATATATATATATGTATATGATACGTGTATGTGTACAGTATATGTATATATGTACGTGGACACCTACATTTCCATTTTTCAATATTTTTTTTTATTTTTTTTATTAATTAAAGTCTTCTATTTTATTCACATTTTATTAAACTTTGTCTCAGATACATGAACATCTCGTTCAACAAAAATTATGTCAATTTTCATTGAATTTAATTAATTAGAGCAACCGAAAGTTCGCGTGCATTTATTCTGTTGAAATTCTACTTTGAAACTGACAACACTGATTTTGAAAAAAACACAATGGATTTTTTTCTTTTTGTAAAATTTATTTTTTTGCTTTTTAATGATTAAAACAAGAAAATGTGCAAACTTTTGGTTCAGTCGGTTAGTTTGGTAAAAAGAATAAAATATTTGCTTCCTCAATAAGGTTAATATAATTTTCCTTTTTTTCTTTCTTTCTCGAAAGACGGATTGATTTGTCGATTAAAAAAAAAAAAATTTAGGATTCCTCTTTAACAAGAATAGATCTTTATCATTACATCAGTAGCACATTCCTGAGAAAGATAGTAATCATTAAAGAGAACCGTAATTGATCGTCGTCCACTTTCCGAGATTTTCTATTGAACGTCAGATGAATTGTCTCTTAAAGAGAATAAGGAAAAAGAAGGAGTAGGAGGAGGGGGATGAACAAAAGAGAGAAAAAGACAGAGAGAAAGATAACTAACTGGCTAGCTAGCCAGCTAGCTAGCTAACTCTGATAAAATGCCTTTTATCTCTTTTATATGATCGCGATTAGTATTAACTGCTTGACAGATCGTGAGAATTTACTGTGGCGTTTACAACGCGTTCGACATAATAATTTTGATCGTTTTAGATTATTCGAGAGAGAATAAGGGGAGAGGTAGGTGAGGAGTAGTGAAGTATCATCTTATTTTCACATGGCTATCATATGTTATTTTTTTTTTCTTTCTTTTTAATTGTTTTTAGTAATCATCTTAAAACATAAAACGATTTATTTTGCAAGCATAATAAAATTAGTATCGATAGGAATTTTTTATTATTTTTGTTTTGTTTTGTTAAAAATAATACGATTAACCATAAAAGCAATCGTTTGTCGTTAAAATATTTTGCAAATGTAATTTTAGAATATTTTTTTCTTTTATATCGAAATATTATTTATTTTTTATTTTTGTTCACATTGAATGGAACCCTCCCTTAAAAAAAAAGATCACTACGAATGAACCAAATTCTAGGCCAAGTTCACAATACAATACTTTCGTGAATGAATATGTTAGAAGCATAACTAGGGAAGGGGAGAACTCTTTTGTTTATTTTTTCTCGTGCGAAACGAAAAAGGGTGCGTAACCCTTCTAGAAAAAGAAAAGAAAAAAGAAGTTCTAAAAAGGGGGACCACGTAAAAGAGGATTTTTTTTAAAGAATCATGCTAACTTCTTTATATTTTATTATTATTATTATTATTATTATTATTATTATTATTATTATTGTTATTATAATTATTTGTATGATTTATTTTTGATAATAAATTTTTTTAAGGGCATTGGTGGTATATCTTAACAATGTATTCGTTGAATAACAAATAAAAAAAATATATCGTATATCGCGTGTTCAAAGTAAATTCTCCTTGACTCAGCTAATTTGGCCGCATAGCATAGTTCGTGTTGGTATCTGCAAACTGATCGATAAATGCACAATTTTTGCTGCATTTTGATTTTTACTAGTTAATATTATCAGTTAAAAAAAAAAACAAACAAACAGACAGACAGTGTGTAATAAAATATTCGTGTATTTTTATAACTCGTATATTGAATTTTGTAATTAGGGTGATGAATGGGATATAAAAGAGATGTAGAAAGGGAAAGGGAAAGAGAGAGATTTTTTGTTTATTTTATATTTTTATTTATATCCATCCCTCTCTCTAATTTTTTTTTACAAATTGTTGCACGTTTCTCCCTTCCCAGTTATTTACACGACAATTTTGTTAGCAAATTACACAGTTCACGTTCTACCCCTTAATCCCATCCCCCTTCTGTCTCTTTCTCTATCACTCTTATTTCTTGAATAATAATAATAATAATGGTCATTGAAAAAATCTTTTTTTTTAATTAACAAGGGTCGTTTGCGAATTTTAGGGTGCAGTTTTTTTTTTTAGTTGCATAATTCCATCTAATAATAAATCGACAACCATTATTTTAATTTAGTGATTACTCGTGAACATTAATTTTCGTTATTTTTCATTTATTTTATTATATGAAATCACAATTATGTGGTAGCAAACTCGTAATTTTAATCCATATCTTGCGAGATGGATCATGATAATAATAAAAATGACGAGAGCTCGGTGTTCTATTTAAAACAATTACGTTGTAAATTATTTTTTTAAAACTCTTCTCAGTTACATGAACACACACGTTGTTTTGTATTATTATTTTCTTTTTTTTTTTTTTTAACAAATACCACAATCTTAAATTCCGTTAACTTGAATATTTCATACGATATACATAAATCAAATAAACAACAAATTAATTATCAACTTGTAAAAAACTAATCCCAATTTGAAACTGTTGAGAATATGATCATTTGTCAAATAATTTTGATATTTGATTAATCGTTATTGTCATATAAGGAGTGTAATTTGGATTAAAAAGGTGGAATGGATGGGGAAGGTGGTGCAGGAGGAGGAGAAGAGAAAAATATAGATGAAAAAAAAAAAAGAGGAAAATGGGATTGCCATGAGAACGAGACTTTGTTCGAACGAAGGTGACGATTACCGAACGTTTGTTGGGGCCATTCATTTAAGCCGGCGTCTCCATTGAATCGGCCAACAACCGGAAATGGTAGTTATCCAAACACGATGAATTTCAACGAGGTCGCTATAGTAATCCGTGATGGGACATTCTCAAGGTGTCGTACTTGAAAAATTGGACACTCTATTTTCTTCTATTCGTTCTGTCATACGACTTTTTTTCCCCCATTTTTAAATATTTTTTTAACTCACAAGCGTGTTTCTTCAATCGATAAAATAGGAAACACTGTTTTATCATTTGGGAAATAAAACAAAATCGTTCGAAATCCATCCGCCATTTTGTATTATAATTTTTACAAAAACACATCACATACATACATACATTTCAAATCACTACTCGATAAAAATTCGTTTACGTTTTACTTATTATTATTATTATTATTTTTGTTCCTTTTTTTTAAGTTATTTTCACACGAACATCTCATGATTTTGTTGTGTCGCTCATTTATTTTTACAGCATGGCCGCTCAGATTCATACAGGGTCGCCACATTACCCAACATTCGCGACGACAACAAAACAGCCGATGGAATGTACAAGGTATTCAGGAAGGACTTCCGCTTCACATAATCTTTACTTGCATATCCGGTGTTGGGATGGTTTTATACGTCCAACATCATACGTTTTTCTTCGATTTCAAAAAATGAAGAAATGGGAAACAAGTTTAACTGGTTTCTCTTCAGATATTCTTCTTCTTATTCTTCTTCTACATCTATTTTTCATCTTTTCTATCTACTTCTTGCTAATTCTACTTAATCTCTTCAGCCATCTTTGACTTCTAACAATTTCCGGAACACTTTACTTCTTCTTCTTCTTTTTCTTCTTCTACTTCTTTTCTTCGTAATAATTTATTTGTTTTCATGCAATATAATGCAATCATTTAACTGGATTTTTCGGTATTTTTCTATTCTAGGTGTTGGTGTGTATATTGTCTTTACTATCTATTCTTATCATCAAAATTATCGAATGATGGTGGAACAAATGTAACGAAAATTCATTCACTATAATCATAGCACTAATAGCATTATTACCTTGCACTTTACATACGTCCAACTTTATTACTTACACTTCATATTCTTTAAACACTACTCTAATCTATCTTTTAAAAAACTTGAAGAGGAACATTAAACAGATCTTTGATCTGTTTTTACTTCCTTTTCTTTTTCTTCTTCTTCTTCTACTACTACTACTACTATTACAAATTCTAAGAACTTGATTGTACGTCGAACAAGGGACTAACAACGGTTATGGATTTAATCGAGGGAAAAACATTTATTGACCAATTAAAATATTTCTTTTCCAGCTACATCTCTCTTTTTTTTTTTTTTAAATGAATGTTTTTAAATAATCATTAACATTTGTTATTTTCTGTTTTGCCCTTTTTTTTCTACAAAATAGTCGCGGCGAAAGAACCCAAAACGGAAGGGAGAGAATTTGGACGATTTAAAGCAAGAGTTGGATATTGACTTCCACAAAATCACACCAGAAGAACTTTATCAAAGATTTCAAACGCATCCTGAAAACGTGAGTAAAATTAACGATATTACAATTATATATTCAAAAATTAAATATTATTTAGCTTAGTACAATACACAATTGGATGTTGAAATTTTGTACTGAATCAAAATGTTCGATACTTGAGAAAACAAACAACTCTAATCGTTGTTGGTATTTAAAGAATTAAATAAAAAAGTAGATGGTACGTTAGGTTCACGTTAAATGGGAGAACAAAAAATATATAATAAAAAAGAAACATTTCATTGATAAATATAACAAATGTGTATTTTGTGTTAATAGGGCCTCAGTCACGCGAAAGCAAAAGAAAACCTTGAGAGGGACGGACCGAACGCATTAACGCCACCTAGGCAAACCCCAGAATGGTTAAAATTCTGCAAGAATTTGTTCGGTGGTTTCGCTTTGTTGCTGTGGATCGGTGCGATCCTTTGTTTCATCGCGTATTCGATTCAAGCGTCGACGAGCGAGGACCCGAACGATGACAATCTTTACCTCGGCATTGTGTTAGCAGCTGTCGTAATAGTGACTGGTATATTCTCGTATTATCAGGAAAGCAAGTCGAGCAAGATTATGGAATCGTTCAAGAACATGGTCCCACAATTCGCGACGGTTATAAGAGAAGGCGAGAAGCTGACTCTGAGAGCGGAGGACTTGGTATTAGGCGACGTAGTAGAAGTCAAATTTGGTGATCGCATTCCAGCTGATATCAGGATTATCGAGTCGCGAGGATTTAAGGTTGACAACAGCTCGCTCACCGGTGAATCCGAACCCCAATCCAGGTCACCCGAATTTACGAACGAAAATCCATTGGAAACTAAGAATTTAGCATTCTTCTCTACTAATGCGGTTGAGGGTACGGCAAAGGGTGTGGTTATTTGTTGCGGTGATCAAACTGTTATGGGTAGGATCGCTGGATTAGCATCTGGTCTTGATACCGGGGAGACTCCGATCGCTAAAGAAATTCATCACTTTATCCATCTTATCACCGGTGTCGCCGTATTCCTTGGAATAACATTCTTTTTAATTGCTTTCATTCTTGGATATCATTGGTTGGACGCCGTTATTTTCCTTATTGGTATTATCGTCGCTAACGTACCAGAAGGGTTACTCGCTACCGTGACTGTGTGCCTCACCTTGACAGCTAAAAGGATGGCCTCGAAGAACTGCCTGGTTAAGAATCTTGAAGCCGTCGAAACTCTTGGCTCTACTTCCACCATTTGCTCAGATAAAACTGGTACCTTAACTCAGAACAGAATGACCGTTGCTCACATGTGGTTCGACAATCAGATCATCGAAGCCGACACTACGGAAAATCAATCCGGTTTGCAATACGATCGTACGAGTCCAGGATTCAAGGCATTGTCCAAAATCGCAACACTTTGCAATCGCGCAGAATTCAAACCAGGTCAAGATAACGTGCCCATTCTACAAAGAGAAGTCAACGGTGACGCTTCCGAGGCTGCCCTTCTAAAATGTATGGAACTTGCTCACGGTGATGTCATGGGTATGAGGAAAAAGAACAAAAAGGTCTGTGAAGTTCCCTTCAACTCAACCAACAAATATCAAGTCTCTGTCCACGAATCCGATGATCCTAATGATCCAAGACACCTATTAGTGATGAAAGGTGCACCGGAAAGAATTCTAGACAGGTGCTCGACCATTTTCATTGGCGGCAAGGAAAAAGTATTAGACGAGGAAATGAAAGAAGCATTCAACAATGCCTATCTTGAACTTGGTGGTCTCGGTGAACGTGTACTTGGCTTCTGCGATTTCGTACTGCCCTCCGACAAGTTCCCAATTGGTTTTAAATTCAATTCTGACGATCCCAACTTCCCGGTTGAGGGACTCCGCTTCGTGGGACTCATGTCTATGATTGACCCGCCCAGAGCTGCGGTACCTGACGCGGTCGCTAAATGCCGATCCGCTGGTATCAAGGTTATCATGGTCACCGGTGACCATCCAATCACTGCCAAAGCCATTGCCAAATCCGTCGGCATCATCTCTGAAGGTATTCATTTCTTTGTTTGTTTATATATAAAATAACGTTTAAGAGAAATATCATTTAGATGTATTTTAAAACTTGTTCTAAAAAAACTGAGCCCTCAATTTGTTGAAAATTTTATATTTATTGTACGTAAAATTACTAACGAATCGTTGTTATTTTTTTGTTAGGTAACGAAACCATCGAGGACATTGCTCAGCGGCTTAACATTCCCGTATCCGAGGTTAATCCTCGCGAAGCTAAGGCCGCAGTTATCCACGGAACCTCACTCAGGGAACTGAATTCCGACCAATTGGACGAGATCCTCAGGTACCACACCGAAATTGTGTTCGCTCGTACCTCGCCTCAGCAAAAACTTATTATCGTCGAGGGTTGTCAACGAATGGGTGCCATTGTAGCCGTAACTGGTACGTTTAAAAATTTTCAATAAAATCTAACCAATACATCAATTTGATCGAATTAAAATACTTTACGTTTTGTGAGATAAAACATTTGGAAATGATATTATAAGATAATAATATTGTTTTGTTTTTCTTTCCAGGTGATGGTGTTAACGATTCGCCCGCTTTGAAGAAAGCAGATATTGGTGTAGCTATGGGTATAGCTGGTTCTGATGTCTCCAAGCAAGCAGCCGACATGATTCTACTTGATGACAATTTTGCCTCGATTGTTACGGGGGTTGAGGAGGGTCGTTTAATCTTCGACAACTTAAAGAAATCTATCGCGTATACTTTGACTTCGAACATACCCGAGATCTCTCCTTTCCTGGCTTTTATTCTCTGCGACATACCATTACCACTTGGTACCGTCACTATTCTCTGCATCGATTTGGGAACCGACATGGTAAGTTATCATTCTTATTTCACATTAATTCTTATTATTATCATCATCTTTTATTTGACGAATAAAAAAAAGAAACAAATAGAACAGAATTTTCCAGGAAAGAAATTTTTCTTTGATTTTTGTTTTTTTTCTTTCTACCAATTGGAAAATGGTTGAGACACGGAGACACATTCTCATTCGTTTGTTTGTTAACTCTTCAAAAGAGAAAAACGAAAGAATTGAAATATTAAAACGTGTCTCTTGGTCTCTCATGGGATAATAATTATTGTCTTTTATTTTCATTTTTCACTGCAAATTATTAGACCAACATGTGGCGAATGTATATATTATTATTACATTTATCTATCAACAGGAAACAACAAAAGTATAAATGATTGTATTAAAAAAAAAAAATCCAAAGCTAATCGAGCATATGTTATAGTTGTTGTTTCATTATTGAATTGTTTTTGGAAGATGATCGGGACAGATTTGATACATCCATCAACAGGAAAGACACGACACAACAGATTCTGATATATTGTGATAATTTTTAAACAGACGTGTTTTGTTGTTAAAGAAAATTCATGATTGTCAGGTACCAGCAATATCTCTGGCTTACGAGCAAGCGGAATCCGATATAATGAAGCGACAGCCACGTGATCCTAACCACGACAACCTCGTTAACGAAAGGTTCGAGGTTTATTTTTTTGTTTTTGGATAGCCCCTCTTAGAAGAAAAGAAAACAAAAAGAAAAAAGACTAAAAAAAAATTATACATTGGAACAAACAAAATTATTGTTTCCTACTCTTAATGGCTAAAACTTTTGGATTATCGTAAAAGACACAAAACAAAATATCCCTCCTGAGTTGTCAGGTATTTTAGAGTGCTCCGGTATTTGCAGTAGTGCTAGATGTTGGCCAACCCCTACTACTACGCACTTCTTTGATGACGAACGAGTATATTTAATTGTCACCTTAATTTTAATATTTATTTTTTAGGTATTATCCAAAAACCTATGGATTTTTTCAAATGTATAATCAAATGATTTTTATTCAATCGAACACGGGTATTTCAATTTGTTAAATTACGATATTTGAATTAATTTTCTTTTTAACACTTATTCGACCACGCGCGCAGCAGCGAACTGTAAGAGCAGCATTTACAAAGTAAAGCACTGCTTTTTTTTGTCCATTTCGTGGTTTTTCGAAGAATATTATAATAACACATATATTAATCTGCACGATCGACCCCTTTCATATATTTGTCTACATTGAAACGGGGAGATCTCCCCGATCGGTCGGCTAAGTGTTAAATGATGTGTTACTTTTATTTTGAAACAAAAAAAAAATGAAAATACCCGTGATCGAGAAAACGTTTGAAAATATATTTATTTACAGGTCTAATACGAAAAAGAAAGAAAAAAAAAACAAACAAACGTTTCGCAGATCAAATCAAAATCACACAGGGATAAGAATCTCGGGGTGGCAATCCTAAAAAAAAAAAAAAACATCCAATCCCAAATTGACAAATCCTCGGAAATAATTTGAACAAGAAAAAGAACCTCTTCCCTCTACCCAACAAAAAAATGAAAAGAACAAAGGTTATTTTAACCCAATCCAATTTATAATTTGTTCATTATTTATTTTTCAGTTTTGTTTTTTGTTTTTTATTTAGAAAAGAAAAAAAAACTAATATCATTATATATTTGAGTTATTGCGCTTCGTCATGTATTTTATTTCATTAATTCTCAACACCAAGGATGCTGACACGTGTTTTATTCGCAACATAACAATTATAATTATTACGATTATTAATAATTATATTTTTAAATTCGTTCATATTAATTTTTATCTTCCTTTCTTTCTGTTTAAATCATAGTAGATCCACGTATAGATGATTTAATTATTTTGTTGTTGTTGTTAAATTATTCAAATTATTATCAATCATAGAAAAGAATAAAAAAAAACAAATGATACGAATGAAAAAGACAAATTATATGACACTTTGGTAGCAGATTATTAAAATTTGATGATTGATTGAACAGTTTGGAGAGTCAGCATGCTTGCGTTTTTAAGGCCACACACATCTCGATACGACGTTTTATTCTTGATTTACATGTTGTATCCTCGTTGTTACTGAGCTTCTTGATAATGTGACGTCAGGTACCCGCCATCTCACTAGCCTACGAGGAGGCAGAGAGCGATATTATGAAGCGACAACCACGAAACCCCTTCACTGACAAGCTAGTTAACGAAAGGTAAAACACATCATCAACAAACATAAACAAATCTTCACCAGAAAAAAAATACTACTCTATATACAACAGTGATTACTTTTTCTCTGTGATTCGATATTAAGGGTTTTCATCGTTTTTGTGATCAAAAAGAAATTAAAAAAAAAAAAAGAAAAAATACAACAACATTTTCGAAGCTTCTCAAAAAGAATTTGTTAAAAAAAAGGGGGATGAAAGTGTAAATCAAAATTTCAACCTGAAGGTATTTAATTTCTATTAATATTTAATATAAATATTTAATTTATATCATTTAATTAAAAATGTTCTTCTTGCGATGGTATTTAATTGTTAATATAAATTTTAAAAGAAGGAAGAGGGAAGCTTTGAAAAATTTGATCACTATAACGTGATTACTCTTATCTAATTGTCTATTTATCTTTCTCTCTCTCTCTCTCTCTCTCTCTCTCTCTCTCTCTCCCTCTCTATTTGTCGATATATTTCTTAATCGTTATACTTAAAGAGTAATTCAATTATGGTTAATCTATTATGGTAGTTAGTTCGTATTATACTTTGTTTTCGTAATATTATCGTACATTGTGACACTGAGAGAAATTTTTATCTATAAGTAAGAAAAAAAAAAAAGAAGAGAAAACATTTCACATACATTTAAACGCGTTTTACAAATATACTTACACGTACACGTACACGTAATTATTTACATTAATGTACACCTAACACGTTGGACTCATTGAATACGAAAAACGGACAGTTTCTCTTTGCTCTTCGCACGTAATTTTCATTGATCTCTCTTTTTCTATTTCTTTTTATTTATTTTTTTTATTCTACAATCTATACTCTCACAAATAATATACGTACGAAGGAGTCAAGGGAAAATCAATGGGTAATTCAAGAATGTGAATTAATTGATCCTTTTCATACTTTACTGTCAAATATATTTCTAAATGATTTTCATATATATATATATATATATATATATTTTTATAATCCTAAACACACACACACACACACATGTGTATTAACATATGCATAAGGAAATCAATTTCCTGAATATTGGTGTCTAAATAAAAAATAAAAATGTTCATTATATATAAAACATTTTGAATTTGTGTAAAGAAAAAATAATGAAATTACGTGTGTGGTGTAAGATTGTAGATGATGATACATACGAACACATGTGAATTAAATTTGATTGTAAATATTTGTACAATTAATTGGATAAAAACCAAAATGTTAAAAGTAAAGTGGATTGGGACCAATTAAATCGAATGTTCTTGATTACTCGAAGTCGTCTGAACACGGTAGGATTAAATTTAACAACAAGGTAAAGGGACATAATGCACGAGGTATATATATATATTTGTATAATTATAACACACATGGTCTCTCAGGGGATTGGTTGCTGGGTATCAGGAAGCTTTGTTATCAGAGTTTGTTCTTCTTTGTCTATCTCTCTCTCTCTCTCTCTCTCTCTCTCTCTCTCCTTCTCTATCTCTATCTATCTTTCTCTAAATATCTCTAATTTTCTTCTAATTTACCTCTTATCTTATAATGCTATTCCTTTCTAATTGAAATTATTCTTGTTGCTCAAGAATTATCAAAATAAGTCCACTTTATATCGAAAACTTTATTCCAATGTATTTAATTTAATTGCTTTTATATTTTATTTATTTTTTTATCTTATTTTTGATTTATGTTTAATTTTTAAATAATTATATATTATTATTATTATTATTATTATTATTATTATTATTATTATTATTATTATTATTAATTGAAAGATATATAATTATTTTTAAAAAATATGCAAATACTTCTTAAATATTTGCATTTAATAATTTATTAATTATTAAAATTTATGTAATATAATTAATTAAATTATTAATAAATTATATAAATAATTATAATAAATTAATTATATAAATTAATTAATTATTGCATTAAGTATAGATTTATAATTTTTATTAATTTATTTTCTAATTAAAAAGAGCAACTGAGGATACTCTTATCTTCTCTTTTCTCTCTTTCTCTCTCTCTCTCTCTCTCTCTCTCTCTCTCTCTCATTTGTACTTTCTTTCTATTTCTGTAATTCTCTTTCTCTCGAATATAAAATGAAATAAGAAAATCAAAAAGAGATCTCCACGAAAGATGTGTCCCCTCGAATCGTATTTGTGGTATTTCGTTCTAATTTCAAGGTAAGCTGATTCTAATCTCGATCTTCTAAGCTTTCTCTCTCTCTCTCTCTCTCTCTCTCTCTCTCTCTGTCTCTCTTTCTCTCTTTTTCTTCGTCTACTTCAATTACTTTCTTATTCTCTTTAATCTCATCTTTCTCATCTATTTCAATCATTTCCCAATTCTATTTAACATCTAACTTTTTCTACATTCTTTTTATTCGTCTATTTCAATTACTTTTCTAATTCTATTTGATCTCTCTCTCTCTCTCTCTCTCTCTCTCTTTCTCTCTTTCTATTTGTATATCTTTTTTATTTACCTATTTTATCTCTCTTTCTTTTTCTCTCATTATATTCTTCTTTATCTATTTCAATCACTTTTTCTAATACTATTTGATCTCTCTTTATATCTTTACTTTTTATTTTTCGTATATTTCAATTATTTTTCTTATTTTATGTTGTATTTTTCTCTCTCTTTCTCTCTCTTTTACTTACTCTTACTCTTTCTCTATTTCTATTTCTGTCTTTCTCTTTGTTTGAATTAAATCTATAAAAACGTTTCTGAGCTCTTCTTCTACAACTCTTTTTTTTAAAAAAAGAAATTCATATAAACTTAAAAATATGTATGAGAAAGTTTGGCCTCCTCGTGATCCATGATGATTGATGATGATGATGATGATGATGATGATGATGATGATGATGATGATGATGATAATGATGATGATAATGATGATGATGATCCAGCATACAAGGATTTTCAGGTGTATGATTATTCGCACAGCTCTTCTCGATTAAATGATAGCATTATCCTTTCTAAACAAAATCGCATGGTCGTTCGATATATACTATATTTATATCACCTATCAGCATTTTATTATTTTTTTTACTTTTCCATAATTATTATTACTATGATTATTCTTGCCTACCTTCTTTCTTTCTCTCTCTCTCTCTCTCTCTCTCTCTCTCTCTCTCTCTCTCTCTCTTTCTTTCTTTCTTTCTTCTATTTTCCTCTATTTTTCTATATCTTTCTATACATACGCATATATATATATGTGTATATATACATAAGATGATTCACTTTACAGGAAGAATTGAAATAATCAATATTTTACGTCTAATAACAAAATGATTCATATATACCATTATTTTTTCTTATCTTACAATTAATAATTTTTTTCTTTTATTAATATAAAATAAAATATATATAAAAATATAAATATAAAAAATATTATATAAATTAGCATAATATTATATAAATATTATGCTAAAAATATAAATAAAAAATATAAATATAAAAATATTATATAAATATTATGCTAAAAATATAAATATTATAATTAGTATAATATAAAAAATTATTCGATGTTTATAAGTTACGTGTGTATCATCCTGTATATAAATTTATACATATATGTATATGTATATAAATATTTTCCAGTTTCAGTCAATTGCCCTAATATCTTTTATTAGATTTTTTGCAAATTAATAATGAAGTGACCAAATGAAAATTGATATTAGATCTTAAATAATTTACTTATCTTTTTTTTTTAATTTAATGCAATTGATAAAAATTTGAATTTCAAAAAAAAAACAGGAAAAATTCTAACAATATACTTTTTAAAAATATTCATTTTTCAATTGGACACTATTTGCGATTATTATTGCGATTATTATTGACATTCCTATTTATGTTATTTTCTTTCCCCCTGTTTTCCTTGGCTGCCTCTCTCACGCCACAAAATCCAAATTTTTTAATCGTTTCTGTGCCTAGCTCGAGAGATCGACATTGATTCTTTTTTTTTTTATTTAATTTTTTTTTTTGGACATTGTTGTGTCGTATTTCAATATTTTGAAAAAGTGACAACCAGTGATTCAATTGATTACAAATTTGTCTTCAATAATTTAATCATCGTTTTTAAATATATGTGTTATATATAATATAATATATAATAATGTTACATTTTAAACCAAAACAACAAAATTATGATTAATATAATTGATTTTCAGTTGTATCATAGGTCTGCACTTTTTATAATGATCGTCAAACTGTTGATTGTGTAAATGCTTCGTAAAAAAATTTGGTCTCCTAATATATTCCTATAAATTTATTATTTAATAATTTTTTTTCTCTATTTTTTTTCTACATATCTTGTCGTAAAATACGAACATTTAAATATTATATTTATACAAAGAGAAAAAATAAATACATAAAAAAAAAGAAGAAAAAAAATAAAGGAATATAATTAATTTTAATCGGATTATAATTTAAAATCGTTTGTAAATTTTCTATCAACAGTTTAATGAGACGTATATTTGATTAAAAAATGAAATGCAAATTTGTTGGAAAGATATTCTTTACAGCAACTCTACCATTCTTACTTGATCATCGTTTAAAACGATTGATGCAGAAAAGTCTCATGTTTCTCAATCAACGCTTTAGGTATCACCTTTCAAATCTTTTTATATCTACTTAATTATTTACTTACTTACTTAATTACTTAATTTTCTATCCTATCTTACATAAAGCTTGCGACAAAGTTCGAGATCGTTTGAACCCTAAAGTACGATCGTGCACGCCTGATTGAATCTAATCATATTTTTTCTATTATACTTACATTAATTATTAATAATAATAAATTTAAAAATTTCAACCAAAAATTTCGTAATTTCCTTTTGAAATTATTTTATTATCACACTAAATAATTTTCTTTCGCGTCTTTTCTGTATCAAACAAACATTTTTCTTCTTATTATATATAGATATATATATATAGAGAGAGAGATATCTTTTTTATATACTTTATATTATACAATTCATAATATACATTATGAATCAAAAGTTTCTAAATGATTTTACAAAAATTAATCTATTATAAGATTTTCACAAATTCTTTTTAGGCTTAATTATCAATTTTGTTCTTTCAGACCATACAAATCGCGTTGATATTCACAAAATCTTGGCGAGCCTAAGAAATTTTGAGAAAATTCTATAATTTTTTTATTAATTATCTAGGAACTTTTGAATCATTTTTATATACATATGCGTGTATAGTATACAGTATACATATATATATATATATATATATATATATATATATATATATATATACATATATATCCTTCAGATCACAGAACGAGAGCTACGATTTTTCTTAAGTATACATATATATATTTGGTAATATTTTGGTAGTAGGAAATTTCGTGGATGTAACTCGTGTGAAAAAAAAAATCAACAAATTATACAAACTACAAAATTTGATAATTTAAAAAAAATGATAAACGCCGTTTACATCGACGTTATTTCCAATTAGAGAGCTAGTTTAGTTGAATTTCCGATCAATCTTAATTACATGTGTGTATATTTATAAATATTTTTCATATATATATATATACAGGATACCTCCCCAAAAGGTCAGGACCAAATTAATTTCGCATGTTAATTAAAGAAATCAATTAGGTCAAGAAAGTTCATATACAAAACTTATATCCGAAAATGTTTTGATCGAAAAGTCGGTCAAAACAATTTAGGGATATAAATTGTTAATCAATTTTATTGACTAAGTTGATCTCATTTAAACAAGTGGTATAATTTTTGGTTCTGATTTTGTTTATATATATCCCGTATGTATTTATTTATTGTATATATAGAATGGGATATTCGTATATATATATATAAATCTATATTTATTATTCTAATATTCAGTAATAACCCCTTGTGTCATCACAACTGCAAGCCAACATTTTACTTATTATAGTTTATACTCTTTTTACTATTTTTATATTACATATATATATATATCTAATATCTATTGTCACAGTTGCTGCAGTTCACAGTTGCTACCTTCTGTAATTACTATTACTATCATCACTTACTATTACCTATTTATTATTATTATTACTACTACTACTACTATACCACCACTATTACTATTACTACTGCAACTACTACTATTACTACTACTATTACTACCACTATTATTACTATTACTACTGTTTTTTATTGCCACCACATCACTGCAAGGCACCTTTATAAACATTTGGGCCTCATGATAAAGAACAACTTCTATACCTCTCTTGCAGTTATTTTAATTATTTACAGTAATCTATTATTTATATATATATATATATATATATATATATATAAATATCATGTTTTTTATTATGTAATGCGCTGCCTTCGCCGCTGCCTTCTTCTACCACCTTCTTCTGCGACTGGCAACTATTCTAATGGGTGCTGAACGGCCAACATATTTTGCAAAATATCTCTCTCTCTCTCTCTCTTTCTCTCTTTCTCTCCCCTTCTCTATTTTACCTAATGCAATTAAAGAAAAATGAAAAGAATCTAAACAAAAAAGAAAAAAAAAAGAATAAGTACGTGCAAATATTTTTTAGATGAAAATTCACCTCAATTATTTATACGTTTTATTAAAAATATATATATAATAATTATATTAATAATAATAACAATTATAATAATAATTTATGAACGTGTGTAGCGAGGAATAGGATTGACGCCATTTTCGTTTGGATTTAAAACTTTTTTTTTCGTTTTTTTTTTTTTTAATATTATTTAGAACGTATAAATAAAATAATGCTCTCATGCATCGTCGCGAACGAAGAAGAAAATTAAAATTTGTTCTTCCAATCCTTTTTTTTTTTTTTTTCGGTTTCCGTCATAATTTTCTCGTGAGATTTTGTTCGAATGAATTAGTTTTTAATTGAAATTTTGCGTTCGTTAAATATATAACATTTGTTTTTCTTCGTCCGTGTGTGTTGCGTGAGGGTGTTACGTGTCGTGTTTGTTTTTACAAAAAAAAAAAAAAAGAAAATTATTTGTTATACTAATAACTTATAGGTGTCGAAAGTTTTTGAACAATATTTTTTAATTTTAATTTTTTAGAAAAAGTGACGAAAGAGAAGGGAACTAGTTGTTGAATAATTTTACCAAATACAGATACTTCTTTCAAATTACATAACGAATAATCGAATTATCGAGGTGAAAGTAAAAATACCTACCCTTCTCCTACCCCCCCCCGTTCCTTTTTTTAAATCGTGTATTTTACAATTATTTTTTTTCTTTAAAATTCGACCATAAAATTCGCACACAAAATTTTTCTCCTGGTGTTTGGTTTCATTAATTTTTTTCTATTGAAATTCTTTCAACAGAAAGCACGATGCACGGCTGAGTGCCAAAGTGACGTTTAACAAGTTGAAATAATAATTTTAATAAAAACAAACAAAGTCAAATTAAGTTAAGTAGAAAAAAAAAACAATAAAATATTATCAAAACAAAAATGCATTCAACGTGTTAAACAAACTTTTGCTTCCTTTTCCTATTTTCTTTTTTCTAATCAGGGTGATGGTTTCTTTTTTTTTTTTTTTTTTTAATAAAAAAGGAAAAAATTGTAAAGCTCGCTTATTATATATTTGTAAAATATCAAGCTTATTATTTTTTTATTCGGCTAATATATTTTCAATTCCTCCCTGGTTCACGAACATTTGAAAAGTTCAATTTTTATTCCAATACCTGTTGTTTCTATCTCTTTCGCTCGCACTGATATCTATGTCTATATATATATATATACATGTGTACATATTTTCATATGTGTATATAATATATACATACATTAACACATTACATACGTCGTCATAAAAAAAAAGAAAAAAATATTGCACAAATTTTGAAAACGTGCTGAAAAGTTTCATGCAAAACAATATTGCAATGTGTTAATAAACATATTCACGATATATTTATAGGACATGTTATTATATATTATATTAAATATATATATGCATATACATATACATATGTATGTACGTATGTTACCGTAAAAAATAATATAATTCGATGAATTCATGAAAAATCCTAGACATTGCATACAATAACAACAAATTTTAGGAAAAACATATAAAAATAATTGTTTTAAAAAAATAATTAAATAAAATACGAATTCACAGAATCCGATTAATCAAAGTATTGTTTTACTTTCATATTTTAATTGGAAGGTGTATAAATAATTCATAAGTTAACTAATGATTTCATGAATTCATGGATTTCATGAATTCATGGATTTCACGTTTTAATGGTAACATACATACATACATTCATACAGAAATATATGTATACATATATATATAGAGTTTAATTTTATTTATACGTAAATGTACATATATATATATATATTTTTTTTTTTAATTTTGTTTTTCTTTAAAAAAAAAAACCACGTTGGGGTCAGTGGTATAAATTTGTCTAATGATTGGTGGATGGCAGGTGCCGGCCATCTCGCTAGCCTACGAGGCACCGGAGTCGGACATTATGAAACGGCAGCCGCGTGATCCTTACAGAGACAATCTAGTCAACCGAAGGTGGGTTTCCTAACTACCCACCACAGAACGAAAACCTAGAGAAATTTTTCTCTATGCACTCATCCAAAAAAAAAATAATAGTAAAAATTAAAAATATAGAACAAAAATAGAAATGATTTATGTACGATCAGACAAAGTACAAAATCAACGAAATAGAAAAAAAAAACAAAAGAGATAATTATTTATTTTGAAAAATTATATTTTTTATAATAACGAAAAGGAAGGAAAAAAAAAAGAAAAGAAAAGAGAAGAAACAAAATGCAGCCCATTCACAACTCTCTCTCTCTCTCTCTCTCTCTCTCTCTCTCTCTCTCTTTCATTCATCCTGTCGTATTTTTATTTTTTATTTTTTAGATCTCACGTTCATCTTGTGTCATTTTTCATCAGGCCAACTCAATCATTCTTTTCTTTTTTTTTGTTTTTTTTTTTTTTTAAATTAGATGATTTTTTTTTTTTTTATTGATCATCGGTGGCCAAACGTACATTTGATTGGAAATTATTTTATTTAATTATTATTTAAATTTAAATGAATTAAAACAAAACAATTATATACCATTTCCTCAATATAAATTTGGTTTACAAATAATCTCTTTGTTCTTGTTCATTAATCAAAATTTAGTCTTCGATGATAAATTAATAATCCATCGTTTTGTCGATGGTTCATAGCCGGGGTGCTTTTAATTAAAACTTCTAACGAAAATAATCTTCATTTCACGTAAACATTAATTAAATCTTTCATTATATGAAAACGGTGAATCGAACGGTAAACGAAATTCAATTATATTTTGTTCTACTCCTATACAATTACGCATTGTTACATTTTTATTTCCTTCAAAGAGAAAATTAATTAATTATTATTCCATTAAGACTAGATGAAAATGAATTTCAATAAAATTCGATATTCACGTTTGGTCGCTAAAATTTTCACGACGAATTTTCATATATATATATATATATACATGAATACATAATTGTTAAATCATCGATCATTAAATCATAATTGTTACACTATAACATCAAAGAGCGTCTACCGATAATCCTTTAAAATTAATTCCATCGAAGAAATCTCTAATAAAAAAAAATAATATAATTAATTTCGAAAATGATACCAAAAGAATTCGCGATTCAGATTTATTTATTAATTTTATTAATTTTATTTCAGATCTATAAATATAGTCAACGAAAAGAAAAAATTATCCTACGTATCCATAAATATAACGTGGATTAATAATTTGATAAATAAATTATTGCAAAAAAAAAAAAACTAAATTTCGGTAAATGCTCAAAACTATAGCAACTTTTCTTGATCATTCTCTTTCTCTTTTTTTTTTTTTAAATATACATATACAATGTATATATTTCCAAATCAATCTAATCTATCTATCTATCTATCTATCTATTTATCTATCCATCTATCTATTTATTTCTGTCTATATTTCTCTAGGATCATTAGTTGTTATAATAGCACAGCAAATCATTTCTCTTCTTAGGACTTTCTAATATGACATGTTGGGAATGCCGAATGCTTCGTTTTTTAGTCACACACACACACACGTGTTTCTTTCTTTTTTTCTCTAATATTTTAGAAAGCGTCGCTGAAAACATGTGTATGAAAATGAATTTATTTTTCCCACCATCGGGGAAAAATGTTTTATATTCGCATAATTGCTTGCGATTATTCATAATTCTCTACGTGTTTCTTAAGTTTTGTTTCTATTTTTTTTTTATTTTTTTTTTTATTATTTTTTTATCGATCATTTTATAAATAAAGCACCGCCGCCACAACCACCACCACCCACGAACAATAACCGTGCACGACAATAATCAATCACAATTGGCAACGATTTTCAACCCTTTTGCATTGAAATCAAATGTTGTCGTTTCTTTTTTTCTTGTTTGCTTTCTGAAGAAAAATAATTTCAATTTATTACGAATTATTATTATACAATAATGTACGTGCAAAGGGTTAATCGTTTGCCACTCATTTTTAGAAAGAAACAAAAAAAGAAAAAATATAGAAATATTAGTATAGTCAAAAACCGAGCCGCTTTTGGACATGAATTTACGATGCACGGCCTCGCAAAAGCATTTAAAAAATTCTTAGAAAAGGGTTTGACAAGTAAAACAAATTTTTTTTTTTTTTTCTCTAAAATACACCGTAGTATTACTAACAATTATTCGGAAGAAAAAAAAGAAAAAGATTGTAATTAGTTTTAAACGATAATTAATTGGAATTAATTGGAAACGTAATTGCGATAGAAATATCTTCAGAAATATTTGATAATAAAAAAAAAAAAAAATAACAGAAATATATTTTTCTATGGAAAAATGTAATAGATACGAGGAGTGTAAGAATTCCGAGAAAAAAAAAAATAATTAAAGTGTAATTTTTTACAAGTCTACGAAAAAAGTTATTCGATGATCGTTGACTTGACGCTTTGTAGATACACAATTTTTTTCTGAAACTATACTCCATAGAATATATTCATGAAATTATTCTTGTTTATTCTGAAATTCCGTTTACGTGAAAACACTGTTCTTCTTATTAATTTAATAATTGTCAACAATTTCTTTTAAATCTTCTTCCTCTCTTCTTTTTATTATTCTTATACAATCGTTCTTATCTATCTCACGATTTTCCCAAATTTCACACTCGATATATATATATATATATATACATATTTGTAAATATCACACGAATTTAAATCTATATTATATTATTCTATAGCACACTTTGTAATTTGATTTTCCAATGATCAAAAGCTGAACGAATAATTTCAAAAAAAATTAATTAAATAATAATAACAAAACAATTAATGAACGAACGACCTGCACGATAATTTTTAAGCTTTTTCGCATGCGCAATATGCAAATGTGTCTCATGAATTGGCTTAAGCTCGCTTGAGCTTTTTGCATGAGCTTATGTGTCCACCACCACTACTACTATTAATACTACTACTATATGTAAATGCGTGGACGTGAATGTGTATGTATGTATGGCATGTTTCAAAATGATATTTAACGATGATGATGAATAATGATGATAATGGATGATGATGTATCGGTAAGAAGAAAAGCCGATCATTTACCGTCTTCCGTCATAAGAATCGGTAAGTGAGCTGCATTTAGTTTTCGACGGACATTACTACGGCTTTTATATTACGTATACTAACCATAATCAATCACCATAGATAGACCATATATAGCTAGAGAGTAAATAAAATTAGGCGTTCTCTTAGTGGCATATATCAGTTAAAAAAGAAAAAAAAAAAAAAAAAACATACACACGAACAGCTTTGTGATTTTTCAAAAAATCCTTTTTTGAATTAAATTTATAATAAATTCATATATTTATTTCATTCATTTATAATACAATTGTAATTATAAATATTGTTTTATTTATTGTAAAATTTTTTTTATTTATTTAATTATTAATTATTAAATTCATCATTCGAGATAATAAATAAAACAAGTATTAATATAAAAATATTAGATAGAAATAATAATATTTAAAATATGATTAAATTTATAATCAAAATTTAGATAAAGGATTTTTCGAATTTTCACACATATGAACAGCAGACCCCTCAATCATTGAATCAATATTATTATAGAATAATAAATCTCTTTATCTAATACAAAATTTTATCCAAAACAATTTAGGCTTATCTCGATGGCGTACGGACAAATTGGTATGATCCAAGCAGCTGCTGGTTTCTTCGTTTACTTCGTCATCATGGCTGAAAATGGTTTCTTACCGCTTTATCTATTTGGTATCAGAAAACAATGGGACTCGAAGGCTATCAATGATCTCAGAGACAGCTACGGCCAGGAATGGGTAAAACTTTTTCTTCCTATTTTCTTTCTAATCACTGATTTTCCATCAAAATTACGTGGGTCGTGTAATCCCCACAAACCTTCATAAACAACAACAAAATTACTAAACAAAAGTTCAATGTGGATGATGCATCACACGCGATTCACGTAGCAACATGGAAAAGTTTGTTTAGTAATTATTTGTAAAACATGTTTTTATGGTTTCTTTTTTCTTTTCTTTTTGGGTTAATACAACAGACGTACAGGGACAGGAAGACGTTGGAATTCACCTGTCACACGGCTTTCTTCGTATCCATCGTAATTGTACAATGGGCCGATCTTATAGTATGTAAGACGCGTCGTAATTCGATCGTTCATCAAGGAATGAGAAACTGGGCGTTGAACTTTGGTCTTATCTTTGAGACTGCACTAGCTGCGTTCCTAAGCTACACACCTGGTATGGACAAGGGTCTTCGCATGTTCCCGCTTAAGTAAGTACATCAAAATAAATCTATTTATATTATTAATAATAATAACAATATTTAATACGTTATATCGAGGAAAGTTGAAATTCAATTATAAATCGCGTGCTTGATTTTTTCCAATTACTGACAAATATAATAATAAAAGATGTAAGAGTATTAGTTAATCATTTTGTTCTACTTTTGTGATAGAATTAATGGTACTTTTAAAGTTGATTTTTAATACTTATAAGAAATACGTGATATACGTTGAGGGTGGTGATTATTTCGTGGACACCTTGTTTGATTTTTTGGCCAATTACCGTGTTTAGTATTAAACGATTAGATTTAAACAAAAATTTATATGTATATTATATATAATTGCACAAACTCCATTGATCGTATTTTAAATTTGTTACCCTTAGATTCGTCTGGTGGCTACCAGCCCTGCCGTTCATGTTCGCCATCTTCATCTATGACGAGACGAGACGATTTTATCTACGCCGAAATCCTGGTGGCTGGCTAGAACAAGAAACTTACTATTAGAGAGGACAAGGGGGGGGAAGAACTTCACACACGCAGAGCGCGCGAGCAAAAATAATAGCAAGAACGAGATAGTACGAAAGAGAAAAGTACGAGAGAGAGAGAACGAACGAACGAACGTACGAAAGAGAGTGAAAGTGAGAGAGAGAATGTGTGTGTAAGAGAGAGAGAGAGAATGAGATGACGCATACCCACGCAGAAAAAAATACACCCAAGTTTTAAAAGTTTAATCAAATTATTCACTCACGTTTAAAAGAAAAATGAAAAAAAATACAAAAACAAAAAAAAATAAATAAAATATAAAAAAAGACACACACACACAGACATCGTAAATTATACGGGGCGTGCTAAAAACTGGGTCTGTTTCTATCCGTACTGTCATCAGATAATCAAGAAAAATCATTTATTAATTATAACGAACATAAGTTAATGAAAGAAAAAAAAATCAAGAAGAAGAAGAAGAAGAAGAAGAGAAAGAATAATTGAACGAACAAATAATGGCGATAGAGGTGATTAAAAATGATTAGAGGTGGGAGGAGGGTCAGAAGAAAGGGCCTAAAGTGAGATGCGAACGCGTGAAATTCATTTAAAAAAAATAAATAAGAAGAATCAAAGTAAAAAAGTATTATCAAATGGACGACGCTCGCGAAAGATGAAACGGAATCCCATCGATGATGAAAGATATATTTATTTTCTTAATTATTCTGTAATTCAAATGAAAGTAAGAGCCAGTATATGTTCGATTAGCACGCCCATATAAAAGAGGGGGAACCAATAATTGGATATACGATGTTTTCAACAACAACAAAATAAATAAATGATAAAGAAATAGACATCAAATGCAAACGTTTCGATCGATATGCATACATACATTTGTATATACATACTTATGTACGTATATATATATTTGTATTACATATAATCTATTTCTTTATCAATAAATAACAAATTTATTTATTGATAAAGTACGATATATATATATATATCGGAGAGGACAAAACAGTACACTTTAAATTGGCACGTCCTGAATATTAATTCATATTGAAAATGCAAGAGCTATGATAAAGTAATAAGAAAAATGCAAAAATCATTATATATATATTTAAATGAAAATGATCTATGAAAATGATAGAAAAGAATTGAAAGAGAGATGGAAGTTTAAAAAAAAAAAAGAAGAAATTAAAAGCGCGTTCACAGTATTCATTATTAAGTATATAAATAAATAATTTTCGGTTTTGAAATCTTTTAAATCCCGAGTATGTAGTTATCAATTGAAATCAAATTCGTATCGCGTAGTTTTAATATTAGATTCGAATTCTTCGTTCTAGGAAACGTTGTATTACCTGAACCGGAAAAGAAGGAGGAAGAGGAGGAGGAGGATTGATAAAATACCCAGAAAATAATGTGTTGTGAATTTAATAAGTCGATGACTTTGCACAGAAATGAGAAGAAGTATAATTACTATAATAAATAAATTTCTCTATGTTCTGATGATGATGATGATGATGATGATGATGATGATGATGATGATGATGATGATGATGATGATGATGATGATGATGATGATGATGATGATGAAATGATGATAATGATGATTATGATGATGAGGTGCATTAAACTTAAAGAATAACGTTATTATTGTCACAGAATTTAATAAGTTATGATAATGATGCCACGAACGATCAATGAGAACGAAAATGACATATTTGAAAATATGATTAAAAGAAAAGGAGAAATAAAACTAAAAAAAAATATAAAAAAGGGACAAATATATATGAAAATGTTATCGAATTAAAAACGAGTAAAATAAAAAAGAAATTATGCGATCAAGTATTAGAACAAATGATATGACAATGTTATATTATCATTAGAGTACGCATATGCGAAGAAAAAAAAAAGATAAATACAGTGACGAACGTTATAAGGAGAGAATAGTGAACAAGAAAATAAATGGACGATGAAAAGAGTTCTTGTAAAAGGAATAGGATAAAGATTTAAATAATAAATAATAAAAAAAAATAAAATAAAATAAAATGAACAAGGAACGAGAGTGAAAAAAAAATTAAATGAATGAACGATCAAACGAACGAACGAACACACCACACATACACACACACACATTACATTCTTACTTAGGTGAAACTAAAAGAAGTAAACGAAGAAAGAAAATAATAAAAGTTAAAAAAAAAAAAAAAGAAATAATAAAATAAAATAAAATAAAATAAAATAAAATAAAGAAAGGTATAAATTCATTCTCTTAGTTTTTCATAGATTTAAAGAAAAAAAAAAAAAAAAAACGCCAGCGGGACAGCTCGCTATAAAATCATTGACCCCCAAACGCAGAACGCCCTGTATTACAAACCCGCGGTCGATCGTTTCCAAAAAAAAAAAAAATAAAAAAAAAAGAATAAAAAAATAAAAATAAGAATATTGCGTGTGAATGCCGAATGTTTCAGAAAAGTATATGCGTGCGTGCATGTCATGTGTTTTATGTGTATGAATGAATAACTTTGCTTGCGTGTGTGCGTGCGTGTATGCGGTACGTAAGTGTTTAAATCACAAAATGATTAAAACAAGAAAAAGAAGAAAAAGAAGAAGAAAAAGAAAAAGAAAAAAATGACAATTAAAAAAGAATGAAAAAAAAAATATATAAAAAAGAAAAAAAAGAAATTATAACAATGTCGAGAAATCGACAAGTACCTACTACAAAAATAATAAAAAAAAAGTAAAAAAAAAATAAAGTAAGAAAAAAAGAAAAGAAAAGTAACAGTAACAAACAATTGCAACCAATAATAACGGAGAAAAAAAAACAACGTCGTAATAACAACGCCCCCTTCTTTAGAACGAAGGTGACTTAAAAAAATACCTGCCACGCGACTTTTTTGGGCCGGGACGAGCCGAGACACACACACGCGTGCTAGATTAAATATAATATCAATAATTAGAAATTGAAATTGAAATCGTAATCGAAATCGAAATCGCGTCGAACGAGCTTTCTCTTCCGGGGTGTCTTTCGTGTCTGATCGTTAAACCTAACTTTAAAAAAAAGAAAAAAATAAATCAAAGAAAGAAAGAAAGAAATTAAAACGTGTCCTCCCTCTGGCCCTTGAAATATTATTGACAAACGCGAATCACACGCACAGATATATAAATGTATACATGCCAGAGCATAAAAAAAACAACACAACACGTGTTAGAAGAAACTTAAAAAAAAAAAAAAAGAAAACACCGATGGATATTTAAAACAAAACACAAAAAGTAATAATTAAATACGATTCCCTTTCATCTTTTGTGGGATGTCGTGCTTCGAGAATGATGGTACGGATTATTAAAAAAAAAAAAAAAAAAACCATACTACACATAGATACGGGCGCGCACACTCACCATACACAAAGAAAAAATACATAAAAATAAATGATACATAAACAAACAAACAAACAAACAAACAAAAATAATAATAATAATTAAATAAATAAAATAGAGTTGAGAGACGCTTCTGTCCGCCGTCCAAATGAAGAATGGAAAAGATAATTTCCGATTGGGGGAAATAGAGAGATAGTCAAACGGAGCTCGTTTGTCCCGATTTAGAATTAAAAAAAAAAAAAAATTAAAAAAAAAACAACAACAACAACAATAAATTAATTCAATTGACGATGATCATACGAATAATGATACTGATGGGTTAACGACGATGATAATGACAATTACAATGTATGTAAATTCATTTGGAACGAGCTCTAAATCAATAATAAATATATCATCCATCGTCCTCGTCTTTTCCTTCGGCGCAGATCGAACCGATTTTTTTTTTCGACGACCGTGGATTATCCATCGTTCGACTGATCAATCAGATCAAATGAAAAGAATGATCCAAGAACGTTTATTATAGTTACCAATTCTTGTTTGTGCATATATCATTTCTGAGACAATGAATATAAACACGAACAAGAACAAATAATACAACTGATTACGAGAGATAAATCGAAGAAAAGGAGAGAGAGAGAGAGAGAGAGAGAGAGAGAGAGAGTGAGTGAGATAAAAAGAGAGAAAGAGAAACGATTGATAATGAGAAAAAAGAAAAAAGGAGATGCTTGCTCGGCGGTCCGGGTCCCAAAACTCTACCCTAAGTGTTCAAATAAAAAGCAAGGTGTGTTCTCTCGAGGTGTGTCGTATACGCGTAACACGTTCTTCCTTTTCTTCTAAATCCTCCCTTAAATGTTCCTTCTCCTCCTTCCACCTCCTCCTCCTCCTTCTCTTCCGCGTCATTATCAACCCTTCTTCTTTCAACTTATCCTTCTTGTTTCCCCTTTACTTCTTTTCTCCTTTTCCTCCAAAGGTACGCCAAACGACGAACGTTCTCCCTCGGCTCTTCTTCCGCTTTTGATTAAAGAAAATATCGTCCGTGTCTTCTTGATGTTCGAAAATAAAATTACATGAATAGAAAAAAAAAAAAAAAACAAAGAGGAAAAGAAAAGTGTGAGAGAAAACGAGAGAAAGAAGAGTAGTATTGTCGCGTTTGAATTAACAAAATCAAGGCAACCATCTTTGAAGAAAAAGAAATTGTGAGAAAAAGAGGGGATGGGGACAGGGTGGGATGTTAGAAGGAGGAAAAGTGAGAGATAGGGTACTTCGAAAATTGTTCTTCTATTTTTTTTTATTTTTTTTTTATTTTTTCTCCCCCCTTCCTCCAATCAAATCAGGTATTTATTATCCCCCCCCCCCCAAAAAAAAGAAATAAATGAAAAAAATTAAAAAAAAAGAAAAAAAAGGAAAGAAGAAGGAAGCGTAAGAAAGAACATAATCAAGAACATGAGATTGATAAAAGTAACAAAAATCATTCAAAGTGTCTCCGTGTCGTTTCATCGTGCACACGTTTTGTCTTCGACGATTAAAAAATATAATTAAAAAGAAAAAAAAAACAACAAATAAAAAGTAACAAAATTTAGAGAAAAGAGAGATATCAGAGAAAAAAAATAATAATTGATAATTACAAAAGAAAGAGAGAAAGAAAGAAAGAAAGAAAGAAAGTGTGTGTGTTGGTCCTTCGCTGCTTAGATTTTTGATCATTTTATCATTTTTTTTTCGGGTGTGAATTTAACAACATCAAAAATTAACAAACAACAACAACAACAACAACAAGAACAACATCAAAATTATTCGCGTCAGATCGAATTGGAAGATTAGAATGAACGAAAGAGAGAAAGAGAGAACGAACGAACGAACGAAAGAGAGAGAGAGAAAGAGAGAACGATAGAGAGAGAGCGAGAGAGATGTTGAGAAAAAAAATCATGAAGTAAATGGGGAAAAAAAAAACGAAAAAGAAAAAAAAATGCAAACAGATGATTAGGTTCCGCGGTTGTCGACAGGGTGTTCCGTGCCCGGGGGGCGTAGGAGCCCAAAAAATGCTTTGCTGTCGTGCGCCGCCTCTTTACTTTAGGCTAATAATTTAAATATTAATAATATAATGATAACAATAATATTATAATACATGTTACAATAAGATATTATTAGATGTAATTATTATATATGGTTTAGTCTAGATTGTGTTGTTGAAGAAAAAAAAAAACAAAGTACGTATAAGCGACAAAAGAAAATGAGAGAAAGAGAGAGAGAGAGAGAGAGAGAGTTAGAAAAAGAAGATATTGCATAAACAAGGAGAAAGAGAAAATGAGAAGAAAAGAGAGGAAAGTACGATCGAAGTGAGATAGATTGATGATAATAAAGAAAAAGAAAAAGAGGAAAAATAATGAAATAAAAATCACATATGAAAAGAATGAGAAAAGTGATAAGGAAGAAAGAAATGAAGAAAGAGACGAAAAAAGGAGAGATTAAATTTGGTAGAACGTGTGGGATTTGCGTGACGAAGAGAGAGAGAGAGAGAGAGAGAGAGAGAGAGAGAGAGAAAGAAAAAAAAATTTCGGTCTAAGACCATAAAATTGTGTGGCGGACTGAGCGGGGTATTAAAAAAAAAAAAAAAAAAAAAAAATAAAAGTAAAACACAATTGCATTTTCCGCTTTACTTTCTCTACATCTACCGAAAACGGGAATTTCTAAGGACGATGAGAAAATAAACAAAAAAAGAAGAAACAGAGTAAAAAGAACAAAATTTCATTTAAATAAGAAAACAAACAATGGAAGTGTGTACCTGTAATCGTTTGTTCTTTTTTGGGGGGATTCTTTCTGTTAATAAATATTAACTTTTCTTTTTTTTTCCGCGCGAAAATCGAATTTCGAACGAATCTTTTGAACGCGAAAGAGAGAAAGAGGAGAGAGAGAACTATTTGTGTGAAAGTTGAGCGAACAAATGCGTGGGAGCGAACGAGAGATTGAGAGAGCGAGAGAGAGAGAGAGAGAGAATATATTTGAGATTTTCGCTCTATTTTTTATTCTTTTCTTGTTCTTTTTTTTTATTTATTTTTTTTTTTTTTAAATTTTAATCTCCATTTATAAATCCAAAGACGAGGAGTGAATAATTAAAAATAGCATCTTATAAAATAGAAAAGGAAAGATTTTAATAACAAACAAAATGATTACCTATTAATTATTATTATTATTATTAGTATTATTATTATTATTGTCTTTTATTCTAGTAATATATTATAATAATAATTATTATATTGTTATTGTTATTATTATTATTACTATTACTATTTACTAATTGCTATTTTACTATAACTACAACATCAACTCAACTTACCCAAGAGAAACCTTTCCCATGAAAAATATTGAGTGTGGAATCGTCGACGAAGAACCAAGCAAGAACCCTGCTTAGCCCGCCACATATATTAAATTAAAAAATTAAAATAATAATATTTAAAAAAAAGTAAAAAAAAGTAAAAAAAAAAAAAGAAATAAAAATAAAGCGCGCGAAAAAATCATTGAACGAAGAAAAAGTGGGAAGATATAAAAACTAGAAGACGACGATAAAAAGAAAATAATGAACGATGTTTTATTAATATTGTAAATATTTTAAATAATTGAAGACGCGGACAAAACAACAGGATCGTGCGTGAAACGGTGACCCGACGCTTTAGAAGGGCCGCCTCCTTTTGGGTACGGGTCTCCTTGTACTCTTTTTCTGTTTTTTCCTTTTTAGCGCCGCATTACGGAACAAATTGCATACACATCAACTAAAAATACCCCCCCCCCTCCACACACATACATACAATGAGAAAATTACATGTAATACATGAAAACTAATGAACATACACACATACATTTACACACTCCTATAAGAATAGAATACAGAGTTAATTAAAAAAAAAAAAAAAAACAACTCTGTCGATCAAATATATCTTCTAATTGATGATTCCTTTCATATTGATTATTCTATAAGTTCCGTTTTCACACATGAAATATATTAAGGATGAAGCGAGAGACATTGTCCAACCCAAGTGTCATTACTTTTGATGTTAAATAAAAAATACATAATTAACCAGCGTTTTTATCTTTTAATCTACCATCTAAAACTATTATTCGATTATTCTATATTCAGAGTTTGAGTAACGGCTTAACGAGTGGAACAGTTTGAGAAACCATATATTCTATATGATAATACTAAAAATAAGTTAATAAGAAAGTTTTTTTTTTAATAAACTCTAAATATATTATGATCAGTCAAATGACCGATTGTAAAATTTTTAATAGAATATCTTACAAGATATTATTATGCTATTTGGTTAGTCAAGAATTCTTTTTACATGAATGATATATTGTTTGCTATGTGTACATCATAAAAATACATACATTTAGTCTTAAGAACTAGTTTCTTCATTTTAAATATTTTTCTTAATAATGATAAATTTAATAAATATACCTATAAATTTATTATCATTCCATATCCGTAACATTCCATCTCTTTTGTTCCATTTGCGGTCTGGATTTATGTAAAGCCTTTTTGCGTAATTTTTTAATATGCGTCTGTAGTTTTCCTGAACTTTTCAATTCTTCATATTTAGATATCAAATCCAAGACTTTCTTTTCGGCTATAATTAAAATATAAATTATTACAATCGTATGACAATACAAGTTTAAAGTTCAAGAAAGTAGAACAAAGTAAGACCAACTTACATTTCTTTTTGAAAACAGGTTTTTGCCCAGATTTGATAGCATTTATTATTTCTTTCCTTTCCTGAATTTGCTTTTCTTTCTTCATGTTCAATTTTTTCTGCTCTCTCAATTGATTTTCTAATCGCTGAATAAGATATTTGATCTTTTTGATTTCTTTTGGATCCTCGGTCTTCTTCAACTCATTTTTTAATGTAGCTAAGTTTTCCTCTTTGATTTCATTGATAAAACTGTATGCATGTTTAAATGCTTTCTCGTTAAACTCACCGGATAGATTGTCAAAGCGTGGATCTCTAGGTCTATTCTTTTTAACCTGTATTATTTCCCTAAATCTTGGTACTTGCTTCTTCGTGGACATTTCTCTAGGTCTGTTCTTATTTTCTCTTTTATAAGTTACTATCTTTTTTTTCCGAGGACCAAATAATGTTTCATTGTACACCTTTGTACCAAGTTTTTCTTTCAATTTTTGTAAATCTTCAAAACTCATATTTGCTAATTCTGCACGAATTTGTGCCTATGATTTGTTTAAATGTTAAAAAAGAAGAAGAAATTTATAAGAAAATTAAATTCATGTAAATGATAAATGGTAAACATAACCTCCAAAAATTCATTACTATTTATTCTAATAGAACTAGAATAAAACAAACTTGATAATATATATATAAATCATCTCACCTGGTCCTTATCTTGGTCCAGAAATGAATTTTCTTCATCACTCATTTTAAAAACAAGTAAATTTAATAACAAACACTCGTAAAGTATGGGAAACGATCCTTGCACGATTCACCCGCATGCCACAATGTTTATACACGTGCATAGGAATCTGTATTATCGACATGCAGTTAAATTGATGTTTCAATTTTGTAAAGTAAAACTGATTGTGTTCAAGATGGTGTAATATGTACCTTTTTAAATAAAATCATAAGAAATGATTATATAATTCAACATTTTTTCACTTATAGAAAATCAGCTGATATAAGCCAAAAGGTTAGGTACACATATAGAACACATACATATTTACATCACGTATACAGATTACCATCATAGTAGGATTAGGTATACACATATAACACATCACATACACACACTATAAGATATTATGTACATTTTCTTTAAATATAGATCTATATAAAAAAAAAATAATTATTAAAATGGCAAATGCATAAAAAGACATTTTATGAATTATTTTTATCTCATTGTCAGAATCTGAAATTAACGTGTATATATTGTATTTATGAATATACATAGTGTACATTTGTGCATACAAGTGGAAGAAATTTATTGTCAATTTACCTTAGTATTGAAAATAGATATTTTTCAAGAAATTAAATAGGTCAGTAATATTCATGCAATTTAAATTATCTTCCACGTTATTGAGCTCGATTCAGGATAAGAGAAACATCAGCTTTTTGTTATAAATTTTCCTTTGTTTTTTATTGGCAGAAGAGATCATTTTTTCCAATAGAAAAAATACGAGTAACATAATATTAAATTATTTTGAAGAAAAGTAGGATGATGTTGTTTTAAACATTTATATAAATTTTTTTTTTCATCAGGTTTCTACATCGTTTTCTATCTACCCTGGATCAACGTATGATTATATGTGTAGATCAACTAATAATTTTCATCATTTTTGGAGCTATTGTAAAACTGAAATGAATGTTTGGAAGTCATCGCAGAACTTAAGTAGTAAATGAAGGAATTAAAGTTCCTTCAGTAATCATCATGCTAAGGATAACAAATCTTAACTAGCATAATTTATTGGCTATAATTTATTCAATAATTTATTGACAATAATTATACGATATATGTTCAGTTTATTGTTTTATTTTCATTATTGAAATTTATGATTAATGATTGAGGATATATTTAATTAAAAAAAAAAAAGAAGTATATAATGTGATGAAATATCGTGAAGTATTTATCAAAGTATCTTATTGATAAATATATATCTATATAAATAATCGAAAATTTGTAACAACTTGCATTAATCATTTTAATTTGTCAGATACGAATCGTGATAGATACGTGTCTGATATTTATTTTAATAATTAACAAATTAACAAAATGAATAAAAATAAAAGTTGAAAGGAAAAGTGAAAGATTAGAATCGATTGAGATGGAATTGAGGATAATAGAGGTGAAATCTATGTTTCAAGGCTAAATATGAGATTCGTAGGTTAGTATGTCGAACGAGCGAAAGCGAACGCGTTTATAAGAGAAACAGAATGAACGAGGGGGAATGGAGGAAATTTTTATAAAGTAGAACTCGAGAAAGCGAAAGTGTTTCAAATGTTTCTCTTGCACGGACGAAGAAATTATTGAAAGAGAAGTTTAAAGCTTTCGAAAACTGATATCGCACAATACAAAACTTTTTGGATACTTTTCCTTCTTTCCTACAATCAGTTTTTTTTTTAAAGCGATAAATCTAGTACAATGTTGACTCTTTATTTTTAGAAAAATATTATTGAAGTTAAAACTTCTTTAGAATCAAGGTGATTTGAAAATCGTGAAACGGAAGAACGTGAAACAGAAGCACGTTAAACCAATGAAACAAAAATAATTAATAAAATTCAATGTATAATTTAATTTTATATATATATATATATATATATATATATATATATATATATATATATAATTTCTATATAATTCTCTGTATATTTAATTCTATATTATTTAATTCTATATATTAATTAATTAATTAATAAATTCTATATATAAAAATTCAATGTAACAATATGTTTGTCCACTAATAATTCCGAAACTACTCAACTTATTTTAACGAAATTTATTTTATTTCACGTGATTTTTTCCAACTTAGCACATAGCACAATTTTTATCGCGATTTTTTTTTTATTATTATTTTTTATTACTAATTTAAAGATTTTTATTTAGAAATTATCTAAGTTCTGTAAGGTTCTTTCAATAGATGGCGCTGTATTACAATTCAATTGTTTCGATATATTCACGTCTCCAAGCTTGGTTTCCTTTGAAGGTTTCACTTCTATCGTATGTGATCTGCACACATCTGTTTTTTTTTTTTTATATAATTATTTAATATTAGAATAAACATTTGATTTATTTTTGTATTTATTTATCAACTTCAAAGATTTTATTGTTTAACAAAAATATAAGTGTGGATCATTGAAGAATTATAAATCATAAAATAGTTTTTAAGACGGTGTTTGATTAGTTTATTATTGCATGTAACAATGTATGAAATTTATTGATTAGTTCAGTATTCAAAGTAATAATAATAATAGAACGATTTGAATAAAAAAAATAAAATGAATATAATAGAAAAACAAAGTTGTTATCAATTGTTAAGTCAAGAATTCTGATAAGCTGAAAACGATAATACTTAACATAATCAATAAAACTGGTACGATCATTGATAGAATTCACATTGTCAGATCGATTCTTATATTTAATTCAGTCTGTCAAAATGATTCTACAAAAATGTTCATTTTGTTTTGTAATACTCTTTGTTACATTCTGTTCTGGAAATTTAGAGGATTCTTGGATTACGTCCGAGTTGGATCAATATAATTTGGAAAATTTTAGGTGAGATATTTATTAAAAAAAAAAAAATAATAGCATTTGATTTTATTATTCATTTATTGTTTCATTTTTGTTTTAAATAATTTTTCTTTCCTTCCAAATTGTTTAGTTTTAGTCACAAATTTAAATTAAAAAAGAATAAATAAAACCATCTAATAAATATTTATAGATAAATCTGTGATTTTTTTTTTTATTAATCTTATTTTATTTTATTCAGTCAAGATTCGAAATACGATGTATCGTTGGTGAACATAAACAAAATTTTCGATCAAATCTTGCCGAAAATTCGTGACATTTTAGTTTCTAAAGGCTTGGAACCAACTATTCTTCCAAATCTTAATGAAGAAATTATAGAATTCGTACGTAATTATAAAAAAAAATTAAATAAAAAATTAGATAAAGATAAAAAAATAAAAAAAACGATAAATATCTATACATATATATACTATTCGTTAAACCATTATTTTAGCCGGGTGCACTGAAAGCAAAGGTCACTCTTAAAAATGGATATTTACATTACATGACGGACATAAGACGATCAAAAAATGTAACAATGCAATATAAAAACAAGAATCTATTTTTTAATCTACCTTTAAGATGGCAATTGTTGAGTGTAAGAAAATTTGTTTATTTATTTGTTTTCTTTCTTTCTAAATTAATATCATCCAAATAACAAACTCAACGATTATTTTTTTTTTTTTTTTACAGATGAATTACGATTTCTATTTAACTCATATGTTTATTAAAAGACGAGGAGAATTTTACGGTCGTATCGATGATGCCGAATTTAATATTAAATTACAGATGAATCTTGAAAATTACCATATAACACTTCAAGAATTAAAAATCCTCAGTATAAGGTAATTATTATTATTATTTTATTAATACTTTTGTTTTTCTTCTTTTTTACTTTTCCATTTAATTCTCTTCATTGCTAATGATTTATGTCAAGGCTTAAAGAGAATCTCGAGAGACAATGCAAAAAATCGATTACTAAAGTAGCAATCAATTATTGATAAATAATATTTAAACGAATGATCGAAGATAAGATAAATATTATTTTTTTTGTATTTTTATATTTCTATTTGTCCATGAACAAATTCATAATCGAACTGTTTGATCGAGTCAAAGATAAAATAGAGTTTTTGTTTGAATTTGAACGATAGATGAAATCATATTATTCCAAAATGAAAATGAGCGTATTAGTGTAAAAAAAAATAATAATAATAAAATACAATAAAGTGGAATTTAATCTTAGTCGATTATAAATCTATTTGATAAGTTATTACATAAGATGCTTGAGTGTTTTTTTTTTAAATTCGATGTCAACGATCTTGCATTACATCTGACATTCTCGAATGTTTTCTTTTTTATTTAATAACATTGAAACGTTAACGTCTAATTGAAATTAAAATGCATATAAGTGTGTGAAAATATCATTGATTTTTTATTTCTTTCAAATTTTTTACTATTAATTCATTTTATTTTTCAGCTCGTTCAATTTGAAAATTCAAGGTAATAAATCCGATCCTATACTGAATATTTTGGCTAGAGCGCTTTCACGTTTTTTCGAAAATAGTATTATTAAGTTAATTGAAAATAGTGGTCTAGAACTTTTTTCTCCTCTTATTAAATCATTGAATCAAAAACTGGGAAAGTCGAAAAGTAAAGTTAATAACTTTATCGATGCGCTATAAAAAAGAACGTAAAAAAATAAGAAATAAAACAAGATAAAATGAACAAATGTTAATAAAGGTAAAATATTGTTATTTTAATTATAGTCACGCGAACTTTCTGTGGTATCACTGAAAATAGAAATAAAATGTAAATTTAACAGAGTATGATCGATATCTAACTATGGTAATTAACTTAACGAACTGTTTTTTGTAATATATTTCAACATTTTTAACCAACGATCCAATTTTAATTATACGATTAATTTCATTTTGTTTTTAATTCTGAAACAGCACGTGCATGCAAAAATAAAAATTGTATGTATCATTTGCATCAAAATGTAATGATCCACATTTACTATTTATTAGAAGAAATGTTAATTGAATAAATACAAGTCTTTCTTTTAACAATTTTCTTTTCTTTTTTTTTGCATTCTAAGAAACCACTCGAAAAGAAATGCAAATAGTATATTACATAATTTATTGTATAATAAAATCAAATCACGTAAAGATTTAGCGATAAAATATTCATAACATCCAACTCGTTCTCGAAATATTATTAGAAGAATAAACTAATATATTCATTCTAATATACCATATAGATATGCATAAGTCATATTATCATTTCTCGTCACATTACGTTCATATATATCCCAGTAGGTGTTAACTGGTACGAATTTAAAGTTACGCCCCCGATGTAATATAGGAAACCTATCGCGTGTTGAATTTATAAAATTGTCATCTAAGTTCACTATCAAAGTCAATATGATTTTCTATCTAACTTCGAAAATGATCTACATGTTTGTCATAAATAATATCTTCAAGATATCTGCACACAATACAATATTTCATATTTAACAAAATTTTATACAATTTATTTTAGCATATGTAAATAACGTATGAAATATTATATACGTGTAGATTTGTTAAACCGGTTTTGAATAAATTTGTAGTAATTGTGCTTTCAAACCCTGACCCGATTCAATATGGGCTCACGATACATTTTTCTTTGATAAATTCTTACCTGAAGCAATTTTTTCAAATTGATTTCTTATAGTCATCAATCGTCAATTGATAGAAAAATCTACTAATATATTAATAAACTAATATTTTAACATATATAAGTTTACAAGCTTACTTAGAAAATCGATGTAAGAATGAACGTGTAATGGTGGTATATCTTGAAATTACCCTTAACGTTCAGTGATGCAGAATGCAGAATCTAGTACATATATATGTATATAATAGATACGTATATAGTAACTAAATATATATATATATGTCGAAAGCAGTCTAGTGCAACGATGATTGGACAATCTGCATAGAGATAGCTCCATGAAAATCCATGAACGTCCGGTGCTCGAGGAATTTTCCCAAAACGAACGGTAATCTTGTTTATAGGAAGTATACTGATCGATAGAATCTACGAATATTCTACATAATTAAAGTAACTTGGCCGTGAAGGTGGACCATTTTTTCTTTTTTTATTTGTATTTTCAAATTTTTAACATTCACGAAAAGATTAAATCCAAATTTTAAAACGATTAAATTCTTTCAACTGTTCTAGATTTAAAACTAAAACAAGAAAAGAAAAAAACAAAATACCCAAACCGGATTTGTAAAAGTTCTTAATCAAATCAAATAGCCATTTTCGAGTGTAAATATTTTCACGTTTGAGGATAGTGGGGGAGGGAGGATTGGGAAATAAAATAAATGTATTGAAACTGTTGAAGCATGAAACTGAAAAGGGTATGTAGATTCGAGGTAGAACTTGGGGGTTTGCAAAACGAAGGATTTATTTGTTTATAAACCAGTGAATATATTCCGATAGACATACTTTTTGAATTAACACGCCACAGGAATTTTTATTCATTCGATTTTTATTGAGAAAGATACGTTTATTTATTCGTAAATAGGACTTTAAAAATGAATGTTTTAAATACAGATAAAGTGGTTGTGATCGATTGACATAAACCTTGGAACGATTCGTGCGTGTTTTATTAATTCGTAAGTACTTTGAAATATATATATATATATATATATATATATATATATATATACATATATAGATACATGTTTATATTCGTTTGACACGAAGTTCTATTAATTACATCGTAATTAAGTACTCGAGGAAACGTGAGCTAACCCTGGTTGGGTGAAAGGAAAAATCGATATACAACTGATTCCAACGAGCTGCTGTAGTTTGTGTACGTACAAACCCGAGTGTGGTTTAGACATACATAATCAAATATATCAACATCATTATTTAGATAGAATATATTCCAATACAAAATCACATTTACTAATTTTTACTTAAAACAAATCATTAAATTAATTCGAATTAAATAACCAAAATTACACGTTTTTTATACATGTATATACATACATACATACATGATTCATGATGAGATATCATTCAATTACTGAAATAATTCAAATATCAATAAATAAAAATAAAAATATAATTGGAAAAAAGTATTAGAAATTTTTTATGGTTTGTCCATAAATCCTCGTATTTTTTGCTTGGTATGATTACGTTTCGCGTAATCGATCGTGGCTAATACGCAAGCAGACAAGGGTAAACAAGCATCGCATGTATGTCTGTCTCTTCGTGCACAATAGAAACCCCATTGTCAGAGTATATTATCGATCCTGATATACCTGCATACCTAAGGACTCTGTAACGCATAGCATGCATTTGGAAGGATATTAACTATTCACTGGATGTTCTTACTAAAGTGCAGGGACGATCATGGTTATTAAGGGACATTGATAAATGTTCCTTTCAAGTTCTACATTTTGTTCTTGCTTTATTTATATCTTTTTATTTCTCCTGTTACGTGACTAAGTTATTCAAAATATTAATTCGTTAAATTATTTTATATTCATCTAGTTGTATAATTTTTTGTTAATTTCTTTTTTAACTTTAATCCAATATTGTAATAGACTGGAATAATATTGAGTTGGTATAAAATTACATAAATATTTAAAACACGTATTACACTTATTTCCATTCGGATGAAACATAAAAGCAAATCCACACACGCATACACATAAGCATACACGTGCACGTTATCTTTATGAAAGGTGAAATAGAAAAACTACATATGCATAGTAAACGATGATACCTCGATAAAAGTTCTCTCGTCTAGTTTTTTTTCTTTTTTTTTTTTTAAGTTAGATAGCAGCCTATTCGTCCCGTGTTGCATCGTATTATTTTTGTTATTTTTTTTGCTTCTTTTCTTATATTTTCTTTTTCCTCCTTTTCTTTTATCTTTCGTTTCCGTTTACTGTACGGCTTTTGAATCGAGGAAAAATCTCGGAGCACAGGAGGACGTTATTAGTTGCGAACCTTTCAAAAGAGAACGAGCGAAGGGAAACGTGAGGGATTTTCATTTCTCTTTGTATTTGCCAACTATGCACGAATTTTGATATGAGACGAGCGTCAGGAGATTACTAGAAGTTAGGTTTGATTATTATGGTGGTACATAGATACGTATATATGGGGAAAGATGCGTATGCAAACAACAACCAGCATAAACGTGTTTCAAAGATACATTTAACATTTATCTTCGTTTAACTTATCTATTATAGATACACCACAAATTAATAAAAAACAAATATATAAATAAATTATTTTTTTTTCTTTCTTTTTGCTACTATTTCATAGATACTTTTATTTAACATTATCGAGTATCCCACTTTGGTGTATGTTTAGAGAAGCAAAAGAAATCAATAAAAAACTGAACAAATGTATAGGGTGCATCGAGATAAATCATCTCTTATGGGACCGAGTCTTTTTTCTCTATAGCGTTCATTCAAGTTATTCTACAAAAAAAAGTTTATCCAGAGGGAAGAAAAATAGGTGTGTAAACTTTGTTGACAAAGGAGTACATTTATCTCGAACTAAAGATAAGACATTTTTCTCTTTTTGAAACTTATGTCTTCTAAGTCAGAATGTATATACATAGAGATGTATATGCAAGGTATATAAGTATCCATAGGTTTCTCATTCATTTAAAGGACAAAACAGAATAGGACAGAACAGAACAGGAAAGGTATCGAGCGGGTTACCTAGGGTTGAGGATTAGAAGTTTGCTGTAGAGAATGCTAAAGAACGTTGAAGCGTATCGAAAGACCGAATCGAGCCGAGCCGTGCCGAGCGAGTACCGACGTGTGTTTCTGGGGAGAGAGCTACCACGTTTTACGGGACTACTTTTGTATAGCGGAGAAGAAAAATGAAAAGAAAGAAAGAAAAGAAAAAAAAGGGAAAGAAAAAGGATATAGGAGGGTAGGGATTTACCATAGCTTTCTTTCACGTAAGGGGGAGAATCCTAAGGGGGAACAAAAAAAATCGACCTATCGAAAAAAAGGAGATAAAACGTGTAATCAAATAATGATGATGATTCGATAGTTAGGTAGGATGATATTTAAAAGGACTTTCAATTTGGATGTATATCGTTGCGGTCAAAGGAGGAGGAGGAGGAGGAGGAGGAGGAAAAGGAGGAGGAGGAAGAGGACTCTCGAGGAGGCAAGTTGGTTCGATGTTGGAGGAATGACTAAGCCGAGCGAAGCCGATTCGAGCCGAAGAAGGCGCGATGTTCGTTTCGAAGCGGAATCGAGAGGCTAGCTAGCATGATTCGTTGTCGTAGAGAAACATAATATATCGGTGAGGTGGAGGAGGAGGAAGAGGAAGAGGGGGTGGCAACGAAGAAAAGAGGAGGAGTAGCATGAAGAGGAGTTGGAGGTGGAGGAGGAGGAGGAAAAGGTGGAATTGGAAGGGTCGACGGAAGGAGGAAAAGAAAGAAGGATCGTAATAATGAGGAGCTCTGAGAAAAGAAACTACGAAAAGGGTGCGGGAGAAGGTTGGTTGGTTGGTTAGAAGGAAGGAAGGAAAAGGAGAGGGTCTTTTCTCGGGAAACGATCAGTCAGTGTAGTGGTTCAGCGAGAAGGACGAGGACGCGTCCTTGGTGTTTGTTGGTTGAGGTGTATTCATTGAGAGAGGGTAGATTCATCACTGTCCAATAGTAAAGTAACAATACCAACACACAACCAACAACGATAGTAGCCACCATCTAAAAACGACACAACGACTACGACGACAACAACAAAGAGGATCGTTCAAAGAGAGGAAGAGAGAGAGAGAGAGGAAGAGGAGTAATAAGTGGTGAGACGAGGTGAGGGGGTTAAGAAGAGGAAAGAGTTGGACAGTAGTAAGGAGAGAGTCTCGAGCGTATAGAGAGAAGAGAGAGAGAGACCGAATCGAGCCGGGCCGAACCGAGCCGCGCCGAGAGTAGCGTAAAGGCCAAGTCGAGCCGTGCCGAGCTGGGCCGAGCTGAGCCGAAGGTTATATACCGGTGTCAGGCTGCATGAGCAGGCGCGCGCGTCCTATCCTCTTGCGCGCGTCCAGCCGAGCGAGCGAGTGAGCGAGCAAGCAAGCAAGTAAGCAAATAAGTAAGCAAGCAAACGAACGGGCAAGTAAGCAAGCAAACGAACGGGCAAGCAAGCAAGTAAGTAAACGAACGAACGAACAAAAGTGTAAAGGAGCGCAATCATTGACCACAGCAAGTGTATCCAAGATCATAAGAGGAGGACGTAATCGAAAGACAGATAGATAGAAAGAAAGAGAGAAAAACGAGACAAGAAGGAGGAAGGCAGGCAAGCAGGCACGCAAACAGAGATAAGAATTGGAATTAGTAGAAGAAGCAGAAGTGTGATTTCTTTCTCGTCATAGAGCTTGTGTGCGCGTCTGATCGCGGCTGATCACGGCTGATTCGCGCGCACGCTCTCCTAGCCGGCCGTGTATGGACGTCGTCACGCATGGTGCACGCACCGAGGAGGACAAGGCTCAAGCCCTGGAATCCGGCTCTCGTTTACGTTCCTCTGCTCGTCTTGGTTATCTCAACTCTTCTTCGTCGGCTAGTTTATCTTCATCTTCTGCGGCAGCAGCAGCAGGAACAGGAGGAACAGCAGGAAATACTACTAACACTACTACAACCACCACCACCGCTACCACTACTGCCACTACCACCTGCCGAACATCAAGCAAACGTAAAAGGAAGAGGAGGAGGCGTCAACAACGAACCAACAACACCAACGACAACGATAATAACGAAAACAACGACATTGACGAAGTCGACGGTCTTCAAACCGTCCTCGAATCCTCATCTTCCTCAACATCCCGTACTCATACTAATTCGTCTATCCTTATCGAGGATAATCTTTTATCATCACCTAGTGGAAATAACGCAAACACCGGTGGTAGTGGTGGTGGTGGTACAAGTGCAACCACTGCTGGATCTTCTTCGATTGGTAGAAGAAACGACGAAGGAACATCCCGCCATCGACACAATCACAACAACAACAACAACAACAACAACAACAGTAATTACAGCAGTAACCACCACCGTCAGCAGCAACGAATCGAGGATTACAACGATAATACGGCTACTGGCGGTGGTGGTGGTAGTGGAACCCGTGGCGAAGTTGAAGAAGAATACAACAATAACAATCGCCATCACGAGGAAGAAGAAGAAGACGAGGAATTGGTGGGCGGGGAAAGATCGAACGAGAGGAATCATCGAAATACAGGAAACAGCTCATCCCCTACTACTACTACTAATATCACTACTACGACAACGACACTGCGTAACGGTGGAAATAACAGCAACACTCGTGCAGCAGCTTCTTCAACTGCTGCTGCTACTGCTTCTACTGCTGCTGCTTCTGCGGCCGCATCTTCTTCCTCTTCCGTACCTTCACTCGCCGACATCACGTTTCTCAATCGAAGAACGGCCAAACGATCGGCCAGGAGATGTAACAATACGAGCGGTCGCAGGAACGCGATGACAATGGATCTCCAGAGGCTGATCAATGAGGTGCACGCTAGACCGGCTATCTGGGATCAAAAGAACGTTAACTATCATAATCGCGACGTCATACTGAAGATGTGGCGGGAGATCGCGAGAGCCTGTGAAGTTTCCAGTGAGTACTACGAAAGAGAATGAGAAAAAGAGAAAGAGAGAGAGAGAGATAGAGAGAGAGAGATAGAGAGAGAGAGAGAAATATATATATATATCACATGCTTTGATGCAAGAGTTCAAAAGTGAGAAAGATGAATGGTATGTGCTACGTTTGTATGCACTCTCTGAGTATATGTAAGTGTGTTTCTGGCTGTGTATGTGTGTGTATATGAGGATTTAGGTAAAGGAAAGGATAAGGGTTGAGATTTAACTACGTAGAGGACGCTCGTATACGTACAACTCCAGAGAACGAATTCAACGGTTCATCTACTTTTACTTTTTTGACGACGAGCGGGCAATTCAAATGTCTAGGCTATCTTTTATCTCTCTCTCTCTCTCTCTCTCTCTATCCATCTATCTATCTATCTATTTCTCTCTTTCTTACCCATTCTCGATCGTTTCGATTCATTGTAGATAAAAGTATGCGGGGGTGGTATCGTTCGTATCGACGCAGAGATGTTGTTCACCGTTGAATTCATGCGCTAGATACTTTGAGATTCGCGTTGGTAGATGGCACTGAGATTCATTAATGAATCGACTCGATTTTTTACGCGCGATATCTTTTATTAAATATTTTTTTTCAACTTTTAAAAATTACATTCTTTGTCGAAGGTTATTTTGGCAATTTTTCTTTAATATTCAGTAGCATATTCATTTTTTTCTTTCTAAGTAAGTTCAATGAAATTGATATATGCATATGTATGAGTAAAAATATTTTCTTCATGTTTAGAAATTTTTAATTGCATTATCAAATTATATAATTAATCTTGAACTTGACAAATGAACGCTCATATATAAATTCATTTATATTTTCTGAAAATAATTTACAAAGATATATGCGTATACTTCAGTTGGTTTAAGAATAGAAATGATTTACGAGAAGTTTGCTCTCTCTTGTACGTCTTACAAATAAATAATAATCGCATTCGAATTTACGATTGAACTTTATCTTAATCGTTTAAAGTAAATAAGTAAGTATATATGTGTATAGTAAATAGCAAAGATCAGTTTCAAGTGAGACGAACTGCTTGATAAAATGACGAAACGAGCGACCTACTAGTTGTAATCTTTTAAAAGGCCAATTCGATAAGGAACCATGCTCGTATTTTTTAATCCATTTGCATCAGAAAAAAAAATAAACAAAGTAATGAAACAACAACGTCTTTATCATTGATCATTTTTCAATAATTTGTATCTTATGCTGACAAAAGTAAAAGTTCAGTGCATTTAAAGTCAATAATTTTAACTTTCTCAATTGAATTCAGTATTGTCAGCATCAATTATTATAATCATAATTATTATTTTTATCATTAATAGCCCTCACCATTCTTTTTTTAAAAGATGAAAATAAACAAAATAACAAATGCGCAAATAATCCCTTAACTATGTACTCCAAATGTTTTGTTAAAAAACAATTATCAAAATTGAGTTTAAAATATTGTGTAATAATGCAAATGGATTGAACAATACTTGCGTTCATAATGAAAAAAAAAAAAAATAAAATAAAATAAAACAGAGTTCCAAACTACATAGTCAAATTTTGTTTTAGCCGACGTCGCGAAATCGAAATGGAAGCATCTAAGAGATAACTTTAGGAACGAGTTGAAGAAGACTTATCGTGGAAAATGTGATGGGAGTTTAAGTGGTGGTAACGAGCACGATTCCAAGTGGGTATGGTTTAGGAGCCTATTCTTCTTGAGGGAACAAATGAATTCTCGGGTTATTGGATGTGCCCTAAATCAAAATTGTACGGCATTACGTTCATCCCCCGATGGTACACAGATCGAGCCACAAATAGACATACTTGAGGGTCACGAGGAAACCCAATTTGACGATCTCGATGGTGACTCTTGTCAATCTTTGTTATCAAATGACGATGGTCTGCATCACGTGATGCCACCACCTAAAATGAATAAAATAGGAAGGAAAAGAATTCTTATGGAAGCTATGGACAATGACTATTCCGAAATGGATAGGAAAAGGTACGAAGTATTGCAAAAAAGATTGATTCTCAATCAGGAGGAGGAAGATGACACTTATCACTTTTTAATGAGCGTTAAAAATCCATTGAAAAGTCTTCCCCTTGATAGACAAATGTTTGTCAGGTTAAAAATCCAAGAAATTGTTTACAACGAGATCAATTCGCAAAATCATCAAATTCGTAGCTACGATAATTCGCAAGATGTTAAACCATTAAAATCTCAGAACGATAATGGTAACGAGAGTACCGGTAATAATGGAAATAACGGAGATGTTGTCAGCGATATGTCGAATCCAGCATCGTTACTACAAAATTGTGCTACCGAGGGTTCCAGTGATGACGCCTTCTTCGGTTAAAAATTTATTTATATGTTTATGTTATTGAACTTGTAAGAACGATAATTTTATTAATAGAGAATAAATGAACGTATTTTTTCAACAAAAAACAACACTTATATTATAAATATAAATAGATATTGAATAATGTGATAAAGCATAATATGAGGCCAAAGTTATTCAAACTTTACTAATAAAATAGTTGGGAATATTGATTACATTAAGTACGCAAGTACATTGTTTTTAAACTACTGCTTTTTTTCTTTTTGTTAAATAAGTATAATATTGAAAAATATATTGTACCATCTCTAAATATTATTATGCAGATTTTTGTTAACATATTTGTAAAAAAATGTAGTCCAACCATTTGGCCTCTGTATAAAGTTCAAATTTATATTATTCTTTTTTTTATCTCCAAATGAAGAGAACAGGACGAAAATGTTACAACGAAATATTTGAACAAGACTTGTAAGTACTTACACATGTAAGTATATGCATGTTACCTAGACGATATAATTAACGAGTTTTTTCTTCGCAAAAATCACGTACACGTTATCGTTAACCAGCAACATTACACGTCTCGTAATTACTTTACATTCGCTAATTGGTTCGTCGTTACGTCTCAAGAGCATTTTTATTCCCCCACCCCTTTCTACCTCAGTACTTCCCACTCCTCTTTTTGAGATCATAGTTTGTTTTTTCAATTATGCAAATTACATGGAATGTGAACTTGAATTTTTCTATTTTTAAATGGTTCATATTTTGCATGTCTTTTAATTATCATTATACTTATCTGTGTTTTTTTCTTTTTGTAAAAAACCATGTACAATGCGAACGACGAAACGTATTTTATTAACTCAGCATGTTTATTTAATTGTAAGATAGATCGATTCTAACTAACTTACATTTTATCTCAATTTAAATGAAAACGTTTTGTTTTGGGGAATGACAAATAGGTCTGGTTTTTTATGTAGTCCTCCCCACGAGTGTAGCCACCTTTTAATGAAACATCAGAATGCATGGCAGATGAAGCGTGTTATCTATTCTCTGACACACAGCAGCCAGAGCTTCAACTTGTCATTGTTTTCTCTTAGGCACCAGCTGCATTGCTTTCAGCCTTTCATACACTCTCCATCCCTTTCTCCTGTTAAACATTGATACTTTTCCAGTCTCCTGAACACATCAAAGTGGTTCATTAAACTCAAATTACATCGATGATATATTATACACAAGAAAACTAGATTTATTTATCTTATCTCTACGATCACACGCACAAATCCACGTTAAGTTAGTCTTTTTATACTTTAAATCATCCATTTCTTTTGAAACTATCTATTAAATAGATACAAGTTATCTTAATAGGTAATCTTTGAAACTAACTGAAGTAGAAAACTTAAACATAATTTATCTGTTTAGTTTAAATCAAATTGAAAGGATAAGATATATACATGCTCATAGATGCACAGATGATACATTGTAATGGTGTACACATACCAGGTGTTCAAAAAAAATTATGATATAAAATAAAAAAAATAAAAATAAAAACCAAACTTAAACCACCTGTTTATGAAAACGTATATATGTATATATAGAATGTAGGAAATCGAAATCGTGATGTACCAGTGACACACACCATAGAACGAACAGCAAGTGGTAACGTTGAAGCATAGACGAGTCTTCAGAGACAAGTAGTGAACACCATTGTATTACCTCGACGCCGTTAAACTCGTCGAGATAACGTCGTTCGACAGCAGTTTGCACTAGTTCGAGGATATTATGTACACCAAACTTCAGCTTGTTATTATTATTACTATGCATCTACCTAGATACCTAGTACGTTTAACGAGCTAGTTATTGGACATCGAAGAGGCTTCGGTATATAGAAGAGACAAGCTGTTTAAATTTCATTAAAATGAAACAATTTACATGTTTAGTTATCGAGTTAATATTTGTTTTTATTTTCTCTTTTTTTTTTTTTTAATACTATTCAACAAATTTTTAAATATACAAAATCGATATCTGTAATAAAATATCTACGAATTTATAAAATATTTTATATCCGTGAATCAATTAATTAGCCAACGTTTAAATTATTGGCTCAAAAAGTGATACGATAAAGAACAAAATATGAAAAAAATTATTATTTAATAAAATATCGATGTCAGTATTAATACGTAATATGAAAGTTGCGCTAACCCATAGGAGGAGGGTGAGAGCTTCATTACCATTTCAAAAATAAAAGAACATAAAAATAAAAAAAAAACAAAATATGAAAGAAACGATAATTAGGGTGAATCAAAAACCCGTTCGTTTATCATGTTACAAACTGTGTTGGAAACTACATAATAGATTGTTTCTTTTTTTTTTTTTGTAAAATTTACAATATTAATAAAAGGAAAAAAGATGCCAAGAACTTTTGGTTCATTCTAATAGATAGAAAAAGATAGTGAGACAGGTAAAGTATGAGGCATGGAAATCCAATCCTGTGGTATACTTACATTAGAGATATCATTTCATCGTTGATTTCCTTCTCATTCATTTGGTCTATCTCTCTATTACTATCTAGGTCCTTAACAGTGAAATTCACGAAATAACGAGGTAACTTTTCGTTCGGGCAAAGCAACCGTGTCGTCTAGACGGGATGTACTATATTTGCACGGTATATTGCACCAGTTGAATACGTTATTCGAAAGTCTACCTCGGCAGTGTGCTCGACAGACCACTCGGTTTTCCATACAAAAGGGGATTAGCATCGTCTTCTTTCTATATCTCTTTCTTATTCTTTTTTTTTCCTTTTTCTCTTCTTCTTATTTTTTTTCTTGTTCTTCTATCCATCTTCTTTCTCTCTTTCTTCTCTCTTTAAAAAACTATGGTGTGTTCTCGGTTTCTATTATTTTCTAACATCTTTTCTACCGGTGTTACAACTACTATTACTATTATTACTACATCGTGAAACAACTATGACGTCGAGGTCTTATGGTTTCTTGCACGACGACAATGCACCAACTTATTCTTCCACCCTTTTCATGTTATATTTATTTGTATGGTTTTTTTTTTATGGGATAAAAGATAGACAAAGGTAGAGATAAAATGTAATGAAAAAGATATACGCGATTGGTAATTTGCTCGGAAACATGTGATATATAATTATACTTTTTAAATGAACGATAGAAATTTTAATTTGATTTATCTTTTTAAACTTGTTAACAATTATTTTTTAATGCAAATTAAACGAATTTAAAATAAAGAATAAAAAAAGAGTAATTCTTATTTCAAACTATTTGTAAAAAAGTTTGCACATAAACCATAATGTAAAAACATAAAGTGATTACTTTCAAGTTATAATTGGCCTTGTCAGTATGTTTGTAACCGTTATCAGTATCAGTAGAGTTCACCATTTTTTAAAATCGAAAATTATTGTTGAAAAATGGGACAAAAACGTGTGGAAACAACGATAGAAGAAAGAAAACTTATTATTAAAAAACATAATCAATGTAAAAGTTTATTAGAAAAAAACATTCCCATCAAGTATAGTACCAAAGATTTTTCGAATATCCTACATTTTTTCTAGTATCATAGAAAAAAGCAATAAAAAATCACATCCTTTTGAGATGCCTGTCATAAATATTATAAAAATAAAAAAAATAAAAAACAAGTAGATCCATAAAAGTCTGAAACATGAAACAGATATGTTAAATTAAATAAACATTTTGTTGAAAAATATATTTAAAATCCATGTAAACCTGTGCAAATATACACTGTTATATTTATTATGGACTTTTAAATATATATATTTCATATTTAGTGAAAAAATATGTGTGCCTTCAGAAATGCCATTATACATATATATTCAAAAATGAAACAATTTTACGAACTAAAATAGAAAAAAATCTCAAAGGTTTGTTGTTAAATCCAACGATGATCACCTGTAACAAAAAGAAAACCATATTAATTATAGAACCAAGTGAAATACAATAGCCTGACATATAAATCGTCCAATTCGCAGATGCACTTTTCAAATTGAATTCTCTTTTTACTTTTTATACAAAATTCTATTTAAAGTTGCAATAAAATTGAATTTAAACGCGTGATCTTACATTTACAAAAAATAAAAAAAAAAAATAAAAAAAAATAAAAAAAAAAATAAAAAAATTAAAAGTACAAATATTAGGTTACAAAAAAAAAAAAATCTATTGATTATTATGAAATAATTTTAAACTGCATTATACAGAAAAGAAAAAAATTAAAAATTTAATGAAATACGATAACAGTAAAATATTTTAAAGACAAGACAAGAAAAGAAAAGAGAAATTATTTAAATATTTAATGAAAGTTAATTAAGTTTCAAAATTTAATAGTAAGGAAATTTTTAATGTTGTTGACTCTAACTAACTAAACACATATGCATCTTTTTGACGATATAGACACAAATTTGGTGTCCCAAGGAGATGGAATGGTCCATCATCTCCAATTACAACTAAAAATTAATGACGAGCAAACAAAAAAAATACAATAAAATATAAAATATGACTAGTGAGTCATTCTCTAAAGGCTCGAACTTGCTGTTGAATCTTTGAAAATAATTCAATAGCCTGTAGTTGCCCTCTTGAGCCACAATTAAGTGGGGGCCTCTTCGGCATTAAGCCTCTTCTTTCTTCATTCCTTGAGAACTACATTTGGACATTTTCTACGTGTAAGCAAGATAAGATCTTTCATACTACTTTTGCAAATTAGCTCATATTTTATTACGATTCTAATTCTCAATTATTAAAAAGTTAATTTACTATTTCTGTTCATTTTTCTAATTCGTGGACCTTCAATGAACTTAAAATTCATTGATCATGCACGAGTACATTTAATTAAATGTCCAAGCAGATAATAATTTCCCTCGATGACCTAATAACACTTCGCACCTTTAACGTCGAGTAATAAAATCGAATTGAAATAAATAGTACAATAAATGTATTGCATTTTCTTGCAATACCTTCATTTCATTAATTCGTTAATTATATCAAATATTTCTAGCTGTAAGACAAAATCGCGATAGTGCGTAGTGCTAATCCTGAAATACTTAAAACTAAGTATTAAATGCATCAAAGAATTTGCGAATTTGATTCGACTCTATTTCGTTTGAGATAAAATCGAAGTAGAAATGAATCTTCCAAATGGTTGCAAATATCTTTGAATCATGATACAGAATAAAGATCACAGAATAGTCACAAAATAAATTAACAAATCAAGCATAAAAGATGATCAAATTTTGTAACAATTCTGTATAAACCAGGAGGCAGAATTTCCACTCCGGAGTGGAAGCAAGAAGTCTAATGCCTTTCCTGGATCCTACCTACTTAAAATTAAAGTTTTCACATTCATTCAAAGAAGTATGCTACCTGCCTGCCTATTACCCATATTTTTACCCATTTTAAGAAAAAACATACATACCCGCCCACTCACTCCACGGTTCTCACACATACCACCAGGGTGCAAAAGCCTAAACTAGAGAGCATGCCCCGGGGCCCCTCCGACACCCTAGCTCAACCACGTTTTCTAAACTTATATGCTAATGGGTATACGTACGTTTTGCTGTAATCGTCTGCCAAGGCTAGTGATTATTGCATAAATAACTAAAGCAAAAATACAAGTATACACTAGTATATAAGCATACTAGTTATATACAGGTATATCAAAGTTTCCACAAATAAATGCCTGTAACTCTACTATGCAAACGAGATTATCAAAATAATTAGAAATATTTATTATAAATATAAAAATACAGAAACGCGTATTTTTCACATCACACGTGATACGTAGAAGTAGTGCTTTGAGTATTTAATGATGTATTAAATGAATAAAAAATAACGCGAAGCGATGTACAATACACACTTCCTAATACGCACACACAGGTGTAAAGTACATCGTGCAATCACTAGCACAATAACAGCCGCCAATAGGGGAAAAAACTAAAACTAAACCCAAGCTAACTGTTTCTCACCCATACGTGTAACTCCTGGGCACACGCATAGATGAGAACGCAGAAAGTATGGGGGGGGGGGAGAAACGGGAGATTAGTATATTAGAAGCTGAAAATCCTGATCTAAAAAATATGATTAACACATATATAAATATATCAAAAGATTTTAATAAAAATTCATCTAAGCGACTAAGGACTCTACAAGTCATTTGGTGAATAATGACTTAAACAAGCGAATGAAAAAAGAAAGTTACCCCATATGAAACAATTATAGTTTCGAGGTAAGGATGTATTAAAAGACTCTACGGTGATGATGGATATTTTTTGCAAACCTCGGACGATTCTTTCACTAAATGGCTGTTCTAATGAAAGAACTGGGCTTTGAGCCACCATTTAATAGCCAGAATCTATCCGTCGCGAATGAGTTTGTCTTCTTGCTCATTTATTTAAAATATCGAAATATCGACATTTCAAAATTAATCTCAATTAGATAAACTATATATGAAGTAATGCATGTAAGACATTTATTACATGCTTTCCAGGACGAAAACGAGTAAATTAATGCTCGATTTCATCACTACTGACCACGAACAAAACACGTAATAAAAAAGAGAGTGCATTCATTAATTGGATTATTAATTAAATGAATTTAACCGATGAGACAAGAAAACCTATCCTAAACTAATAATAAAACATACAATAAAATATACAATTTTCATGAGTAACTCCTAAAATGGAATTACTCATGTGCTCGTCAATAATTTATTTAAATAATTACAACCAGTAACTCGTGCCGATTTGGACCTTTCATCCTCGGCATGATTGAGCACTGGAGGGACTTTAAATAAAAACTCACGGTTTAAGAAGTTCTGCGATGGCTCCAAAACACTCCTACTTCGTAGCAAGTATTGTAGTCTGACGATGAAAGACGATACTCGATTTGCCATTGAAGAAGATCCATCGAAAATCCACCAAAAATCCATCGAAGAATTCATCCAACATCTTTAAAAGGAAGAGAATCCATGGTTATATCTGTACAATAAAATAGAACAAAACGATAAGTTATCTGAAATATTAGTCAAAATCATATAAAATAAAATCGAATAAAATGTAAATACAAATGAATACTTACAATGCATTCCAATGAGATGCAGCTATATTGCACCATGGTGATGCACCTCGCGTGAATCTAAAAACGCGGTATAAACGAAAATAAGAAACTATAGATGAGTTTCTTATCGCGAAACCGAAATATTATTATACGACAAACAACACTGACTCTAATTCGCGTTTGATTTTAACTTATTACTCGCCCGATCACTGATTCTAGACTGCACTAATTCAAAGACTGCATTGCTCGCAGTTAAAGGCAAGAACAAAAATTTCACTCCCGGTCACTTCACATGGGCCATTCGTGCACGATTGCAATCTGAAACTGAAATAAAAAATAATACTATTAATATCATTACTATTACAGAAAATCAATAAAATTTTTAAGGAATTATTTAATAAAAATATATACTCACTTTAAATCTTTATTGATGAATGCACAATGGGTCTCCTTTCCTTAGGATGACGATGACAATGCACAAATAATGACTATAAAACTGCATTATATTCAGTTAATTCAATTAACACTAGATTTATGGACTGAGCAAATTTGATTCATTTCAAACTTTTTTGTTACATATATATAAAATAGAAATATTTTAAATTAATTGTAATTTAATAAAATTTAAATTTACTTAATTTTAAAGTAGAATATTTTTTTAAATTATATGGTAATTTTTAATGCTGTAATGAAATATACATAAATATTAATTCCTCTCCTCTACCCACTTTTTCATTTAAACAACGTTTGTAATTTTTTTAAAAATAGTCAACAAATCTAGTGTTAAACGAATTAATAAATGAATGTAATAAATAAAATGTGAATATACCATTCCAATGATGATCTGAAACACAAATAAAAACAATATTATATAAATCATTGTTATATAAAAATTACTATAGTTATTGAGAAAATGTTTAATAGAAAAATATACTCACTTTGATGGATGCAGGATGACTGCAGGATGGGTATCCTACCCTTAGGATGACGATGAACACATGTTTAAATCGAATAAAAGAAACTTGCGAGTTTCTTAACCGAGCAAATGAAACTTTAACATGCGACGATCAACTCTGAATCTACTTGTCGACTTTTTTATATTTTATTTTAACACGATGCAACACACGAGAACCTCATTGCCTACGCGCTCGATTGCAATGATTTTCTGAAACAAAAAAAAAAGAAAAAGAACAATTAATATCATTGTTGTAATAAAAATCAATTGAAATTATCATAGAAATGTTTGATAGTAAAAAATACTTACTTTTAGTCTTCGTTGATGACTGCAGGATGGGTATCCTACCCTTAGGATGACGATGTATAAAATAAAATTGAATAAAAAGTCTGAAAAGCTGAAACATACTAAAGACTATATTACAATATTTCCTGTAAATCATTTCTGAAGGCATGGCACACATTAAAACCATTGAATATTTTTGATAAAATATTCAATGGTAAATAGAAAGAAATAATTTAATAATTCTATGAGAGTTGACATAATTAAAAGTTAAAGTTATTAAATATTTGTGAAATTGATCAAAGTATGCAACTATTTGCTTGCAATATTACATATCAAGTATGTAATGTACGTATAAATAATAATTAAAAATCATTAAAGTTGTCTAAATAAAACAGTAATAGTATCAGCAAACTCAATAAAGAGTAGCATAAAAAATAAACCAGTTTTTATACCATTCTATGCAATGAAAAGCTTTTTAAATTATTAAAATCAAAAAGATAACATTAGAAATAAAATTATTAAATAATTTAATACGCCTTATTTTCGTTCATGTTGTCTCGTTGAAAGATAGAAGGCGAATAAGAGGTATGTTACTACGTAACCTTGCTAGAGGAGATCTCGGGAGTGTCGAACGCTCGCCTATTATACCTATGTTATCGGTTGTTTACGTTTTGTCGTCGGAAATTCGACGAAGAAAATTCCTCGAGAAATTCCTGGAAATAAAAATACACATTTATAATAACCTATATGTCGAGTGTATTGTTTTCTTATTCTTCCTCTCTCTCTCACTCCTTCTCACTCACTCTTTCTATAGTATTTCTATATGCTTATATGCTTATATGCTTATATTTAAAAAAAATAATGCTCACCTCGCCGTATATGGAGAAGATAAAAAAAGTTGCCACAAGGTTAAAATATTAGTGAATTCGTGTTATAACTCTTCCCATGCTTAGAAAGCTAAAAAATAAGTAAAATATGAAAAAACTCACGTATAACATTCGTTATATATAACACCATATATATAACAGGAAGGTGTACGTTAGATAATTAATTGAAACAATTACCTGAAATTAACGGGATAACAAAATCCGCTGCAACACGTATACAGATAACAGATTAAAAAATTCGAAAGATTCGCCATATTGAAGTGCATAAAACAGGCGCATAAGACTGGCGCGAAAATACTGCATGCGCGAAAATGATGCGCAGTAGATCTTCTTTCCACCTATAATAAAGAAAAATTTCGAAAGGTTAAAAATACGATATAGAAGCATAAAAATTGTCAAAATATACTTAAAAAATCAAAATTGATCCTTTTATCATTTATATATTATAATAGGAAGGTGTAAACCTTGCAAAATATCTTTTAATTACCTGATCTTAACGGGACGATGACACTCTGATGTGTTCTCCACGAATGACGCCATGAAACTAAAGAATTCGGACGAAAGACTGGCTGTGATTGGCTAATTCATTTTTTTGAACATGAAAAGGGTCCTCACAGCTTCTTACACGGACAGAATCTGACCTTCTTCATGACCACGCTGGTCAAACTACATATGATAATTTATTTATTAAATAAATTAAAAATCATTTCTATTTTTCTAATAAATGTACACAACACTTATAAATATTCTAAAAATAATGGAAAGAACAAAAACAATGTAGACATTAAGAAATCTTTGTCGTTTTGCATAAAAGAACATAATCATAATAGAAGAGCATTGTCGATATTAAAATGTCTAATATGAAATGCAGCATATGAAAGAATAAATTCCCAAAATCTGTATCGATAAAGAATCCTCACAATTGAAATACTTTCATAGATGCATAATTATTGTAAAAATACTTACAATAACGTTTATACACGATTCACACACGAAAATCATTCTACATGAATTTCTATGCTATGAGATACTACATTCTGTTTATTCTATTCATTATTTTTAGAATAATCATAAGTAACAAGTAACAATTTAATTTGTAATCGAAAAAAGAAACATAAATTTAGACCATATCCAAATTATTTTCTATTTAATGTACGTTAAAACATATGAAATGTTAAAACCAATGTATACACGTAGAAACAATCTGAAATGTAATAAGAGTATATTAGAATAAAAAAATAATTGTTAATTAATCGAAAGAAGTGTCTATTTTTATTGAAATACTCATTACATATGATCTATGTACCTTCCATCTCGAGATTCACCTGAAGGACTGAGACATTGTCCTATTAAAAAAATACTTTATTTCAATGTTGTTTTTGTTATTATTCTCCAAATGTTGCCCATGTATGCAACGCAAATAACATTCTAAATAAGCAGAGATTATGTTATAACTTTTTTATTTTTATACTCTTTTCACTTTTATGTTATTATTATTTTTATTAAATGCATATGTCCCTTCTAAACATTATAAAAATAATGAATAGAATAAAAAGAATCTATAATGGAAACATTATCTCATTACACCCGAGAAAACAATCATGTAGAAAAGAACTTTATTGAGTTTGCTGATACAATTACTGTTTTATTTAGACAACTTTAAAGATTTTTAATTAACATTTTTACTAACATTACATGTTTGGTATACTTTGATACAAAATTTTTATACTTTATATTTACCATTGAATATTTAATCAAAAATATTCAATGGTTTTAATGTGTGCCCTGCCTTCAGAAATGATTTACAGGAAATATTGTAATATAGTCTTTAGTATGTTTCAGCTTTTCAGACTTTTTATTTAATATTATTTTATACATCGTCATCCTAAGGGTAGGATACCCATCCTTTCAGTCATCAACGAAGATTAAAAGTAAGTATATTTTACTATCAAACATTTCTATGATAATTTCAAATGATTTTTATTACAATAATATTAATTGTTCTTTTCCTGTTTCAGAAAATCATTGCAATCGAGCGCGTAGGCAATGAGGTTCTCGTGTGTTGCATCGTGTTAAAATAAAATATAAGAAAGTCGACAAGTAGTTTCAGTGTTGATCGTCGCATGTTAAAGTTTCGTTTGCTGTGTTAAGAAACTCGCAAGTTTCTTTTATTCGGTTTAAATGTGTGTTCATCGTCATCCTAAGGGTAGGATACCCATCCTGCATTCATCCTGCATCCATCAAAGTGAGTATATTTTTCTATTAAACATTTTCTCAATAATTATAGTAATTTTTATATAACAACAATTTATATAATTTTGTTTTTATTTGTGTTTCAGATCATCGTTGGAATGGTATTCACATTTTATTAATTAAATTCATTCAGAAATTCGTTTAACACTAGATTTGTTCACTATTGTTTTGTTTATCATTTTTTAAAAATTTACAAACATTGTTTAAATGAAAAAGTGGGTAAAGGAGAGGAATAAATATTTACGTTTATTTCATTATAACATTAAAAATTACCATATAATTTAAAAAAATATTCTACTTCAAAGGTAATTAAATTTAAATTTTATTATATTAAAATTAATTAAAATATTTCTATTTTATATATATGTAACAAAAAAGTTTGAAATGAATTAAATTTGCTCAGTCCATAAATCTAGTGTTAATTGAATTATTTGAATGTAATACAGTTTTATAGTCATTATTTGTTCATTGTCATCGTCATCCTAAGGATAGGAAACCCATTGTGCATTCATCAATAAAGATTTAAAGTGAGTATATTTTTGTATTAAATAATTCCTCAAAAATTTTAATTATTTTCTGTAATAGTAATAATATTAATAGTATTGTTTTTTATTTCAGTTTTAGATTGCAATCATTCACGAATGGCCCATATGTAGTAACCAAAACAGTGGTTATAATGGTATCATCAAACTGCGTGCAATGCAGTCTTTGAATTAGTTGTAGAATCAGTGATCGGGCGAGTTAGTTAAAATCAAACGCGAATTAGAGTCAGTGTTGTTCGTCGTATAATAAAATTTCGGTATCGCGATGAGAAACTCATCTATAGTTTCTTATTTTCGTTTATACCGCGTTTTTAGATTCACGTGAGGTGCATCACCATGGTGCAATAGAGCTGCATCTCATTGGAATGCATTGTAAGTATTCATTTTTATTAAAATTTTATTTGATTTTATTTTACATGATTTTGGATAATATTCCAGATAACTTATCGTTTTGTTATATTTTATTTTACAGATATAACCATATATAGATTTTTTACAGATATAACCACTCTTCATTTCAAAGTTGTTGGATGATTTCTTCGATGGATCTTTGATGGATCTTTGATGGATTTTGGATGGATCTTCGATGGATCTTCTTCAATGGCAAATCGAGTATCGTCTTCCATCCTTAGACTACAATACTTGCTGCGAAGTAGGAGTGTTTTGGAGCCATCGCAGAACTTCTTAAACCGTGAGTTTTTATTTAAAGTCCCTCCAGTGCTCAATCATGCCGAGGATGAAAGGTCCAAATCGACACGAGTTACTGGTTGTAATTATTTAAATAAATTATTGACGAGCACATGAGTAATTCCTTTTTAGGAATTACTTATGAAAATTGTATATTTTATTATATGTTTTATTATTAGTTCAGGATAGGTTTTCTTGTCTCATCGGTTAAATTCATTTAATTCATAATGCAATTAATAAATGCACTCTCTTTTTTATTACGTGTTAAAAGCATGTAATAAATGTCTTACATGCATTTCTTCGTACATAGTTTATCTAATCGAAATTAATTTTGATATATCAATACTTTGATATTTTAAATAAATGAGCAAGAAGTCAAACTCATTCGCGACGGATAGACTTTGGCAGTTAAGTGGCGGCTCAAAGCCCAGTTCTTTAATTAGAACAGCCAACTTAATGAAAGGAGTCGTCCGAGGTTTGCAAAAAATATCCATCATTATTGTAGAGTCTTTTAATACATCCTTACCTCGAAACTATAATTGTTTCATATGGGGTAACTTTTTTTTTCATTCGCTTGTTTAAGTCATTATTCACCAAATGACTTGTTGAGTCCTTAGTCGCTTAGATGAATTTTTATACAAATATATTTATGTGTTTATGTCTCAATCATATTTTTTAGATCAGGATTTTCAGCTTCTAATATACTAATCTCCCGTTTCTCCCCCCCATACTTTCTGCGTTCTCATCTATGCGTGTACCCAGGTGTTACACGTATGGGTGAGAAACAGTTAGCGTGGGTTTAGTTTTAGTTTTTTCCCCTATTGGCGGCTGCTATTGTGCTAGTGATTGCACGATGTACTTTACACCTGTGTGTGCGTATTAGGTAGTGTGTATTGTACATCGTTTCGCGATATTTTTTATTCATTTAATACATTATTAAATACTTAAAGCACTACTTCTACATTTCACGTATGATATGAAAAATACGCGTTTCTGTATTCTTAGATTTATATTAAATATTTCTAATTTTTTTTGATAATCTCGTTTGCATAGTAGAGTTACTGCATTTATTTGTGGAAACTTTGATATACTTGTATATAATTAGTATGCATATATATGTTAGTGTATACTTGTATTTTGGCTTTAGTTGTTTATGCAATAATCATTAGCCTTGGCAGTCGATTACAGCAAAATACGTACGTATACCCATTAGCATATAAGTTTAGAAAACGTGGTTGAACTAGGGTATCGGAGGTGCCCCGGGGCATGCTCTCTAGTTTAGGCTTTTGCACCCTGGTGGTATGTGTGAGAACCGTGGAGTGAGTGGGTGGGTATGTATGTTTTTTCTTAAAATGGGTAAAAATATGGGTAATAGGCAGGCAGGTAGCATACTTCTTTGAATGAATGTGAAAACTTTAATTTTAAGTAGGTAGGATCCAGGAAAGGCATTAGACTTCTTGCTTCCACTCCGGAGTGGAAATTCTGCCTCCTGGTTTATACAGAATTGTTACAAAATTTGATCATCTTTTATGCTTGATTTGTTAATTTATTTTGTGACTATTCTGTGATCTTTATTCTGTATCATGATTCAAAGATATTTGCAACCATTTGGAAGATTCATTTCTACTTCGATTTTATCTCAAACGAAATAGAGTCGAATCAAATTCGCAAATTCTTTGATGCATTTAATACTTAGTTTTAAGTATTTCAGGATTAGCACTACGCACTATCGCGATTTTGTCTTACAGCTAGAAATATTTGATATAATTAACGAATTAATGAAATGAAGGTATTGCAAGAAAATGCAATACATTTATTGTACTATTTATTTCAATTCGATTTTATTACTCGACGTTAAAGGTGCGAAGTGTTATTAGGTCATCGAGGGAAATTATTATCTGCTTGGACATTCAATTAAATGTGCTCGTGCATGATCAATGAATTTTAAGTTCATTGAAGGTCCACGAATTAGAAAAATGAACAGAAATAGTAAATTAACTTTTTAATAATTGAGAATTAGAATCGTAATAAAATATGAGCTAATTTGCAAAAGTAGTATGAAAGATCTTATCTTGCTTACACGTAGAAAATGTCCAAATGTAGTTCTCAAGGAATGAAGAAAGAAGAGGCTTAATGCCGAAGAGGCCCCCACTTAATTGTGGCTCAAGAGGGCAACTACAGGCTATTGAGTTATTTTCAAAGATTCAACAGCAAGTTCGAGCCTTTAGAGAATGACTCACTAGTCATATTTTATATTTTATTGTATTTTTTTTGTTTGCTCGTCATTAATTTTTAGTTGTAATTGGAGATGATGGACCATTCCATCTCCTTGGGACACCAAATTTGTGTCTATATCGTCAAAAAGATGCATATGTGTTTAGTTAGTTAGAGTCAACAACATTAAAAATTTCCTTACTATTAAATTTTGAAACTTAATTAACTTTCATTAAATATTTAAATAATTTCTCTTTTCTTTTCTTGTCTTGTCTTTAAAATATTTTACTGTTATCGTATTTCATTAAATTTTTAATTTTTTTCTTTTCTGTATAATGCAGTTTAAAATTATTTCATAATAATCAATAGATTTTTTTTTTGTAACCTAATATTTGTACTTTTAATTTTTTTATTTTTTTTTTATTTTTTTTTTATTTTTTGTAAATGTAAGATCACGCGTTTAAATTCAATTTTATTGCAACTTTAAATAGAATTTTGATAAAAAGTAAAAAGAGAATTCAATTTGAAAAGTGCATCTGCGAATTGGACGATTTATATGTCAGGCTATTGTATTTCACTTGGTTCTATAATTAATATGGTTTTCTTTTTGTTACAGGTGATCATCGTTGGATTTAACAACAAACCTTTGAGATTTTTTTCTATTTTAGTTCGTAAAATTGTTTCATTTTTGAATATATATGTATAATGGCATTTCTGAAGGCACACATATTTTTTCACTAAATATGAAATATATATATTTAAAAGTCCATAATAAATATAACAGTGTATATTTGCACAGGTTTACATGGATTTTAAATATGTTTTTCAACAAAATGTTTATTTAATTTAACATATCTGTTTCATGTTTCAGACTTTTATGGATCTACTTGTTTTTTATTTTTTTTATTTTTATAATATTTATGACAGGCATCTCAAAAGGATGTGATTTTTTATTGCTTTTTTCTATGATACTAGAAAAAATGTAGGATATTCGAAAAATCTTTGGTACTATACTTGTTGGGAAAAGGGGTGAATGAAAAACTTTCATTTTTTAATTTAAGTCTTTAAAATATTTTTCCTTAAATTTTTTTTTTCATCAGAAGAACTACCCTTTGTTTTAACAACAACAACAGCAACCTGACTTATTCTGGTAAATCCTCTGTAATAATGTTTTTTTTTTTTTGTTGAATATTTTATTCATGTTTCTTGCAACAGTTAATTATCGAATATTTATCATAAACCAGGTTTAACAATTATTGAAGTTTTATTAACAACATAATAATATGCTAGAATTTGGGAAAACATTATTCAATTTGTTAATATTTTACAACATAGATAGATCATTTTTAAATTGATTTTTTTTTCTTTTTTTTTAACTTTTTGACCGGTAGATATTCTTATGAATTAATAAATAATTTTGTTAGTAATAGATTACATTAGATTTAAAAAGAAAAAAGATAGTATTATGGTAGACGTAATACGTGAATTTGAATATGAAATTTTAAAATCACTTAGCATGGTAGAAGGTTAACGGAATAATTTGAAACAAGTGGCAGAAGTCGAGTTAAGTGAATTTAATTATTCCTTATGCTTTTAGTTTTACTTCGTAAGATCACATATAAGATAAGATAAGATATAATATTTTTCCATAAAACTTTTCAAATTAACGAAATAGTTTGAGATAATAGGCAATAGAATTTAAAAGTAAATTTAAATCTTTCTTATACTTTTCATATTACGTTAATGAGATACCGATATGATAAAATATACATTATTTTGTTCGTTAAACTTTTCAAATTAAGAAAAATTTATATGATATAATATGAAACAAAAGAAACCTCAAAAAACAAAAAGAGAAACGCGGTAACACGAATTTTATTTATTTCTTATTCCTTTAAAGTTTATTAGTTTTTTGTTTTGTTTTAACAGTTTATACAAACGATTAGATCAATTTTGATACTTCTAATGTTCGTAGATTAAACGTAAAAAACAATCGAATGAATTTTGTTCATAAAATTGGACGAATGATGGAGGATAGAAAAATTTAAGGAAAAGTATTATGAAAGTGTTCAAAATATATTTGATTATTTATTACATTTTTAGTTTTCGTCATACCATGTTAGGATATACACATACACACACACACACACACACATATTACATAGATACAGATAAGAGTTAAAGGAAACGTAATTTCGAAGAGGAGGCCTCTTCTTCTTCTCTCGAGAGTAGCACGTGCCTTTCTTTGAAGTCGTATAGACGTTTTGCGGAATAGAAAACGCGTTTACCTTTTGTCTGAGAACACCGAACTTTAGATATGTATGTAAATTTTTATATAAACATATATATATAGTACACACACATTTATATTTATACAAAAAGGTAGAAAAGTGAAAAAAAAAAAGAAAAAAATCTGTAGAGACAAACCAAGTGAGAGAAAATGAGAGAAACAGACAGAATAAATGTGGATAAGTGTGTATGTACGTGTATGTCTGTGTGTGTGAGAGTGAAAACTATGTGTGTGTATGTAAGAGAGAGAAAGAGAAAATATATATCTGTGTGCATGTGCAAGAGACTTTCTTTGATCACGAAGTAAAATGCAATCACATCCTACCTCTTTTTAGATTTCTATCTATTTTTTTTTCTTTTCTCTTCTTTTTCGTCATTTTTATTTTTTTCCCTTCCTTCGGCTTTTCTCTTTCTATCATTTTTTTTTTTTGTTCTTTTTTTTCCTATATCCTCGAAGCATTTGCAAAGCTCCATAAAAGGGTTCATCCTCCGTAACCCGCGGCTTTACGTTCGATAACATCTATCTACAGGGTGTCTGGTAAATATTCGAACGAGTATTGTCATTTGTAATCAAATTCGCGATATTATCGAAAAAATGTATTGTTCGTAAAATAAAAGAACTATTTTCCTCATTACAATATAATAATATTATATGTAATTGTTAATACTATTTAATACCATTCGATTTAATACTTTTTTCAATATTCACTACTAATTGGTTTAAATATGTTTACAGTACGTTCAATTGCATGTATTCAAAAAAAAAAAAAAATACTAACGTTAATGAGTATTAATGAGGATAAGTTTTTTTCTTTTTTTTTGAGAGATATTTTTTTTCAACGTCTAATCATGAAAATGCAAATCAATGTTGGTAATGGTTGGTGTTTCTTCGATGGATCGGAAGATTAGAATCAATGCTTCTGGTTTTACGGGCAAACTTGTTTCTCAAAGCTAAGGGTAACGGTGAGTTAGAAGAGTTGGGTTGTGGTGAGGAGGGGATGGGGTAGAAGGAGAAGGAGGTAGCAGTCGTACATTCGTGTCGTTAACTCGTCAACTCACAACGGGACGTGATCGCGAAAGAAGAACAAAGTATATAACTAAGAGTAAATATATAGATTCACATTCGTTGGAAGTAAAAAAGCAAAAGGGAATAGAAGAGAAGAGAAGAGAAAAGAAAAGAAAAGAAAAAAAAGAAAAACTTTAAAGGATCGTCTCATTCACTTTATCTCTATCTCTTTCTTTTTCTTTGTAACTGGCTGATGCTGGTTGGTTGGTAGGTTGGGTGACTTTACCGGTCCGCCAACGTTCCTTCTTGTTGACTCTTGTTGAACATTTTATATGTGAATTAATTTATGAAATAAAAGAAAGATGATCTTAGATGGAAATAAAATGATTGAATTTATTTCACGTATTACGTTTTACGATCTTTTGTTATTATTAATTATTATAATTAATTTTTATTTTGCTTGTTATCGTTATCGGTATAACGAATACAAGAAAGAAAAAAAAATTTTTGTGCAGGTTTACAGTTTGTCGTATATTTTGTTATAGACTATTTCGCGTTTAATGAGAGATAGGGGTTGAATACAAGGATAATAAAGTTATTCGAGGATAATGTAACTAACTCCTGATACTCTAGGTAGAATGATATTATTATTAACCAACTAGCTTGCTAATAGAAACGATTAGATATTATGTATTATAGCTAGTTGAATATTGTTTTTATTTTACTTAAGGATATACAATTAAATTTCATATGTGCCCATAATTATTAAAGTGATTTAAATCAAAATTAAAGAAAAAATGAGTTTATCAATTATTTCACACCACCTTATTTTAAACTAAATAAATTCAATGTAATTTTCTCAATATTGTAAAAAATGAATCGTTTTAATGTAGTTTATTATAGTTTCTATTTACCATAATATAGTTTTAATAGAGTTTAATATAGTTAGTATTTAGTTTTATATATTTTTAATGTAGTTTAATATAGTTTCAATGTAGTTCAATATAGTTTTTATTTAGTTTAAAATAGTTTTATTGTAGTTTAATATAGTTTTTATTTAGCTTAATATTGTTTTAATGTAGTTTATTATTGGTTTTATTTAGTTTAATATAGTTTTTATTTAGCTTTATATAGTTTTAATGTAGTTTAATATAGTTTTTATTTAGCTTAGTAGAGTTTCAATGTAGTTTAGTATTGGTTTTATTTAGTTTAATATAGTTTTAATTTCGTTTAATATAGTTTTTATTTAGCTTAGTAGAGTTATAATGTAGTTCAATATAGGTTTTATTTAGCTTAATGTAGTTTTAATGTAGTTTATTATTGGTTTTGTTTAGTTTTATATAGTTTTTATTTAGTTTAATGTAGTGTTTTTATAGTTAAATATAGTTTTTGTTTAGCTCAATTTAGTTTTAATGTAGTTAAATATAGTTTGTATTAAGCTTAATATCGTTTTAATGTAGTTTAGGATTGGTTTTGTTTAGTTTAATATAGTTTTTGTTTAGCTCAATATAGTTTTAATGTAGTTTATAATTGCTTTTATTTAATTTCATATAGTTTTCATTTAGTTTAATACAGTTATTATTTAGCTAAATATAGTTTTTATGTAGTATAATATAGTTTTTTTATTGCTAAATATAGTTTCATTGTAGGTTATTATTGGTTTTATTTAGTTTAATATAGTTTTATAGTAGTTTAATATAGTTTTATGGGGTTCAATATAGTTTTAATGTAGTATATGATTTGATTTATTTAATTTAATATTGTTTTTATTTAGTTTATTATAGTCTTTAATTAGATTGATATAGTTTTAATTTAGTTTATTATAGTTTTTATTTAACCTCAAATTGATTTATTTTAGATTATTATTGGCTATATTTAGTTTAATAATTTTTTATAGTCGTTTAATATAGTTATTTGTGGTTCAATATAGTTTTAATGTAGCTTAATATTGTTTTAATATAGTTTCATATTGTTTTTATTGAGCCTAATATAATTTTTTTGTAGGTAATTATCAGTTTCATTTAGTGTAATATGGTTTTATAGTAGTTAAATATAATTTTATGTTGTATATTATAGTTTTAATGTAGTTTAATATAGATTTGTAATAGTTTAATTTAGTTTTATTGTAGTTACATATAATTTTTCTTTAGCTTAATATAGCTTTATTGTAGTTTAATATAGTTTTTATTTAGCTTAATATAGTTTTCATTTAGTTTAATATAGTTTTTATTTAGCCTAATATAGTCCTACTGTAGTTTAATAATGGTATTATTTAGTTTAATATGATTTTTTATTAGTTTCAAATAGTTTTATATTGTTCAATATAAATTTAATGTACTTAGTTTTATTGTTGATTATTTAATTTTAATGTAGTTTATTATATTTTTTGTTTAGATTAATATAGTTTTAATTTAGTTTATTAGTGGTTTTATTTAGTTTAATATAGTTTTTATTTAGATTTATATAGTTTTAATGTAGTCTAATATAGTTTTTATTTAGCCTTATATAGTTTTAATGTAGTTTATTATTAGTTTTTATTAGTTTAATATAGTTTTTATATAGCTTAATATAGTTTTAATATAGTTTCATATTGTTTTTATTTAGCTTAATATAATTTTTTTAGTAGGTAATTATTGGTTTTATTTAGTGTAATATAGTTTTATAGTAGTTAAATATAGTTTTATGTGGAATTTTATAGTTTTAATGTAGTTTAATATAGATTTGTAATAGTTTAATTTAGTTTTATTGTAGTTAAATATAATTTTTATGTAGCCTAATATAGCTTTATTGTAGTTTAATATTGTTTTTATTTAGCTTAATATAGTTTTCATTTAGCTTAATATAGTATTATTTAGCCTAATATAGTCCTATTGTAGTTTATTATTGGTTTTATTTAGTTTAATATAGTTTTGATTTAGTTTAAAATAGTTCTAAAACTATATTTGGCTAAATGAAAACTCTATTGAGCTCTAATAAGAATATTTTAAATTAAATAAAAGCTAGATTAAACTACTTTAAAACTATATTAGGGAAAATAAAAACTATATTAAACTACATTTAAACTATATTAAACTACTATAAAACTATATTAAACTACATATAAACTATATTATACTCGATTAAAACTAAATCAAACAAAATTAAAACTATATTTAACTAAATTAAAACTATATTAAACTACATTAAAACTATAATAGGGAAAATAAAAACTATATTAATAATAACTATATATCCTATAGAATTCTTAAAGGGTTTAAATGAATTTCTTTAAATATCTCGAAACAAGAGATATATGACTTTAAACCACTTTCTTAATTAGGGACATATTTTATTAATTATGAAATCTTCTAACGCGTGTTTTTCTATAGAAATTCAAAGAAACGAATAAATCACGTAATATACTTAAAAATTAAAAATTATTTATTATTTGAATAAAATATAACGAACGTTTCGAAAGTCGAACAAATAAAAAAAAATACATAAAAATGACGAGAATATATTAATTCGATAAATTATTACGAATTTTGTTACTGTGGGTTTAGTACATAATTAGGGTTCCAATTCGCATTGCAATCATGAACAATAATCGCAATAAGAATTTTTCAGTTGAATAATAACCGACTCATCATCGTCGCTAATTAGCAACCGGTAAAAGTTGTTGAAGAATTTTTTTTTAGGGAGGAGGTATTACGACGAATGGAAAGAAAGAAATTCTGGTCCTTTCTCGGTTGGTCGTAAAATAAGATTTAACTGGCGCCACCCTCATGGTATGCATGTACCCATCCGCATGTATATATATATATGTATCCATGCTTCAGTATACGTATACATGCATATATATTTGTAAATATATGTGTTTGTATGTGTATTCTTCATGACATACCGAAACTCTTATGTGGCCAATGGTGAAAAATATTTTTCGGTGTTACTTTTCGATGTAAAGAGTACAAGTAAAAGAAATAAAGGGGGAAAAAATTATAATAATAAAAATAAAAAAAAAATAGGAGATAAAATTGAACAAAAAGAGGTAAATAGTCGTTAACGTTGATTTATCGAGGTTCCCGTTTGCGAAATTTACGAAAATAAGAAATCTTTTCTTTTATTACTTCTTTATCCTATTTTTATACATATATATATATACATTGAATAAGGAAAAAAGATTGTTTGTATTTTTTGGTTCCGATCTTTCAACAACTTTTAAGGATGATTTTGGGTGCTGACACGCGAAATTCGATCGAAGGATTATTGTGTACAATCTCTTTTACATTTTTTCATTTCGAAATGAAATATCTGATTGATTTTTCTTTTTATTTTAACTTCTCCTGACATTCTGCTATTCTTTTTTTATCGTGTTTTCTTTTTTAGGGAATTATTTTGAAAAAATTATTCAAAGGCGATTTTACGTGCTGACTCGTGAATTTTGTTGATCAAACGATCGCAAAGGTTCCTCCTTTTTTTTTTTTAACTCTTATCAAGTTTTATTATATTTCCTTATCGTTTTATACGTTTAAGAAAATATATTTGAACAAAGTGATCATTAAAATAATCGTTTTTGTATTTTTTCCTATGACATATTGAAACAATTTGTAATCGGTATTTTTTAAAAATAACAATTTTTTTAACAATTTATTTGTCAAATATTAAAAAAAAAAATCAAAGTCAATGTTTAGGATTTTTATTTGTTAAAAGTTACAGCGTAATATTATAATTATTAAAATTATTATTATTATATATAATAATTCAGAAAATGTTAACAATGTTACGAAGTTTTATTTAATTACATCGTATGTATGTGTAAATGGCGAAAGTATATTATTACAAGAGAAAAGCAAAGAGGATTGTGAGAAAGTATGGTAAGACATTAACGTATCGAACTTTATCGAACACGTTCGTGAGTTCGATCAAGAAACTCTTGAACTTTTCCAAATATGGACAGTTACCTTACGTAGTTGTATTCAAGAGTTACATATTATCGAATAAATGACGCGAATTGGGCTAACATAAGTTATGCACAAATTTATCTACCATCGGTGATCTTAAATAAGAAATGTTGTTTCTTTTTTTTTTTTTTTATTTAAGTATTAATTTTAAAAAACAATCAAGAAAAATAATAAATTAAAATAAAAACGTAAAAGCATAGTTTTTGTTTCTTTTTGAAGTGAAAATTTCTTTAGAATCAGGATGATTTGAAAATCGTGAAACGGAAGAACGTGAAACCGATGAAACAAAAATAATTAATTAATTAATAAAATTCAATATATAATTTAATTCTATATATTTAATTTTATACATAATTTCTATATAATTCTATATATTTAAATCTATATATTAATTAATTAATTAATAAAATTCTATATATAAAAATTCAGTGTCACAATATGTTTGTCCACTAATAATTCCGAAACTACTCAACTTATCTTAACGAAATTTATTTTATTTCTCGTGATTTTTTCCAACTGAGCACATAGCACAATTTTTATCGCGATTTTTTTATTTATTTTTATTATTTTTTATTACTAATCTAAATATTTTTGTTTAGAGGTTATCTAGGTTCTGTAATTTATTTTACATATATAATATAACATTATACAATTGTTAAATAAAAATTCGAAAATAATATTTAGTAAGATATTTTTTTTTTTGGAATCACTTATGTTAGATTAAAACGTGATAATATTATGAAAATGAACAAATCCTTGGAGACTGAAAATACTCGACAGAAACATATTGCTACCATAAAACAGTTGACTGTCCCCAACTCTTTTCTTCTCTCGTTTTCTGGGACTACTCCGGACGAGGTGTGGTCGACCCATTCGTTTAGAACACTATGGTGTACCAACTCATCCTTCTGAAAAAGAACAAGAGTAAAAAAAAAAAACAGATAAAATAAGGTGCAACGTAAGAAAAGAACGTTGGAGATAAAAGTAAATCAAATCTTTTCTTCCATTTCTTCGAATGAACAAAAAGAACGAATATATATATATATATATATATATATATATATATATATATACTGATGCACGTTACACGTACTTTTCAAATAATTTTTTTAATTCTGACGTTTGATTAAAAATTGTTAAATAATAATGTGATGATCATTATTTCAATGGTGTATCATTCTCTCGTACGAAAAGTGGTTACAAAATGTTCAAAATTAATTTTGTTATTTTATATAAAAGCATATATTTGTTTTGGGTACATATAAAGAAAGTATATATATATTAAATTCTAATAAGTTAAAAAGAAAGTAATTATTTAAATAATAGTTAACTGAATATTTTGCCATACGTTGTACTCAAGACAAAAATTGTTTAATTTGTCAAAGAACTCTGATAATTGACAATCTAAATGAAAATGATTTTCGTCCGTAAAAATCATACAATTTTCTAATCATTAGACGCGTTATTAAATAATAGTCTAAAATGCAAAAATAATGAGTCATTTTGTACATAATAGTCAACGTGGTTTAGAAAAATATGTTGTGCACTTTTAAAAGCCATAGAAGTGTCTAGGATGTCGCAGTGGTGACAGATGTCTTTGCCAGGAACGAGAACCGATCAGATTACATTCTTCAAAGAATCAGGATGCTCGTGTAGATTGCTATTTTTAAAAAGCTTTTATACTACTACCTTTATATCTACTTTGAGTGATGTAAAAAGAAGCGTCAACGAGATTCGTTGACTTGTTGTTTGAAAAAATAGATTTGTCAAAAAGAAATAGGAGAAAGAATGTGGAATATGGCACGTGAGTTGTTGAAAGAATCAACAAAACGTATAAAAATTTGTAGTAATCGAATATTTTAAAATGACATTAAATTTAATTAAAATTCAACTTTTATTTATTTTAACGTATTTAGTTATATGTTAATCATTTTTAAGGATTATTTCTTTTTTATATCGAGTTGCTTGATAAAATCATACCAAATATAATAATAATAATAACAATAATTTAATTATTAATTAAATATAAAAATATTATCCCAAGTAAATATTAATTGTGAAAAAAAAAATATGTAAAAAATGTTTTGGAATGACTTAATACGTTTGTTGTATGTTTAAAGTATGAGAATTCATTATAGTAAGTCAAAGAAAAAGGAAATATGAGAATATATAGTTCGTCGAAGTATAACGAAGTATAAGAAGTCGAGACAAGAAGAAAATTGGCGCCAATACCATACTTGCTAAGGCGCCGAACCATTTTACGTAGCGCGTTGAGATACATAGGGTATAACATACCGTCCTCGAAAGTGCACCGGTTGATATACATTTTCTACTATATACAAAAATTCATATAAGTATGTATGCAAGCAAACACACACACACACACATACATACATGCACACACACGCTGACATACGTATATACAAACATACTTAACTGTACCTCGACCTACACGTAAGTGAAAGTAAGTATTTATATATGTGCATATCTGTCGCGTGCACTGTGCGTGGATCGTAAGCACGTGTCGTTAAAGTGCAACGCCGATCTCAGTCAACCCTTCTATTAATAGAATATGCAATTACTAATAGTTATTAGATCAAACATTTACGTTAGCGTATACTTGATTGACTTTAAAAAAATTCATTTTGATTTACAAACATGATAAATACGATTTAACAAATGTTACATTCGTAATGGTTTGACAAAAAGTTTATGTCGATTTATAAAAAAAAAATTATATCAATTACAAACATAAATCGAATTTATATATGTGAAATCAAATACTTTAAGTTGATCGTGGGTCTTAAATTGTTCAGTGGTTTGAATCGGAAAATCGTAAGACCAAGGTTCTAGTGTCAGTCTTGTAAATCAAATGGCACAATTTTTACATTAGGTTGATTCAAAAAATCATAACCTAACTTAGAAGTTACAGCAGAAGGAATAAATAAATATTGATTATAGTTTAAAAATTAAATACTTATTAACGTACTTTGAATATTAAATTATTTTTAACTGATAAGTTCACCCTACTAACTTTAACCCTTTACAGTCGAACCCTTTTTCGCTTGGGCAAACCAGGCGAACTCGTGACAATATTTTCAGCTATTTTGAAATAATTTCACGGATAATTTATCATTTAAAACTTTGATATTTTAACATCTTATACAGTATATATCTTTATACTTTAAAAAAGGACATTTGTTAAATATTAAGCTCTTTATTGTTATTTTGTGTGGTAATTTATAATACTAAATAACAAATATAATTCTATTACAACCCTTTACATGTTAAACTCAGGATACTTCATATTTTCTATACATAGAAAAACTGTTCTTCCTTTATATATTCATATATAATACTATTATGTACTTCTGACTCTTCGATGAAATATTTTATATATATATATATATATATATATGTTTTATTTAAATATAAATTAATTAGAAACATTTTACATATCTGAACATTTTGAAATTTTATTGAACACCAAGTATTCATATTCATGCATGTATGCATGCATGTATGCATGGTGTTATCATGATCGTATAATTCGGGATAGTAACAGACACACGTTCAACAGTTTGACATGACGTTTCGACAATGAAGAATACCCAATGGAATTTTATCTTGACGATTTCAATTACGCAATTGCGAAACGGGACACGTTCGACATATAGGATGCGTGGTCCCGGGTCCGGTTTCGTTCAGGGGGGATTCTTCTCTTGATTCATATTGAAAGAGAGAAAGAGAGAGAGAGAGAAATAAATAGAGAGAAAGTGAGATGAGATTTTAAAAAGTGTGTGTGTGTATGTATGGATGTGTAGGAGAAAAAGAAAGAAAAAGAAAGAAAAAGAAAAAGAATTTGATCTTTTTACTCTTGTACCGTGCTCTCTCGAACGTAAATCCTGAAATCGTGAGCGTTCTCTCATTCCGAACACTTTACTTTGTATCAAAATAACTATACCATATATGGTATTCTACCCATGGATCCATTTATTCGTGACTCTCGCACTCAATTATCGCGATAACATCAACGTGATGCTGACTTACGAAATGTAACGAGTAGTTTCATTTATAATCACGTAAATTTGATCAAAGTTAAAGTTTTAAGTTTAAGCAATTATTCATTTATGTTTTACTCCAATAAATAATTTCAATCTTATCGATTTTCTTTTTTTGTAAATATTCTCAAGGAAATTTAATTTCTTTTACATAAGTACTATGCACAAGATTTATGAATATTATTTATTTGTTTGAATGTTATTTTTTTTTGCTACGTACCGTCAGTGATCCCAGAGACTTTAGTTCGTTTGATGGACACAGGGGCGCAAAATTATCGTACGCGGCACAAAATTATCGAAAATTTTTGAAGTTGATGACTTTTTTTTTTTTTTTTTTTTTTTAGGTAGAAAACGTTCATTATTCGTTTAGTCAAATCGGCGGTTCGATAGCTGTACGGGAAAGTGTCCAAGTCGGGAAAAAATTTTTGATGACTTTTTTTTTTTTTTTTTTGGTGAGATGGTAGTGGGAATTGTGGTGGTGGGAGTCGTGGTGGGAGTGGTGGTGGGGGTGCACCTCTCGAAATTTGTTGACTAAAAAAAAAAAAAAAAGGTCATCAAGTTTTCGAAATTACAAATGGATCGTACGCCACGAATTATCGTACGCGTACGATAATTATCGTACGAATGGGATCACTGCGTACCGTACATATAATTCGTGAATATTTATTTTATTCATTTTTTTTTTTTTTAATTGTTGGCATGTGTAACTCAGATTTAAGAATGAAAATCAATCTCTTTGGTTCTCTTCTTACATTTCTAGAAAATCATAGTTTATGTAGTAACACGTATGAACTTGCATGCTGTGGAACTCGGCTAACATCATAGATGTCGCCGATATCGAGAACGAGTCGTAAGCCTAATAGGTGTGCACCATTGTTTCTTTTTTTAGTCTATTCGAAACAGCCCTTCGGTAAAGACGTACTATTCCTTGTGCACTTAAATATAGAAGTTTTCTGGTTTAAAATTATATTTTGTTATTTTTCATTTATAAGAACCCAATAATCCTAGAGGTTATGGGCCCAGGTTACGCACAAAGTCCACCTGCGTGCTGTGTGTAAAATTTATTTTTTATGTGTGAATAAATTGCGCTTTGTACAACGGATTAGAAAACAACGAAATCGAGAATCTCCAGTTAGTTATCACAAAGGGTTTGGAATCGAAGGAAGTCTCATATCAGGCTTTGGACAGACTTATACAATTCAATTTCTAAAATCAACGAGAGTAACGTAGATATTCGTAAAAATAGTTATTCCTTTTTTTCTCTCGCCTCTTCGTAATCGCTTTGTCCTAGAACAAGGAACGATCACATTTTCGGCGGCTCCACCGCTTCGCCGCACCCCTTGTTTAAACATTCGACTAGAAGACGAAGAAATCGTGACGTTGTATCCCCTCCATCGGTCTGCAGCTAGCGATAAGCATATATCCTCTTCCTCGATCTATAGCCTAAGGGCCGTACCGCGTGATCGAGAACCCAACGCACGGCGATAAATTCATACAAAGAAATGGAAAACTTGAAATTGAAAAGATACATAAAGCCGTTTGATGGTAAGAAATATAGTGTTTGGAAGTTTAAAATTCGTGCGTTACTCTGTGAACTAAATGCGCTTCAAGTGATTGACAACAAAGTACCAGAACCAATTACAGATGAATGGATGAAAGCAGAAAATACTGCGAAGAGTATCATCATAGAGTATCTCTCAGATTCATTTCTCGGTTTTGCTAAATCAGATAGCACTGCTGCACAAATACTTAAAAGTTTGGATGATATTTATGAACGTAAAAGCTTAGCTACTCAACTCTCATTACGCAAAAGATTACTTGAATTAAAATTACAAGGTGATACACCTTTGACAAAGCATTTCACGATTTTCGATGAATTAGTTTTCGACCTACTTGCTACCGGTACTAAATTAGAAGAGACTGACAAAATAGTTCATTTACTATTAACTTTGCCAACTACATATAGTAGCATAATAACAGCGATCGAAAATTTGTCTGAAGAAAATATAACATTAGCTTTTGTAAAAACAAGACTCTTAGACCACGAGATAATATTGAAAAATGAGAGCAGTGATACAAGTGCAAAAGTTTTGGAAGTAGCCAATCAAGAACAATCAACTAGTAATAACAATAATAATAAAATGACTATGTGTAGAAATTTTCAAAAGTCAAAACAATTCAAGAAAGGAGGATATCACAAGAAAGGCTTTAAGCGCAATAATAATTCCAGACAATCTGGCATAAACTGTCATTTTTGCGGTAGAAACAATCATGTCATCAAAGATTGTATTTTCCGTAAGAAGAGAGCAAAATTTTTGGAGGAAGAGAAAAGAAAGAAGTCTGCTCAAATGGCACAAGAAACTGAACCTTCAACGTTATACTCAAACATATCGGGTTTTGCATTCATGGCAGGAAATTATCAAAAGGAAGGATCAAGCAATAATATAAATTTTCTACTGGACTCTGGAGCAACTGATCATCTGATCAACAACGACGACTTATTCAATAGTTTCATCGATTGGATCCGCCGGTAAAAGTTGCTGTAGCAAAGGACGGCGTCTACATTACTGCATCGAAAAAGGAAATCGTCAATGTAACAAGCAACTTGAAAAGTATTTATTTTTTTCCAATTTAATTTTGTTGTTGTTATGTGATCAATTCCGTATTCAAATAATTACATCCTCTCCTTTAACATATAAATGCGTTTCGATGTATTTTCGTAATTTCGTATATCGTATATTTGATTATTTTTTTGCAGTACGTTGGAATACGAATTATTAGAAACCCTTAAGGGAAGTGCATAATTTTTTTGCAAATAATTTCATGCTCGACAATAATTTCAATGCTCGTTCTTAATTACATTCGTTTAAAAGTATAAATAAAATAAAATTAAATTAAACATTTGTAAATTGCATATATTTATGATGCAAAGTGTTTTTGCGTTGTGACGTAATAGTTCGATTAAAATTCTTACATAAAAATTCAGCTTTTCTAACTGTGACTTTCATGCACTGTTAAATCAACCCTTCCCCCACCCCCCACCATTTCTGTATTCTTACCAAGAGAAAAAGAGAAAGAAGCAGCAGAAAAAAATAAAAAGAAAACCAAAAATAGCGCAAAAGATAGAAAGAAAATGATTCTCGTATGCACGAATGGTACGTTGCACTCCTCTCGTCTATTCTTATTTTTTTTTCTTTATTTTTTACCTCATGTATACCTTCTTTCAACTTTACTTATGCCCCTTTGCACTCGTTTCCTTTTATTATTTCTCTTTCGCGTTAGCCAAAAAATTTATCAACAATTCTGATTGCCTGGAAGATATGTTTGCAATACTTGCATACTAATATAACGGGTGAAGCATTCAAAAAAACGAACTATCCGAATAATTCGTCGATTATTATTGGTGGTAAAAATAATAATTTTATTCGATTTCGTTAATCGCATAATTTCATATTAATCGATTTTTTTTTTCTAGGTGAACATGTAAAACACATACGAAGTTAATTTCTATTATTTTTATTCTTCATATTTCTCTCGATTTTAATATCGCATATCTTTAATAATGATAATAATAATAATAATTTTAATTAGCTGATACTCGTATGCAAGTTTGAAATATAAAAAGTTGTTGAGTAATTTATGCAAAAAAAAAAAAGAAAAATTATTACGATAATTGCTTTTTTGTTTTACGTTTAGAAAATTACCGTACAGCAATCGCTAGTTATTTGGGTAGCCTATTTTTAAAATATACCTTACCCGGTATATTTTTTTAGTTATAGTTGAAACGAGTTTTGCTTGAGGCAATGTGTGTTTCTTTCCATTGTCATAAAATGGAACACGAGCTTTCAAATATTCTAGTCGGTACTTCGTGCAAAATGAATTTTGAATTTTGACAAACGACAATACGAGAAAAAAAAAGAAGTGGGAAAGGGAATTAAAGACATAGAAAAAGAAAGAAAAAATATGTCGAGAATAATAAACGTGTGTTAATGATTATAATTGAAACGAGATATTCATTGTAAATGATACGATTAAATAATCTATTTATATGCTACTTTCTTTCTTTTCAATGTTTATTAATTCAAGGTCCAGTTTCTGTTTGATTTTCTTATCGCGTTTGATATATTGTGAGATTTAATAATAGTGATAGAGAGAAATATTATAACGTATGTATTAATATTTTTTAATTTTATAAATTCGAACTCTAACGAGAATTTATTATATTTTTATTCAATCGAAATTATTAACATTAATTTTAATTATTATAAATTAAATTAAATAATTATATTATTAAGTGTAAGAATATTTAATGAAAGTGTTATCACTTTTGTTGGAGGTAACTATGTTATTAGATATAGTTAATTATATATATATATTTTTTTTAATTATCCTTTTTTAATAGATATACATCAGTGTATATGTTAATAAATGTATGCATAATATTTGGTAAAAGTTTGAATAAGAGGGAAAGAACGATGGACAGTGTCTAGGAGACAAAATAGCCAAATGCGAACGCAGCCAAATGCGAACTGGCAGGGTTTCAATAAACGCGACTTTTCAGGAAAGTACAAAGAACGTGCACGCCGTCATGCACTCGCATTTTTCTTATCGCGAAAAATCTCCAACATTTTTTCTCTCCTTTTCTATCAGTATATGCGTTTGTGTCTGTATGTAATGTGCGTGTGTGTGTGTCTGTTTTTTTTTTTCTTTCTATTTTTCTACGTTTTTATCGGCGCATAATGTTCTCGATAAATCGACAAAATTTGCATTTGTATATAGGAGAAAAATAACAAAGTCAATTGGTATAATATATTTTGGTGAAAGAACGCGAATAAAATCAATTTTTTATTTTTTATTTTTTATTTTTTATTTTTAAGACAAATTAATTTGGAGTGGCTTCACTTTTCTTTATTTTTTTTTTTTTAAAGTTAATTAATTTAACAAATAAATGGTCTAATCATTAACTCGTCTTTACAGTTATTTAATAATTTTTTTTAACACACAGTGGATCAACCAAAAAATAATTCTAATTAATACCCTTGCCACGAATTTGTCCCTCGAACAATTTCCAAATAACAGAACTGAAGAAAAAAATATTGTTTTATTATCTTACAAATAATTTTCTCAATTTGTTTGTTCCTTTTCTTCTTTTTTTCCATACCTTATTGTGTACGATTTAAAGCATAAAAGTTAGATTGTAATTTTTGTTATTTTTTTCTTTTTCTTCTCTTCATAATCTTCCTCTTGTTCTTTTCTAATTCGAATTCATTAATACCTAAGCAATATTTACGAGGAATGAAAAGTTTCGTAATAAGTTTTCCTGGCACGTGTGCAGCCTTGTGAACAGAGTCTTGGTAATCCTTCCTTAAACGAATTATTACACGAACACGAATTAAGACTAGGGTGGATACCGCCGAAATACTTCAAAATCACCAACAACAACACCAATGGTAGAACTAACGTTATTAAATTATTAAAAGAAAATTTAATAACTGCATATCATCCTGCATTCTTCTCGTCGTTTAAAACCACATAAAATTTTCCGTCCAAAGTAATTCACAAAAATTGTTCTCAGAAATGTTCAAATATTGTTTCGAGGGAAAAGTTTCTTCGTATTTTCTCACAGTTTGATTTAAAAATGTTTAATCGTATCGGTTTGTTTAATTGTTTAAAATATTTTAAAATCATTTAGAACAAAATGTCGGATGGAACAAAATTTGTTTCAGTTGTTTTTGTTTCTGTTTTATTAAAATACGAAGAAGTATCTTTATCCTCAATCCAATATTTTTCTTAATTCCTAAGGGTAAGTTACCGAATGAGTGAAAGAAAGAAAGAAAGATATGAAATCCTGCTGAAATATCAGAAATTTTCATGGTTGTTCGTCAATACGTGAAATACGCTGGAGATAACCAACACAGAAGAAAACAAAAAAACCTCCCTAGAAAAATAAAAAAAAGACAACAAAAAAAGAAAAAAAGAGAAGAGAAAGAAATTGTCGAGCTGTAAATACGACGAGCTAGAAGAAGAAGCTAGTGAAAAGGGTATAAAAATGATGATGGTGCTGAGAGAACGAACAATACATTGAAAAGTTTCATGTTGTCGTCGACATTCACTGTTAGTTTTCGTTAACAAAACGTGAGATAATTGGAAAAAAAAAAAAGAAAGAAGAAAAAAGTAATGGTGTTTTCATTCGCCAAACAGGAGTGATGCATGGCTTTCTTCCGTAAATTAAATTCTCTGGGTGATATTATGAGACACATCGTTACTTTTACTTTTTCTTTTTTGTTTTCTTTTTTTTCACAACTGTTAATTAAAAGTATTACTATATATAAGATAATAGGATTTTTGTTTATTGTATTTTGGAATAATATTTTAATCAGCTTTACTTGTAAAAACGAGTCAGATGCAGTATAAATAATTCGTAATTGTTAATACGAACATCCTTGGTGAAAAAGTTTTTTGTAAATTGTTAAAATTTTCAAAATTTTATTAAAAATTATCTTAACATTTTTACATTTGTTTTAGTAAAATCATATTTGACAAAAATACTCTATTGTCTTTACACACACACAACACACATATGCATATTTATACCATTTATGCTTATTACTTATTCTAATTTGGTTATATCAATCGAACACAAGTAAGGAATTAATTGATCCAATTTAAATTTTGTACCGTATGACGTTTCCAGAATAATTTATTCATGTATACATAATTAAAACAGGAAATTATGGATATCGATAATATCGTAATTATTATTAAATCACTGAAATTTAGTTTAGGTGGTATTATAATGAAACTGACAATTAAAATTAAAATTAAAAAAAGAAACCAAATTAAGCAATTAAATTATAAATAATTAAATAATTATTTATAAATATTTAATACGTGAAGATAGTGCATGCAACATATGTGTATCGATATATTTCTTCCAAGAAAAATGAAAATAAATTGAAGAAATTACAAAATAATTGATCGTAATCTTGCAAAAAAAAATAATAAATATCATTGTTTAATATTATTAATGATTAATCGTAAGAAAAGAAATAAAAAGTACGATATAAAATGTACTCGATATTCTAAGGTGTGTCGTCAACAAGACGAGGTGGCCGAGTGGTTAAGGCGTTGGACTGCTAATCCAATGTGCTCTGCACGCGTGGGTTCGAATCCCATCCTCGTCGAAAAAAATTTTTACTTTTTTTTTCTTATTCTTTTCTTTTACATATTTAAAATTAATCTCAATCCCGTACATGATCACGAAGTTTAATTAAATTCACGTTACGTTATTCGATTAGATAAAATCAATTTAATTAATGAGATTCGTATTATCTTTCATCAAGTGTTTCACCCTTCCCCAATTATTACGTTCGTGGTCGGTTTACAATGTACAGTTTCATATTTCCATTGATTAAATGTAACAATTTAGGATCTCATTTAATCACATACTGTATCAATTATTTGTTGTTGTTATTATTATTATTATTATTATTATTATTATTATTAATACGTTTCATCGTAATGAATTGTGCAACAGATGTGGTTTAAAATTCTATTTGTGTTATTCAATATTTTTGTAATATTTACGATCAATCTTTTTTAAAACATACTATCGATATGTAGTAATATTTTTACGATATAAATAACAATTAAGTAATATTTCAAATAAATAATATTTCTAATTGAAGTAGAATTTTATTAGAATTTAATATTGATGTAGATTGTCCAGATATTTTATTATAAATATTGATAAAACAATTTAAATATCATAACATAACAAATAATAAATAATAAATCATTTTAAAGGATCGAATCACCTTCTACTTCATTTTCCTCTGGTAAAATAGAACAAGGAAAAATCCATGAGTTTTAGTTGTATATACAGGAAATGTGGTTCATGATTTATCTCATGTAATGTTTACTCCTATAAGACTGTGTCCATTTTCACGGTATAATATCTTTAGGTGGGTGCGGAATAGAAAGCCTTCGTGAGATACGCAAATGGCCTTAAAAGTCCAACGTACTTACTCGTTTCTTCTGTTAGTAAGTACGTGCCATAGAAATCTAAGGCGATGCATTAAGGAAATCCCTGGATCGAGAGTCGTTCAGTTGGAACGTTTTATGAACGCGATACTTATCGTTTATACGCGTTAGAACTCGACGACGTTATTTTTTTTTTCCTTTTTTTTGACTATACACGTTCAATTGAAAGTGTAAATTCATGGATACTGATAGAAAACACCTAAACTTGTCCAAGTGATTTAAACGAAGCATTTAATTCTTATACGCGTATGCATAAATTTTAACAACACTCTCTTGCGTGAATCATTTTATGTTATTTTGTTTTTTTTTCTGTCGAAATTGTTTATAAAGAAATATTAATACTTTATGGACATCCCTGAATAATTATATTTACGCATACTTATAAATGTATATATGTGTGAGAGTGTTGAAATGCTAACTTGAAGTACTAGACTTACTTGCGTCACGAGAGATAACAGCCCGGCTAGCTCAGTCGGTAGAGCATGAGACTCTTAATCTCAGGGTCGTGGGTTCGAGCCCCACGTTGGGCGAAACATTTCTTTTTTTCTTTTTTCTTTTTTTCTTTTTTACAATTATGGGGTTATTGATGAAGCTAGTGTAAAATTTTAATAAGTTTGTATTTTTAAATATAAATAATATTAGTATTTTTAATAAAATAAAAAGAAGTATTATCTTGTATCTACAAATGTTATGCTATATCGTATTTTTTATAATAAAAAAATTATTAATATTTTCTATCTAACCGCACATGAATAAAATTTGTAGTATATATTTTTCGTTTAAAAATGTTCGACATTTCAAATGTTTAAATAATTAACGCAAATTTAATTATATTTTATTAATAAAAATTAATATTTTTAATTTTATTGTTTAATCTGTTTTTTTTTTTTTTAATATAAATTTACATTTTGTTTATATATTTGCATAAAAGTACAAGTAAAATATGTTAATTCAAATCGAAAAAATAATTAATTTACAGATTATTACTGATGAAGGGTTAAGAGATTAAAAATTCATTTAACAAGGTGCAAAATGAATTTCGCCCCCGGGTGGGCTCGAACCACCAACCTTTCGGTTAACAGCCGAACGCGCTAGCCGATTGCGCCACGGAGGCGACTTGTTGGAACACTTTTTTATATCCAACTACTTCTTCAAGCGTTATCTTGAAAGATAAAAGAAATAAAAACAAACATAATGAATGACTAATCGTTCACTTGAACGTCATACTAAATCATATGGCAAACGTTAATTAAAATCAAACGAGAAACTAAGAAATTCAATCAACAAATTCTTAATTATTATAGATAATTTATAATAATTTTAAAAAATAGCGACAGAGTGCAAGTAGTTGATAAACAGAATGCGTTGAAACACATCATACATTGTTTTTACAAAAATATAAATTAATTGGAAAGCCCATTCATAGTTGGTTTAAATAAAAACCAGTATGAATGGAGTAAATTATGTTACTGAAAAGAAAGAAATATAATAATAATAATAATAATAATAATAATAATAATAATAATAATAATAATATAATACATATAATAATAATAATAATAATAATAATAATAGCAATTATGTAAGTAGTCTTAAGATTAATAATAGTACTAATATTGGAAGGAACCGAATGAAGCTTTAGAACGTGACAAGGGTTGAGGTTATATACAAAGTGGAAGGTAACAACAGGGTACCTTAAATGACGACGAGTTGAATAGAAACACTCGGTCCTTAACAGTACAATTGTGTTTCTCTCTATTGTTACCTGGATTAATCGAAATAGCCAAGTAACCACCACGGTACTTGAACAAGTTTTACGTAAAACAAACTGATCTTTGTATTCATCGAAGAAGTCAAAATGTCTAAGGAATCTTAACCACTAGAATGAGAGAATAATAGTCAGGAAGCAAGGAGTAGTAAGAAAATCAGTAGAGTATGGGTTGGTTTCACCGGTTTAATTTCACCTGACCGCAGCAGGCAAGTACCCACCCACACCCCTTTACCCTCTTTACCCCTTTTACGCTCTAAAACATGATGATATTGCCAAAGCAAATAGAAGAAGGATTCCGTAGACGTCATAAAATTGATATTTATCCTGGCCACTATCCAGAGTTGAAACCGTGCCAACTCAGCTACGAAGAATACTACACCCTCAACGTGCTACCTACCCTAATTATCTTCATTCCTCGACCATATTTCCCATACTCCTTCAACTTTCAACTCTCCCACTCGAATCCTCACCCAATACTCAACCCATTTCGATTCAATATTTCTCTCATTCTTGTTAACTAATTTTTTTTCTCTCTCCCATAAACAACAATAGTGATTGACCAATCATCTAGTTTCCTTTACGTTTAAACAAAAAAAAAAAAGAACAAAAAAATACAAAATATTCGTTTTATAATTGTTAATTAAAAAATAATTTACAATAACGTAGATTATTATTTCTTTTTTTAAATTTGAAGATTTCTATTTTTTTTCAGACTACGTTCATTAGCGTAGCACGTGTGTGACTCGTAAGATACCGATTCGACAGTAACCCTTTTATATACTTTCTTTTCTTTTTATTATATCTTTCCTTTTCCTATCATCTATTCTCTCTATATCTCTATACATTTTTTTTCTACTAGCTCTTTAGGTCTTTTCGTAGAAGATTAAAGAAAGGTTGGTAGATAGGTAGGTAGGTAGTAGTTGTAGTAGTAACTCGGGGGTCGAGCTAGATTGACTGAAATTGACTTGGGCTTTGAAAAGGGCAGACAGTCGAACAGGGAATGAATGGCTCGCAAGTATGGAAAATGCAAGAAAAGCACCTAACTATATATACATATATATATTTATATACCTTCTCCTGTATTCTGAATATACTTCTATACTTCACGTATAGATTTATGTATGTATACTCTTACCTACACATATATAGATAAATACACACATGCATATATGTTTGTGGTCTATATGGTTTTATTGAATACATAGGAAGATGAATTTCTATATACTCGTGTAACATCTCTATTATTTTTTTATTTCTTTCTTGAAACCATTCGAGGAAAGGGGATGGGGAAAAAGGGGAAGGTATTCTTTTCAAATTTCTATCCAAAGGCAGGCGGCTATCCTTTCGATCCTATCGATTTTTCTTTATTTCATTCGTTTGATAGCTTAAATAAACTCTCCCTGCCCCCTTCCCCACTCTCCCTTCTTATATCTTACTTTCTAAGTAGGACGACGATTATTTCTTTTTCCAGATAAAATTTATGATCAGAGATTAAATCCGCTAAATGGTCTCCGAGGAGTTTGTTGTGGGTTTCTCGAGAGATTTTCTTTTCTCTAATTTATGAGGTACTAATAGGTGCGAGACAAGAAATAATATGATACTATCTGATATTAACAAATATTTATATTTCTTTTTTTTTTTTTTGTTATTTAAGTTTATCGTTATTTTCGGTATACAGAGTATTTCTTGTATAAGGGATGTTTGTACATAAGAACAAAGAGATAAATTTGCATGAAAAAAATAAATAAAAATTGAAGATAAATAAGTTTGGAAATTTATCATTGATACAAAACTTGTGTAAATTTAAAAAAATAACGTATGTTTTATACACTCTTTTCTTTTTTTTTCTTTTCTTTTTTTCTTGAACAAATTCAATATTTGAATATTACAGAAATATAAAATAAATCTCAATAAACGAATTAAATATTATTTCATATAGTTTAATTAAGTGTAAAATCAATATAACTAATCCATTATGTTGGTAACTATTATTATTTGATAATATGAGGTTTTATGTACATTTATTTCTGTCGTAATTAACTTAACGCAGGAATTTCGATAATTTTCGCGTACTTGCTTCATTTATAGCATTATACTTTACTGAGAGAGAGAGAGAGAGAGAGAATTAACAAGAGAAATATATAAAGTAACACATTCAACGTAATTAACTGGACGATTAATCGTTTGGTAATATTGGGGTAGATATTTAGTTGAATTCGTGTTGGAAAATTGTTCGAATTAAACAGACTTGTCTCTCTAACCTAGTGAAACACACGGGATTCGGTTCTAGAACTGGAACACCAGCTGGTTGGTTGACTGTTAATGGAAAGAATTTAATAAACCGCACCAATATAAAATAAGAACCATATGCATACATACACACGCAGAGTTCGTAATTTATTTATCATATTCATTACGATGCGTATAAATAATTTCTCTACTGCGCTCAGTTTTTTCTTCGATCGTGCGAGGAATAAATATGATTCTTTGAGAGCTTTCTAAGACGTTTACCTGTTCCCCCTTCTCCTCCCCCCACCCCCTCCACTCCATCCGACTGTTATATAAAAAGAAAATTATTTCTTTTAAAAGATGCCAATGTACTTTTATTTCCTATCATTGTCCGAAGATCTATGTGAATGAGCAAAATGTTGCATCGAAGTTGAACATCAAAATCTGATACGTACAGGGCCGTATCTATTACTTTGAATTAGAACGGTTTTTTATTTTTTTATTACTATGATAAAATTATTTAGATTGAAAATAAAACAATATTTTTTATCGAATTCGGAATTGATTTCGTTTTAAATTGATTAAAGAAATAATTGAATCGGCTTTGATACGGTTTATTGTCAATTAAATTATGTTACGTTATTTAATCGTTCGAATATGGAGTGGTCATTAAAAAGTAAGAACTTATATTTTTATCATTAAATATAAATAAAGATCAATTTGGGACTTATACCGGTTTGATTAATAATAAATAAAACAATTTTAATAATTATAATAGTCGTAAAGTCAAATGAAGAAAAGTATAATTTGAATGCAGTATGTATTTAAATTTTAAATTTAAAACCGGTCTATCGATTCCTTCATCGTGATGCGTTAAATATTAAAGAGTATCAGAAAGTTGAGGTATGATATTTTTATGTCGTGTGCACATTGAGTTTCGTTCTTCAAGAATCATCGCAAAAAATATTTTGATATTTTTAGTATAATCTAATTAATTGTTCATATCATCCTCTACAATATATTGAGATAGAAATAAAAAATTTTAAAAATAGAAAACAAATTTTTCATCATACAAAAATGAAAATACGTAACACAAAGGACATACATATATGTATGTTATATTTCTATGAAAGTTACAATTTTTTCATTAATACGAAAAAAAGTACCATTCCAACATGAAAGATCCTAATAGGTTCTATTTGTGGGATTAAACCTTTTTAAGGGGTTGAAGATCGTCTAACGTTTCTCCCTTTCTATTGGTTCTAATCAGCCTTTTCAGTATATTTCCCTTTTGCTTCACTAGATCTCTTTTAGCTTTGAGTAGGGTGAGTTAGAGTACTTGATGTTTAAACTTCCCTTATATTATATACATATATATATATTTTATATAAGTCCATATGTAAAGAACCGATATGTGAACCCTTCTCATCCTTTTTCGTCAATGATTAACATACGCGCGAATAAACGCGTTACTCCGTAACGATGAACATCGAGAACCGCGAAAAGGGATCGACTGCAATTGCACATTCACAAAGCCCTTCCTCCCATTCTGAATCGCCTGGACTACCTTTAACGTTTCTACCATTTGAATGTGTTAATTGGTTAGCTCATTAAGCAGTCTCCGCGATCGTTCAATTTTCTCTTCGAACGAGCAAACCACTTCCAATATCTACACCTGTACACACACACACACACACACACACGCTTACACACACATTTACATACATAAATGGGTACAGGGATTGATTTGAAGTGTAGGTGCAGGTGTACGCAGGTGTTTTGTATTGATAACCATAAATTGATATTTCAACGAACATTTGGATTACGTTGCATTGATACAAAGAATAAAAATCTCGTATAAGTATATAGATATAGTTATTATGCATACTTAAGATATACTCAGTGGTTTATTATGATAATAATAAATAGATTTTTATGGGGGTGGATTTTAATTTTTAAAATTAAAATTAAAAACATATAGATACGAACTGATGCAGATATTGGTATAATTTATATTTATGTAAATGTTTTGTTTTAAAAATTGTAGATACATATTGTAGGATAAAATTGGAGATATGGTGAGTATATTTTTTGAAAAAAAATGCAAATTTTCTGATGACGATAATCATTTTGAATAGTTCGTTCTTTCCTGATTGGCATATATGGGAACATTAAATACGGAAACGATGATGGATTGATGTGACGCTGAATAATCACTCGCATACAATGCAATTACGTGATTTCGATTTATTAACACACGGTTCAATGTCCACGTAACGGAATGTTACTTCGTTAAATCATGCGTTATATATTCATTTCTATTAGATAATCATACATACATATATTACAAATTGAAATCGATTGAAAGATTATAAATAGTTTCTATTCAATCACTCAACTGACTTCAATTATTTCCCTAGATATTATATTATATTGATTCGAAATAATAATAAAAAAAAAAAAAATGATAAAAATAAATTGAATCTTTTACAGTTAATTGATTTACCATCTTTCTATGTCTTTTGTGTACGCACGTTAAAATATATACTAAAGTAATCGAGGCTTTTTTTTTTTTTTTTTTTTAAATTTGTATGAATGCATTCAGCAATTTTAACGTGAAATAAAAAAAAGAAGAAAAATCGTTTTCAAGTTTCAGCACTTTATCGTGATTATTAAAACGGTGCGTTCAATGGCCCATACTTTCTTTTATATTTAAATAATACGAGAAGTATCGAATAATTTCAGATATTTGTTGAAAATAAATAACAAAGTGAAATACGAAAAAACAAATTTTGCCCTCTTAAACGCACTTTAAAATAGCAAAATTTATTTAAAACTCGTCATATGTAAAAGCAAACAAAGAAAAAACCGATAATTTAATTACGAACAAATTTTATCCCTCCCCTTCTGCCCCTTTTAATCGCATATTTAATATCAAGAAAACGTATTGAAACTCGAATACGATTTATTTACATTAATTCCAAATTAAATTGGTATTGACAATACGCTCATTAATTTCTCTCATACTCTCTTTCCCTCAAACATAAAAAAAAAAGAAAGAAAGAAAGAACAAAAAAATTAACAACCACCCTTAATGCAGATATATAAAACATACATATGTATGATGTACGAGAGAATTCCTATGCTCACCGTAGTGATTCCGATTTCCGTAACAAAACGCGGGACGAAAAATCCGGTAATTCGACGTGGGTTATCCCCTTGTGATGCTCGACTCGAAACGATCGTGTCGATATCCTCCCGGGATACGTCGTATATATATATATAGAGGATGATTCGTTACATGTATGTTGAGGTGGAGGTTTTCTGTGGATATATTTTTGTGAATTGACTTAAATCATTTTTATAATAATGCTATACGTTAACTACTATCAATCAAAGTTGATTTAATCGCGTATAATAATGAAACAAATTTTTGCAATAAATAAACGTAATTAATTACCCAATCGTTTATATTCATGAATAAAATTATTTACAAAAAAAAAATAAAATACCACAAATTATCACGAAATATTTCAACGTGTAACGAATCATCCTGTGATTATTATAGTACGATAAAATATAATATATATATAAGGAAAGAGGAAGCGAGAAAGAGAAAGGTAGAATATCGACAAGGAAGAAGAGAATATGCGAAGAGTGGGTGGGGAGGGGCACTACCCTTTCTCTGGCACGGCCCTGCGCCTCATCTCACCGTTGCCCCCACCACTACCCACAGGACTCGTTGCGTGTACCTAGAGAGCCGGCAGAGTTCGGTTAGTCTCGTTTGAAACGTCGTCGTGAGTGCATTTTATAATTTTTCGATCCTTTTTTCTATCTATCTATCTATCTCTTTCTTCTGTCTCTCTTTTCACTATCTTTCTTTCTCTTTTTTTACTCTCTCGATTCACGAACATATACATACACATATACACACATATTTCCTTTTTCTATCTATCTAACTCTCTCTCACTCACTCACTCACTCACTCACTCACTCACTCTTACTCATTTACCCATTCTATTTTTCTCGAGTGTTATTTACCATATACGATTTACGAATATTCATATCGTGTATTATTAATCACGTGATCACGTTTGAATAATAACAAAAAAATTAAAGAAAAAAAGATAATAATTCGTGTTGCCATTTTTAATGATCATTCTCGTGTGAATTTTTGTTTATTATTTTATTTCTTTTTTCTCTTAATCTATATTAATTATACCTTACACGCGTATTTACGTTAAATCATTTTGTGTTTTTTTTCGAGTGTGTTATTCGCATGGAAGAAAAGATAAATATTAGAAAAATGTTTTTAAAATTTCGTATATAAAACGTCAATTGGAAGGAATATAATGTTGAGATTATTATATTAATTTGAGAAGAGTCCAAGCTGATGGAGAATGATGTTAGATGGGAAAGAAGGTAAGACGTAATATTATTATCTCTTGCTTTTTTTTTATAACTTTAAGTAATTCGATATGTTTTTTGTATACCAGGTTGATTGATTATAAGCTAATCGAGAGTATATCTATATCTATATATATACTTGTCTTCTTTTACTGTTTACTGAAGACGTTATTGTTATGCATCTAGGTGCATCTAATGTATGAGGGTGTCTGCGTGTATGTATGTATATATGTATGTATGCGTTATTTGTGTAAAAAAGACAAAGGCAGGTCAAAAGCTTTGGTGTTGTCGATTAGTTGCAGAAGATATTTTTACATACCTTTTGCAGTTTCTATATACGAACACGTCATACGATCTCTGATCTCTTCTATCTTCTTTATGTTACTTTTATTTTTTTTTACTTATTTTCGTGACGTTTCAATTTTAGAACTATTAATACGATAAATCATATATAATAATTATTTAATAATATTAGTATTGTGATGGGAAGGGAAATTATTTTTAATGTAGGAATAATTCTTTATTATATTTACCTAATGTACTTTTATTATTTTATTCAAAATCGCGTACGATTTTCTCTCTCTCTCTCTCTCTCTCTCTCTCTCATTATTTTCTTTATCATTGGAATATTTAGTTAAAAATTTGAATAAACTTTTTACTTCAATAGATTTGAAAACTTGAAAAACACGAGTTCAAAGAAATAGATATTATATTATCGTATTCGATAAGCATAACTCGCATAAGAAATTTCATAACAAATTGCGTTTTTTAAAGCAATTTCTACACCGAAATGGATTATCGTTTTACCTTTGTGATCTCACGTGGAATAAGTTTCGCTTTAAAATGCATCAGATCGACTCGAATAAACTCGACTTTAAAGACAAAATTTAAAAATATTTTCAATTCGACAATTTTTCTTATAGTTCGATAATAATTTTTACATGTTATTTCTTACATTCATGAACATCGTAGTCCTAAATAAATCAATCAATCAATCAAAAAAAAAGAAAAAAGAATTTATAAGTGATTTAATTAAAAATTAATCGAACTTGATTTAAAATTGACAAAATTTTGAAGGAATCAGATTTGATTATTTTTTTTCGTTTGATAATTGATTTTATTGATTTTTTTTTTTTTTTTTTGTAAAATATGTTAAAACTATGGAAAAATCGTTTGTAAATCATATGTAAATGAAAACAACTAGTCGTGATCGTGTAAAGGTTAGAAAAGTAATTTTCAGAGTCGATGATCCGTTCTAACGAGGAATAATATCTAAGCTTTGTCTTTTACCCTCTTGCAGTATACTGCTCAAACGAACTTTTTCCCAAAGGGGCAGTACTGCAGAAGTAGTGAACTAGTTGTAGGAGAGAAAGAGGCGAGAAACTGCACCACGATATCGTTTGTCGGAGGTCGAGGGTTGAAACCCTCCTTCACGATTCTTTAAACAGGCTGAACTTCGACTGCTAAATGTGCGTTTCTTTAAGCTTCGTGTATTTTATAGTTTTACTCTTATACAAAAATATATTACATATTTCAAAAATAAAATATATATATTATACTATTGTATATATTTTATATTTAATTAATAATTTAATATTAATTTTATTTGTTGTTTTTGTATTTAATTTATAATTTATTGTATTTTTGTATTTAATTTATAATTTATTGTATTTTTGTATTTAATTTATAATTTATTGTATTTTTGCATTTAATCTATAATTTATTATATTTTTGTATTTAATTAATATAATTTAATATATATATATATATGTTAATTTATTATTTTAAATATTAAGTTCAATGTTACAGAGTACATTCAAAAAGTTTTCATTTAATTACTTTAGATTAAATCGTTATTAATTTTTTATTATTTAAAAATTGCATAATATACATCATGCATCAATTTTTTTTTTATCTCAATAGTAAGACTTTTGTAATAAATGTCAATTTATTTGTAAGAAAAGAAAATTCCATGTAATTTTTAATCAAAATATGATACGTTTATTTTTCAAAGAGAGAGAAAGAGAAAAATTGTACGAAAAAGAAGAAGATGGAGAAGAAGTAGAAGAAGAAGAAATACGTAACATTTTATGGAAATAAGGTGCATGTAGAGTGAACGAAGTTTTAAAACAGGTGTCATATTCAAAAGAAATGGCCATTTATCATATACCGTGATACTTTCCTTTCTCTCTCTTTATATATATATATATATTTCTTTTGCTCTTTCAACCTTTTTTCTCGAAGTGAAGGGTGCGTGAAGTTTACACGTAAAATTCTCTTCCGCGTACAACTAAATATTCCATCTTACTGAAAAAAGAAATGACAATGACAATGACAACAACGACGACGATTTATCATGGAAGAAAATTTGCGGTGCGTTACCGGCTTTAAAACTAAACGCATACACACACAAAAAAAAAAGAAAAATAAGAAATATAACCAACCAGGTACAAATTTACAATCTACAAATGGAGAAGTAAAAAAGAATCATCATTCATCATTTAAAATTCGATATACTTAAAGTTGATATATTTTTCTTTCCCCCATAACGTTTCTTTCCCTTCCATCTTAAAAAAAGGAAAAAATAAACAAAAAGTAAGAAGTTGAAATTTTCGTCGGTTTGAATCGTAAATGAAATAAACAGAGTCCTCGTGATCTTTCTCGAGTATATAAAAGAGTACTCGAATCCCTGCCCTTCTCGATCCTTCGAAGGAAGAACCATCTAATTGCACAGGACTTTGGAATACGCCCTTTTCTATCTTCTCTCTCTCTCTCTCTCTCTCTCTCTCTCTCTCTCTCTCTGTCTTCCCTTTTCCTCTCTACTCCCTCCCCCTCTCATTCCCCTTTTCGTATTCTCGAGTACGGAAAAGAACCGCGACGTTTACCGCACGAGAAATTAGATTGGTCGAGTTCTCTTTTTAATCAGTTACGTCCTTTCACCACTCGACTTATTATAAGTTCTAACGTCGCGTCGTGCCACTTCAAATTCCTACTAACTAACTAACATAAGAGTTAAGTATATACATAATTACTTATGAAAGAGTATTAAGGATTATATAAGTTTTTGTCCTTTTTTTTTTAAGAGAATAAACGACAAGTTTGCTCGAACTTTTCAATGTCCATTGAAGATCAGATTTATTTGATGAATGCTTTTGATATTTTGTCAATTTTGTTTCATAAATTATATTATATATTGTTGAATATATTTTATGAATTAATTATATGTAATTAATCGTTCTTTAAAGTCTTTAAAGTTTCTTTTAAAATATATATATAGGGGTTTATTTGATAAATACTTGATTTTGTCATTTTTTTTCATAAATTATATAATAATAATAATTCGATATAAATTATATTATATTATAAAATATATTTTATAAATTAGTTATATAAGTAATCGTTCTCTCTCTCTCTCTCTCTTTCTCTCTCTCTCTCTCTCTTTAAAGTTTATTTTATAATATATATGGTATTTATTTGCTAAATATTCGATTTTGTGTCATTTCTTTTTATCAATTATATATCATGAAATATATTATATATTTTATAATTATTTTTTATAATATATATGAGATTTAATTGCTAAATATTCGATTTTGTATATTATTGTTTTTATAAATTATATATTATAAAATATATTATATATATTATAATTTTTTTCATAATATATTTTATATAAATTATATATTTTATAAATTAATTATATATAAGTAATCGTTCTCTCTCTTTAAAGTTTATTTTATAATATATATGGGATTTATTTGCTAAATATTCGATTCTATTGTTCTTCTCATAATTCATATATTACATTATAAAATATATTTTATAAATTAATGATGCAAGTATAATCATTCTTCTAAGTTTCTTTTTCTAATATACTCAGGACATTAGTAACAATTAGTTATAATAAGCTATAATAAGTTATATTTTCTATAAAGAATAGAAAAATATATAACTTGTATTCCTTTAGAAACATCATTATCTTGAAGTTATTATCGTACATCATCTTAACGGATGACGATGACATCCTTGTCGCGTTCATCTTAATGCCGTTTAATTCTCCGTTATATAGCAAAGATATAGCATTGTGTTCGTCAACTCGTTCACTGCCGCACCCTTTCTTCTTTCACTTCACCTTCCTCCTCCCCTTTTTCCCTCCATCTCCTCCTCCTCCTCTTCTTCTTCTTCTTCTCTCACTTCACCTCTCTTTCTCTCTTATTCTCTCATTCTCATTCTCGTTCTCGTTGCTCTCTGTCTCTTTCTCTTCAATTACACTTTCAACCCTGAAATTACCTGTCATCCGAATGACAAATCATTCCTACGGGAACACGTCTGTAGTAAAACGTTTTCTCTTATGTTCGTTTATTTATATTTCTTTATTTTTGTTTTGTTTTGTTTCATGAGTTGTATAATATCTAGGAAATAGATAATGAATCATGAAGTTATATCACAGAAAGTTAAGAATTATTTGTTATATTGATAATTAAATTAATTGATAATTATGTGATTTTAACGAATGATATTTAAAATTAACTATAATTGATTTATTTCTATCATGATTTAGTTGTTCATTTTTGATTATCTATGATTCGATCATTTCTTTAATTTATAATTGTAATTTAATTTTATTCTCATAATTTTTGATCGAAATAAAAAAAATATAGAATTATAAAATTACTTAATGTATTTTACGAAAGAAATATTTGCTAAGATTTGAAAATTGCTAATAATAAGATTTTGCATAACTTAGATCCCCCCAAAAAAACCACGTTTAAACAATTATTATACTTTATTATACTTAAATAAGTAATACGTATACTCTCTTCACGAATACAGTTTATTCCTTGGAAGAAAAAGTAAATAAAAAAAGGATAGAAAAAAGTCGAGTAGTATTATAGCAACAGTAACAGCTGCTGCTTGAACTCGATTTCCCGTTAAGGAAAATAAGAATCTAAGAGGGTGGAAAAGATAGACGATAGTTGTGGATCAAGCTTGTCACAAGGGGGTTGTCGAGTTATTCTCATGGCGCACTTTCTCTAAAGACTTCTGTCTTGAGAACAAAATAGATAGATAGATAGATAGATGGACAAATAGATAGATAGATATACAACGAATTAGAAAGAAAAATAATAGCAAAGATAGAAACGTAAAGATGAATAGGATTAAGGATTAACATAAGAATCGAAGATGAAGATTTAACGGAAATAGATTTTACAGATACATTTTTTCTGATTATCTAATGATATATTGAAATAATATTATTAATTAAAGCATACTTATTAAAAAAAAAAAAAGGGGAATATAAAAAATGCTGTCTGATATAAATGAGAAGTTAAATAAGATCAAAAAATGTATAATAAATACATAATACGTAAATACGTAATAATGCATAAATACGTAATATAATACATAAATACGTAAATAAAATAATAAATAATAAATAAATACGTAAAAAACAGGAAAACCTTGTTTGTTTAAAGGCTAATGAAGAAGGGTCAAAAATAGGGTAGGAGAAAGGGATATAAAAGATTAAGTAAACCAAAACTCTCCGGGTAATCCAATGTTTTATTTATAAATATTGATATTTTTATATTTCAAAATATCGAACGTATTTTGTTCTATTAAAAATCTAACACAGTCAAACATGTAATAGCATTGACCTTCAAAAAATGATTTGCAGCGTGTACTGCATAATTGTTTTTACACGTATTCCGAATACATGAAGAATGTAAAGAGAATATTAAAAAAAAAAAAAAAAAAAAAAAAAAAAAGAATAAAACAAAGTATCTATAATTTATTTCACGTATACTATTTTTCACTCTTTTCTTTTTTTTTCTATGAATTTCTTTCTCTCTTTTCTCACACTCTCTTTCTCTATACTTATCTTTTTCTAGATACTTTTCTCTCCACTTATCTTTTTCTACTTATCTTTCCCTATTTCTTTCTCACTCACTTTCTCTCTTTCTGTTGGCATGGGAATGGCAAGGAAACAAGAGAGAGAGAGAGAGAGAGAGAGAGAGAAAGTATAGCAGAAAGTTAAAGGGGTTGTGAGGGGTGTGAGGGGTGTACTAGACCTACCCTTTTGCCCTCCATTCTCTTCCGTGTTTTCCCTTTTCTCTTCCATCCTTCCCCCCTTCCCCCTTACTTTCTTTCTCTCTCTCTCTCTCTTTCTTTTTCCTTCTTTCTTTCATTCATTCTGTCATTGTCTTTCTGTTTTTCCTCTATCCTTCTATCTTTCACTCGCTCACTCACTCACTCATGCATTCTGTGTTTCCACCCTACGCATTCTACTTTATAGTGCTGAGCTGTCGCGATTTAGTGTCCCCTTTCGTTGCTACCGAACGCAAAACCACCCCCTATCTACTCTCTTTCTCTCTCTCTCACTCTCGTGCATACTTTGCTCCCTTTGAGTGCGTTTACCACCAACGTTCGGAACGCACGGAATCTCTCCCTGCATGCAACTCTCTTTCTCTCTCTCTCTTTCTCTCATTCATCATTCTCTTTCTCTCTCTCTCTCTCTCTCAACATGCTGTAGTTTCTGTCGACCTGACGCAACCCGTCACTTGCCTCCTTTTTCCGATTAAAACTTGCTTAGAGGGATTAGAATATTTGTTTTTTTTTTATTTTTTTTTATTTTTTTTAATATTTTCCAACCCTAACGATGTCTTTTGATCGTCATTTAAATATTCTTCTCTCTTGCTGCTTTTTTTTTATGTATGGGATACATTTTTAGTTTTCATTGGATCAATCAATCGAAGGGTAAAGATTTTATTGCCAATATAAAATTTAATTTGAAATAATTTATATCTTATACACTGGATACGAAATAAATAATTTTCTTAGATATTTTTGCACCTTAATATAATGCAATAATTTATTTAACCCTTATCGGTCGTTAGGTTTTTATATTGATGATTCTCATTTGTAAGGTAAGTTATTAGTGGTTTTAGTAAATATTTTTTTAATATTTAACACACAAACAAATAAAATTATTCAGTATTATAAGAATAATTTATTATTTATTATCAATTATTTATATTGTTGAAGTAGTACTACAAGTTTATGAAATAACACTTTAATGGCTGTTTATACAACATGTGTGTGATAGCCGGAACACATTGGCCATTATTTTATTTATAACTTTATATATTTAAAATTATATATAAAATTAATTTTGTTATTAAATTGTTGTTTTTTGTTAATTTTTTCGTGAATGACAATAAAGTTTTTTTTATAAATTAATTCTTGAAAAATATTACCGGGACCCTGACGAAGTTTAACTGCGTACACTTGCGGCCATTAAAGTGTTATTAATTATTTAATTATTAATAACATATTTTTATTATTTGACAACTTTAACGACCGATAAGGGTTAAAATAACGTACGTATTCTTTCTCTTACATAAATAGGATAAGAAACAAATTATTCTCTTGCAATTAGATATTTGTATCTTACAATTAATATAATTCAAAAATTTATTTAAAAAAACGTATGTGTAATTGCTTCGTATTGTCAAAAAATAAATAATTGAATTAACCCTTTTCATACACGTGTCTACTCTCAGCCACCAAAGCCTTTGGTTTCTGGTCGTATGTCTGCTTTCAGCCACCACACAAGAAATCGTGCTAAACTTATATATATATATATATTAGGTCGAGACATAAATAACTTCCGTTTTTTATGAGACAAAGTATGGCGTTTCTGCGACTGATAAGTGCAAGACACCTTTCATGGAGTTGTTTTGCACTTTTTGCAATTGTTGAACGTATCTATTTGATTTTGCTCCAATATTACCTTTAAAAGGTTCGTCAAAGTCGGAAATACGTCCTGCACTCGGTTCATCTTTTAAGATCAAATCTCCAGAACGGAATTTTACAAACCAATTTCTGACTGCCCTATCAGTTATCAGTCCTGCACTGTATACGCTGCATATTTTTTCAGTTGCCATCTTAGTTAGTGCTATCGCCTTGTTTCAATTCCTAAAGCATTACATGTATCGAATATGCACTTTTCACTATCCATTTCAGTGGTTAAGAAAAACGGTTAAATGTAACATTGACTACATAAAAAAGTTGACAGAAGAACTAAATCCTCATCTATATAGTGATATCGAAAATCCGTTTGTTTCGGTGACTTATAGCAGATAAATACGAAAAATAGATTCTACATAGCCGCATCGAAAGTTACTTATTACTCGATCTAATATATATATATAAGATTAGCTCGGTTTCTATATATATTTTATATTTATTTTTACATAATATGTATCTTACATATTTATGTAAACAATTATGTATTTTACATAATAAAAAAAATATATATATATATATATATAAATTAATTCCGACCACTACGATATCCATTTCCAAATTGAATACGACCGAAAAGGGTTAAATAAAAAGAACAGAAAAGAAATTATTCTTTTACGTATTACAAGTTATATGCATACGTTAGTTTCTTCAATATGATATATATATATATATATATATAATTTTTTTTTAATACTAACAATCTTCTCTTGTTATTTATCTCGATTTGTTAGTCATTACACGTAACGCCTATTACACGTTGTAACGGGTTACTAAATGTACGTGTCTTCTTATACAAGCAGACGAAGAAAACTTGTAATTCCTTCCTACGGACATGTATGAATATATTGGTGATACTAGTACGCGTATGTGTGAAAGAGAAGGAGATGGCGAAGGGGTTGGCGGGGAGAGAGGGAGGAGGTGGAAGAACTCGTGCATGGAATTTCACTACACGTCGATCTCTCTTTCCTCTACGAGCAATTACGACTCGATTATTATGAACACACACACACTCGCGTGATCCAGCATAAACGAACGAATAAACGAATGGAACGATCGATCGATATTATTAACTCGAGAGAATCGATCTTACGATGGACGATTACTGACGACGAAATTTAACGGTACGTTCTCAATAACGTTTATCGCGAACACTTTTCACTTCCAGGATTATCCGATTTTTTTTTTTTTTTTATTGTGGCCAACGGTTATATGCATCAATAATTTGGAAAGTTTTTAATTGTTTAATAAAAAAGAAAAAAATAATCAATAATTTTTATTCATCGGCGTATTTAAACAATCGAAAATAGTCTTTTTTTTTTAATTAACTCGACGAATTACGCAAACTATTTGTTTTTTAGTTAGTTTTTTATGTTTTTAATTCAACATATTTTTTTTATTCAATTTATATGAATGAATTTAATAATAATAATTATTGTTACGTATGTGTGATACGATGCATGCGAGAAGTGATTTTTTATTTCGAAAAAAAAAATATTAATATTATTTGTACAGTCAAAAATAAAATTTTCTGAATTACTTATCGATCAAATAAATAAATAATTAAAAATTCTTCCTATTTCTTTATTCGTAATGCATTCGCATACATGAAATCCTTATAAAGAAAAAAGACTTTTGAATAGTAATTTTGATTTAATTAAATTTTCATAGAAATACGAACGTAGTGTAGATTTTTTTTCTCGTCGCTTTTATTTAACACCTACAAAGTAATAAATAGAATTTCTACCTATCAAATTCTCAATGTATACACTTACGTATATACATTTACAACAAACTTGTAGAAAACGTGTTAATGTATTTTTCGTTGAGAATTTAACGATGGAAAGTTGTTTCATGGAGTTATTCGTAACTTTGCTTCTTCTTTTATGTTCCTGACGTTTTAATTAGATTCTCGTAGGAGTCATACACTTTCGAACATTATTATTATTATTATTATTATTATTATTATTATTATTTTTTTTTTTTATTATTATTACAAACGTTAACGTTGGAATAAATATTTTTCAATGAATAATTTACCTTTTTTCTTTTGTTGTTGTTGTTGTTGTTGTTGTTGTTGAAGAAAGAGTTCGTGCGGAAGGAATGCAACTCGATAATTAAAAAGGACCGTCTCACGTAATTGCGAAAACGTGAAACAAATAAAACGTACGGATAAAACAAGCCAAGTCATTGTTTTAAATGTCATATAACAACCTACCAACAAAGCTGCTATTGAATTTCGATCATCAGTTATTGCACAATCGAATTTTGTATTTGTCGATTATCGGTTCTCTTTATTTCAATGTTCTCGAATTAAATTGTATTTTTATTTTTTTATTTTTACTTATTACATTTTTATATATTATTTATAAAATTACAAGGATTAATGTTCATTCAAAATGTTTCTGTGTGGAAGGGGAGGGGGTCATTTTGAATTTCATTTAAATATGAATATTGTTTGATTACTTGTTATATTGTCAAAGAAAATACTTTTAATGAAATTCGATGCAATAAAATTGTGATCGTTATAGATATACATATACCACCCTATAATACCCATAGGTTTCTTCTTCCTATTATATGGAACCCTCGATGTATCGTGATTAATGTTTCATTTACATTTAGCAGACAGTGACAGTAAAAGTTTCATCCCGTGAAATTACACAATGCCAAAGTAGCAGCAACCCTCTACTAAATCCTATCCCTTTATCCCTCAAACCCCCTATACCCCCCCTCCCCCTATATTCCTACCTTCTCTTTTTCTCTCTCGCTTTCATAATCACCTATCGACCTAACGTGTCAACCGGTCTATCCTTAATTCTTATTAATAGCCGTTAACATGATTTCGTTTCGTGAAGCAAGCCCATGTTAATATCGATTTAACGAAGTAACAAAGTATCTTGACAAATTGCATTTTATATTCATTCGTCCTCTTAAAAATTACTCTTTAAAAATTTTTATTATTTTGAAACTTTTATTAATTTTTCTTCTTATACTTCGTTAAAATTTAACATCATTATTTCCTCCAATTTTCTTTTTTTCTTTTTTTTTTTTTTACGAACAATTAAACGAAACCAATGAAAATCACAATTACAGGTTTTTTTTTTTTTAATTTTTTTAGTTTGATTTTATTTAAATATTAATTAGTAATTTTTATTAAATTAATTATTACGAATTTTTTATTTATTTTAATTATATGAATTATTTATATATATTTAAATAAATGTTTTTCGATATCATTTGCATAAATTTTATTTACGATATTTAAATGGAATGATAAATTTTATTAAAAACTATTTCTTTAAATGAAGTTGTCATAAAAGTTAATCACAAAATAAAAAATAAAAAAAAGGTAGCAAAAATTAAATACCGAGAAACGTAGTATCATGGTCTCTTTTAACGACATATGTAAATCTAAAAAAAAAATAAACTATAAAAAAACAGGGATGTAAAAAAAATATTCGCGTTGATCCAAAAAAAAAAAGCAACACCGCAAAGGTTTACGTCGTTGGTTTCGTGTTTTTTCCTGCACTAGGTTAAATTTTCTCTTGGTTCGAATTGTTTAAAGTTTCATTAAAAAAAAAAATGGTGAGTTTCTAACTCTTCTTTTTCCATGTCTGTTACACTATCCCTCCCAACTCTCTTTTTCTTTTTCCAAATTTATATCAAAGTTTATGAGTAAAATATACAGTTTCTCTTAGTGTTTATTATTATATCAGCTATGCACTTGATTTTACTTTATTTCTAAACTTTGTGATAATATATGTTGGAATAATTTTTTTTTTAATTATACTTTACCGGCCATTACGTAATTTTTTCAAGTAACATGAAACAATTTTATGAAATAATTTAACGTTTTGTTTCTTCCCCATAAAATAATGTATACTTAATATTATAGAAAGAGAAAAAAAAGTTGTATTTGACGCAATCAGTATTATAACAATATTTTTCAGACGAAAAATATTTGTTATCGTTATCGGTAAAGAAAATGTCTCGAATATTTCATAAATGTTCTACCGTTAAGCGATTAGATAAATGTTCAATTTATTTGTTTAAATATTCAATAAATTAGATAGACAGTCATATTTCTTTTGTAATTATTAATAAAATGTAAGATAAGGTAGTAAAGTTTATTAGCTTTTAAAAGTGTTTCATAATGTATAGATATATGTGTATATATATATACATCGGCAAGATCAAGATAGTTCACGTTGTTCTAAGTGCTTTTAAAAGCATTAACTATAGGTGGCAACTAAGCGTCGTAATTATAGTCAATAAAGTGCAAGCATAGATAGATGAATTAGATACATAGATATGTAGGTAGATAGATAGGTAGATAGAAAAGAAAAGAAACATATTTCATTATAGGGTTCATTACAAATGATGGATATAATTAAGCTAAATTATGTCGAATGTTAACAATCTTCAATGATCTCGAATTGAGCTAATTTTGTTCCAAGATATTTATTATTATTTTTTTTTATTCTTAAAATAGAAATATAATAGCATTTTTACAAGATTTTCTTAATAATTATTTTAATCTTTCTTTTTTTTCTTCTTAATTTATAATTTTATCATAATTTTTGTAACGTAAGAATAATTTAATATGCAAGTTGGATAATTTTTAATAATTAGGTATTATTAATTTTTTTGTCTTACAATTGTATTATAATTATTTATATTTATATAATTTATAGAAGAGAAATATATGTATAAATAAATTTTATATATATATAATAAAAGTATATGTACATAAATTTTTGAAAAATAATACATTATATATATAATTTTAAAAAAATTATATATAATATTTATTATTTATTTATATATAATATATACTATATATAAGATTTATTATAATAAATTATTATAATATATAAATATTATTAAATAAATTATTATAATATATAAATAATATTTAATAAAATATTAATAAAATATAAAATATAAATATAATAATAAATTAAATCTATATATTAAATATTTATTAAATAAATATATATATATATATATATATATATATGTATAATTTTTCCAAAATTATATGTATTTTATATATATAATTTAAAAAAAAATATATATATATATATAATTTTTCCAAAATTATATGTATTTTATTTATATAATTTTTCCAAAATTATATGTATTTTATTTATATAATTTAAAAATATTATATTATATAATAAAATTATTAATATACCAAATTATATAAAACTATATAAATTTTATTATATTATATATATATATTAAACTCCGCTTAATTTAACTCGTATTATTTTAAAATGATTTATTAAATTCCTGCCTAACAATTGACAAAATTATTAATTAAAATTTCATCCACATGTATAAAAATAAATATAATATATAAATTTTTTTAAAAATAAATTCCTTTTCATCGTCATCGTCCATCTATATATATATATATATATATAAAATCCAAAATAATCAAAAATAGAAAAAAAAGTGTAGTAATACTCGGAATGTCTGAATCGAAGAATGCACAATGCATCTTCTCATTCTCGTCACTGCTGCTGCTGCTGAGAAAAATGTAGTATATCATTTTCTTTGGCACCTTTCTTTTTTTTCATTCTTTTTTCCAACCCTTCTTTTTCCAATTCAAAAGTAAGAGACCGACCACCTAGCAAAGTCTGTTTCAAAAACCGTTCTTCCCCATCTTTTGTGAACAAGTGCGTTGAAAATGTAACGTGTTAGGAAAGAAAAATGTGGGAGGAGGAAAAACATCGAATCCCGTTTTCTAGCTTTTAAAACTATTTTTGAACATCTTACCTGGGTCAAGCAAGTTTACCATTACATATTTACTAGCCCTTTTCTCCATTTTCTATCCTTTTGCGACCCTTATAAATCTACTACTAATCCTTCCTCCTACCACCACCATTTTCAACCTGTTCTTAACAGTATTTCTCTTCAAATATGAACAAATAAAATTGCAATTGTTATTTTGTGTATATATATTTATATATATATATATATATATATATATATATATATATATATATATATATATGTAGGGAAATTTTATTTAGAGTGAGAGATGCGTAGTGAACATACACCCAGTTTAATCCTACTAATAAGATTTATTTAAAACAGGTATTAGAAAAAGTACAATATTAGTTTCACAATCTTATGGTTACAACTTAGATGAGCGACTGTATTCTTACAACTGATACAACTGCGACTGTTACAACTGATGTCTAACTACGGCTACGACTGCTACCGCTCTACTTCTACGACTGAGACTGCTTTACTTCTACGACTGAGCCTGCTTCCTCCTTATTTCTTTCCACGTCTTTTATATCAGAAATGACCTACACCCCTTTTGAGAGGGAAGAAGCTTACAAATCTTACTAACCAATAGCATAAGGATCCACCCCATAGTCCACCGACAGGTACAGCCTATGGTTTTCGGTAGTGGGAACTATGCATACAGAAACTTAATCTAGCATATCGGAATGTTACCCTTTTTATGGTATCACATATGTTTACACAGGTATCTGAAATTTTTCAAAGGGTCCCGACACTGCACACATGGTTTTTATTACACCAATATCCTAATAATCCTTAAGGTTTGTTTATGGTTTTATGGCCTACCTGATCTTTTCTTTTAGTCTGAATAGAGTTTTCTTTTTCAATAAAATAAGATCTACAGAAAGGACTGAATACTAGTTTTTTTGTCTACTTCTGCTACATTTAAAACTCTCCTACATATATATATATATATATATATATATATATATATATATATATATATATGTAGTGTGTGTGTGTGTGTGTGTGTGTGTATGTGTATGTGTATGTGTGTGTTTCGAATCAAAAGAAATCGGTTTTATTAGATTTCTCGAATAAAACGACGAGTAAAAACGTCGTCTAAACTACGACGATTCTTCGTAAACGACGAACTTGGCAAAACGCCCGAAGAATTTCTCCGTTACGAAAAGAGAAAGAAGAAGGGGGTGGTAGGAAAAGGGGGAAGAAAGAAGGTTATCCTTTAGAATTAATGGCTTTAATCCAACGTTACTTTAAAACCATCTATAAACGCCATTCAAGCACGAATAGAAAATCAAATAAGAAAAAACAAGAAATATTTGAAAATAAATGTTGATTTTTCATTACAATTTATTTTATTTTGTTGCTGTCACCGATCAATCGAATATTATCGATTAATTGAGTATATTATTTGAGATCGATAATTTAAAATAGTGTGTTCAGTTTGTTTCGGTTCGTAGAATCGTTTCGTTTTGTGATTATTCGTGCGTAAAGAGTTGGACAGGTATGAAGAGAGGTTGTGGTAGCGGAGGGGGTGGTAGAGGGTGTGGAAAGGGTAATGAAACGCGAAATACGTTCGTAGATGTCTGGTTTACGTTCCTATTGCATCGCATAATAATTTATACACACTCGGTGTCAGCAGCGTGACCGTGCATATCGTTTGATATATATCAGGTTGGTAACCGTGGCTGTACATACACACCTACACTTACACAGATATATATTAGAACTTCTTCATTGGTATTATATGGAATGCTTTGTCAGACACGCTCGTTAAGATAGTTTCTTCATACGGACGTATAAACTATTACTTAAATGTAAGTGTCGTGACAATTTATTCTACGTGGAAGAATGATATTTGTAATAACGAATGGGTAATAATCCATCCGATGTAATATTTAATTTTTATTTGATCTATTCAAAAAAATAATATATTTCTTTTCTTTTTTTTTATATTGTAATAAAACATAAGTTTTATTATTATTAAAAAAAATTAATAATAAGAATTTAATTATCGTTGAATATTTTGGCACAATTAAATGTGAATGTAATTTTCATTGAGAATTTTTTTAATTAAATATTTTCAATAATTTTTTTTTGTTTCTCATACTATCATATTCTTTATCATGTAAATTAAAATTACGAGAAAAGGTGGAAATTATTTTTATATTTTTTTATATTTTAATAAAACATGACCTTTATTATTATTAAAAAAAAAATAAATAATAAGAATTTAATTATCGTTGAATATTTTGGCACAATTAAATGTGAATGTAATTTTCATTAAGAATTTTTTTTAATTGAAATATTTTCAATAATTTTTTTTTTCTTCCTCATAAGATCGTATTCTTTATCATCTTAATTAAAATTACGAGAAAAGGTCGAAACTATTTTTATATGTTATCATAAAAAGATATTAATTTAATAAGTTGTGTTATATGTGTGTTTATCTATCGAATATAAAACTGGGTAAAAAAGAAGTCGTAATTTTAAGTTCACTTTAAAAAGAGTCAAACTTTTTTCTTCTATCCTTCCTTTTGATCTACTTCTTCTTCTTCTTCTTCTTCTTCTTTTTTTATTTTTTATCTACTCCTAAAAGAAAAACTAAAAACTCTTTATCTGTATCTAGTAATAGATGTTTAAAAAAAAAAAAAAGAAGAAAAAAAGAAGGCTAGTTCGTTCGAGGTCAAACATAACATCGTAGATTGAACTAAACATTAAGAAAAAAAAAACCACCACCACTACCAACACTATCATTACCATTATACAACGACGAAAGTTAAAAAAAAAAAAAAAAAGAAAAAAAAAGAACGTAAAGAGACGTAAAACGTTGAAAAGAAACGTTTCATCTGACTTATTTGGATTAAATACCATGAATAAAACGATAGTTGTACTACTCTACTCTGAGAATAAAGTCAACATTTCTCACGAATAAGGAAAAATCCCTCAAAGGATCGTTCATTATAAACTCCAAATGGTGATGCTGGGTGATAGTAGTGGTGGTGGTGGTGGTGTTGCTGGTGGTACGTTTAAATATGTCAAGGTCGTTTCTCCTTGTCGTTTAATTGCTCTCTCATTCGTTTGCTACTCGAGCCCGAGCTCGTGCTCGTTTCGGAAACCTTCTCAAAACTCGAACATGACGAATAAAGTAAAGTGGGACTGAAAAATTATTCTCTCTTTTTCTTTTTTTTTTTGTCTATGTGTACGTTTGTATACGACAAAGAGAGAGATCGTGTGAATGTGTGTGTGTGTCTTTGTGTATTATTATTTAAGCGTACCAAGCAAGTATCTTTTTTTTTTTTTATTATTTGCAAGAACACACGTGGGAATAGAAAAATCACGTTTCAAAGAGAATGTATTTATTAAAGAATGAGAAAGAAAAATAAAATGTAAATATGGGAAGAGGGGGGTTGGTTGAGAAAAAAAGGGCAGATATGTTCGTACGAATCAACGAAATTACATTTGTGAGAATTTAACTCTCATTAATTATGATAATTGCTCGAAAACTTCCTTGTTTTTTTTTTCTTTTTTTTTTAAATAGAATTTACATTCGTTCATTCGTTTAAACCGGAAACTCTCGTTGAAAGTCTATGTACTACTTAAGTCGCAATAAAAATATATATATATACCTGATCATTAACAGGTTCGTTAAGTAAACCTCCCTTTAACATAATACGGAATCTAATCATTACTTTTTTTTATTTTTATTTTATTTTATTTTATTTTATTTTTTATTTTTTAAGAGAATGAGTTTTAACAAAACGATTGAAAAATAATGGGAAAGAAATTTGAGATAAAATGAACAAACGAGCAAACAATTGAATGAATGAATGAATGAATGAATGGATATCAAATGATTTGCATTTAAAAAAATAATAAATCGTTTGATAAGGAAAAGGACATGAATGATAGAAGTAACAAGTCGTTGATGATTTGAACGAGAAAATTGACACCACAGCGTGCCATTTACCGTAAGAACAGAGTTTAAAAAACCCCATGGAGCGTGAAATTTACGGTGCATAATGCAAACGGTGTTCGGAGGCTGGATTCTAAATATAGATACTCGAACTATTTACTTTGCACCGGCTTGATCGGCTCGGTGGTCCCGCTTATTATTTATTGCATCCTCTCTCTCTCTCTCTCTCTCTCTCTCTCTCTCTCTTTCTCTTTCTCTCTTTCTGTATTTCTCTCTCTTTTGCTTTCTTGTCGCGTGTGCGATACTCTTCCCCCTATTTCTACAAAGACGAAGAGTGGGAGGAATATATTCGTATTCAAATTGATTCCAAGAGAGCGAGTTTCTCCTCTTCTTCGCCACCTCCTCCTCCTTCTCCACCTACTCCTCCTCCCCCTTCTTCCTTTCACGATCGATCCTACGATGAAACATTCTCCACACACCACGATTCTTTCTTTCTTTCTTTACTTCTTTCTCTCTCTCTCTCTCATGGTATTTTTTTCCTGGTTGCATCTTAGATAGGTAGACACACCTGCGTAAAAATATGTGTATACTGGGTGTCCTGTAATTGGTTATACTAACTTTTAAATTGTACTATTAATGATAGTTTGTTACATGGTTACATATCAAAAGAATTCGTAATATGATGCGTATGATGTTTACTTTTTTTTATAAATTATTTATTAAATTATATTTATTATATATTATAAATATATTAATATATTTATAAATTATATTATTAAATTATAAATATATATATATATATAGTTACAGTATATATATATAGTTACATTAAAAGGATCCCTAATATAATACACATGATTTTTATTTTAAAAGTGATTTATTAAACTATAAATGATTATATATATTTATATATTTTATCAGGAATAATTTTATAAATGAGAAGATTTCTAATTTTTCTTTTATTAATTTTTATTTTCTAAATAAAATGCTGTATATTTTTGTGTCGTATTAATTTTTTTTGAGTATAAAATTTTGTGTATATTTTAAAGTCAATTTTCGTATAAAATATTATCTAACGTGATTTGAGTTTATTCGATGTGAAAGAAAAAGTAGGAAGTAAAATTAATGATAATTTTTTCTTATGCTCTTATATAAAATATTTCAAAGTAGGACAAGCAAAAAAAAAAAAAGAAAAATTTTGATGTATACTGATTTTATCTTCCCTTCTTTTTCTTTCCTCTTTCTATCTATCTATCCATCACTTTCCTTCTTCTTACATCTAATGTGAGATACATACACGAAAATCTTCAGAGTTGATGCATCGTTTATTTATTCGACCTTTACCAATGTCGTTTCTTTAACGTAAAAGAAAAAAGAAAAGGAAGAAGAAGAAGAAGAAAATGTGTAGCCTTGGTCGTGTTAGTCGTTGAGAAAAATGTCGTCCTCGATAACAAATCGAGGTCTCAAGTGTGATAGAAGTCACCTATACACCATAAGAGAAAACAGGAATTGGAATTTAAAGATAGTGGTGGGATGTAGGAGGTGGTTTTTTTTTTTTTTTTTAGAGAAAGAAAGGGGTGAGAAAAGAAGAGAAACAGATGAGCAAAATTCTTTTCGTTCCTCCTGTTCTTTTTTTTCTTTTGTGAGTGACGGATTTTTCCCCTCTTTTTAAAAAATATTTTTAACGTGATATAAGGTTGGGAAACACACTGTCAAACAGAAATCAGATCACAGTGTATACACAGCTTTTTAGATAAGATTTCGAAGAGTTATACTGACTGACTGTTGGGGAAAATGTATTGACAGCCCATTGATACTACCAACCCTTTAACAGGAAATTGGAATATTTTTCGTGGTTACTTTGCACTCTATCTATCTCTTCCTTTCCTTCTTTTTTTTTCTTGTTTTTTTTTTTTTATTTGTTTTTAGGTTTTTGGTATATCTATTTTATTTTTTCTGCCTCTCTCTCTCTCTCTCTCTCTCTCTCTCTCTCTTTCTCTTTCTCTCTCTAGTTTTTTTATTCGTGTCATTCTTTTTTCTCTTCCTCTCTTTTTTTTTTTTTTTGGTTTTTCTTCTCGTTGCAAAAAGAGGGTTCGCGTGAGCTCATAACTTTTTCAATCGACACGAGCCTTCGATATAAATCGTTTATGTGTATCCTCCCCCACCCCATGCTCCTCGTTTATGGGCTAAACTGGTCCAGTATTTTTATCATTCCTATCACGATTTTTACGATAGGATATTTTTTATCTTCTCTGGATTCGTTTGGGATTATGCCCAATTTTTATGTGGGAATGACAATGCGTATTATTTTTAGATAATATTAACAATTTAACAATATTGAAATTATTTCAAAGTTGATTTAGTTTATTTTTTTTTTTTTATTTATTAACACTTTGACTGTCATGTTGGTCATATATGACCGGCCACGATGATCATTGGTGACTGGAGCGTATTAACCTTTTACAATTGTAAAAAAAGTAAATGAAAATTGAAAGTTAGTGTATTTGAATATGACGGATATATAGAAAATATTTTGAAATAAAAAGTGCCCTATTGAACTATTACAATTTTTTATTAACATCAATTTATATATTATTATTTTGTTATTCTATTCTTTGAATAATAAAAATAATGCCGTGGTGTCCAAGGCAAAACATATGGCAGTCAAAGGGTTAGAACAACACCGCGCGTTTTATTTTAATGCGAGTTAATATTATATAAATTTAATATTACATAAATATAATATCATATAAATTTGATATATAAATTTACGTACTTACAAATATTTGTTTTTTTTTTATTTTTTATTTTTTTTTATAAAAAAAAACTAAATATGGTATGACAAGTTAAGCACGTAGGAAAAATTGAAATATTAAAAGTACTATAAGTAAATATTTAAAAGATATTAAAGCATAATATTATATAAAATATAATATTATATAAATTCGATAGATAAATTTATGAGCTAGCAAATATTATTTTTTCTTTTGTGAAGGAAAAAAGAAATATGGTACGACAAGTTAGGTATAAATAGGAAAGATTGAAATATTAAAAGTAATATAAGTAAATATTTATAAAATATTAAAGAGTGTAATATTATATAAAATATAATATTATATAAAATGTAATATTATATAAATTCGATACATAAATTTATGAATTTGCAAATATTATTTTTTTTTTTGTGAACGAAAACAAAAATATGTTACGACAAGTTAGGCAAGTAGGAGAATTGAATGAACGAGGAAGAAACGAGATAAATCGATTACCTGATGGCTCCAATCGAAACGTGGGCGGTATGCTATCCTTCGTCCTTCGTCCTGCAGCTAACCAAACGAACGATAACGGCATGTCCTGTACCTGTCCTCTCTCTCTCTCTCTTTTTCTCTCTTTCTTCATCTTTTCGAATACCGGATAAGGGACGAACGAACGTCCCTTTATTTATGCGAAGAACGTCGTAGCACGGAAACATTCCCATCGAATCTGCACGATACGCGTTTTCTCAGTTTGTATTGAAGGCCAATAATGACCGATTAGGTTTTTTTCTATTCAACTCGTGTTTCAACGATCATGAAACTTTTCGTTTTCAATCTCAACCCCTTTTTCTATTCTTTTTTTTTTTAATTTCTTTTTTTAATCCCGAACTTTCAAATAAAACAAAAACATGGAATATAATTAATAAAATTAATAAATAATATTTATTATTGATATAAATATTGGTTTGTTCGGAAAGTTCGTGCCGATTTTCGATAGGTGGCATAAAGTTTTTTTTGATGAAAAATTTGAAAAGTTTTGGTGGGATAAAATTTGTAAATTACCCTTTAAGATGAAGAAAGGTTGTAAAACAGAATGACACTTATATATTATTTAATAAATATATACTAAAAAAAAACCAAAAACTTAAATGCATTGCATTTCAATTATTTTAAGAGATATTTTAATTTTTATATCTATTTACAAAAAAGGTTCAATGTGGCGACCATTTGTATCAGTACACTTTCTGAATCGAGAAATTAATGACTCATCAACGTTTCTTGATGTATCTGATGTTATTTTCTTGCATTCATTGACGATACAATCCCTCTTATCGGCCATTGTAGTCGGAGGCTCAGCGTAATATTATACGCCAGTAGATTTCCTCAACGAAATACTCAATCACGTCGTACCTTTGATAATATTTTTACAAAATTTCACCAGACAGGGCAATTAGTACGCAAAAAGGCAATTCGTAATAAAACAATAACCAATGAAGAAAACGAAATTGCAGTGTTAACCGCAGTTACGATAAATCCATCCGTTAGCTCTTGCGAAATCAAAAGACAAGCTGGAATTAGCCGCAAAAACATTTTACGCATACTGATAAAGCACAAATACCATTCATATCATGTATCAAAGGTTCAAGAACTGACCGCAAATGACTCTTATCAACGTTTAGAATTTTGTAATTGCGCTCTCACTCAAAGAGACAACTTTTTCAGCAATATTATGTTCACGGACGAAGCAACATTTACGAAAAATGGATCAATGAATTCAAGAAATACCCATTTTTGGTCAACGGAAAATCCTCATTGGTTTAGACAAATGGGTAATCAACATTGATGGAGTGTAAATGTTTGGATGGATATACTTGGCGATAAACTTTTTTGTAAATAGACATAAAAATTAAAATATCTCCTAAAGTAATAATTATTTTACATAAATAGGTTATTACTTTTTTGTAAATAATATGAAAGAGCATCAGATGATGCCAAAAAAAATATATGATTCGGTTTAAAAAAAACATTAATGACCTTTATATGTCCTTTACACGTCCACCTACAAAAAAAAGGACCATCAGTATGAACCACTTTCAAAGCCATTTAACTCCATGTGAAACATTGTCTACTACGCGTAATAATAATAACGTAAATCTAGATGGTAAAATGTGGTGACCCACCCTGTATATTAAGATAACAGAATACACTGGTCATTAAAAATGTAACAAATATTTTTTTTTTTACGGTTATACTTGCTAAAGAATTTTCACTTCAAAAATATATATAAAATAATCAAGTTTCTGTTGTTATTTTTCTAATTATTTATGTACATACACATATTAGATTTATCATTTAAATTTACAGGTGTCTGATATCAAATAAGAAATTTACAAAAAAAAAAAGAAGAAAACAAAAGAAAAACGCGTAAATGAAATCAATTGAAACACGATTAATTCATTCCAGTGTATCTGTGAATTGATTTAATCTTCCCTTTTCACCCTGTCAAAGGAAAAGATCGTCTTAAACGTAAAACAATTTGGGGTGTATTCCTTTGTATTCTGATAATGGGGAAAAATAAAATGAAAAAGAAATGAAAAAGAAAGAGTCGTTGATAGTCGCGCTATAAAAAACAAAAAACAAAAAACAAAAAACAAAAAGAAGAAAAATATAACAAACTCGGTGTAAATTAGGATCTGTTGTAAAATTAAAGAGAAATAGTGTAGGAAAGAAAGGAAAAAACAGAACAGAAACAGAACGGAAACAGAACAGAACAAAACAGAATACAAAAAAAAGAAAAAAAAAATAGAATAAAACATAACTGCAATGAAAAATCTTTTCGTTGGTAGAACACGAGCAATAGAAATGATTCCATCTCGTCCGAAAGTGGTCCAGAAGTGGTGAATATTTGTCCTTCCTTCCTTCCATCCCCTTTCTACCTACCCCTTCCCCTTACAACAACAAAAAATATACAACAAGGTTGTTGCATACAAAGAAAGTATTTCGTTTTAAATGTTTCTTTTCTTTACTTTACTTAACTTAACTTTACTTTACTTTTTCTAGCCCTCATCCCCAGTGTTGATAATAACGCGAGAGTTAAATAAAGATAGAAAGGAAGAAGGAAGTAAAGAAAGGGGAGGAAGGGGTGGGAAGAAAAAAAATATTACTCGAACAATGACACACGACGTTATATTGTACATCCCTTAACGAGCCTGAACGAATACCAATCTCGAATGGAATTATTATTCTTAACGGCGTTTACAATGAGTTCCTACTTTTCTTTTTTTTTTTTTTCTTATTCTATTTCTTTCTTTTTTTTTTATTCTCCATGTCCTTTCTCTTTTTAACATTTTATTCTTTCTCATTCTCCTTCTCCTCCTTCTCCTCTTATTCTTTTTCTCTTGAGATTTCTACCCCCCCCTTTTTGGACCGTTGATGACAAAGGACTAGGATAATAAGGGTCGACGAGGGAAAGAAAAAGAAGAAGAATAAAAAGAAGAAGAAGGATGATAAAGATAAAAAAAAAAGGGATAGGGAGAAAAGGGATTTTCTTTCTCGACCTATTCGAAGAAAGAAAAAGTCGTCTGATTTTTTTTCTTTTTTTACAATGGTTACAATACCATTCGACTTATCGATGTACGTATATAAGGGATGATTCTTATTATCTCTTGATATTCGTGTAATTTGTTACAGAATGCTTCGTTTTTATAAGTAACTCGTTTTACATGTTAGTATTAACCCTTTGAGTGGTGAATACTTTTAACTAAAATATTTTGTAGAAACGGAATAATTTATTATTAACTAGATTCTAATAATAGATTATATATTAATATATATAATATAATATAATTATATGATTATTAATATAATAATTAAAATATAATTATAATTATATTATTATTAATAATTAATTATATATTATATATATTATATAATATAATATAATTTTAATATATATAATTTTAATATAAAATTATATTATATATTAATTTTATTATTAATTTATTAATTAACATTAATTAATATTATGTTATAACATTAATATTATATTATTATATATAATTATAATATAATTAAATACCACCTAAAAATAATTATATAATAATATATAATTTATTATTAATTATTTATATTTAATAATAATATATTTAATAATTAAAGTTACTGTTTCTGAATATAATTTAATTAATTAATATAAACATAACATTATTTTACATTAATATTAACAAACACGTATGTTAATAGACTACTCTGGTAATTTTTACCAAACGCATATATGCGTCCATAGCACTCTAGGGGTTAATTTATTTCGAGTAGAATGATTCTTCTTTTTTGTACATGTGTAAAATGGTAAATGACAAATGTAAATTTGTATGATAAAAAAAATGTTCCTTGTGTTTTCGAGTAAGAATGAAATTATCACCATGGAGAATTCGACTGAGATAGAAAATCAGATTAACCAAGGGGTGGTTCTTCCTCTTCTTCTTATTCTCATCTACGAACTTCCTTCGAATTTCTCTAAAGGGTGGAAAAGAGATAAAAACTATTTAAAAAACAAGAGAGAATGCGGAAAAGGGCTAACTTTAGCAACTAATTAAAATTCCTAAAGTAGAGATTCTTGAGTTGGGAATCTACTTTTGTAGTTTATTTTTTTTATTTTTTTTTTATATTCCTTTCCTTATAGGAAGGAAGGAAGGAAGTGACTCTTATCTAATTTATCGTAGTTAACGTGTTATCTTTCTTTACACTATCTAACCCAATTGACTTTGTAACTTTATGATTATAAAAAAAAAAGAATAGAAAACAATCAGATGACAGTAGAATATTTGTACAATTTAAAAATTTCTATATTAATTCAATAATTAATTGAAAAAAAAAACATTTGTAAAATGAAACTTGCAGAACCCGTAAATTTCTTCTTTTTTTTTTTTGTATAAAATTTCGATATGAAGGATAGAACATTTGTTCAATTTGTAAATTCGTGTATTAATTCAATAATTAATTAAAAAAACAAAAACATTCGTAAAATTAAACTTGCAGAACACGTAAGTTTCTTTTTGCTTTTTTTTTATATATAAAATTTCAATATATAAAGGAATATCTGGATGAAACTACTAGGACGTTTAGATTACAGTAATCAAGGACGACGAAGCCCTACGTAAATCAAACTAACTCGTCTATTTAGAGGATCGTTCTGATAGGATTAAATTCGAGCTCACCTACCGACGATCCTTTAATACGGAAATTCGTGCTCGTATCTTCTTGCACATTCTACACGTAATACGTACACATACACGCGCAAACACGTATATGTATATTTATGTACATATTAATACATATACATAAATCCTTTACCTACAAAACCATCATCACGCAAGTTGCCTATCACCGTGTCGACATAAACGTTCCTCTTCCTTATTCTCCGTTAGATCATGCTCTGACACATGTTTCTAATCTAACCTTTTTCTTTAATCTACGAAGTAGTAGAAGAGATCCAACGTTAACGTAATTTAACTATATAAAAAATTAGGTTATTATAATATATACATATCTTTGTTTTGTATTTGTAAATGTATACATATATATACATCATTAATTTTTTATTTTTATTTCTAATTAAAATTTTCTTTTTCCTAATCTTTAAAAACAGTTTGACAAATTTGACATTAGCGTCATTTAATTGCATAAAATTAGGTCAGTATACATATTTTTGTTTATTTGCATATATATATCTTAATACATATAAATTACGTGTCACGTTGTTTGTCCGCAATGGACTCCTAAACTACTGAACCGATTTTAATAAAATTTTGCACACTTTGTGCAGTTTCATCCAATTTGAAAGATAGGATAGTTTATATCTCAATTTATAATCGCAATATTATTTTATAGCGAATTATTTGTTTATTAACAGAGACTCATGATTATCTCTGTTAGATCGATAAGTTTCTAACAGATGATGGTATAAGGTAATTCGTTGACTTAAAGACGTGTGTATCGGACTGATTGTGAGCCACAGCAACGCGTGGCGGGGCACCTCTAGTATATATATATCTGTTTCTTTTATCCTTTTTTTGTAATTAAATTTTCTTTTTCATATTCTTTAGAAACAGTTTGATGGATTTGACATTAAGCGTAGTTTAAACGTTCAAGGTTATTACTTTCATCTATTTCTCGTTGATCTATTATATGTCTCTTTTTAATTTTTTTAAAATCTTTTTTCATTATCTTTCTTTCTTATTCTTTTAATATCCTGTATTCAAGAGTTAAGAAAGATATCCTCTTATACTATTTCAAAGTCCTTCTACGTTCAATAAATCCAGTCCTTGCGCAATGCGGTATCTTTGTAGAGTCAAACGTAATACGCTAGGTACTTCTATTATATACATATACATATACATACGTATAATACATATGCCCGTATGGTTAGTGAGTTTCATGGTTCCATGTTCAAAGGATCTCACTAATGAATCTTTACGTTCCAAAATGTAAAATATAATTGATTATAAAGGAGAATAAGAGAGTTCAATTCTTTATAATAGAATAAAAAAAACTTACCCACACACACGCACATATATATATATTTTATTTTACTTCGATACCAAATATCATTCATATATTTATTCCTAATATCCAAATAATTTTCATTAATTTTGTTTTTCTCCACGAAACAATAATTATTGCGAATAACAAGTTAAATGAGAATAATTAAAAGAAAAATTAAACAAAAGTTCAATCCTTACAATTAAAAACAACTAAACAAATGTGGTTCCAACAGAGTAATTGCATTGAAAAAAATATATATTTCTACACTCGAGAAGCTTTTTTAAGAAATCAGGTGTTCCATATTAGACGCACTTATCTTAAACTACTTTAACAGAAATATCATTCTTCGAGCTCCAATAAATCTCATATATACGTTCTCTCTTTATTAAAGAAATGAAAATAAAATAAAAAAATAGAAGAAAAAATTATTCCAGCTCATACTGTACCTTCATTAAAGCTTAAGTATCTTATTCTTAAGAGTAGTACGACGACGACGACGACGACGACGATGATGATGACGACAACGACAACGACAACGACAACGACAACGACCGTAGTAGAGTCTACCAGTTACCGAATTAGAGCACCCTTCGACTATCATAAGAGAAAAAGAGATCAAAAAATGAGAGACAAAAAATAAAGAAAACAAGAGGAAGGAACCCCTTTTTCCTTCCTCCGATTAGTATGTAGATGATCATAGTCATTCTAGTACCCGGTTTGCCTCTTGAATAAAAAATTCGCATAGTGTTTGCAAAGTCGTGACGTTAAAAAAAAAAAAGAACAGATAACACGAAAATGAAAAAGAAAATAGAAAGAGAAGAGAGAGTTGGTAAAGAATGAAAAAGGTAAGGGATGATTAGTGAGAATAAGGGAGAAGAGGACAGAGGGGGTGGATAAGGGAAGGGGTGGTGGTTAGGATACGTGGGTGTAAGTTTCTCTTCTCCTCTTTGGTTGATCCGCATGCTAGGGGTTGCGTTACGTCACTCGGGATAGAATATATATTCTTCAACCCCCTACCCCATCATCACCACCACCACCACTACCACTACCAGTGCTACTACTACCAGTATGACGACTTCTTTTCCTCTTTTATTTCCCTTGACACAAATCATATTTCCGTGGGACTCCATTCAGTAAGCGCGTTGACCCCTAAATGAAGAAGAAGAAGTTTTGTGTGCGCCTATGATTTTCCTCTACTCAGCTGATACGAATTGTTTTTTTTTTTCTTTTCTTAGGTTATTCACTAATTAGGAAGGTCGATTCTTGTCGTTGTATTTGTTCTTTTTTTTTTTTTTTTTTATTCTTTTTCTTTTTAATTGGGCGTCGTTAATCGTTACGTAGTTAGTTATAGTTGTTGGTTTTATTTGCTGTGGACTATTTTTATCCGAGCGTGTATGGTGTGGATTTGTTTTTCTTGTTTGAGAGTAACGAGAGAATCAGTGGAAGGATGGAGTGGAGATTTGTTCACTCGTTCTTCTTCTTCTTCTTCTTCTTCTTCTTCTTCTTCTTCTTCTTCTTCTTCTTCTTTTTTGTCTTACGTTGGAATTATTTTTTTCAATTTAAATTATGAGTCTATATTTTATTTAACCTACGAGTAAGAAAAATATGATCTCTTGGTGCAAACGATGGGATTACTTTACTTTAAGAATGTTTACTTTCATTTCACACATTTTATAATAAATTTTCGACATCTTTCCTTTTTCTTTTTCTATTAAGGTGAAACAAAAGTTCGTGCATTATTTGTTTTGCTTTTCATGAATATTTTCGAAGTAAATTTTATTAAAAAACAATCCATTGTGCATTTTGTAACACAATAAACGCATAAACTTTTGGTTAACTCTTATATAAAGATTGGAGGAATGGGGAACTGGTTTCAGAAGGATTTTTTTTAGGGTTAACTTTTTTTTTTAAACTTTGAAAATTTTGTTTAGAAAATAAATTACCATTTTATTTCCGTTGAAAATATTCGAGATATATAATAAATTGCATTATATCTCAATCTATTGTAATAATAATAATAATAATTGTTTTTTAAAAGATATATGTATTATTATATTTTGAATTCCCATCGATCGTGGCACCCCGTAGATCTGGGAGTTGGCTGGGGGCGAGAGCTCCGAGTGTCGTCATGGCAACCACCATTGCCCTGCCACAGACAGTGGTGCTCAATCGAACCCTTTTCTCTTATGCCACTTTAACCTTATATACGTTTATCTTCTCTCTCTCACTTCCTCTTATTTTGTGATTGGGTGAACCACGTCAACTCGACACCGTTGGATGGAAACTCGCCCGAAAATCAAGCTCCGACTATCACCTCGCGCAAAAGTCCCCCAACCATCCTAAAACCCCTTCCTCTCCCCACATCACCACCACCGCCATACGTCCACCCCCTGTATGTATACTACCGTTTTACCGAGTAGTAGGAAGATTGACGAAGGGTGGATCGAGGAAGGGTGATGGTTGGAAGAAGTGGTTCTCGATTTTCTCGTAAATAGACGAGAATATATAAGCGCGTAAGGGCACCCAACACCCACCCACCACCTTCGAAAGGGATTTTGTCAAAGTTTACTTGAACGCGAATTCAAATGGTTAGACTGCGAGAAATAAAACAGGAGAAGAAAAGGGAGGGGGTGAGAGAGGATAAGTATAGAATAAGGGCTGATAGGAGGAGGGGTTTGTGGTGGTGGTTGTGTAGGAGACATTGGGAAGAGGGAGAGAGGGGGTTGAAAAAGCCGATCGCGTTTGACGAAGGACGACAGAAGGAGGGTTCTCGAACCAAAAACGAATTATTTACAAGTGCGATTGGTTAAAACGCTTATTGGCTAGGATCGTTTCCAACAATATTGTTTTCAATTTTTTTTTCCTTTTTTTATTCTTCTTATTTCTTTTTTTAATTTTTTTTATCAATTTTACTCTCGTTTACAATATTTTTTCCCCGTTTCTCTCACTCATGACGTCTCTTTTGTCGTCCCTCACGCCCAACCTCTACCATCCCCCGTCGATTATTCCTCTTGTTGCTTTTTATATTTTATCAATTTAATTTAAATGAAAAATTTTCAATGGAAATTCGTAAACTCGACGAGTTTGTTTTATTTTTTTGTGTTTTTTCTTTTTTCTGTAAATTCATATATTCACATCAATGTATATATATTCAAATAAGTGGAAAAAATCCTATTATTCTTTCACGATGATGAATCAATGAACAAAAACGACGACACGTGTATCCACCAATGACAGTTTCGTTTGAGTCTATGAAAAAATATTTATATTTTATTTAATTTTTTATTTTTTTTTTTTATTCTTTTCATTCCCTTTTATTGTTATTATTGTTTCTTTTAAATATAAAAACTAATCGAGCAGATATTTTTCATTATTTTATAATAACTTAAAGAATTTTTTCTTAAGAGGACGCAAGTTTTTTCCTTTTTCCGTATCATCGTCAACCCTCAACCTCCAACCCTCTTCCTAACAATCTCAGCTTTTCCTAAACACTCACCATTCGCTACATGTTCCTTGTGTCTTTCTCGCACTCGGTATTTTTTTTCTTTTTCTGTATGTGTGAGCGTGTATGTATGTGTCCCTCCGTTTTTCCTAACCAACCCTCCACCTCCCCACACTCCTTTTTATTCCATCCAACAGTCCCTCAATTTCTCTGCGGTTTGGATTGTTTCGCGTCTGGCTGTCTTCCTGACGCGCGAAAGAAAACTTCTGAAAGCGATGAAAGAAACGAGAAATATATCTACTTCCTATGTTTGTATATTTTCTTTTATCTTTATCGGTGTATTATTTCTCTATTTCTCTCTTTCTCTCTCTCCCTCTCCCTCTCTCTCTCTCTCTCTCTCTCTCTCTCTTTTCCACGTTCTCTTTTCGTTCGTTCATTCGTTCGTTTGTCCCTCTTCGTCCTTTTTTCCGAGACTAAATTGCAGGCAAAACGATTGGCCCTCTAAAACGACGAAGCTCGGAAAATTGATTTCCTCTTAAAAGGGAGTAGAAAAAAAGAAGAGAATAAAATAGAGGAAGATAGATATAGTCGGAGGAGGCTTAAAACACAAAACGTAAAAGGGAAAAAAAAAGTACAGAGAAATAGGGATAGAGAAAGAGAGAAGGTGTATGAGAGACAGAGAGATAGGTATAGTAAAGGTTTTTTTTTTTTAATGCATAAAACGAAACAAACAAAAAAATATTGGAAGACAAAAATAGAAGGTTTCAAATGCAACAAAAATTTAAGGGAAAAAGAGAGATGGTTTAAAATGCATACATTAAACATACAAAAATATTAATTCTATAAGATATAAATACAAAATAAAATAAAATAAATTAGAATAAAATAAAATAAAATAAAATTAGACGAGCAGGATATTTTGTTTGCATTTAAAATGCAACAAAAAATTAAGGGAAAAAGAGTGATGATTTAAAATGCATACATGAAGCATACAAAAATATTAATTATATAAAATATAAATAGATTAAATAAAAATTATATAAAATAAAAAATAAATTAAAATAAAATAAAATTAAATTAAACGAGCAGGATATTTTGTTTGCATTTAAAATGCAACAAAAAATTAAGGGAAAAAGAGAGATGATATAAAAAGCACACATTAGACATAAAAAAATATTAACTATATAAAATACAAATATAAAATAATATTAAATAAAACTAAACTAACAAAATATATATACATAATATTAAATGAAATTCTAAATAAAAAATAAAAAAAGTAAAAGAAGAAGAAGAATAAGAAGACTTGATGATAAAGAAAGATAGATGTACGAAAAAAAAATACAACGAGAAAGAAGACGAGGGTCAGACCGTAATCGAGGAGAAGGGGATGAGATTAAGAGGAATGAAAGAAAGAAAGAAAAAGAAAGTAGAAAAGGACGATACATGGCTCGCCATTACGGTCAGTTTAAAATGTAAAGTAATTTGCAAATTGCCGTGTAGCTCGTTACAAAAGCTCCTCGTCTCTTCCTCTGTATTTCCACCATCCCATAGCATCATGATGCACGCCATCACGACCCATACCAACCTTTTCCACTCCACCCTTCTCACTTATTTCACCTCTACCATCGATGTATCGAGTTTTCCTCTTTTTTTTTTTTGCCTTTTTTTTATTTTGCTTTTTCTCTCTCATTCTCTCTCTCTCTCTCTCTCTATTTTTTTTTTTTTTTTTTCGTTAATACACATTCGTCGGCACGCACGACATGAACCCCCCCATCGTAACAACGTTTTTCATCCTTCCCCCGAAGCGGAAAGGAATTAATAATAAAAAAAAGTCAGAAAAAAAGGGCGTAAACTCACAACGAGTATTTTATACCTTCTTTTTTTTTTTTTTTTAACTATAATCCATTTTTTATATTCTCTTTTGACGATAACAATTTTGAGAAGAAGGAAAACTGTTCTCTTTAATTTTTTTAATATAATCTTATATTTTTTAAATATAATTTATCATGTGATCATTGTTTTGAAGATAAACTTTAAATTATGAAAAATACATTAAATAAATAGAAACAGGTCTGTATAGGCTATTGTATCTGCATAGTAGCAGTTTTTGGAATGATTTACTAAATTTTTTTAATCAAATTTTAATCAACTTTTCCTATATCATCTTCGTCCTTTTTCTTCCATGCTAGTGTACATACTCCATTTTTACAATCTTTAACTAAATCTGATGTTGCTTCTTTTTCATTAGTACATTTGATTTTGTTTTTTAATTGCCACCATTTTATAATAATTGGTTGAATTAAAAATCTCCATATAATTAACAATATGGGAAACATTTAGCAGCAACGCATGGTACACATACCATTTTGTTAACTTCTGTTTTTTTCAATAACCTATGGTTTATTTTTAAACAATAACTAAATATTTATTTGAGAAACAGATACAAAATATTCTGAGAACAGAATATTCTATCCCGTTTTCTTGATAATGATTAAATATTATTGAGTTATACTACTTGCACGTTAATAAATCATTCCCCTTTTACAATTATATAGTATTTAAAGAAAATAATTAAAGATATTTTGTCGATTTGATATACTCGTCTTGTTATAAGAAAAAAATAAAATCGAAAGGAAGCAAAGTGAAAGAAAAGGAAGTGATCTATCTTTCTTCGGTTATTCTCTCAATGAGAGAGAAATAAAAAGAAGAAAAAGAAGAAGACCCTTTCACGTTTCGAAAGAAGAACAAAAAAAATGAGAGAAAAGAGAGACACCCTTACTGACTGAGAGTTGAAAGTACTTCGTCTGAGGATCATGCGGGTGTTATCGCTTCTCTCAGTTCAGAGTGAAACATGTATATATATATATATATAAAGAGAGAGAAAGAGAGAGAGAGAGAGAGAGAGAGAGAGAGAGAGAGAGTGAGTGAGTGAGTGAGTGAGTGAGTGAGTGAGTGGACGTTTGCTGAGAGTATTCGAGCTTTGAACGTCCGTTTACGGTGACGTGACTATCCTTCCTAAATCCAAGGACAGAAGATATCGTCTCGATTTTTGAGCATCCTATATATAGTTAGGCTACCTAAAGCTACCCCTTTGTCATGGCTATTCTTCTCCTTTAGTTCTATGGTCTCTTACGAAACAATTACCCCTTTTCCTTTTCCTCGAGGGTTTGCTTGCATATCTCTCTCTTTCTATCCCTCTCTCTCTCTCTCTCTCTATCTTTCTCTCTCTATCTTTCTCTCTCTCTCTCTCTCTCTCTCTCTCTCTCTCTCTCTCTCTGTTTCTTTTATTTCATTGTTAGCAGTGATACGAACCTGGCATTTAGTTGACATCACATAAAAGGGTTTATTATAAATAAAAGATTTCTTTTCTTTATTTTTCTTCCAATTTTTTTTTCTTCTTTAAATTTACTTTTGTACTTTATGAAGGATGGACAATTTGTTAATTAGATAGTTATTGGATATTTAATTATTGTTTTGTATTTATTTATTTCTTTTTTTTTAATATGTTTGAAATGGGGGTAAGGAGGAACTGGGGTTTGTTAAAGGTATAGAGTTGATTCTTTCGATATTTTTCTTATTTTATTGTTAACAGTGAAACAGATCTATAATCTAACCAACTTCTCCCCACTCTTCATTGAAAATTCATTAAATATATGAGACTTATTTTTGTTTGTTAATTTTCTTCTTTTTCTGAAATAATGTTCAAGTTGTTTTATAATAAATTTTTCTTTATTTTTAATATCGTTTTTTCTTTTATTAATATTTTTTTTTTCATTTTATCTTTAGCAATGTTATAGTTTTGACATTTAACTGACGTCATATGAAAAATTTATTACAACTCAAAAGAGATATATTTGAAAAGTTTCATTTCTATTTCAAACGATAATGCAAATTTTTATTTAACTATTATTTTATTGTAAATATCGTATTTTTCTTGATTTAATGGGTATAACCTTTAAAATTAAAGTTGGTTGGTACTTTTAATAGGCAGTTACTCATGTCATAAATAAGAAAGTTATAAAATAAGATAATAAAATAGTCGTGAAAGTTGGAGGAAAAAAAAAGTTACAAAAATCCCATCCTCGTCGTTGTCGTCGTCGTCTTCGTTCTCATTGTCGTCTTGGATGTCTCCTCTTCCTTGTCGTAAAATTTCGATTCTACTGAAAGGAAAGAAATGAGAAGAAGAAAAGAAAGGGTGGTAGAAGGAGGAGTAGGAGGAGGAGGAGGAGGAGGAGGAGGAGGAGAAGGTAGTTGAGTCCTTTTCGATCCTTTTGGTATTCTCGAAAAGCTTCTAAATCCCATTGAAAAGTTGCAAACTTTTTTCTTTTTCTACTTGTCGAATGCATAATACATAAGTATAGTTATCTACAGGTTGTTTCTAAATTATTATATTATTCCTATTTTTTAAATAATATTTAACTCTTTTAAATAAACAAAACTGTTCCTACGATTTATTTTATATTATAAATACTTTCAATATTTTTCATATAAATAATCTAATAATTGAATACAACATTTATATTTCATGATATATTAATAATTTTATTGTATAAAATAAATCATAAAATCAATTAATTTATTTTTAATTTACAGACTTTACTCTGGATTATAAAATAATTAATATTATAATTATACTATTATTAAATTATAATTACTATTATTATTATTATTATTATATATATATAATAACTTATAATTACTTATAATAAATTATAATATATAATAATATATTCTATATATTATATTATATATTATAATATAATATATATTTTTATTATTATATATACAATTTTCACCAAATATGAGCTCTTAATTTTAATAGGAAGATCCTCCGCATCGCAGTTTTTTATTTTTTTTTCAGTCTAATAGATTAAAATTCATACCTCATAATTTATTGATTGTACAGAAAAATGTTCAAGACAAATTTTGTAGGAAATTTAATGCTCTACAAAAAAGGTATCTTATATTTTTTCCGTAAACCTCACCATTTGAATGATATGGAAGATTTAAATTTGATGATTTTTAGAAAAATTTCATTTTTGTTTATGAATTTTATAACTCGACAATAAATGACTATTATAAAATGCGCAATACAAATTTTTATAGGAAATTAACTGCTCTATAAAAATGGTGTCTTATGTTTTGGCGATTAAATTAAGCGTTCAAAAGTTATTCAGAGACGAAAATCAGTACACATGAAAGTTTGATATCAAAAATAAAAATAAAAAACTGCGATGCGGAAGATCTTCCTATTAAAATTAAGAGCTCATATTTGGTGAGAATTGTTTTAAGGTGTCTAGCAACCCATTTTTCCGTGGCACTTGAAAAAAAAAAAATAAGTCATTTTTTTGACCCACCCTAATATATATACAGATACACTTTATTCCCATGTCAACCCTCGCGGGTTTTTAACATAGCCTCCTTGCTACATACTACTTTATTTTTCCTATTCTTTTCTCCTCGCTATCCTCTCAAAGACCTTGCCACCTCACACATCTCCTCTACTAAAACACTTTTTCCCTTTTTTCCAAAGCCTCCTTCCTTCTTCCTCTCCTTCCTTCTTCCTCTCCTTCCTTCTTCCTCTCCTTCCTTCTTCCTCTCCTTCCTTCTTCCTCTCCTTCCTTCTTCCTCTCCTTCCTTCTTCCTCTCCTTCCTTTCCTCCTCTCCTTTCTTTCCTCCTCTCCTTTCTTTCCTCCTCTCCTTTCTTTCCTCCCTCTCCTTTCTTTCCTCCTTTCCTTTCTTTCCTCCTCTCCTTTCTTTCCTCCTCTCCTTTCTTTCCTCCTCTCCTTTCTTTCCTCCTCTCCTTTCTTTCCTCCTCTCCTTTCTTTCCTCCTCTCCTTCTTTCCTTCCTCTTTTCCTCCTTTCTATTCCAGCGTTAACAGCACACGGTGTTCCCAAGCGGTCACCCATCCAAGTACTAACCGTGCCCAGTGATGCTTAACTTAAGTGATCGGACGAGAACTTGTGTTTCCATCACGGCAAGGCCGTTAACCACCCTAATATATATATTATATATAATTAAATATAATATATTAAAATATATATTATACTTAATTGTATATATATATTATTCATATAAAATATATTAATATAATTATAATATAATAGATATAATATATATATTACTTATTAATTTATTTAATTACTATTATTTAAATACTATAATTAATAATATAATTTTTCAAATATGATAAAGTGTATCTACAATTATACAATAAAATAATTTAAAATACATAAAATAATTCTCTCTACAAATATCCATATTATTTTAAAATATATTGTTTATTATCATCAATAAAAAAAAATAAATAAAATAATAAGGAATAGTTATTTTTGAAACATGACGTAGCAGATATATAAAATACATACATACATATATTTAAATATATTTGAAGAGTTTCGCATAGGATTTCTTCTCTCCACTTCTTCGATTTCTTTCCCATTTGATGTTTGCATCCCGAAGAAGATACACAAGTAAAAAAATAAAGAAAAATGTCACATATGTGAATTCTCGCTTGTACAGTTTCTTGTTCGGTCCACGTGCCGGAGGGGTAAAAATCTTCTTCTTCTTCTTCTTCTTCTTCTTCTTCTTCTTCTTCTTCTTCTTCTTCTTCTTCTTCTTCTTCTTCTTCTTCTTCTTCTTCTTCTCTCTTCTTCTTCTTCTTCTTCTTCTTCTTCTTCTTCTTCTTCTTCTTCTTCTTCTTCTTCTTCTTCTTCTTCTTCTCCTTCTTCTCCTTCTTCTCATCTCAAGATTCGCGAAGAATACTTTTTACCGGAGAAGGACGCGTGAGGGAAAGGAAACGAAAGAAAAAAAAAAGAAAGATGTAAAAAGAAAAAGTAAAAAGAAAAAGGAGGAAATAAAAGGAGTAGTTCGTAGGGAGTGAAAAAACGAAAAGGGTTGTCTCGAAGAAGATAGAAGAAGAGTAAGAAGAGGAGGAGGGGGAGGAGAGGTGAAGGGTAAAGATGCGTTCTTCTTTTGCATCTTTCTCCTTTTCTTTCGTGTCCGCGCTTCGGGCGACTTCTTTTTATCTCTGATGGCTTTAAAGGAGAAACTGGTTGAGGAAGGGGTGGAGGTGGGGGGTTTAGGAATAAAAGGGCTAGGCAAAAAAATAACACTAAAAGAAAGAGAGAAAGAGATAGTCTGGACGTTTTAAGTTAAGCCTTTGGTGAAGTTACAAGTACGTGCGTATTTTTTATTAATATTTCCAAAATAAATTGTACAAAAAAAACAATTCATTATGCAGTTAATAATACAATTTATAACACAATCAATGCATGAACTTTTGATTCACTGTAATACACGTATATGTATATACGTATGTATGTATTTACTGAGTATTCTATAATTGGTGGTAAAAAAAAAAATCTATTGGTTCACGGTTTTATTACTAATTGTGAATACTTGTTAAAAAAAACAATTTCTCATTTTTCAATTCGAAATATATAAAACAGTGATTATACTGCTATACGCGTTATCATTTTTTTTTTTTATTATTATTTCCATCTCTAGTTATATTTGATACATACATACACGTATAAAATTCATACGTGGGGGAGGGGGGACATATGGAAACAGATGTACGTGTTGCAGTGTACACGATTTATCGTAGCGTTGCAACTCGAGATTTGACAATGTATATATATATATATAAATGTAAATGCAAATATAAAAATATACGTATGTAGCTGTCATATAACGTGAGAACAATAAGAAATATTATTTCATAATACTACAATAAAATAGAAATAAATTTTTTCTTTTTTCTTTTCTTTGTTTGAAAATGGTGTCGATGAATCGAGATATTTTGTTCACATATATTGTAGATATTTTCGCGCATATGTTTCCTATACTATATATCAAAGCATTAACTATACTTACTTATTTACATTCGAATGGAATTCAACATTTCTAAAAATGTATATTTCTAAATGCATTCTAAAATCTCGTAGTCACTATACGCGAATAGAAACGTGTAAATGTTTCTACCACTTGCAACGTTTTCTATTTCCAAAGTGGCTAACGCAAACATCGAAATACTTCGATGTTGGCGCACAACATTTCTCCAAAGTAAATATAAATCTGCATATGAATATAATTTATAGGAAATTTGTTAATAATTATATGAGAATAACGATAAAAATTGATTGAAATTGTTATTACAAATTTTTTTATATCCTTTATAAGTATATTTAAGAATAAATTTTATTAATTAATTAAAACCCTTCAAAATGCAATAGAAATATAAAGGAGGAGAAAAATAATTAAATATATAATTTCTTAGATATATATATATATATATATGTATTATAACTATATATTATAGTAAATATTAATCAGAAATGAATAGATGGTCTAACGAAAAATGAACATCTCGGAAAGTCTCGTGTAAAAGTTGTTTCCAAGTTTTCTCTCGAGAACCTTCAAGTCTTATTTACTACCCTTGGAAAAAAGATTTCAAACGAAATAATTGGAAAGGTAGAACATAAAAAAAAAAATAAAAAAAATGAAAATGTAAGAGTTCGGGATGAAATCGAATCAACGAGTCTGATGAAATTCGAATCGTTGCTCTCTTTCATATAAGAAAAGTCTTTCTATTCGTACACACCCACAAACAAATATATATATATATATATATATATATATACACAAATACGTTCAAAAAGAATACACACACAGAGAAATGATCGTTAAGGTCTTCTTAGTAAAGTCAGGCAAAGTTATCCACAGGGATTTCCTGTGTGCACCGGCTGGCCAGCCAACAAATTATAAGTTCTCGCTTGTCTGGCAATGCCATTAGTTGCTCACGCTTTAGCAGAGGGTTGATAATTGAATATGTACGCCCTTTTTCTCTCCCACTTTCCACCCCCACCCCACCCCTTCACTCACTTTCTGTATATATCGTCTCATCCAGTTACGCACGATCGACCACGTGTGGTCTGGTGTCTGTACCGCACGTGCTACTAACTTTTTTTTTTTTACCCCGTTTAAAGGGATACAATTTTACTCGAATTCCGACAATATTTCTTTCCTTTTTTTTTCTTTTTTTACTCCATCCCCGTATAAATATAAAATTAACAACGAAAGTATTAGGTAGTTTGGAAAGTCGTTTCGTTTTTTGCTGACGCAATAATGGCATTAGTTGGTGCAAACCGACAAGTAGTAACACATGAGATCGATTAGAGGTTAAATTTATCAAATTCAACTATTTATGATCACTTGAAAGGATTAGGTTTAACCTCGAAGCAAAAATTATCTTCATTTTTACAAAAGAAAAACGAAACTTTCGACTTTCCGAACCACCTAATAATAAAATGTTGAGAATAATATCGATGCATTTTTTAAGAATTAACTAATAATAAAAATAATTAAATTTCAATTATGTTCATTTATCTCTGATTTTATTTCCTAATTAAAATGAAAAGGTTTACACCAGAAAATAAAATAATAAAAGAAAATATAAAAATAGAAAACAAGGGATGTGTCTCTTCAGCTGTTACAATTATTTTTGGTGTGTTTTTTTCTAAACGTGTTTGATTTGACGTTTTAAAATGCATCCTTACGTATTAAACAGACAAGAGATGGTATAGGAACACATTCATAACCGGGAGCGAAAAGATGGCACACAGAGGGGTTGATACGAGTTGGTAGATATATTTGTGGCACCCCTTCGAAAAGAACCTAAGCACTTGGAGCGTGTAACAGTGGCAGTGGGTATAACTATGTTCTTTCTCTCTCTCTCTCTCTCTCTTTATTTCTCTTCTTCCCCCTCTCTTATATGCTTCAACGAAACCAGCTTGGCACCTTTATTTCCGGCGACATGGGCTCCCGTGGGATTTTGCCCGGGAAAAGGGAATCACCGGGCTAGCACCGCCATAATTTCCGTTCGTTTTTTAATCCAATGCACGTGCTACGCTAAAGGGAGAAAAGTGAGACAAAACTATATCCTAAATATCTTTCGATACTAAAATTATTTTCATTTTCTTACCCTTAATAAAATGTCGTTCTTACTAAAAATATTGGCTCTAGTAGCACAAAATATTGAAAAATATTGAATACATGTGTATTTAATATTAAAAAGGCAATGAAATTTCTTTTTAATATTAAATACACATGTATTCAATATTTTTCAATATTTTGTGCTACTAGGGGGCTTTCGTTTAAAAAGAAAAGAAACAACAAAAAAGCAGAAATAATCGAATTTTTTTTTGAATTTTTATATAATTGATAAATTTTGTGTGTGTGTTTGTGTGATATATTTATAAATAAATTAATTTTTAAATATATACATAAAATTATTAAATTATTCGATTATTAAATACGTAAAGTTAGATAAATAGAAAGAGAGGACAGAAGAAAAAGTTGCTAAAATTATCAACGTCAAACTTATCTTCCTGACTTAAGTGACTTTTGACAACAAAAGGAAAGAAAATCTAATAAATAAAAAGATTCATAAGTCTTCTTCTCTTGTTATAGCGAAGACAATAATTTCATATCCTTTGTCCAGGATTTTCTTATCTTTAAAGAAATAGAAAATAACTGAAATTTATTTTCTTAATAAAGATTGTGATGATGATGCTCTTGTTTGTTCTTCTATACTATGTTTCCTTAACTATGTTGCACTTGGTACTAATACACAAACACCATGTACACTGATATATATATACTTGTATAGATGAGTTAGTTCGTTCCGCGTGGAAAGTTAGCGGACTCGATTCACTAAAGATAAACTTGACAGAATCGAGAGAGAAGTTTCCTCCTTCTATTATATATATATATATATATATATATATATATATATATATATATATATATATATATATGTATGTATGTATGTTCGTAAATGTGTGTTCTTGTTGTGTGTATATATGTATTAGTACGTCAACGTTAGAGACTCCTCTTGGCTTTCAGGACGGTCGAGTGGACGTGGCTTTAACGTCACGTTAACTTTGAAACGTCGATAAATCTTGCAGGCGTTAGAAACTTTTCTTCACTTCCATTTTGAAAATAAAAAAAAAACCGAGCACAAGAGAGAGAGAGAAAAAGAGATGATAATTATTAGCTTATTTATTTATAACTAATTATTTTTAGTTTGAATATTTATATTTATTCGAACTACTTTCAAGAGTTAAACATTAAAGTTTCTTTTGAATTTTATTGGTTCATTTTCGAGTATAAAAAAAGGTTAATAAATATAAATATTTGAATAATAATAAAAAAAATTTTATTTAACATTTCAATAGTTAGAAATACATAACCGAAAATTTATGTGAACGAATTTTTAACTACTATCGTACAAATATAAATTTATTTTCTATTTTGTTTATTTTTTTCTTTTTTCTTTTTTTGCGTTTGATTAAAGATCATAATACTTTTTTATTTTGCATAATTTCTTACGGAAGGAAAATGAAATTTCCGTTTAATTAGTCATTTCTTTTATGACACGAACGTTCGGTCAAGTTAACGATAATTTTTAAAGACAAGTTTGTAAAAGAAAAAATAAAACCTTGAAACTTCCTTCCCGACTAATACGTTCGTCATTTCGTTCTCGTCACCCTACAACTCGTTTAAGTTCAGAACAGAAACCCCCTTTCCCATACTCACACAAAAAGAGACACACACATAAAGGACAGATAAAGTAGAGGAAGGACTTTACCCTAGGTAATGCGAGCCACCCTTCAGAATTTGGGTGCACCCTGTCAAAAGCGCTTTTGCCAAACTTCCCTGGTTACCTTCTGAGACGTTAACTAATTAAAGTGGAAACGGAAATAACATGAATCTCCGATTTCTGTTTTTTGTGTTACTCTTTTAATATCAGGTCAGGTTTCTTCAGCTTTTTCGACATTCCATTCGATTGATTTAAATTGAATAAAATTTTTGAAAACATCATCCCCCACTTTCACAACAAAATAAAAAAGAAATCTTTTTATGTGACTAGAAAGTATTCAAAAGAAATGGAAAAAAAGAAACAAGAAAAAACCTTTGATCTTGAATTTGCCAAATAGACCGAAAAGGAAACGAACGAAAGGATTTAATCGGTAACGAGAGTAGCCGTTTGAACTAACGCCGATTGCTTGCCGATTAGTTAGAAACAAGAGCTCGTTAGTGGTCCGTTTCTACGCTTGCCAAGCCAAACGGGGACTAGTCGTATACGATTGAAAGGGTTAGCCAAAGCTACTGCAACTACCCTCTGTAATTTATCGCGAGTAGTACCATGCCATAATAACGATGATACCGAAGGGTAAACTTAAACCTTGATTAAAACCTACCTACCTATTTCTGTCTCGTAACCATTTCAAATTGACATTCACAAAAATATTCTTCTGACAACGGTCAAATTTTATTTTATTTGAATTTATATAAACAATAATCAAAATGATCTGTTTTTTTTTTTGTTATCTGTTAACTGTTATTATAAAAATGTTATATACTATGTAATTAACGAAATACTACGATACGGGCTGATTTATCATCCACCCATAATCGAATTTAACACGTTCGTCGCCATAGCACCGTATACCGGAAACGGGCGTGCTTCCCCGGGGCCCTGTCACCGTATACGGTGACGCTCTTCTTGTTGAAGTTATAGTATTTTTAGTTGAAAAAACTTATCACATTTCCCATTTCGAAACAAAATTATTTTCGGTAAATAAAAGATAGTTTTATATTTTATTATTTTCGATAAATAAAAGATATTTTTATATTTTATTATTTTCGGTAAATAAAATATAATAATATAATATAACCATAATACTCGGGTTGCATTGTTGATATTTCTACTTATCGCTTCTTTACGTTACGGCGCGCCAACAGTTGAATTTTGGGCCTGGCGAGAAACTCAACCGAAACGGGCTGGGCGACGAACTTGTTAATCATAGTAATGATATTCACAAGTGATATATACTATACTCGAGATACATATTACAAACAGAAAATAATTGTAGGGTGTGTAGGATCGAAGAGTAATTTGAGAAAGTTTGGTATGACACAACCCTATGTTGTAAAGTCGAATTTAGTCGAAACATTATGCAGATGAGTGGATTAACACTAGCAGTGTATAAAAAAGAAAAAGAGATTAAGTTTTAGCGTTGAAAAGAAAGACAAAGGGAATTACAGAATACCGCTACGAATTTAACACTTTCACGAACAATTAACATACTTAATCGAATTCCGACGGATTTAGGTTATCCTAATGGAAGATATTTTCGTAGAAATTGAAAAAGGCTTAAAGTAGAGTTAATGATACGATTCTTCCCTCAATTTTACGTTTCTTACTAAAATTAAAAAAGGATAAAATAAAACATATTTTAGCTATTAATTATTATAAATATTGTTATTTGTAAATACTTCAATAACATATAGTTTTGAAAATATATGATTATATTAAACTAATGAAGATAATAAAATATAATTATTATGAAATTATTCGCTGCTTCATTTTAATTTGCTCGAGGATGATGAAAATTATTGTAAAAGGAACGAAGATTAAAATGGAAGGAAAGTAATGCGAAAGAGAAGAGATAAAAATAGAAAGTAGGAAACATATTCTCGGAATCGGTACAAGTCTCACGAGATAACACGGGACAGAAAAGATATGGCGTTGATGAGAATGATTGAATCAGGAAAATCCTTCTTTTTTTTTTCTCCTTTTTTTTCTTCTTTTTCTCCCCTTTTTTCGCATGACAGTACGTGATCGGAAGTGAAAAACACGAAAAGCACGAAAAACACGTTGGTGTCTGGTCCATGGGATCGGGACGACGTGTACAGCATCCGATTGATCCTTCGGGATAAATTTTTACCTTACTTGATGCCATCCCAAGAGATTTTTCTTCGTCTTTTCGCAAATAAACAATTCTCTAGATAACGTCTGCATACATTGCATTTTAATATTACATAGTGCGTACAATTTTTTTTTTCGTACTTTCTATTCAATTTATTTTTTTTTTCTTGTTACTTTCAACGTTTTTGTACTTCCTATTTAAACGTTTGCATTTCAAATTTAAACCTTTTGCATTGAACGTTCACAAACCTTTGGATTCTAAATTCAACATTTTGTTCTTCTAATTAAACCATTTAAATTGCAAATTCAAACGTTTGTACTTCTAATTCGAGTGTTTGTATTTCAAATTCAACATTTTGCATTTCAAATTTAGACCCTTGGATCTAAAACTCGACCTTTTAATCCTAAGAAAATGTGGTAAAATTGTATAATGCATAAAATTTTGCTATCATTATGTTCACCAATGATCAACAAATTTATAATTAAAGCTTCTAACGATTTTTGTAGTAAATATTTGATTTACAAAAAGATTGAATTTCATTTACAAATGATTGAATTAGAAATGAGAATATTCTATATATAAATATTTAATAAATAGTATCAACAATACAATAAAACAAATTATAATAAAATAAATAAAATTTCTATTATATTTAATAATTGTATTTGTTATTTATTTTAACATATTCAAATGAATTTGTTACAGATTCATCTCCCGAGATCGAAAAATGGCCACTGGGAGAGAAACGTGCTGGCTATCCACGCTAATAGAATAAAAAGATAGAAAGAAAGGCTTTTTAAACAATGACGACAACTTAAGTGAGTTGAATGAACGATAAACAATTTATCTTTTAAATTCTATGAACAACTAAGTATAAATTTTACCAATAAGATAAATACACTTTAATTTATCCATTCTAAATAATATTGCAACGTAATAACAAATTCGTGATAAGTCATATAAAATTAACGTGATATTCAACACATGTTAAAAAAAAAAAAAAAAAGAAATGTTTTATGTCAATTTTGCATTTAAATAGTGATAATTCAAGACGATAATGTTGATCACAAAAAGACACATGTATCGTCTTTCGAAATATGTATTACATATATCTATACCTATATCATGATTATAATAGTATATAAGTATACTTATACGACATAGTAACTCGAGACAAAATATGCGAGAATGAAACTTGCTTGCTGATAGTCTACAGGGAATCGATGATCGTAATCGGTTACTCGATACTCTATGGATTACTACACGTGCACTTATGCGAGAACGACATTTACAAAATACATTGGTTGAAAAATCATACCAAGATAATATCCTTGAAAGAAATCGTAGAAATATATGTATGGAAGTGTGCCAAGGATTTATATTAAGATGAAAAAAAAAAAAAAGATAAATTCCCTTATTCGTGTTACATTCAAATAATTCTAATGGATAAATCGTTAAACAAATCTTTGATATTTCAATTAATTTTTTCGTTTAAATTATATGCAGGAGCAAAAAAAAAAATTCTGTAGCGTTATTGAATAAAAATCAATCGCTTTTTATCGAAATTTTAATAATTTACTACATTCAAATTGTACGTATAAAAATACTGAAACTTTTTAATCTGGAGGGAAGAAGAAAATAAATCTTCTTAATATATATAAATTACGTGTCACGTTGTTTGTCCGCAATGGACTCCTAAACTACTGAACCGATTTTAATCAAATTTTGTACACTGTGTGCAGTTTCATTCAACTTGAAAGATAGAATAGTTTATATCTCAATTTAAAGAGTCATGATTATCTCTGTTAGTTCGATAAGATTCTAACAGATGGCGGTAAAAGGTAATTCGTTGACTTAAAGACTTGTGTATCGGACTGATTGTGAGCCACAGCAACGCGTAGCGGGGCATCCCTAGTTAGTATAATAAAAAATCTTGGATAAAAGTAATAAAATACTTTAAAAACGCAATAATTATTTGATTGTTCACAGAATAGACCGTTTCAAGTTGGAACGGAGACATGTATTCGATGAACGAGTGGATAGATAAATATAAAAATAAAATTTAAAGCCGTTTAAAAGGTGTGTCGACCTCTATCCACTTGTGCATTTTCGAGGTGACAACGATCCGTTGAACGGAATCAATTGCATCATGTTCGGGACGAAATTGCGCACGTGGATGGAGGCACACATTGTGCGATCTAAGAAAAAGAAGGATCGTAAAAAAGGGGATAAAGGATTCGACTCTAACTGCAACTCGCCTAGAAGTCACAGTGCCAATAGATCACCTGCTTTGCATCAAGTAAGTGCAATTTATTCCAACTGATTTAAAACATATTCTAAATAATGATCATCAATCAAATTGTAATTTGATATATTATAATTCATCAATTATATCAAATTACTCGATATTGTTAAATATTCCCCAAATATTTCAATTCCAATCTAACAGACGATAAACTTCAGAACCTGAAGTACAAATAATAGAAAAAGTTTAGTAAACATAAAATGTCTAAGTAGCCACTCTCTGATAAACCCCTTTATCGATCTTAGAGATTGCAACGTGCTAACCACTTTGCTCTCTCTCCATCCCCCTTTTTCAACGATCTTAACCTCCAAGTTTATTCTTAGAGGCGTTCACTCCGCGGATATACGACTTTTTTCTTCTTCTTCTTCATCTTCTTCTTCTTCCTCCCTAACAAACCCCTTTTCTTATAAGTCTTCGTTGCTAACGAGAAAAAGAAAAAGAAAGAAGAAAGAAGAAAGATTGAAGGAGAGAAACGAAGGTAAAAAGACCTAGTTTAGTATTCTCGCCCAAGGTCTATCTAACATAAGAGAAAAACAGCCGCCCTGTTGTTTCGCAACCCTAGAAAAGCAAAGTTGTCTTTTATATATCTCACTCTCTTCTTTTCTTTTTTTTCTCTCTACTTTACAACTATCTCTATGTCTATCTCTTTTTCATTTCATTTTCTTTTTTTCTTTCATTTTCTTTCATTATTCTCACTATCTCATTCTATTCTTCCTTTTGCTTCTCTAATTTCTCCTCATTTTACCTTAGCTATCCAATTATAACCTCACCGCTGGTTCTTCTCTAACCTTTTACAAGGCTACTTACCTAGTCGCTTTACCTCCTACCCCAATGTACTTCTCGATCTTTAAACGTTGTAACAAGTAGAAGAGGCGAGAGCTTTTAACGTCGACAAAAGCTATTGAAATTTATTATACTATCTTTAGTGACTTTTCTCGATAAATTTTCGTTCCTATAATAAATCGATAAAATTGATAATAATAATAATAGTTTTCTCACCATTTTTTTCGTCTGACTAATTATTACATTCAATCATTTTTATTCTTAATTGTAGATCATTTTTTGTGTAGTAATTCTTTTATTTTTTTTTGTTTTTTTTTTTTATTAATAATCTCCAGGTTTTATATTGTCCTTGAATTTTTTTCTTCTTTTCTTTCCTTTTTTTTTTTTTTTTGCTTCATCGAACGACGAAGGTGAAAGGATAATATTATAAAATATAATCTATCGTATCGTTTTACATAGAATTTTATTTGTTATCCTAGCACAATTCGAATTTAATATTAAAATAATAAAACTCGTGTGTGTGTGTGTGTGTGTGTGTGTGTGTGTGTGTGTGTGTGTGTGTGTGTGTGTGTGTGTGTGTGTGTGTGTGTGTGTGTGTGTGTGTGTGTGTGTGTGTGTGTGTGTTTTGTAATTGAAACTTGATGTACAACAACCCCATTTTGTTAAATTTAATTGATGATCATTATTTTTTATATACGATACAGAACCAAAGTTATATGTTTGAATATATTAATAAATATCAAAGATTATTAAAGATAATTTTAATAATAATATACCAAAAATCAAACAATGTACATTTTTGTGCTTACTGTCAATAAAAATTTACGTTCCTTTTTTTTACATTATAAATTAATATTTTGTATAATTCTTGATATTTATTAAGAATTGAACTAAATTCTGAATTTATGAATTTGTAGGTACATCCTGTGGATTCTCCAACAAAGAACGGCGTAGACGGGATTCGATTGCACGGTGGATCCAGTGGTGGTGTTGGTGGTGGTGTTGGTGGTGGTGTTGGTGGTGGTTACGCTGGAACGGTGACCACCTCTTCCGGTACGTCCGGTGGTACCGGAAGCGTGAATCTTTCGTCTCCGGAAAGTGCCTACAGTACCGGATATTCGACGGACGGTACGTCGCCCGGTACGAGCTTTCCGCCCGAGTATTACATCAATATCAGGACGGGCACGCATTATTTTCAAAGTAACAATAAAGGTAGGGCGCAGGGAAATGCGGGGAGGATCGAAGACAGATCTAACTCAGAGTCTACCAAGTCTACGAACATGACCGGTGACAGTAAGCAGCTCAAGGACGTTAGAACCAGCACCCCGGCCAAGCTAAATACGCTTGTAAGTTATCATTTCTTTCTTTTCTAATTAACCTAATTAAAAAAAAAAAAAACAATTCCTAGATCGTTTACACCCAACCCTCTATAATCCTATTTTTTATCACGAGAGTTTGTAGGATGTAAAATATGTTGCAGTTATAAAATAAAATATGAATTCCTGTTTGATAATCCAAATCGCAAATTGATTTATATCAAACTTTAATAAAAACAAGTATTCAAACCGATTATTTTGACAATTTTGATAATTCTAATATTAAAATATAAAATTTCGAAGTTACGCGGCATTATATAGAGGGTTGTAATGTAAAATTGAATTATTAACGTATTATGAGCCGTTCACAAAACCAAATCAATTAAACACGAATATTTATGATTGTTAAAGTTAACTATATAATCGTTAAATTAATCGATCGGGCAAGGGGTAAACGGCTCATAAAATATAAAATAAACAAATATAAATATATTATCTTACTTAAAAATTGTGCAGGATATCATCAGAGGTGTCTCATCTATAACGATGGCTTCTCAATTAATATAACGACACGGAAGTAGAAAGTTTCTTTAGAATTCCCTTTTTTAGTGTTGATAGACAGAAGACGAAGGTTCGCGTTCGTCGTAGGGAGATTAGCATCGTTTCACAGAACCACCTACTAGTAAACCCCTTTGGTTGGTTGGTTGGTTGGTTGGTTGGTTGGTTGGTTGGTTGGTTGGTTGGTTGGTTGGTTGGTTGGTTGGTTGGTTGGTTGGTTGGTTGGTTGGTTGGTTGGTTGGTTGGTTGGTTGGTTGGTTGGTTGGTTGGTTGGTTGGTTGGTTGGTTAGTTGGTGGTTCTCTTTCTTTCTTTCTTAAAGATCTTATGATGCTTTGACGTCTCGGGTTCAACGACATCTTTCTCTCTCTTTCTTTTTCTCTTTCTTTCTCTGACTCATACACCTGTCTTACTCCCACCCTTCTTTTTCACCTAGCACAAACGAAACTTATACATTTTAGAACGAGACTTCTCACGGTTCAATACAAACGAGAACTACCATTCTTCTCTTATATTTTCCCACGAAAGCCACACCGATTTTAGCCGATAACGAGCGATTCGCGAGAGAACGGATCATTAACGTTAATACGAGTGAGAATAGATATATATATATATATATAGGTGTGTGTGTGTGTGTGTATATATACGAGAATAATTTCTATAGACCTTTCATTCAAATCGATTTTCGAATAGTCCAACGAACAATACTTTTTCCATCCTTTTTTTTTCTTTTTTATTTCTCCTTCTATTTTTTTTTTTATTTATAATTTAATGAGAACCTTTAATTATTCGTCAATTATCGATTGGTATCTAATATATTGATAAATTAAATTTTTAGCATTTTAATTTAAAAAAGAAAAGAAATAAAAATTCGAACAGTAATCAATTTTAAATTAAAAAAAGAAGAAATAGAAATTAAACAAAGACGTATCAACTGTAAGAAAACTCGAGATTATTTAGATATCTAAAAAAAAAAAAAAAATTAAAACGTTGTTCAATCATCAATACTAATTTTTGATCAAAGTATTACCCTTAGCAAAAAAAAACATAGTATTATTACGAATAAATAAATCGTTAAATATGTCGAAAGAAGAATATCTTTTCTTTTTTATTTTTAAAACGAGTATAAAAAAAAAGAAAACAGAATTCTCCATCTTTCCGAAAAAAGTGCTGTCCATATACAAACGGATGAAAAGAATACGATAGAGATAAAAGTAGTGAATGAAAGACGATTAAAAAACTATTCTCGTATTCTGGTAACGGCCGATCGAAGGAAAGAATGAAAAACGACAGCAACAGGAGGATGATACAGTGCGAAATTTTTCTCAAAACCCGTGGACCGAACGACCGACGAATTCAGCACCCACTCGAGAAAAAAGGGATTTCTCTTCTCATCCTCATTCTCCTGTTCATCCTCTTTGGTGCTACTACTGCTTCTGCTTCTGCTTCTGCTTCTGCTTCTGCTTCTGCTTCTGCTTCTGCTTCTGCTTCTGCTTCTGCTTCTGCTTCTGCTTCTGCTTCTGCTGCTGATGGCGGTGGTTGGTGGTGGGTGGTGATGGTCGAACCGTTCCACGCCGTCTGGTACAATCGAACGGACGTTTTCGCGGAAGCGCTTAAACGAGCGGTCTACGGAAAAGCATTATTGAGTTTCCTACCCCCTTCATCCCCTTTCCTTCCCTGCCCCTATTTCCAAGCTCCCATTCTCTTTCTCTTTCTCTTTTTTTTTCTTTTTTATTTCCAATGCTTTTTCATTTTTTTCCACACTTTTTTTTCTCTTCAAACCACACCCCCTTATTCTCGAGAAACGCGAATTCGTCCTCGTACCGTATACTAGAAAGGAATGAAAAATGAACGCACCCTCTCTGTGTTCTGCTTCTTCTTCTTTTTCTTCTTCATTCTACATGGAACAGATCGATTTGCCAAGATAAACTTCGTTACTTTCTCGTTCAAATTAATCCTCGTTAATGAATTAACGAGATAAAGTTCTCTCTTCATTTTAGATATTATATCTTTTTGTTTGTATTCTTTTCTTTTACTTTTTTTTTTTTTATCTTTTTAAACATATATCAAGTGTACACAGTTCTGTTTGTTTCTTTCTTAATCTAATTAATTAAGTGCTCGTTAAGAAAACAAGTCCAACGAGGAAAAAGGGAAAATATTGAACATTTAATTATGATTTAAATAATGTTATCTATGTACATCGAAAGAAATGTTTGCAGAGCTCCGAAGCCCCCCCGATCAATCATGGATCAAAACAACCACAACAACAACAGCAACAACAACCGCAACAACAATTGCAACAACAGCAGCAACAACCGCAGACTCCACAAAGACAGCAAGAAAATTCCCATAGAAGAACAGAATCTTTCTCAGCTGATTCCTCAAGGAACAATCTTCCTATACCATCCTCGATACCTCCCCCACTAGTTTCACCAACCGTACAATCACCACGTGAACGATCACGAATAAGAACGAATCCTTGGTTGTCGGCAAATTCTTCTGGTTCCAGCACAACTGGATTCAAATCTAGGCTAACCCTCGATGAGACTAGCAGTAGTTCAGGTCTCAAATTGACTGAATCTTCTGGTAGCGCAAGTGACGTCAATGTTAACAGCACGAGAGAAAGTTTAACCAAAAAGGAACACCGTCAAGAAAGTCTCAGCGCTGGACGTAGTCCGTTAGTAACTTATACAAATTTGTTTCTTTTTTTTTTTTTTTTGATTATCTAAACTAATATCTTTGAGAAATCAATTTCCAATCCGATCTATGATAATAAAATTATTCAGAAACGTTTTTTTTTCTTTTTTTTTTTTTTTGAAAAAAGAGTTGTGTGAACAGTACATACAATGATATCAATAGATCCGATCGTAAATAATAACAATCAGTTGAATTTAATTGTGAATATCGTTTAGAAATTCATATAAAAGATATAGAATGAAAGGTAGAGACGATCGATAATATGAACTCTCTTACCCATGAAAGGTATGGATAGCCAACGCAAATAGCAAATACGTTCTCGTTCGTTCTTACGGGAACGGTGTTGACATCAAAGGAAACGACGATGAACAATGTGAATAGAACATTAAACGTGTTTTCAGAAGTTCCAGTATGTCAGCGTGTAAATGTAGATGGTCCGATATACTTGGTTGGTTTATGGAGAAATATTCAAACGAAATCAACTTAAAGCCGAAGAGTCATATTGAACAATTTAATTATCGTACATAATTAAAAGAGACTTGCTTTTGGTTCTTTTTTTTTTTTTTTTTTTTAATAAAAAATGATTTAACGTCTAGGGATAAAAATAAATAATTCTAAATAAAACCTAGCTGGGATAATTCAGATTAAATCGATCAAAGTTAGATAAGTTAATGTAGCCTTTTGACGTGTTCGATGACGTAGGTAAATACAAACGATGACGATCTCGCTTGATTTATTCCCCCCACTGTTAACCTCCTCCCTCCCTCCCTCTTCAACCCAACCCATCAAAAGATTCTCAACATATCACGCGCGTCACAACGTCCATCCCTACCATATCTGTCATATCCCATCTCGACCTTCCCCTTTGAGTAAGCACTCGAACTTTCCAACAAATATTAGCCTTTCATCGTGAACGAAGGATACTAACGGATAAGATCGAAGGACAAGGATAGCCCCTATATATAATAAGATAACTAACTGCACAATATTTTCTTTCTTATATGAGTTATTTTAATTCATAAATCATATTAACGACATATTTTTATTCTGTAGGATCAATCAAAATTGGAGGATCCTACCAGGCATGGATATCAAACCAAAAATACCATTGGCTATGCAACGTCGTACAAGCAGCAGTAGTTCATCTGGATCATCGGTAACAAGGAGTGGTCGTTCATCCGAGGATGACATTACGTTAAACGAGATGATGGGAAAATTCGATGAAAGTTACGTCTACGAAAAGGAAACTGATATCTTGTCGGATAGCGACCCAACCGATTGCGAGGATTACATTGACTCTTTATCAGACGTTGATACCGGTCAAGATGGTGGTGATGAGAACGATCCCTTCGAAAACGATTTTGATTACATCGACAATGGTTCCTTCCTCGATTTAGATAATCTCGATTGTACAGGAAATTTTCCCAATACCGGTCATTGTACTTACTTCACGTTTACGAGCGAACTTAGCAGGCGTGGTACAAGGTTGAGGGAATCATTTTTGAAACGTAGAAACAAGGATGAAATTCTTCCACAGAGGTAACGATTTTAAAATTAATTTGAAAAAGAGTAATGTAATTCAAATTTTTATAATAATTTAATAATTTAAAGTAAAGTGTGTTATGAAATAAGGGACGACTGTCAGTTTACTCTCTAAAATTTTACTTTCTGAAACAATTATAATTATTAATAATGTTTTATTATTATCTAAATATTTGTTGATTATTTTTAAAAAATATACATTTGATTAAAGAACGATCGTTGAAGAACTGAAATGCAAATAATCAATAAATTAAGAATGAAAAATTAAAGACAACTAGTGAATATATTATCGTACAATTATTACCATAAAGCTAATATAGTGATTTTATTTTTAGGACGATGAGTATAAGGAACGCTGCAAAGAGGCAAAGTATTCGTTATAAGAAGACAGATGAAAAACAAAGTGAGAAACGAAAGAAGAGAATCTCTCAACGTAGGAAACCAAACATGGAAAAGTTGGACGACGAGACAGCGAATTTAAATCGAGTCTTGGTAGAGAGAATGTTGCTAAAGAATTCTGGATTTAATCAGGGTAGTAGAAGCGTGGGTGGAACGCCTATATGCCTGCGTCGTAAGAAACACGATGTTAATAAAAATCTATCCCCTATGAGGTTGAACGATAATAATCAATCGATGGTTCAACCTACGATCGTCGAAAACGAGGTCGTCAAAAGACGTTCTAATTCGGTAATCATCGTTTATTAATAATACATTAATTATTGTCGCGAATTCAGCCATTTTATTTCTCAAATTAATAATTTATCCTTGGATTATCTAATTATAAGCTCAACCCATTTGCATCAAAAAATACATTTAGTTCAATAAACCGCAAACAGTGATTGTCACTTACAAATTGTGCGCTCTAAATAAAACCTTTTTCAAATCAAATATTTCTACTAAATTCCAACAATAAAGATTTGTAGTTTTCTTATTATTAGTATTTTAACAAATAGATGTAAAATCCAGGATTCAAAGTTTTAACTTATGGAACACTGAATTCGCTAAATAATTGATAATAATTAATTATTAACTAAAAATAAAATTAGAAAAAAGATAATAATGCACTTAACGTCAATTTCACTTAATTCATTAAACTTTATTTTAACAGGTGAGTTACGTTAATGGAAATATTGTGAGAAGACAGGTCACTGGAAACACATATATGACAACATTCGCGTCAGAAATAGCACTTATCGAAGCGGATAAGGAAGCCGACAGGAAATATCGCGAGTTGATTATGGAAGCTGAAAATATCTTGGTAAATATGCAAAAGAATCAAAGCCCCTTACCGATCGTACCCTCGCCGTCACGAAAGTTTCATAATGGCCTGGCGAACAAACGCGTCGAATTAATCAAGAACACCGAATTGAACATCGAACTTGCTTTATCCAAAAGTAGAAATTCTCAACCAGAATTACAGAGCGGTAATATCAGGGATATAGAACATACCAGTCCGAAAAGACAATTTACACAGCCCTGTTCTCCGGTTCATCGATTTATGGAAAGAAATTCGTGCGGAAACATATCAAGGGACGTTCCATTTAAACAGGAACTTTCCAATTGTCCTGATTCACCTTACGTAGCTAGAAGAACACCGCAAAGTTCACCTAGCAGAAGTCTCGTTCATTCTCGTGTACGTGTTTGTCCTACGACTGGTGGAAAAGATAATGGACGAGCTCGTGTACTGTTAAATTGCAATGGAGTACCTCATTCTGGTATTGAAACAACAGAGTGTCAACCATCCCAAGGTTCATTCTCAAATAAGACTACTCAATTTTTTCCGCAACAACAACAGCATAGAGATTCTTCACGACTAACGATAGATAATAGGAAGGATTCGAGAGTTTCAAGATCGATGAAGGAAGAAGGTGTGACTTCTAGTTCGTCGGATTCTGAAGAAAAGTGTGACATCAGGCGGAGACCTCCTCTGATGACGTTCAGGTGGAATATTCTAAGAATCGAAATAGATGCACAAATTTTGATGATTTATTCCTCATTCTATATGTTTGATATATTGTTTCATTATCTTTCATTTCACAGATCGATCGACATGGGCCCGATCAAGGAAGGTTCTTCTTACTGTCCTCAAAGTGAACCAGTTAAAAGAAAGGTTTACGCCGGTAGTGTAACTTACGGTAGGATACAAAAGACATTAGGTCATCATCATCATAATCAAATGTTACTAAGAAATTCAGATGGTGATACGGCCACCGATGACACCGGTGAGCCCTCAAATATTTTCACAAACTTCGTTGTCCCTTATCCGAGAAGATCATTTCTAAACTCTATCGTATCACTGGATTATTCAGATGATTCTCGAAGATCCTTGAAGGAGAAAGTAGCACAACTACGTCAAGAACGTTTAGCTGCGGAATCCAACGCTAATATTCAAGACTCTCAACTATTTCAACAACAGCTTACCCAATTACGAAGACAAATGTTGATGCAAACTATAGAAGGTTTAAAACGTAGTCTGGAAGATCAATCAGCTACATTAAAGCAAACATGTTTAGAGCCTGTACTGTCTGACGAATTGCCTTGAACTTAACACTATGATGCTTATCAATACTACTATTATTACTATTATTTATAGAAAATACCAAATCATCCTTTCACGAATGAGAAAAGCTGAATTTCTTCTCTTCAGCGATACACGACCACAAACTCCGTTGTGTGGTAACTTTGACTATGAACACACATACAGCATTCGACTTTAAAAAAAAAGAAACCCTTGTTTCACAGTCATTACGATGCAACCTGATTACGACTGATGAATTTACAAAATTACTACTGCTCGGGTGCATGCAAGATGATACAAAAGATAAAATATAATAAAAGAAACAATATAATGAGAGTAATATAATCGTGAAAATACTCAAATTTATATAGATAGGTAGATCGTCGATTGATAATTTTAAAGAAAAAAAGAACAAAAATACACTGTCGAATGACGGAGAAAGAAAGAATCTGCTGTAAGTATTTTTCAGGAACGTTCTTTGTATTCTCTCCGAATTTCGTTAGCGTACTTTTAATCATCGAATTGTAACAATATCATTTCACTGAAGATTAAAGGGGATCTAAGATGGCAGAGATAACGATGGAAGAAAAATAATATACTATAGCTGAATTACTACCGAATGCTGTGTGACAACTCTAATGAATTACGCTAAACGAATCGATGTATTTTTCTGCCCTGTCTCTGTAAGTGGTAAGAAGACCCATTCGTAATTGAAAGATGTTGCATAATATTTTGTAGGCATCATTCTTGTTGTCTCTACACACAATTTAAACGACGCTTCAAGTATTTTGATTATTTTCTTTATTTTATTTTTTTTTTGTCTTTTCTTCTTCTTATATATATTATATAAACCTATATATAATATATATTTTCGCTTTAATTTCGTTCACACATTTTGACGATTTAAAAACTTCACAAGATAATATTTCTAACAAGTGTTCGCACATTAATAGGATACATATTATTATTAAACATTTAAATTGAGATTTTTCATAATTAGGTTTTCTTGAACCGTATTAAAGTAGTATGTTCAAAGAGATAAAAGTTAAATTCTAATAAATTTGTAGAAATCTTTGGACTGTTAGTCTAACGGGCCTATTCGGAGGTGTCGCTTTAATCTTTTTAAAAAAACAAGCTTGAGATAAGAAAAATTCCTCTTAAAAAGAAACTATCGTCAAAAAATATTAAATACGAGCGAATACTAAACGAAATATTTAACGAGATAACAAAAAAATAAATAAATAAATGCATGTAGTCTATTCATATAGGAAATATCTAGGAATTCACATCTAGCAGAAACATAAACAGGTAGGTAATAATGAAAAACTATAATAATCAATTAGATATTAGGGAATTCCTTAAATTGTGTACCCAATGAATACGGCCCAAATTTATCCCACAAAAAAAACTTGTTCTATCGCAGAATAAACGCAGTACGCACAATCATTTTGAAATATTTTTGCTCATTGAAATTTTATTAGATTTTTTATCAATATTATTTGATTATCGCGCGCAAATAGATTCTTCATACGTCCTGCAAAAGAGTATAAGTTTTACTTACATTTTATTTTTTCAGTATACTCTACAAATGTATAGTATATATATTAAAAAAAAAAAAAAGAAAGAATCCTACCCGAAACATTTGGTTTCTTTTTCTCACAGCAACTGCATATATATTAATTAAAAAAAAAAAAAAAAAAAAAAAAAAAAACTGTAGAACTAAACGAAGTGGCGTATTGTAATTCATCAACATTACTCATAATGTTCCTATATCTACGATATACATACCTTTAAAGAGTAATATCAATTATTCAGACTGGCGAAATGAACATTGCTGTCGATAGAATAAGCATACTTCCCATTACCATACCAAAGATGATAATCTAGAATAGTACTATAGAATTATTTAGTTTATTAAACAAACAAAATACTAATTGCGCATATACACTAATAACATTGAATCATTCAAAATGATTATTAAAATGTTTATTTCTAATTATGTAGGAAAGAAATTATTTGTATTGCGTTAGAACAAAAATTTGTAAATCTTTACGATCTATCAGAGTCAATTCTTTGGTGCGTAATTTTGCTCGTTAGATAAGAACATAATCGCCGATTAAATGGCCTATCTTAATTTAATCAATGCTACGTCAATGCGTGTTATTAAAAAGTATTGTTATTTAATATCAATGTTCGAATATAATCTTTAAAACATATATTAACTAGATAGATATTATTAAGTAATATTTATTGTAATAAATTAACAAATACAAAATACTCCGGTTATTTCGTACGAAAGGAAAGAAGAAAAAAACAAGGAAAAGCTGATTCAACGTTCTGTGTAAATGTGATATTTACTCTCTAAACAGGATGCACAAAGATTTGACTCTGGTGATTATAAAAGAATAAGATAATAGTTTCAGTCGCAGTGATATTTTTGTGAGAATAGACTGATAGAGTTATTTATTATTGTTAGATTAATACATTTTAGAAATGATTATTTATATGTGATTTATATGTTAAATCTCTTTTTAATGAGCAATGGAATGTAATGCGCACATGATATTTATTTGTGTTAGGTATTAGAAAAGCATAGTAAAGAGAGATCATTAGAAAAATATAGTGTTAGTAAAATTAGAAGTTTAGATAACCAATGATTTAAAAAAATGTCTAGAATATTTCTTTTCATATTTCTTGTCATTTATTTTACGCATATCGCTGAAGAAAAACTTTTTTTAATTGTACATTGTACAACCGGTTGAAAAAATATCCCGGTAATAATAAGAAATATGTTTTACGTTTCTAAGCTAGCTTAGATTATATGAAATAATTCAAACTTTTATACTTACAAACTGTACAGACTTAGTTTTTAATCAATGAAGATTATAATTTTACAAACTACTACGTCAAGATGAATTAATACGTATTTAAAGTAATCATTATTTTAATTAGTTCCATTTAAAATACATTCCAGAAGTATAGAACTTTAAGTACATTATTAATATAATATATATTTCAAATTTAAACAAATTTTCTATTTCAAATTCATTCGTTAATTTTTTTAAATAATAATAATAATAATAATAATAATATAGTTAAAGAAATTTGAGAATGTTAATTTGTGATCATAATTACAGACATTTGTTTTTGGCAACAATTGACAGGTTTGGACATATTCAGAGGAATTAGCAAAATAATTGTTGCGAATGAATATTTCCTCTGTATTCAGCCATTTATAAAATTAAATGGTTTTTTTATATGATTATAAATAAATTATATTATGTCGTTAGACTTATGTGTCTCGATACGATTTATATCCTTTACGATCTCATCGTGTTTTTTTACTGGTAATTCATTTCAATTCAAACATTCATATGTGAGTTAAGAAATTATTGTTTTATTCAAAGACTTTGTACATTGTTAATATAAACGTAAATTTAAATATTTATTTTACGATAATTTTAATTTAATATTATTTTAGAACCATTTTAAATTGCTATTACAAAATATTCATTGTTGAAAATAATACAATAATGAGTATAACGTATAAAAACAATCTAATAATCGTTAATTAAAAACAAGTACATATGTTTATACGTACACTTCATTATCAATAAAAAAAAAGATATGGAAAGTCTAAATAAGAATTAATTAATATTTATATATATATATATATATATATATATATATACATTTATATAAATAGATATTTTTATTTAACTCTTTCAAATTTGTGTTCAATTTCAGTTATTCCAACAGGTTTCTTTATTTTCTCACAATATTCAATCCATTCGTATTCGTATAAATCAACATCCCTAAATTCAGTACCATTGTCGATAGCTTTAGCAATCCATCCTTCTCGTGCAGAAAAATCACATGGTTCTAATCCTCTACAATCTAATGTAACGATATCCTTAAATCTTCCTTGATCATCAGCAGTGAATGATTTAATAGAATCTTCTAAAATAGTCATCGATATCTCACGACCACAAAGCTTGCATTTAGCTAAAAAATGATTAACTGCGTTCCCTTTAGTACTTGGGATGGTATCATCTAAAGAAATAGAACACCATTTCTTTGTTATTTCGCCGCAATTGGTACATTTAAATTTGAAATACCAATTGTGATTATTCCCTGATGATTTCAATTCTTCAATATTCTCCAGCAATACTTTGATTTTCAATGCTATTTTAACCATTTTTTTTTCTTGGTTATAGACAATTATTGAATTTTATTTAGGAACAATTTTTAACACAGATTTAAAAACTAAATCACTTCTTTTTTCTCTTCCTTTTCTTTTATTCTAGATGTTTTAATACTTTTAATATTTCATTTAAGTTCTCTTGTCTTTATTGATATCAACAAATATTTCTAACCTGACAACAATACATGCCAGATAGCGCATGCGTATCAAAATTAGGTTATGTCATAGAGACAGTTTCACTTTAGTAGTAACCATCAAGAGCACAATGAAGTTGTTAAAAAAGGAATTTAATTTTTTTATTTTCTTTATTTATTTTAACAATTTATTTATTGAAATAATTACGCAAGATATTTTAGGATGTGGTGGATTTTTAAAAAGTCACGCCGAGATAGACTTTACCAAAGTTCATATTAAATTGTAAATATACGTATTATTATATAGAGAGGTTATAAAATTATGCATATTATCAAATTAATTGAAAAATTAATTAATCAATTTTTATGTATTAGGTATACCAAAGGTGGTAGTTTAAAAGATGAAACAGAATGTGCACCGAATAATGGATATTATTTTTTACCACTCTACGATAAAGGAGAATATATTTTAAAGGTATACCACATACAGATTTTAAAATCATTTCTTTGACATATTGACTAATATTTTATATTAAAATATTTAATATTAGATAGATCCTCCAAGAGGTTGGAGTTTCGATCCCATGGAAGTTAATTTAAACGTAGATGGTTCTACTGATATTTGCAGTCAAGGAAAAGATATTAATTTTACCTTCAAAGGTTTTGGTATAACTGGCAAGGTAATTTATTCTATTTAAACAATGATTTTATTTGAAAAATAGTGTATCTGTAAATAGTTGTAATAATCATAATGACCTATTCTTAGGTAACTAGTTATAATTCTTTATCCGGTCCAAAAGATGTTACTGTTTCATTATATAATGCTACTGATAGAGAAACCATAGTTAGATCAACTAAGACTGCTGATGGCGGAACATTTTATTTTACGCCTATTCAACCAGGAAAATATATACTCGTCGCATCTCATCCTTCGTATGTATTTTATATTACAACTGTGTTTATATTATACTGGAGAATATTATATCATTGTATTAATCAAGGTGGATAATAAAACAAGGTACAGTTGAAGTAACTGTACAAGAAGGTAATGCTGAACTTCCAGATGGTAGTTTAGTAATATTTGGATACGATGTAAAAGGTCAAGTTACAAGTGAAAATGAACCAGTTAGCGGTGTATCCTTCATACTTTTTGGGGTGAGATTTATCATTAATAAAAACTTTATTTCAATATAAAATATTAATATTTATTTAATTATACAGAATGGGGCTGCTATGAAGTGTGAAACTATACCGGTTAAAGGATTTGAATCTAAAAATCCACTTTGTCATGTTACATCTGATAAAAGTGGAAAATTTATTTTTCCTGCATTGTCACCCGGTGATTACAAACTTGTACCACATTATCCTAGTGCTCACACTAAATTCGATGTTCAACCACCTGAATTGTTGTTCAAAGTTAATCATAACAGTCTGATATTGCCGCAAGATTTTAAAGTTACTGGTTTTACGGTAACTGGCATAGTTCGTATGTCAACAGATGGTAGACCATTAGCAAAAGCAAAAATTATATTCGCTGGAAAAGAAGTAGCTATGACTAATGAAGATGGAAAATATACAGTGGATAATGTCAAAGCTGGACAATATACTTTAAAAGCAGAAGCTAGTTAGTAAAAAATCATTTGTATAATGTATTTTCTATGAAAGTAATACTAACGATATGCTCATGTTTAGGTAATGTACAGTTTGAGGAGAGAACAGTCAAAGTTTCCCCAAGCTCACCCGAATTACCAGTTTTAATACCATTAACATATAAAGTTTGCGGAAAAGTAACATTATCTGCAAAAGGTACTTTACATTTCCGTAAAGTTGCTATACAAAATGTTGCCGGTACATTTCAAAAAGAAGTAGATGCAAATGAAAAAACTGGAGAATACTGTTTATATCTAAAACCTGATAATTATAAATTAAGCGTAATCGTCAGTAATGAAGAAAAAACAAAAGGTTTACAGTGAGTATTTTTTATATAATATATGAATTTGAATTGAAATTAAAAATGAATATTTGTTTCTTTATATTATAACAGATTCTTTCCTTTGGAACAATTTATTGCTGTATCATCCGAATCAATTAATGAAGTCAATTTCCTACAACTGAAAGCAACTTTAATCGGCACAGTCCAATGTTTGCCAGGAATAGATTGCAGTCAAACTTCGGTAACACTTAAAGTACTCGACGGAGTTACAATAAAAACTTACCAAACTAAAGGTGAGATTAAATAACAAAATATAAATAAATATTCCTAATATAAAATGTTTAAATAACAAATGTAGATTAATGTCAAGGTAGCATCGTTTAATTACTTTCAACAATGTGTTTTAAAAAAATAATAAAGCATATTCTTTATACCATTCTTTATAGTACCAGCCATTAAATACATTTGTTATTAATATAATATTTAAATGTAATTGATATTACTGTCTCTGTCTTTGAAGTTACTTTCTTTAATGCAGGTGGTCAATACAAATTCACCGATGTACTACCAGGATATTATGAAGTTTTAGTAGACAATGATGTATTTTGTTGGAAACATAATAATTATAGAATTTCTATAACGTCTGAACGTTTTGAAGTACCTCCTTTCGAACAGACTGGTTTCTCAATTACTTTTATTTCTTCTCATGAAACAACAGTCGAATATGTTGCACCGGGTGAAAGTAAAAAATCATCTTTAGTGTTATCCAAAGGTAGTACAAGACATTGCGTCTCAAAGTCTGGAGAATATAGTTTTACACCTAAAGGTTGTCATGTATACGATAAGGAAACATTTGTTTGGGATACGAGTAATTCATCCCCAATTATTTTAACGTCTACCGAACATCGTCATCTAGGAAATATCATTAGTTCGAGTGCATTGGATGGAGTCAAAGTTAAAATTGAAAGTACAAGCGGCAATATTATGTAAATGCATAAACAATTATTTTCTTAATAATTTGATAATTTATACGTTTAATTTAATACATTGCATTTTTTGATAGAATCGGCCCACTTAAATATATAAAGAAAGGAAATAATTTTAAATACGAGTTTGAATTTACAACGAAGACTGATAACGTTTACATTATTACTCCCCTATCAGATATGCTTTTATTTAATCCACCGTCCGTTAAAGTTCTTGGAGTAAATGAATGTCATAACGATATTGCAACTTTCACCGGGGATTTAGGAGTGGTATAATAATTATTCATATTTAATATAATTTATCGAAACGACGAATAATAAAAAAAGATATCATTGGTTAGATCATAGCAGGAAAAATTTCACCTCCTTTAGAAGGTGTGACGGTACAAATATTTGGCAAGGATAAAGAATCTCCTATGCATACAATTATTACAAAAAAAGAAGGAACTTACAGTGTTGGCCCGTTGGATGGAAAAATAGAATATAGGTAAACATATATTCTTATAAAACATTATTTTATAACACATTTTTAAATTCTACTACATTCATTTTCCAATTAGTGTTACAGCTGAAAAGGAAGGTTTTGTAATAACGGAATCAGACAGTAAAGGAGTATTTTTAGCACGAAAATTAGCTGAAATAATAGTGCAAGTATACGATCAAGCAGATAATTCGTCATTACAGGTAAAATAATCATTTATTTATATTGCAAATATTATTTTTCATATAATAATAACAAATGAAATATTTTGATCGTATTAACAGGGAGTTTTACTTTCTCTCTCCGGTGGGCAAAATTATCGTAAAAATAGTATAACGAGTGACGAAGGAAAATTAATTTTCAATTCATTATCACCCGGAGAATATTATCTAAGACCAATGATGAAGGAATATAGATTTGAGCCACCATCGAAAATGATTAATGTAGCCGAAGGTGCTACTGTCGTTGTAAATTTATTTGGTAACAGAGTTGCATTTAGTGCTTACGGATCAGTAACGTCATTAAACGGTGAACCGGAAGCGGGATTATTGGTTGAAGCTCAAGGTCAAGGAGATTGTTCCAATCTTCAAGAAGAAGCAACTACCGAAGAGAACGGTACTTTTAGAATTAGAGGCCTTCAACCATTAGTAAGTATATTAAATTATTTCGAAAAATAATCAAATTTAAATATATATATATATATATATATATATATATTAATATTAATTTATTATTTGTTTAATAGTGTACATATATATTACGTTTGAAATCTAACGTAGAAGCAAATAGTCATATTCAACGTACAAGTCCTAGTTCATTGATGATACAAACAGATGAAGATATTCACGGACTTAGATTAATCGCTTTCCATCCAATTTCACGTACAGATATTTCCGCTTATGTTATTTCAATTCAACCAGAACATTATCGTACCTTAAAAGTGAAATTATGTAGGGAAGACATGCCAGACTCACCAATACACATATCCAAATTGGATACGCAGCATTTAAATAAAATTAGCAGTTCGTATAACGCAGGATTCCTCGTACACTTTCCATCTTTACAAGCGGATAACAAGAAATACTTCATACAACTGGAATCATCCTTATTGCCTAGCTTGCATAAGTATAAAACTAATCCTGTTTATTTCGAAGCTAATTCTTCGTTCAGATATGTTAAATTAATTTTTAGTGCAGAACGAAAAGTGGATCAAGGAGATATGAATCAAACTTCGATAGTAGCTTTACCATTTATATTGTTAATTACGATTGCATTTTTCAATCGTGAAAAATTGTGGAGCTGGCTAAATACTTTGGTAGAAAGGTGGTCTAAACCTACACCGATTTCTAGAACATCGGTTCAAGCGATCCCCATAGATCCAAGAGCTGATGATATTATTGTTGAACAAATAATGAACATTAACAAAAGAAAAACAAAACCAAGAAAAGCATAACATTCTAAAGAACTTTTGTTTCAACATTTTACACAAGAATGATGTTCCAATCTGTGGATCTCATTTTCATTTATGTTCGCTCCTATTTTGGATTAGTTACTACATGGATTATTCTAAAAACAACATCATTGTAAATTTTGATATATTAATATTAACGATTGCAAGAGAATTTTGTAGAATTTTCATAATATTAATCGCAAATGAGTTGATAATGTAATATAAGATCAAATCATCACATAGAATATTTTATAAATATATGCAATTTATAAATTATATAATAAAATATATATGTATATATATTTATTAATATATATACATATATTTGTATACATAGAAACAAAAAGGTTGTATTAAATGATAATAATAATATTGAATTAAAAAATTGTTCTTGTTTGAATGTTGTTATCGTATAAAAAGTACTGAAATTAAATTAAATACAAACATATAACGTTGTTTTATCAGGTAAAATTAAAGCCAAAAATGAAACTATTTTTAAAGTATATTTAGTAATACTATCATTTTTAAAAATGTTTTACATACATAGATATAATTGTATACATGATCCATATGTGATGCGACGCAAGTCTTTAATTTACCTTTACGATAATTTGCAATGTTTTTTTCCCTCACTCGTAGGTATTTAAGGAATGAAATATGCCTATATATAAAGAAAAGAAGATAAATCATTGGTAAGATAACTAAATTAAAAATGATAAAATTAACATTTTCTTTAAAACATACCACAGGATTTGCGAAGTATAAACATTTATTAAAATTGTAGGCCAATTCGCATCTGTCAGCACCAGCTGAAAATAATATATTATCGTTCTTGTATACAGATATTGAAAAACATTAACATTTTCATTTGAATTAATCAATTACTTCTGAGATATACTTACTGATATCACGACATTCATCAACCATATCTTGAGCCAAAGGTTTCCATACTTCCGGTATAGACATTAACAACATTTTGAAGTTTATTTTACTATCTTTGGTAAACTGATAATAAAAAGAAAAGTAAGTTTCATCGTTCATGTTATTAGTATATTATTTAATTATTAAATAATTTTAAATTGTACAATAATTTCTCTTACCATATTAAATTTCTCTAATACGCATTTAAAATAGCAACCAAGTTTATCGTCGTGGGTAAAGTATCCAATTTCTGCCTCGTCAATGATATCTACGATTGAAATAATACAAAGAATATTATTAGATTATTAAGTATGAAATTTCCGATTTCGAATCGAAAGTAATCGGAATAATCGGATGTTTCATACTTAATTACCTAACATATTTTTTTTTTTTTAAATATATTATAATAATTTTAATATATAGTCTAGATCATCTGATCTCAAAGAAATTGTTTGTATACTGAAAATAATATTAACATACATACCTTCTGTGAGTCCTATTTCAGCGAGACATTTTTTACGTTGAGGTGCAGTGATTTTCCTCAAATCCAATTGAGCCTGACGTATAAAATAAAAAATAAATATCCAAAATAATATAAAATTTCACTCTCGTTTTAGTTACAATCAAGAAAAAAAAGAAGATAAAATTACGCTCACCTTAACTATTGAAGAAGTGAAGATAGTAGCTATAAGAATCAAAACTAATAGTTTCATTTTGAAAATTAAAAGAAGACAAAAGGACTTGATTGGAGTCTACTGCAGAAACAAAATCGGAAACTAATGTGGATGATGGCGTTTTATATGTACTTCTTATAACAAAAGTGGGAGTTTTACATAATACAAGTAGAATTTACAGAGGTGAGAATTTATTTTTCTTTTATTTTTATTTTTTTTTAAATTATTTGATCTCTTCTGTTAAAAGTATAGAGTATTTAGGTGCTATTAAGAGTCACTTATAGGTGTATAATTATCAGGTAGAAGATTCGCTCGCATAAGTATTTCATATTTTCCTACCGGAAAATTAACCGTGATAAACGTTTATCTTCCAAATTTGAGATTCCTCCTGATCTCTATGATCGTTCTTAATTGCATCTTTGGTTACGATATAATAGTTACGTTCGATAATATGTCTGACCATATAATTGTGTCCTACTACTTGCTAGGATTTCATAATAGCATGTAATGAATCGACCAGAAAGTTCGTGCCAATTTATAAATGTATACGGCACGAATTTTTCGTTGATTCAAATACGTGCATTTATTTGTTTGCATATTTACGTTTGATTGAACAAAAGTAATAGATTAAACAAAAAATATAAAACAAAGTTAAAAATGACCAATTGTTGAAGACATACATACCCAATATGGAGAACACCAAATCAATTTTTATGTAAACAAAATTTATTTTTATTATAAAAAGTAAAATATTTATTGAAATACAAAATGCAAATAAACCAAAAAAATGTACAGATTTAATAATATATTTTATATTGGGGTGTTCCATATTAGGTACATTTACCCTATATCTATACATACATATACATATATGCACATGCATGTGTGCGAACGAATTGCTGCTATTAGCCCACGTTTATCACGTTGATCGTGATAAGTCGAGTTTTCAATTTATCAACACATGCCGCTCGTGTTCTACTTTGTATGCGAGTAGCCCCAGTTGACAATTGATGACTACAACAGACCGATTTGAAAAGGCCGGTCTAGGTGACGATGCCTTTATCAAATCGATTATTATTAATGATCATGATCCGGCTCGATCTTTGAGATTGCACGGTGAAATAACTCGTTCGTTCTTCTTTATCAAGCCTATTTGTTCTTCTTCTTCTTTTACGTATGTACGAGTTATATAAATAAATACGTAAGATAGTGGTAATGAAATCTCTCAGTGAGGTGCAATTATTAAAGAAGATTTATTTTTTTTTTTTAATATATTTTATAAAGTATTAGAACTTACGGTGTATACGAGACAGTTATATGAGAATGTAAAATCACTTGATTGTATAAATCTCAACACATTCGGCGATATCGTTTCTTTTTAATATTTTTATAACTCATCTTTGATCGTAGTGCTCCCTTAGGATCGATGAAATTTCATTAGAATAGATAATAGGTCTAAAAACACACGCGAATTTGTAGTAAATTAATGAAAGAAAATATTTCAACGTTTTAAATATACTTAGGGTTATTTACAAAATTTCGCACACAAATTGTCCTGGTATATATATACCTATTGTGTTTTTTTTTTTTTTAAATAAAAATATAATTTTTCAATTAAAATACTTACTCTCGGAGATATTTTTGCATAACACATATTAAATTCGTACGCGTATTGACACTTATCACCCTTGGCTAAAAAATATATTAAAAATGAATTACGAATGAATTAGAAAACAGATTTAAGAGGTGTAAAAACAAAAAGTAAAAAATTAAAGATCAACATGAAAATAAAATAATTGAAAAATGTTTAAACGCATTGTTAACTCCAACGCAACGATTATAATCTTACGAAATGAATAAAATAGAAGTAACAAAAAGAAACAAAATCAATGTATATTTACCCAAGTATTTACCGATCAGCTTGCAATCGCTAATTCCTTTCAAAACTTCCGCCCTGTAGGCTGGCATTCTTTGGAAAAATGTTAGCATACCATTCAAATTTAATTCCCCTTTATCGTCGATTAGACCAAATTGTTCCCAGAGGCAATACATGTAACACTGCAATCGACATATAACAGAATTATCTCGATGTAACTTTGAATTATTCAATTAGTCTCTCTTTCTCTCTTTTATTATCATCATCATCATCATTATCATCATTATCATCATCATCATCATCATCATCATCATTATCATGATCATCATCATGATTGTTAAGTGCATTACTTTCTTTGGACATTCACCTTTAATTCAGGCGTCTCCGGCCACTTATCGTTTCTCACCGCTTCAATGTCCTCTTAAAAATTCAAATCAAACGCGATCGAATCAAAATAATAAATCGATACTTTATTTTTACAATTAATACAAAAAAATTAAAAAAGAAAAATTATTCAAATAAAATTTGGATCATACCTGTAGCTACTCCTGTTTGTGTCTGACAAGCATTCACTACGCTAACCGCTGTTGCGATCATTTCATCGGAAACGAAGCTTGGTCGTTTCTAGGGAACAAGTTAACGCTAAATTTAATTTTTAAATTATTTTTAAAAAGAAGAAGAAGATATCCACATATAACAATTTTAAAATAACAAAATTAATAATTATAGTAATAATTGTCCCTGTATAAAAAAGAGGATCAAACTTGAATAAAAATAAGTCAGATAATTATTAATCATTTTCTAATTTTCAACAATATAAAAAAGAAAATAATAATTAAATGAAAAATAACATTGTCGTATATAAAAAAAAAAGATATAAATTAAGAAACAAATAAGATAAATAGTCCAATAATTTGCATATCATACGAAACATGCAATTAAAAAAAATAAAAGAAAATTATTTTTATAAAATAATCCAGACGTACCCCGCAATGAACGTAGGATGTCTCAATGAGACAAATAAGCAAAATAATGATGAGTTTCATCCTTGGCTTTGATAATCCCGCGTCTCTCCTTCAACAACCTTTCTTCAAAAGATCGATTTTTCTTGGCGTCGGTCGATCGTAAAAGGGGATGCTAAGAACAGGACAAATCGTTTTCCCAATAATACAAAAATTCAATTTTGATTAAAAATAAAATCCGAAAGAAGGAATGTGTAAATCTCACTTGCAATTAGATTTCTTTGGATTTTTGTTTGTTGAATTTTTTTTTTATTTTTACCCGCCTAGAATACAACGAACGTATGTATGTAAGTGACTGCGTTTTGCTGGCTGACACAACCGTCAAGCGCGAGGGTGGAACTGATGATAGGCGTGATAAGAGAGATTGGGTGAGGTGGTATCCCAGTTCGGGGGTCGAAGGGAGGTACCTCTGGAGACGCATAGAGAAAACGCCAGATGGAGGATGCTGCGTTCGCGGACATTTGGAACACTTTGATAAAAAAGATATAAATGGAAAAAAAAATGCAACCCATACTCTTACCACCCTCTTCTCTAGTAACGCTGATAGACGCTCCAATAATTTTGTTAGAAAAAATTTGATCAAAGGAATGATATATTTCTCGATTTATTGATCCTTTGCAGATCTATTGGATAGTCAAGAAAGTTCATGTCGTCCCTAGATGTATGCATTATTTATTTCTATTAATTAAAACGATTTTGGAATTTTCTTGATTAGTCAATATTTAAATAGTATAATCCCTGTAACAGAATTGGTGGTGTCTACATAAAATAAGTCATTACTACTTAAGTCTGAACAAAATGACTGCTGACTACTTAACCGCTAGTTACCGAGGAGAACAGTGTTACAACTCATATTACGCATATCTTTGCCTACGTATGGGTTAGAACAACGTATCTAACAATATGAGAAATTATTTTTGTAGGACAGATTCGTAACACGGTCTCTTTCGATTCTAGGCCAGAGTCTTTGATGCATAGTTACATTTGATCGGCGGATGCTACCAGTTTACGATCCCTATCCTCCATAATGTATCTTGTTCGACTGCGCTCCGACAATCAAATAAGTAAATACTTTGCCCCGTTTTTTTTTCTTTTTTCTTCTTTCATTTTGTTAACTATTCGAATATAAAATTAGATTTAACCAAAACCGAGAATCTCCGATTATTAGTTAACTTTCTAAATTTAAAAACATATATTAAATTTCTCTTTATTAATATTCTATCAGGAATTAAATCTACGGATAATTATCGAATTATTTTCAGATAATATATCGGAACGTTATCTTTTTTATTTAACATCTGTTACGCTTTCTTTTCTTTTCGATACAATTAATTTTTTATATCCATTTAAATGTTAATATTATTATAATAAAAATCAAAACAAAAAAATATATTAAATATATAGGAAAGATTATTCTACCAGTCAATAGAATTCCAACGAAGGTAAATGTGTATATATGTATGTATATATGTATAAAACTGAACCAACCTTGAATAACTCTCTTGGTGTGTACAGTCGCCAGTAAAATTATTGACCAATTGATCGTTCAATCATATTATTTTGATCGCAAACGATCGATGAAAAAAACAATAAAAATGAAATGATTTAATATCATAGAAATTTATTATCTTTAACTTTTCTCATAACATTGTTAGTCAGATCGCTATTATATTTTATTAACTACTCGCATAATTTACTTCAACGTTACCATGGACTGTACTTTTCCCGTCAATCGCAGGTACAGTCTACGAACGAATTACTATTGTCGTTCTTTCTAAAATTACTATTTTTTTAAATAAATCATCGATAATGCAAATATTCAAAAAAATATACTTCAAAATAAATAAAATGTTCTTATAAAGATTTAAAATATATTTATTACATTGTAATGAAAATAAAAACGAATAAAAAGATTGGAAAATTAAAAAATCTAATTCAATTTATTGGACAATATATTTTCATCGGTGACTGTACGGTCGATGTCGTACAGTCATTCGAACGAACTTTAATTGACGTCTCGTCAAATACATCTTCGTTTGTTTAAATTAATGCAAAGAGTGAATAGTTAAATAATAAAAAATAAACTATCACGTGATAATAAAACATAAGATGTAATTTCACGTATAACAATCATGCAATCTTCTCAATCACCAATAACGTTAAATTCGTACATTTGGAGGTTAGTTCGTAGCGTGACAAAATAATCTCCACGGAGACTGTACAGCTGAAGTTGTATTGACCGCGGTGTTTTCTCCGCGAGGATACGTTTCATCGAAAGAAAAAAAGGAAAGGAAAAAATACACGCATACACAAACGTGACAGAACAGAACAGAAGAAGAAAAAAAAGAGAGAAAGAAAGAAAATAGTAAAACACAGTGGTATATACTTTAACCGGTTAAATGTAAAAGCCCGATCACACACACACACAGAAAGATTGTCTACGTTGTGAGATGATTTTAGTGCGCGTTAAAATGTCCGATAAGATTGACGTGAATTAAAAAGAAAAACAAAAAGTATTCTTCCTTTTTTATTTCGATTTATTTATTTATCATTTCGACGTCTGTCTGTCAAAGTTTCGTCTCAAATCATCGAAGCGCAGAGAGCATCACGATGACGAAAACGAAAAAGAAGAAATATTTCATAATTCATTTTATTGCATCCAAGTGACAATGATGTTTAGATTATCGCATAAGTATTCGAATTTAATTATAAGATACATGATACGCGATTTGCATTATCTATGTCATCCTTATTTTCGAACGATAAGGACAAATTCGGATAAACTTGTTGTTCTGGTGATATGTACAGCCATTTGTCACGTGGTTCCCTCCTACTTTTATAATACGTCACTTGTCGCGTGAAATTTGAAATTTTTTCTCCCACTAACGTTATCTCCCTTCTTTAACCCTTTCTCTTTTTCCTCTTGAAATTATTTAAAAAGAAAGTTAATATAACAACAATGGGTAAAACAAGAGGGGTGCATGAAACCACCCCAGAATTAAGAAACCGAATGGTTGGAATGTACGAGGCTGGTTTGGGATTAAGAGAAATTGCTGCTGCTGTTAATTGTTCGGTAAATTTTCTCTTATTTGTTTATAATATATTATCATTTTTCTTATTTTTTTTATTAAATATTATATGTATTTCATTTAACAATTTGATTTTATTCTATTCATCTAGCAACGTACAGTCAAAAGATGGCTCAATCGATTCGATAAAGAAGGCAATGTGGAAACCAGAGAACGTTGTGGTCGTAAGAGAGCTACAACAGCAGAACAAGATGAAGCGATAATCAAGCTTGCTACCCAAACACCTTTGACTGCTGCTAAAGCTGTACTTCCAGCTTTAGGACTCACCTGTTCTGTTGATACTGTACGAGAAAGATTGCATAAAGCTGGAATTCATAGTTGGACGCCGTCTAGGAAATATATGCAAAGGATTCCACTCGGGTTAGTTTCTATATTGTAATATTTATTGATCTATTGAAAGAATTATTTTTGTTATTTTATTTCATCTGATTTTGGTATGCAATATTTTAGAAATGATGCAGATGGTGCAGCTATTCAACAAGCTGTATGGAGACCTACAGGTACTCAATTGGGAAAAAAGAAATCTAATAAAGATTCCACCAAGAACGACAAAAGTATACAAAAAAAGAAAAATCCTCCACGTAAAGTTAGAACCAGAGATATTTATGTCGGCGATGGTGCACCTGTAGAAAATTTAAAACAATCTACTGAACAGCAGCAACAGCAACAACAAGAATTTGGATTCGTGCAACAAAATATTCCTCAAGAACAAACCAATGAATTACAAAATACTACTCAAGCATTACCTGACAATCAAACAGAATTTAACAATGGATTGACTATGAGTCAACAACCGCAACCTATGTATCAACATCCTAGTATGAATATCGCACAAAATAATTGGCCCCTCGATCTTGTACAAGGCAGCCATCATTATCCACAAGTATGACTTTTTTTTTTATATTGTTATACCAATTTTTATAATGTTGTACAATGTATTTCATTGACGATAAAATATTTTCTTTTATAAGGGTCAACCAACTACTGTAAATCATAAACCGATGGCACCTCAACACCAACTTCAAGAGCTCCATAGTCAAGGAGAGCAACATCACATGCAACAAGTGCAGCAACAGCAGGCTCAACAAAGATTGCAGGAAGATGCCAGTATTCATCATTCGAAATTTGATTCTCAGCAAGCACAAATTCAAGTGGATCATCAGGCCCAACAACAGCAGGAACAAAACCTACAATCAAAATTATCTAATCCTGTGAATAACACAAGTATCGGTTCGGATAGTTCAAATTCTTGTAGTTCTCTTGAAAGTAATCAACTATCGAATACAGATAGTGTACAAGTTGATGATATGTCAAAAGGAGAAAGTAAACATTCAGAAAGACAAAAGAGAAAAAAGAAAGGTGGTAAAGCAAAAGGGACGCTGGAAACTAGTGTAGAAATTAGAAACCGTATGATCGGAATGTCGGAAGCAGGACTATCTACATTATCCATTGCATTAGCAATTGATAGATCGGTAAATTTAATTATAAATATATTCTATATTTATTTCATAAAATCTTTGTATATTTTAAAGATTTTTTAATTATATATATATATATATATATATATATATATATATATATATATATATATATATATATGTATTTAATAGGAGCGTACTGTTAAAAGATGGCTAGAACGTTGGCATAAAGAAGGAAATGTACAAACAAAAGAAAGAAAAGGCCGTCGTAGAATTACAACTAAGGAACAAGACGAAGCTATAGTCGCTATGGCTACTCAAAATCCATTAACTGCAGCAAAATACGTGGCTCCTGCTTTAGGATTGAAATGTAGTGTAGATACAATTAGAGAACGTCTTCATAAAGCAGGAATACATAGTTGGAAGCTTGGAAAAAAACAAGGGTAATTATATAGTGTTAATAATAATATCCGAAGTTTTCATTATTTATATTTCATTAAAATTTACATATAAATATATACAGTACTAATAAACAATATTTGGTAATATTTTAGAGAAGGAAATGCAGTTCATACAGTTCATCTTTGGCAAGCTAGCGGTAATCGTCTTAATAAACCAAAAACTCCTGGAGATAAGAAAAAGAAATCGAATGATAATAAAAAAAGAGATCATTCAACGAGTAATATACAAAAACGAATATCTAGGAAAAAGAAATCTGATCCTGTTCCTTTGAAAGTTGTACCACCACCACCAACAAATATGGTTCCTGAGCCAACTCCTATGCCTTTTCATAATCCGACAACAAGTGAGTTAAATTGAAGAACGTTCAATAAATTTTATTTTACGTTAGAATATATAATTATTCAATGATATTATGTTTCAGTGCCAAATTATGTTGCTAGTAGTAACATATTGCAGCCCGTTCATAACATCTCAGCTCCTCCACCATCAATTCCTCAACCGCAACCACCACCACCACCACCTCCAGGTCCACCACCAGGACCACCATCAATGCAACCAATGGGTCCTATAATGCAACAAAGACCAGATTGTAGATTAGCTCCTATTGTTCCACCTGTATCTACTCAAGGTAATTCCAATGCAGTTTATGCATCATGTTTGGTGGCGAATAATAATCACACAGGTCATATGGAACAACCTGATCCTTTAAATTATGAACCGTACATTTGGAGCTTTTAAAATACGTAGTATCTTTTACTATAAGTTTGTTAATATTTATATATTTCTTTACTTATAGCGAATCTCTTTCTATCTCTCTCTCTCTCTTCCGATTAGATCTCACTAATTTTATATTTATACGTTATATTATTATTTGCTATGGTTACTGCCTTTTTAATTAATAGAAAAAAATGAAGAAACACGAAGTATTTAAATTATAAATTTATGTAACTTCGGACTTTTTGAGAATTTACAAACTATTTGAATCTTTAAGTATTCCATACATTTGCAGTGATAAAAAGAAACGAAATACATCATCAAAATGAGATGTTATTGTAAATATTTTGTAATAATGTAAATGTAAATGTGCCATTTTAAACAAGGAAAAAATCTAGCACACGTGAGTAAATATAATATAATATACCAAATCTATTAAAAAACAAATCTTTAAAATATTTCTCTTAAAATAGCGAATTGTCGTAATGAAGTTAGACTACATAATGTATAAATCATTTTTTTAAATTATGTATATATAACATAAAATATCTATTTAAAAATTATGTAAGAGGAATATTTATTTTAAAAACTTGTATTGCATAATTTTTAAGATAAATAATAGTTAAAAGTAATTATAAAACTAGTTGTTCCTCTTAGAATATTATATAAATATATATCGTAATTAATTGTGGTATATATACATAAAATTACAAATAATTATACATAATATTAGTTTTTTTACATTTTAACTTTAAATAATAAAGCAATATGATATTTTACAAATGTTACAAGGTGGGTAGAAATTTGTATCAAAACTAGAGTACAATCTGGTATATTCCAGTTAATTAAATGTGTATAAATTTGTAAAAGTTAATGAATAATAGGATAAAAAAGTATTACAATTTAAACACTATATATGTTTGCAGGCGCATTCAATTTTATTCAAATTTAAAATCAAATTATTTTGTATTGGTGATATGTGAACATTCTAATATGGTTTTTATTTCTTTTAATAGATAATTTATATATTAAACATTAACATAAAAAAAAAACAGTATTCTTAAAAACGTCCATATGTAATACTGACAATGCATATATAAGTTAATATATATATATAATTGTGTAAAAGAGAACTACAGTATTTGCATGTCCATCTTATATTATATCAAATCCAGTGTTTCTCACATTCGATTAGGATTTTTAGAAAAACACTGTGCAACGGTATACTGTTTAAGTATGCAGAAATGTATAAAAATGAGATTTAAAAAAAAAAAAGAAACATTCTCAATTATCGTATACAATCTGACAAATAAATATATCATATTATATTTTGTTACACGCATGGTGATTTTGATAATGCATAAAAGAAAATGAAAATTGCATTATTTATTATTGCTATAAAACTAATAAAAGAGGTCTCTATATATTTACATATATCTCATCCGATTACAACAGTTTATATTTTTTTTACAGATTACCTACATGAATATAAAGTACATCTCATATTCAAAAAATTATAATATAGTTAAAATTTTTACTTTTTTTAATTACAAAATATTCTTAAAGAGATTTCCAGGTAGACAATATTTTCAATTTTCATTATTATGTAAGTTCCCATATTTGTTTAACATTGCTTATAACTTTTTCTGGATCATTTTTATGGAACATAAAGAACCCTTGAATTTGAGCAGGACTAACGTTTTTCTTTTGAGCCATCACTTCGTTAGCAAATTGTTTTGCCATATCATTCGTTACGTTTTCAGGTGATTTATAAAATTTTAAGAACATTTGTTCGACTTGAGAACCACTGCACCAACCTAATAAAATATTTTACATTATTTTTCTATTTCGAATTTTAATACTTAAATATTTAGGTATATACATTAATCTTTGAATATGTACCAATATATTCTTTGACGTCAACTCTACCAGGTCTCACAAGAGCAGGATCTAAACGTTCGAGATAATTCGTTGTCATAAATAAAATTCTTGCTTCAGTAGATGCAACGCCATCCAAACAATTTAATAAACCACTAAACGTAACTCTGTTTAAACCTTCGTACGCTGTTTTAACTGTAATTATAAACAAAAGTATAATGTAACATGATATATTCAAAGTTATAATTAAATTAATATTAGAATAATATTAGCAACTTTACCTTCTTTAGATTCTTCTCTACTAGTAAATGCAGCATCAATATCTTCAAGAAGAATAATTGTTTGTTGCGGAGCAACTGCTAATAAATGATTTAATCTATCATCTGTTAAGCCACGTTCGGACAAATTTAAGACACATATACCACGTTCTAACTCTCCAGCTAATGCAGTTATGTAAGATGATTTTCCACAGCCTGGTGGACCATGCAATAAATATCCTCTCCTATATGGAATTCCTGTATACAAAAAAGAGTAAAAGATTTACATTTTTTCTTTAGAATAAAATGTTTAATTCTCTTCTTACCTCTATTGCTATACCATGAAGGAGTACTGATAAAATCTTTACAATCATTTAATATCCTTTCAGATATTCCAACATCTAAGACTACTGATGTTAACGGCCTTTTCTTTCTAGGATGTCCAAATTGTCTCCACTCGCTGCCCATCGCAACATACATTATGGTTTTTCCTTCATGCTCCTTTAAAGCCAATTGTCTAGCTATGGAAAAGAAATTTATTACTAAATTCTTAAAATTCTTTAAAGCTTTAATAATTATAATATAGAGGAATTCAACCTTCTTCAAGAATATTAAAATATAAACTTCTATCTCTTCCTAATGCTGTAAGTTGTACCGTTTCCCATGGAATACCCATATGCAAATCTAACGTTTGTTGTTCTCTTGTTCTTTCAACTCTAATCCAATTACCTCGATAGCTGTAAGTTAATCATTTATATTAATAAATTCCATGAATAATCATATTAATAAAACTAGATGTATTATTAAGGAAGAAATTACTTACTTAAAAAAGTGTGTTCCGATACTAGGTATGAATTCATATTTAGTTTTAATGTGACCAGTTTCTTTTTGTTCAAAGCTCGTTTCAACAGACAAATGTTGCGTTTTAGTAGCACCTCTATGTGTGATCCATTGCAAGAGCCATTGATAACTTTTGTCTCGACATGGAACTTCCAAAGTAATCATATAATGTCGCCTTTATCATATAAAATTACTAAAGTATCATATAAAAAAAATGTCAACGATATAAAATTTAATTTTCATTGAATTATTACCTAAAGAATATCATTCCAGCTTGCATTCCTTTTCTTAATATAGCAGCCCCAGCTCCTACACCAAAGAGACCAAAACCAGCACCAAAGTAAGGATTCTCTGATAGAGTATGAATGTAATCGACAATTGTCATTTTGATATACTATATTGTTCAATCTTAATTGAAGACACTAATTATACATATATTACTTGTTTTATAACTGAAAAGTTATTTTGTTATAGGTTATTTACAGTATTCACACAGATTTTCCTTTTAAAAATAATATATTTTAACAATATAACAATGACAATCTTTTCTAATTGCTGTATAATAATTCAACAATGTATTTAAATATAATGTATTGTATAACAATTGAAAAATACTTAATCAGTCGATAAAACGCATGAATGTAATGAAAATAATTCTACGATGTACTATTTCAATGATTCAATAGTATTTACGTAAAACGAAATGTATCAATGATTTAATGTATCTACGGTGTAATTCATCAATGCATTTCTATCATTGACGAATTATTTGGTAGATACTATAAATCATTGATGAATTATTTCGTAGAATCGTTTTCATTCAACTGATTATTAAATCATTTATCACGATCGACAGTAAAATATTTGTGTTATAACTATTGATCATTATTGAATTAAATTTTATTCAATACTAAAATGAATACGTCATGTGTGTGTATATATGTGTGTTCAACACATACATCCGTCCATCTTACGTAGAATTTCTGTGTATTCTGAAGTGACACGTGCATTACGTGGATTGGTCATTATTATAAATGTCTTCACGATAATTAATACAGTTTATAATCAACATTTAAGGGTATGGCAAATATTCCACAATTGTTTTTATTGTAATATTTCTTAAATAGTTATTTATTTGACATGCATATTCATGGTGTATACTTTGATGGTGTCAGTTTTGAAATAACAAATTTTTATTTATTTATATAATTTTGTATTTATAAATATTTGTTTTCTCTTTAAAATATATAAGATTTTTATAAATGTAATTTATAGGTTACTTTAAGTTTTATTTGCTATTTATTTATTAATGTAAGTTTTCTTTACAAACAAAGGACTTAACCTCTACATTGTTTGACGTGTTTATAAACGTATAAATGATTTATTAATTATTTGCAATTTATTGTTATAATAATTGAAATTTATGTATGATTGAAATTATTACTGTCATTATGTAATATATCTGTTTTAGATGTGGATACTAGTATTTTTTTATTCATTACTTTTGTGCTCAAAAGGATTAAAAGCGGATAAAAAAGTAAACAAATATGTGACAACGTTGATTGATGCAAAATGGAAGGAAACTCCATTATTTTTAGAAGCAGCTGAATATCTCAATGATGAAAATCCAAATTACTTTTGGAAATTCATCGAAGCGTATTCTGAAAATGTTGCATCCATACAAAATGGTAATTGACAAAATAATCAACATGCTTTATAATTAATTATATTATTTTAATCTGACAAATGTTTTACAGGTACAGAAAAAGATAATTATGAATTAATTTTGAAGTTAGCTGAAAAGCATTTATCTCCAGCGGAGATTGCAGTTCTTAAATTAGGACTGTCATTGCGTATTTATTCTACCCGAGTTGAAATGTTTTCGCAAATGGCAGAAAACAAGAATGTTTCTACTTTAGATTGTTATAACGTAATCGACATTGGTGGAAAATTTACATGTTCCATCTTTGAAGTAAATGAATTAATCGCTAAGGTAGTTAAAACAGTTTCATTGAACATCGTGTGGAATTGCTATATGAATTTATATGCTATATTTTCATCAAATATGACACAGGTCTGCGTGTTAAATTATAATGCAAGAGATTAATGTTCCATTTATTTTTTTTTAGGATGAATGGACTAAGAGAGATACTTACAGTATAGATCATTATTATTTGGGATCTCAAAAAACTGATAAAGTTATAATAATGTATGGTCAAGTTGATTCTCCAATGTTCATGAACTATCACACGAAATTAAAAAATATAGCAGATACACAAGGAATCAATTATATATTACGTTACTACGTAAAGGTAAAAACGAAATTTAATTGTAGTTAATAAAAAACAAAATAATCTTTGTATTATTTCTCACATGTATTTTTTAATTACAGGATAGACTAGATAGGAAATTACGGTTATCCGGTTATGGTGTAGAATTACAAATGAAATCAACTGAATATAAAGCTACAGATGATTCAGATATTAAAGATAATACTAGAAAAGGATCCGAAACAAACAACGATGGAATTGAAGAAATAGATGGAATTAATTTCGTTACTTTAAAGTATTTATTAGAATTTATTTGATTGATATATAATAAAGTATATATTGTATACATTTGGAATACTATTAATAATTTATATCTTTTAGAACATTATATCCAGATAAACAGGCTGAATTGGAAGAATTACAAACACATTTGCTTGAAACGAGTCATGAAATTGGGGCATTAAAAGTATGGCAGTTTCAAGAATTAAGTCATCAAGCAGCTGAGAGAATAATGAACTCTCCTACGGATGAAGCTCTTAACGTTTTAACAGACATCGCTCAAAATTTTCCTATGCAAGTAAGATTGAATATTTGATTAATAATAATTATTATATCGATACGTGTTTCGTATGCTATACAAAAACGTATGTTGTTTTAGGCCAAATCATTGATTAGAACAAAAGTAAATAATGAAATGAAAAAGGAGATGAAACTAAATCAAGATATATTTTCTGGAAGTTTAAGTATACAACCGACAGACACCGCACTCTTTATTAATGGTTTATTTTTCGACTTAGAAGCTATCGACGTACTTACACTTCTAGAGGCTTTGAGAGGCGAACTGCGTGTAATGGAGGCACTTCATAAAATTGGTAAAATTTAAATATATTTTTGCATATGCATAATTTTAAAAATTTACTTAATGTATATAGTTATATTTTCTTTCTTTTTGTTTTGTTTTATAGGATTGAATAGTAAAAACATGGGAAAACTTTTAGCTCTTGACTTATCAAGTAATGTAGATAATCAAGAGTTTGCTATGGATATTAGAGATTCAGCTATAATTTGGATAAACGATATTGAAAGTGATGCTCGTTATAGCAGATGGTCACCTGCATTGACTGAATTATTAAGACCAACTTTTCCAGGAATGCTTAGAAATATAAGACGAAATTTATATAATTTGGTAAATTATTTGAATCTCTAAATTAAAAAATTTATAATTTAATAAATATACATATATATTTTGTATTATTTTCAGGTATTAATTATCGATCCTTTAAATGAAGATTCAATGGCCTTAATTTCATTAGCATCATCTTTGTATACATATGTTGCTCCTTTAAGAATAGGATTCGTTTTCATAACTAATTATGATACTTCTGTTACTGGCTTATCAGATGCGAGTGTTGCAGTGAACAACGCTTTCCATTATTTCATAGAAAGCAAAAGTGCTAAGGAAGCATTCGAATTTTTGGTAAAATTTTAAATAATTCATCGATTAATTTTAAGTAATTTGATTTTATTGAGAATAATTAAGTAACACGAATGAATTTGTTTCAGTTAGGATTGTATATCGGATCTTATCCCATAACTGTGGACATTGTTAAACAAGCTATAAGAAAAATAGATTCTTCTGCTAATATAAATTACATTCTTAGCGAAGAATCAGAATATGACGTTGGTCGTCATTTGGCTAGCGATTTTGTTAAACGATCTGGTTTTAAGAAATTTCCGCAAGCGTTACTTAATGGCGTACCATTACCAGCTACTCGATTAAATGCTGATTTATTTGAAGAAGCAGTATTAAGTACTATTGTAGCGCAAACACCTGCCTTACAAAAAGCAGTTTATCGCGGTGAAGTTACACAAGGAGATGATGTTGTTGATTTCATAATGAATCAACCTAACGTTATGCCACGGTAATATACTACGCTCTTAAGATTGTCTTAGAAAATAAATAAAACTATACACACTATTTTTATAGATTAAACGAACGTATCTTGAAAATAGATAAAAATTCTTGGTTGAATTTAATTGGAACAGTTCCCAAAGATAACGATTATACTAAATGGACTCCCCAAGATGCATCATCTTGGCTCATGGAAAAAATGAAATATTTATTTGTATCTCGTCGAAGCAGTTTGCATCATTTATATTCATTTTGGATCGTAGTTGATTTAAAATCAAAGTCGTCAAGAACATTGCTCCACGAAGCTCTTATTTATATAGTATGCAAATGTTTTACATAATTACTGTGAAATTTATAAAAATGTATTTCTGAATAAGTATTATATCTAATTAAATCGTATTTTATATAGGAATCAAATCCAGATGCAAGAATAAGCTTAATCATCAATAATAATGATGTTGATTTTGAATATGATTTAAATAGAATTGCACTTGCTGCTTTAAATTTATTGCCCATAGATAAAGCTTTACAAGTAATGCACAAAATAGTCAAAGAAGACTTCGAATCGCTTGCAGAGGTTGGTCTAGAATTTTTATTTTTTAGTATATATATAATATATCCTAAAATATTTAATAATATTGCAGTACGAGTTAATTAATGAACACTTTGAAAATGAAGACGAGTTATTAGAGTTCCATACGTACTATTCTAAACAAGTTTTAGGATTAGAAAAAGGAGCCATAACTGTTGTATGTAATGGACGAATGATTGGCCCCTTAGATACTAATGAAGAATTTACAAATGAAGATTTTTCACTTTTTGAACGATTTAGTCAGAGTACATATGGAGATAAATTATTTAAAAATTTAATTAAATCTCAATCTGAGGAAGACGATGATTATGGTATGAACATATTATTGTTTTTATATTTATTACGATCATTGGAATATAGAAAATTACTTTAATTATTCTTAAATATAGAAAGAACTGATATTACGGATGATATGATAATGAAAATCACTTCACTCTTGGTTCCACGACCACAAACACGTAGTCGATTTGAAGTACGTTTTCATGGAGATGAGCACAGGTAACTAATAATAAATGTTACAGTTTTCTTCTTTTGTTATTAATTGGTTTCTTTTTTTTTTTTTGTATAATTACAAAACATTATATTCATTTTTCAGCGTTATAAAACTTCCACCTGTAAATCCTGATGAAGTAACATTCGATTTAATTGCAATAGTCGATCCGGTGTCAAGAGGTGCTCAAAAATTAGGTCCAATTTTGAAGACATTACAACAAACATTGAACTGCCGAATTAAAGTATTTCTTAATTGTTTAGATAAAAATAGCGACATGCCATTGAAAAGGTAAATTAATCGTATATTATTTAACATTTATCTCATATACTAATGATTTTCTAAATTTTATTTCAGTTTCTATCGTTTTGTACTCGATCCCGAACCACAATTTACTGCGGATGGACATTTAAATGGCGCTATAGCTAAATTTACTAAACTTCCTACTTCGTCGCTATTAACGCAATACATTCATGCGCCAGAAAATTGGCTGGTGGAAGTAGTGCGAAGCGTTTACGATTTAGACAATATTAAATTAGATAATGTGGCAATGGGTGTTCATAGGTATAATTAAATAATATTTCAATATTTATGTTTCTTTCTATAAATATGCGGAGGTGAATAAATTTATAATTATTATTGTTTAGTGAGTTCGAATTAGAACATTTATTACTCGAAGGCCATTGTTTCGAAGCAGTAATGGGAAATCCACCGAGAGGCTTACAAATTACATTAGGAACTGAAAAACAACCGGTAATGGTTGATACTATAGTTATGGCCAATTTAGGATATTTCCAACTTAAAGCGAATCCCGGAGAATGGCATTTACGATTAAGACATGGACGTTCGGCAGAAATATATGATATTACTACCGTCGATGGGCAGGATGTTATTCAAGATGGCAATAACGTTAAAGTTTTAATAAGTTCTTTAAAAAGTCATGTTCTTAAAGTCAAAGTTTCCAAAAAACCGGACAAAGCTAATATGGATTTACTTTCGGATGACGATAAAAACTCTGGCATATGGAATTCTATTTCTAGGTACATATAAATAATATTTAATTTTAATTTCTTTAAAAAAAAAAAAAAAAAAAAGTCTCATATCTACTGTTATAATTGATATCAGTAGGAACACAATGCTATTCAGTTATCTTTGAACTTTAATTTTTATTTATTCTCTCCTTTTTTAGCTTTTCGAAATTTTGGTAAGCTTTTCATTACTATGTAGACAAACACACATTTAAAATGTAATGAATATATTCTATCATCTTATTTCTTCTTTATTAAAACAAATTGAAATTATAAAATGATTATATCGAAAATATTTTCTTTAAAGATTCATTTCTTTTTTTTTATATTAGGACATTCACTACAGGAGATGAAAGCGAAGATCAGGATGACAAAATAAATATATTCTCTCTTGCCTCTGGTCATCTTTATGAAAGATTCTTAAAGATTATGATGCTGAGTGTTATCAAACATACGAAGACTCCTGTAAAGTTCTGGTTTTTGAAAAATTATCTCTCCCCTACGGTTAAAGTAAGTAAAATATTAAAACATTTTTATTATCAAATATTGTATTCATTTATCTAAATAATATTTTATTAATAGGATTTCTTACCGCACATGGCGAAAGAGTATGGTTTCGAGTATGAATTGGTTCAATATAAATGGCCACGTTGGTTACATCAACAAACTGAAAAGCAACGAACAATTTGGGGATATAAAATATTATTCTTGGACGTATTATTCCCATTGAATGTTAAAAAAATTATATTTGTTGATGCTGATCAAGTATGAACGAACATTTGATTATTTCCTAATTATTCAATCTAAATTATCTACTTTGCTATAAAATTTGGTTTCTTTTTTAGGTTGTAAGAGCTGATTTGAAAGAATTGGCAACTTTAGATCTTGGCGGTGCACCATATGCTTACACACCATTTTGTGATAGCAGAAAAGAAATGGACGGTTTCAGATTTTGGAAACAAGGATACTGGAGAAATCATTTACAAGGCCGTTCTTATCATATTAGTGCTCTTTACGTAGTAGATTTAAAAAGATTCCGTCGTATTGCCGCAGGTGATCGATTAAGAGGACAATATCAAGCTTTAAGTCAGGATCCTAATAGTTTATCCAATCTCGATCAGGTATTTGAAACATTTAAGATATTTATTATTATTATTATTAACCCTTGCTTACCACACCTCCCTGGAGTAATACGCTTAAACGCTTAAGGTCTGGGTCCTTTGGACCCAGTGTGGTAAGCAAAGGTTAATTAATTTGATAAAAATAATTATTTTAATAATACATTTATTACTTTAGGATTTACCTAATAATATGATCCATCAAGTAGCAATAAAAACATTACCACAAGACTGGTTATGGTGTGAAACATGGTGTGACGATTCATCTAAGAAATATGCCAAAACTATAGATTTGGTTCGTATCATGAACTACATATAATTGAAATATTTTATTAATAGAATTATATAATAAGAATTAAATTTCATATTTCAGTGTAACAATCCAATGACTAAAGAAGCAAAGTTGCAAGCTGCGATGCGTATTTTACCTGAATGGGTAGGATACGATGAAGAGATAAAAGCTTTGCAACAAAAAATTGAGAATGAAACTAGACAAATGGAAAAAGAAGATAGTGGTACGTAATAATATATAATTTGTGAGGAAGTTGACCGAGGGGGTCCCTGGACAGTTCAGTAGTTAAAGCATTTATACAGCAAATGGAAAACCTAATTCAAGTCCTGAATACAATTTTTTTTCACGAATTCTACGATAATATAATAAAAAATATTGTAAGGGGAATACTTTTATATCATAATTTATTTATTTCAGAATCGACGACTGAAGATCATACGAAACATGAAGAATTGTGAAGTTAGATTAATGAAATAGAACAAATGATATTTAGTTTATAACTTTTTCGATTAATCTAAAAGAAAGAAAAAAAATGAAATGAAATGAAAAGAAAAGAAAAGAGAAGAAAAAAAAAGAAAAAAAAAGAAAAACAAACTATTCTCCACTTTCTGAATCAATAATTATACAATTATCGAAAAACACAATCAATTGTGCCATTTAAAAAAAAAAAAAAAGAAATTATTCATCTTTGTCTTCTGTGATTTTAATATTTATCATGATACACGGTAATTCTCTATCGTAAAACGCAGATATTTACAAATTAATGATAATTCATAATAAGTTATCAAAAATGAATTATTTGGCATTATCTTATCTATGGTAATGTGATATATAAATAATTGAATTTCTCGAAACGATAAAACAATGCATAAAAAAAAACGACGATGTTCAATGGATATACATTCAAGTGAAAAGTAAATCTTACTTTTTCAGTATTCTAGCTAAAATATGGACATTGGAATGCATAGTCCACAAATATTGTCGAAAAACTATTGTGATTTTTTATTACCTATATATTATAGTCGTAAACAATAAACTTGTATCGTTTGTAAAATATGTTTTGCAGGATTTTCACTAAGAAGATATACAATTATTTTCTATAACACTATACATTCCTATCGTGTTAAAGCAAGATATATAATTTCCTATTTAAAAATTTCACCAATGTTTATGTAAAACAAAAATTCATATAACAAAACTTGCGTATATTTGTTAAGTCACATTATTATATTATACATCTACGATATATAACAGGAAAATTTTGTATGGAAATTTTTTACGGTCTTGTATCAAAACCATGTTTTTCTTTCTTTCTTTTATTATTATTTTATTTTTATGACAACTTTTAAGCGTTTTTTTAAACTATTAAAAATAGTTTTTATATGAACGTAAGGAACTAAGATTTATTTTCAAATTATCAGGAGGCGTATTTACAAATACATACACAAATATGATTATTGATAATGGTCTATTCGGGAGACATCTCTGAAGAACATTCGCAGTAACATTTTGTAAATATTTATTTACGTAGAACAATGAGAATCAATCAGATCGAATCGTGATAGTGGTAGTGGATCGAAATTGATGTAAAAATGCAAATATTGTATATGACTGATAACGAATTTGTCTCATCTTCTTTGTTTTCAAACGATATCAGACAATGATATTAGATTTGGTCATTTCATTATGTCAATTAAAGCTTTTCTTTTGTGTGATAATAAATACAATCCGAGAGACAGAAGAGATGGTAGATAAAATGGACAATGATATTTTCCGTTGAGTTTGTCCTGCTGGATATGTTTCTTCAGTAGACTCTTAACTGTTCACATTTCTACACCATTTGTTTTGGGGGTTTTATTCGGAAGATATTCTAAAAGATATTTAGAAATCGATAAATTATGGAGAATAATACGAAGAATAAGAACATCGAGTAAGTCATTTTTATATGATTTTATTATTTAATATAGTTGCATAAAATTCTGTCCAAATTTATGAGAATGATAAACGATAACGATAATAACGAATTCTATAATTAAACAATTAGAATTAAAATGTATAATTAGAGAGCTATGGGAAAGTCTGATTGATATATTATGTATATGTATGAATATGTCACTATTATTTTTCAAATGTATAATTATTGAATTATTTTATTATTGGAATAGGAAAAAGGTAAAAAAAAAAAACAAAAGAACAATAAAACAATAATCAAATATATATAATGTAAATAATATTATTAATTATATTATATATTATATTTAGTTATTTTAAAAAATATATTTATTAGGTTAATAATTTGTATAAATAATATAAAAATATTTGATAAATGTTATGTATTAATCAATAATTTAATAATTTCATTGAAGATATTTCAAAATTTTGAATTTCGCGCATATTTGCTAACTTATCAATCGAGTAAAGAGATCCGACTTTCGGAACTTAACGGATTAAACCGATTTAATCCGATCTTATCCGATCTTCGAGTCCAATCCTCTTTCCTATTGGTTTTTTCGTAGTTCTTTTATTAAATTGATAGAGTTATAAGTATAATCTAATTTCTTTCCTTTGATAATTATTTAATGTTATAATGTGATTTACAAGGGATAAAAGAGAAGATAAAGGTACTTATTTACACGTGACAGAAATGAAGAAATCAAAAGAAAGAAATATTAGTAATGGATCGAGAAGCGGGAAATCGATAGATCACAAAAAAATTTGTTGGAGAAGGGATACATATATATATATATATATATATATATTGTTATAAGGAGAGTGGTTTTCAATTCCTTTTAGTCGTACGTTCCATTTTGCAGTTAATTTAAAAAAAAAAGAAAAAAACAAACAAAATTATTTTAATAATCACGAAGTTATTTTATTTAGTCTATTACGATGTTATTGTAATATGTATTTGTCTTGTTATCCTCATTTGAAAAAACACAAAAAAAAATTTTTTCAATTTTATTATTCTTAAAAATAATTAAGAAATGATCTCATTTAGTTTATTAATAATATATTATTTGAAATTTTATTATTAATTTATTGTATTTTTGCAGATGTATAAAAAAAAATTAAAAAAAAAAAGATGGGAATATATATTACAATTAAATATTTGTTCGTAATTAATAATCATAAAGAAGAAACTCATTTAACATTTTGTTATTACAAGTACCCCATAAAATATGCCACAAGAAGAGAAGGCATATCCCCGAAGATACGTCGATGAAAAGTTGAGAACCGTTGGGAATGAGTTGTAAGCAGAAGAAAGATAGATATTAAGAAAGAAAGAGATAGATAGATATATATAAAGTGTTAGTGGTGGGAGGTGTAGAAGAGGAGGATTCAGAGTTAAGTTATCTGTTAAAATAAACTGTCCGTGCTATACGCACGTTCAAGTGACCGAAAGAAGCTATGCAGTGGGTAGAATTTGTTGTTTGTTTGAGAAGTGACGGCTACGGTACAATATTATCGTCTCTTCTTCAATCATTTAACGTATACGACGAATTGGTGTCCAAACATTTCCAAAAAACGTCTTTTTCCTCTTCATCTTTATCATCTTCTTTCACTTTCTACCACGTCATTCCAATTCTTTCTACTTTCTAAAAATTTTTTTTTAGGGGGGGCTGTTGTTTTTTTTTTGGTTTAGTTTTATTTCTATCTTTTTTATTTCCTTTGTCATCTCATCCTTTAAAATATCCTATATATATATATATTTATATAAATTTAGAAAATTTCCTGTCTCGCAAGGACACGTGCGCGCGTAGTTATCCTTCGATAAAATCATCGTCTACCATTTAAACAATTGTATTGTCGTCGTCGTTTTCTTCTTCTTCTTCTTCTTCATCGTCATCCTATATATTTGCTGTATTTATTTTATTTGAGTCTCCTACCTATCATGGACAACGAGAAGATTAAACTGTGAGTTTATTAACTTTCTATCGCTTTTTGTCTTACTTACGAATATAAACAATATGATATTTTTCTTTGGGGATTACAACGAAACGAATATTTTCGCGCGTTTGTGGTTTTAAAATTTAAACGAATTTTTACGATTTTATTTTTTATTATTATCCTTATTGTTGTTTTTGTTGTTGTTATTGCGTTTGTTTTATATCTCTCTTTCTTTTTTTATTTCTTCTTTTCTTTTTTTACTATTTGCAACCGTTACTATTTTTCTATTCTTCCTTTTTTGTATTGTTTTTTTTTTATTTATTATATTTCACAATATTTCTCTTTTTTTTTCTTTTTTCAAATGTACCATTATTACTAATAATCTTTTCTTTTTTTTCCTTATTTCTTCTTTTCTAGTTAAGCATTACTACTATTTCTCTGTTTCTTCTTCTGTTTTATCTTTTATTATTATTATTACTATTATACTATTAAATTTTTTCATTCTTTGATTATTTTTTTTTATTTTTTTCTTCTTTTCATTGTTTTTCTTTTTTATTCTTATTCTCTTCATTCGAATGTTATTATATCGCATAACTGACAAGAGTAAGTAAGCAAGTATATATGCATAAGTCGTTAATATTATCGTAAAATTAATACATTTATGCGATTAATCGTCCTTCTACTTTTTTGCACCCATCACACAAGTCTTATCAGAGATATTCTGCATTACGCTACAATGTCTTGGAAAATTAAAGAAATCAAATGGTTAATATTTATCAATCATTATCCCTTTTACTACATATTCGTAGTATCCCCAATGAAAGGATTAACAAAAAAAAAAAAAGAAAAAACAAACAAAGAAAATTCACGTGGTATTTTTTTTCAATCTTTTATTAAAAAAAGGAAAGATCGGTAAAGTAGATTATGTTATTCATGGAATGCCAATGTTTAGGAAAATTAGAGCAATCAAATGGTTAAATCAATTTATCGATATCGTTTTACTGCATATTTGTTCAATGAAATGACTCAAACAAAAAAAAAAGAAAACTCAAGAACCTTGTAATTTTTTATTGAAAGAAAATAGGTCGGCCAAGTAGATTGTATATATATGTATATGCAGTGATCGAAAAAAGACAAATATTTTCACAAATTAAATATTTTTATATATACATAATTCTCTATATAAAAGTTTGTTAATCCTTAATGTGAATATTTTAATAATTTAAATATATTTTTCTATCTGAAATTGAAGTAAATTACAAGCACATTGCAATGAATACTTCAACTTTGGACCTTAAGAAATATTTTTAACAGCTTTACAAAAAATGTAATCCATGTCAATACTTGTGTGTACGCACTGTATATGCGTACTTTAATAAAAAGAATAAAAAAGAAAAAATGTATTTTTGATGTGTAACAAAATGTACATTTATAACGTAAGTTCCATCTATATATCGAAAAATAAGTTGATAATTTAAAAAAAAAAATGAGAATCATTATTAAAGGAATTTATAATAATACGTATTGAGGAAATTTGTTAATAATGTTACACAAGCACACCCTGTATATATATATATATAAGTTACTTACGCGTATATAACGGTAATCGAGAGCGACGTTGGGTCATATACCTTAGTTGCTTGGAAATCACGGAAAGTTGACCTTGAAACACTTTCCAACTTTGAAATATCATGTTCTCCTTTTTTTTCATTCCTTATTGAGGAATCCTTTATACAGTTTTATAATTAACCGCAAATTGGAAGTTGGAAATTTGATCTCTCTCTCTCTCTTTCAGATCATTGATTTACAGATTTGTAACAAAATACTTCAGTTTTATGCAGTTTTATCGTCAGTGATCCTGAGTCGCGTTTAGTATTTTATATGATTGAATACTTCATTGGAAAAATCAATTAATTATTGATAATAATCATAGCAATTGTTCAAAATATTTACGATAATGTAATACATTTATTCAATGTCATGAAAATGTGCAATTGATAAATGAATAATATATCTTATTTATTTATTTATTTATTTATTTATTACGTTTGTTAGCTTCTTTGAGTTATAGCATTGAATAATTGGCATACTTTTAAAATTAAATTTCATTTAATTTTTATTATTATTTAATTTGTTTGTTAGTTTATTCGTTTGATTTTATTTTAGGAAATGACATAGGTAGTGTTTTACGTAAAGCAAACAAAGAATGCTATTTTCTGATTTACTTAGAAAAATTCATTATTTATATTTGTCTGCACGTATGTGTGTTATGAGATTATAAAGATTTGCGATCATTGATAATAGACACAATAATAGATACGAAATAGAAAATGACAAATATCTTTTTGTATACTTGCTTACCTGATTTGTTTCGTAAAAGCATTGTGACAATCTGATAATAGATAGTGATACGTTCAGAATTGTCTCTTATCGTACGATAAGAAAATGATACAATACAAAAGTCAATGAATTTAGTTGTAATATCGTTGGATATATATTTTATTGAATTATATTCAATATTTAAAACGATTTTAATTAATTTATTGTATCATATTTCTTCCATTATTCAACAAGCACGAATATACGAATAATTTAAATGAATAATTTTAAGCCAAGTATTGAGAGGATGATGCATAAGTTAAAAAAGAAAAATTATAATAATAATAATAATAATAATAATAATAATAATAATAATAATAATTAATTTAGAGATTGTATTATTTTTTTTGTCTTTAACATGAATGCCGGATAAACAAAGATAAATGATAGTTCGTATCAACACGGTAGAAGGAAGTTCAACGATGCGCACTGTTAAACAAGCGATATGCTATAACGAATATGTCCTTCCTTTTGTAGTTGTCCTCATCGTGACAAAAATTTCAAATCTTTTTACTTACAATTAATAAGAGAAAATATGATAATCGACAAAACTTGATGATTACACGTTCAATGCATAAAATAATGATCTTTGATTATATTCTAAGAAGTTCAATTTCGATCGTTCATTATTTTACTAATCTAATCATTTGTTTCCTCTAATCACAGTCATTGTAATTGTTTCATTCGAAAAATTGTTATTTTTTGAGAAAAAAGTAGAAATTTTTAGTTAATTCGATGTAATTATTGTTTTATTGTTTCTTTATAAGTATAATAATTTGTTTGCATATAACTATAAAATAATAATTTTCAAAAATGTAGATATATTTATCTAACTTTTGAGGATTCTTGGAACAAGAAAATTTGTCATTTATAATAACACGTGTATCACGTATTGTACAATTGTTACGTATAATTAAGATTTTTACAAACGATATTGTATGTTGTCCTCGTTATTAAAATGACCACTCATCTCTTTGATATTACAAATCTCATTCTCGTGAAATATACATTTTGTTTTAAATTTATTTTTCAGTAGACACATTATAAATCATTGATAAACTACTTTACAAATTAATACATTAATGATAATTTAAATATAAATTATTAGAGATCATTAAATCATTAGAAAAACTTAGATATTTCAATGTTATAACGTTGATATACATAAGGTAACACCTTTTGTATAATCATGATAAACGTGTTACGATTTTATCAGTGATAATTGAAATGTTATGCTTATCGAATTTTATTGATTCTTTTACACATTTTACTAATTGTAAGTAAAAATAATCTTACGAATTTCCGTTTAGAAAAAAAGATTTCAAAAGATTTCAAACAAAATGATTTTGATACAAATATTTCGCATACGTAATACTTATGACTTTTCAAAATTTATTTCATACAGAAATATAAATCCCATTTACGTTTTTAATTGTAAGTCATATCAGATCATAAAGTCGCTTTAATTCATTCGACTTATTACATAAACTAAAAATTATGTTCGTCCGACGTATACTACTTAATTGGTCTTTTCTTTTTAATTTTAACGTTTACCAACGAAAGAAAAAAAAACGTTTGAAAATATTTTGTCATTTTGTCTTAAATTATTTGTCTAATTCTGTTCAATTAAATTTGATTCGTAGCATTACGATTATTATAGGATTATTAAAATAATTTACGATTAGCACATTTACAAATAATTATTTATCAATCATTTTTCCATTTCCAAGAACTAAGAAACAACTAAATTTATTATTCAAAAAAAAAAAAAAATAACAAAAAGAAAATATTCTTTTATATAACTTTGTATGTTTTAAAAATAACATGTAAACACTTTATAATATCTAATCATTTTAATAATCACCGACTCATTTCATTTTACTTACTTATATTCTTAAGTTGTATTTGATTAATCAAGAAAATCATTTAAACGTGCCAATTGTTAATTGTTTCAGATTTCAAGATACAGCTATCTATGGTTATGGAACAAGTATACCTCCTAATAATAATGAATCCGAAGATGAGATATCATCGAAGAAAGTGATATTTTGCGTTCATGGAAAATTATCTGGTTGTTGTACCGTTGTTAAAGGAATTGACGAAAATGCGTCTCCCGATTCTTCCAGTAAGATTTATTCATTTTATTTCAAATAATAAATAAGTAAATAAATAAATTGTTGGTTTACGGTCTCGAGAGACCAGACCTCGCAACCGGGTACGCTCAGTGTATAATTGCCTAAGTTACGTTTATTGATCGAAAGATCTTCAGGGTAGGGTGATCAGTCCTACGCCTATTTCAAATAATATGTTTCAAAAATAAAAACGTAATATAAACGTATGTAATAAAATGTTTGTTACGTTTCAAATGTTGACATTTATTGACACAATACAAATCAATGTATAAAAATGTCTATATATTAATTAGAGAAAAACAAATATATATATATTTGAAAAATGATTTTCAGTATTACCAGAAGATCATTGTCATCGAGAAAGAAATAAAGAAATCGACAAGAAAGCAAGGAAAAAACTTTTACTTGCGAGTGCTCTATGCGTGTTCTTCATGATAGCTGAAATAATTGGTAAATTATTATGCATATCATGCATATCTCTTTTTCTTCTTCTTTTCGTACATCTATTAATAATGTTTGACATATAAATATTTCATTATAATAAGTATTTTGTAATTAAACAGGTGGTGTACTGTCTAACAGTTTGGCCATTGCTACAGACGCAGCACACTTGCTGACCGATTTCGCATCATTCATGATTTCTCTATTTTCAATTTGGGTCGCAGGAAGGCCTGCAACAAGAAAAATGCCATTCGGTTGGTATCGTGCGGAAGTAAGTATCAGGTATAGACGGTATAGACTTTTACTTTCTCTAAAGAACACTAGTTTTGTTTTTAATATTAAACGAATTATTATTCCATTCGACATTATTTTATTTTCTCTCTCTCTCTTTTTTCTTTTTCATTGTATTAAGTTCCATTTCTTAATTGAAATATGATTTTTGGCTTACACAGGTGATAGGTGCATTAACGTCGGTCCTCTTGATATGGGTCGTCACTGGGATTTTATTCTACCTCGCTATAGAAAGAATAATTAATAAGAATTTTGAATTAGACGTAACTGTGATGTTAATTACCTCTGCAGTTGGTGTTGCGGTAAATCTAGTGTTAGTGATATTACAAAAATAATTTTATTATTAATTAATATTTATAGTTTTATTTGAACGATATTATCTAAGAATAAGACATATTTTTCAAAGTATAATCATTTTTTTTTGTAATGAAATTGGTTGAACAATCTAAGAACTCTTACCACTTTAAATAGTTCAGTTGTTTGTAGTAGTATTATTTAATAAAATAGCATAGAGATGTTTGATATGTTAGTTATTAGGCCTAATATATTTAAGATTCGTGACTTTTAACCTTTGTTATAGAATGGGTCTAAGTTTGCATCAGCATGGTCATACTCATGGTGGACATAGTCATCATGATCACGATGATCATGATATGAAGAAGATATCAGATATAGAAAATATATCACACAAGGATGAACACAAAAATATAAACGTTCGTGCTGCGTTTATACACGTCGTAGGAGATTTTATTCAAAGTATAGGAGTTTTTATTGCAGCATTAGTTATTTATTTTAAAGTTAGTATTAAATTATATTTTATAATATTTATTTATTTTTTTTTATTATTACAATTGAAATATTAAGAATATATAATTTTGATTATTATATTTTTTATTCTTATGCTTGGTTTTTCTTTTTCTAGCCAACGTGGAACATAGTTGATCCTATCTGCACTTTTCTATTTTCGATATTAGTCATACTCACGACCGTGGCAATTATTAAAGATGTTATGAACGTGCTTATGGAAGGAATGCCTAAAGGATTTGATTATTCTCAAGTTGAGAATACCTTCATGCAAATCGAAGGTGTTGTGAAAGTACACAATTTGCGAATTTGGGCTCTTTCACTTGACAAAACCGCTTTGTCAGCGCATTTAGCTATAAGTAAGTTTACAAAGACGTTAATGTTATTACGAAAAGACAACGACGTTCGATTTTTGTCGTTTTGACAAAAAGTAATTAATCTACTTTAATATTAATGAATGATTTTATCGATCGCAATTTTATAACTGTTATTTATTTGTTTAATACTTTTAATTATTTGCAAAACAATTTATTTGAACTTTTTATTTTTTACAGAACCTGGTACAAGTCCGCAAAATATTTTACGTACAGCCACGAGAAACATACACGATACTTATAATTTCTTCGAGATGACGTTACAAATAGAAGAGTTCAACGAAAGAATGGAAAACTGTGAACAGTGCAAATCTTTAACGCAATGAATATCATCGTTTAAAATTTAATATCATGGGTTTTTTTTTCCACATTGTATGACGAGCTTCGACATCGATGAATATTTCTTCTTCTTCGTTTTTGTTTATTACATGAAAATATTAAAGTAAAAGATATATAATAATAATAATAATAATAATAATAATAATAATAATAATAATAATAATAATAATAATAATAATAATAATAATAATAATAAGATAAATTATAATAAATTATAGTTCAATAAGGGAACATTAATTGAGACGTATACATTTATTTTACTATGGGTTCTCAAAATTAATAATAATATTTCGATTTTATTAGATATATTCGTGTTTCCTATATTAAATATAATAATTGTAATTACAGTAATTATTATTATTATTATTATTATTATTATTATTATTATTATTATTATTATTTTATTATTATTATTATTTTATTATTATTTTTATTATTATTTATACGTCTTATAGAAGAAAAAAAATACAATGTTCAAGGAATTTCGATAGCAATAATTGAACTTAATTGTGTTAGTTCCTAAATAATATAATATATCAATGGTGCATAAATGATGGTGCTCTTAAATCTTGCAAATGGTGCATTAATACAAATAAAAGTAAATTTTTCAATCGACAATATTTTGAATTGATCTTATTAAGTTCAATAGAATATTGAGAATATTTTATTATTTGTATTAATTAATATTTCAAGTATCTAAGAAGATACAAAAGGAACTAGTTTGTTATAAAAATTACCAAGAAGGTAGAAACAAAAAGCTAATAAAATACTGTTAAAATACTGTTACAATATTTCATCGTTAAATTTATCATTGTAAAGATTTAGTATACTATAATTCTATAATATTATCGTATAAAAGTCATATTATATTATATTGTTACAACATAAGTTTTGTACAAAACCGGATATATAAATATATAAAATAATAATAATATATATATTAAATATATAATATATATAAAATATTATATTTTCGCAAATGTATTTTATACGATAAAGTTAATACCCTTACGATTATCTAATTTTTGATTATATTATATTACTACAACATTAAGACTGTACAAAATATTATCTGTAATGTATTGTGTTAATACACATATGCAAATTATATGATAAATTGAATGTGTGTGTGTGTGTGTGTGTGTGGTAAATAATTAGTTACCAAAACAATAGAACTTTATTTTATACATATACATAATGTAAATGAAAAATAAACGTCAAGGGACAGAAGATTAATGTCACTACTCTAAGATGGCCCTTACACACTTTATTAATGCTTCCGAAATCCATACATCTTGCATTATGAAATAATTCATGTATAAGATAATTGAAGAAAATAAATGTTTACATAGTAATTGTAACACGTGCGTTAGAGATTTTATTTGTAAATATATTAATTAATATATCTATCAATACATTCGCTATTTCTATATATACTATGAAAGGAATTTAAACTTAACCCTTGAATCAACATTTTGACGTTTTTTTCCAATTTTCATTAGAAATCCAGATATTCTGATAGTCCTTTTGAAATTGTCCACCCGTTATAAAAGTATTAAAATTGTTTTCTCAAGTCTCAAAAATTAGAGAAATGTAACAGGAGAACATGATGATACAGGAACTAGAAGAAGTGGCATGACAAATAGTACTTTCTGTCATCACTTGGAGCGCTTATTGGTCGGTAAAAAGTTTTGAGATCCGATGGTAACTTACCGACCGTGTCAGTGATATAATCTCTGGTACCATCTCATGTAGAGATTCTTATTATGAAGTATTACCGACGGATCTAACAGTATAATAAAAGTTTTAACTGAAATATTATAAGACAAATGGAAACTTAAATTACATATTTTACTTAGTAGATAACGAAATATATTAATTCTCCCCGTAATATTTAGTAATAAATGTTGTTACTACCAGAGTATGTAGCACCGACATGGTCCGTAAGTCCTTATGGTAACCTATTAATAGTCCTATTGGTTTTTACCGACTAATGAGCGCTCCAAGTGGTAACAGCATGTACTATTCATCGTGCCACTTCTTGTTGCTCCTGTATCATCATGTTCTCCTGTTACATTTCTCTAATTTTTGAGACTCGAGAAAACAATTATAATACTTTTATAACGGGTGAACAATTTCAAAATGACTATCAGAAAATCTGGATTTCTAAAGAAAATTGAAAAAAACATAAAAATGTTAATTTGAAGGTAATGTTTAAATTCCTTTTATAGTATATATAAAAATAGTGAATGTACTGATAAGTACTTAATTAATAAATTTCCAAACAATTAGATACTCTGTATAAATTCTATGAACTTATGTTATTCTTGAGAATTTATAAAGAGAGTCTGTCATTGTTAATGCAATTATAAATTTTTTTATTAGAATTTAAATAAATTATATATTTAATTTATATATGTTAGGTAGATTATATTAGACAAATAATTATTAAGAACATTGAATTTACATTAATTCAAAGAGTTAGAAAAATTGTTTATTGTTGTTGAAATGAAAATTATTTATATATATATATAAATTAAAAAATTTATTTAACACATATGTGTATCGTAAAGGTGTGTGCGTAAATCTAACTTGTTTCCACACCAATCCTTATATCGGAAATTCTATTTCAATGCTACCAACAGTGTAAAGAATTTTATTGAAGTAAGTTGTGGTATTGAACGATTAGTTTTGTGTTGTATTATGTTGGTTAATCAGTGAACATTATAAATTATAAATAATTTCTTAAGTGCAATTGTAAAATGACGTTAGTATATTTTATTATTTGTATTAATATTGTGTATTCGTAAATGTAATTTTTAACCTCGCTCTCTAGTTCGTTTTATAGGTTATGTGTCATGTGTTTTAGTTTGTGTATATATTTTATTTGATGCAATAATCGAGTGTACATATTGTTTATTTGTTAAAATTCTTTTCTTATTATCATTTTCTAAAATGATCATTGATGCAGAATTAAAATAATTATTTATGACAGGTTGTATACTACGTACTATGTCCTTTTAAATTTCTTAAATTAATGGACTATGTAGAAGAATTTTCTTCTTAAATTTGAATTAATTTTTCCATTGACTCTTTTTCAAAATGTGATTTTATTATACTAATTATTTTTAAAAATAATTTACAGAAGTACAAGGCTTTACTATACTGGTTTCAATGCAAGCCCATTATTTAGCAACGAAGATGACACCTCTATAATATTAGATCAATTAACAGAAGTTCCTTTTCTTGGTGCTACAAATATGGAGATTAGTTGGAATTATTTTCTCCTTTGGAAAAATTTCGAGTTGTATATTACTGGAAAAGTAGGTAACGATGATGAGAAGAAACCATTGGAGTTATTACAAATTCCTAAGTCTTCTGAAAGGTAACGATAATGATTCTGTAGAAGTAAACAGTGAATAATTATATAAGTTTAAGTAGTATTAACAAATTGATTCTTTTAGTTTAGATGTAAAATCGTTAGTGCTGGAAGGGAAAGCGTAATAATTTCAACAACGAACAATGAAATCTGGCAATATCGTATTTATGAAAAATCTTGGAAGAAAGTTTCTAATTGTATTAACACCAATGAAGAATCAGAAGACGAATATCCTATCAAAATATCACAAGAAGGATGTACGGTAATTCTTACGAATTTAGGTAAAATATATTAGTGACTGCCACGTTGGTCATGGTTTTTCCTATGATGTCATGGTAGTCATCTCTATTCAGTATACTATCAGTATCATCTATACAGTATATCTCTAATTAGAATATATTTTGAGATAAAAAGTACCTCATTGAACAATTTTTACTTAATCGAAATTAAAAGATTCATTTCTATAAAATCTTGAATAATAAAAATACTACCATGGTGTCCTGAGTAAACCACATTCATGTGAATTCGATGTGGCAGTCAAAGTGTTAATAGAGGTTTATGTTTATTTTCAGGGCGTATTTTTAATATTCCTATTTTGGTAGAAATGCCAAAAAGGGTTAAATTTATAGATTTCGCTTGTGGTTTTGATCACACAATATTGTTAGCGAAAAATGGCGATGTTTATTCAATGGGTATGGGAACGTATGTATTGAATTGATCAAATTTATTATTCTAATATAATATCAATCACAATTTGAAATGTTATAAATTACAATATATCATAGTCGTGGTCAATTAGGACATGGTGATTTGGAAGACTGCGATGAGCCGCAATTAATAGAAGCACTGGCTGGTCTTAACGTAGTGCAAATATCTGCTGCGGGTTGGCACAATGCTGTTATTACAGATCAAGTAACTAATCTAATTAATAATACATAAACGATTTATAAAAGAAATCGTCGTAAAATTTTTCTTTTTACAAATTAGGGTGATCTTTATACTTGGGGATGGAATGTTAACGGAGAATTAGGTATACCAAATGGAGACACCAAAGTCGTAGCAATTCCTACGGTAATAAATTTTCAAAATGATCAAGAGGAATACATAGATGTGAATGTAAAAAAAGTACAATGTGGAAATACATTTACCATATGTATGACTGGTTCGTACGATTTAATTACGTCAATTTAATATATCCTTAATATAACTTATTTATAATTGATTTATTCGTAATAGATGACAAGTCGTTCTGGGGTTGTGGTTCTAATAAATATGGACAATTGGGACAATCACGGGAAAAAATGATGAATTCTAGCATTTTCTTTTTATTAGACATTCCGTTGGATCGTAAAAATATCATAGACTTTAAATGCCAAGAATGGGGTACGATGATATCGACAGAACAGATTTCTTCTATAAGATAATATCTTTTTATAATGTTAAATTAAAATAAAAGGAAGATAATAAATTAATGTACTATATATAATTATTATTCTTTAAATTACTTATGCGCTATATTATATAAGTAAGAATAATATATAAAATTAGCCAACAATTTATATCGTCCCACGATGAAATTCAAAAACAGCAACAGCTTCGTTCGATTCTATTAATGGTAAAATAAAATTCCGGTTGTTCGAAATGAAATCTTCGTCTGGTAAAGAATTCGGTGGTTGTGGTGGATACTCTCTTTCTGATTCCTCCTTTAAACGTTGTAACTTTTTCGTACCTTTTAGACTTTTTTTCTAAAAAATCATATTTCCTGGAACGTGTATTTTTTTTTCTTTTTTTTTTAATATAGAATATTATTTACAAAGATAAACGATGTACTTGATGTAACTTTTCTCATCTTTTTTCTATCCTGTTCTTCGATTATTTGTAAACTGTTTCGAAGTTGTATATAAAAATGTTCAATGTTTGAGTTTGCCAGTCGAACTGGACGAGGTTTTCGAAAACTAAAAGGTAAATTGTCAACCTGTATTTCAATCGGTTCCACAAATACCGCATAAATGAGAGCGTAACGTACTTCACCGGCGTACCTGTCAATAATGTTAATTAAAAAATATTTAAAGTTTCAAAGAGAGAGAGAGAGAAAAAGAAAAAAAAAGAAATATACTTCATATAAATTGCATAATTAAAATTTGAACTATATACTAACATGTCGTACGTGGATCGAATAATTACGTCTAAAAGTATTTTCATCGATTTTGTTTCTTCCTCATTTGAGTTTTTTTCTGTTAGAGTTTGCGTTTCCTAGAAAAAAAAATGAGAAAAGAATTAAAAAAAGCAAAAAATATTGTACGATAAGATAATTAAATATAATTCGTCGTTTTTAAATAAAAGTCTGAAGATTTTTTTCTTACCGATTTCAAGTCCCTTAGCGAGGATGAATCGTGTTCTTGCGATAATCTTGTCTCTTCCTCTTTCATTTCCGATTTCATCTCTGCATCACCAAACCTAATTAAATTCCAATGAGGAATCTCTTCACCTTGAACGACTTTCTCAGCAGTCTCGGTGAATATTACTTCCATTTTATTGAAGAACTTTTCGCGCGAACATTTTGCATCTAAAAAATATAATCAAACTTTTTGAACACAGACACATACATCTATATATATATATATATATATATATATATATATATATATATAGATATATATTCATAGTTGAATGAGTATAATAGATGATTTTTTAATTATTATTATTTATACTAAATTTACCTCGAATCAATTGCATTTCTCCTACTAACCAGCTGATAAAGATGCAACGTGAATAATCGTCAAAGGTGTCATTGTTTCGAATTATTTGTAGAGCTAAAATATCCAAAAACCAAAATGTCGCTAAATTTGTTTCATAATCTACGATACCAAGAAAATCTCCTAATATTCTAAAAATAAATCAAATTATTAAAATACTACACGTATTTACTTAATATTTATTTTAATATATATATATGTATATTTGCATAAAAAAATGAATTTGTAATCTTACTCGATCATACATTGAGGCTCGAAATTATCAATTTTTAATAATTTTCCAATAGTATCGTTGACAAAATTTGGTAATGTACTCATATATCTAACGGAAGAAGAGTTTGACGATCCAATGGACGAATCAGTTTCTTCATTTTGCATCGTTTTATCAATTAACGAACAAATCAAAGTTATATTCTCGATGGTTAGATGTAATAGAGAGAGAGAATAATAAAAAACAAAAGAATTAATATATTAAAAATAAAAAAAAAATAAAAACGGATACAAAGAGTGAGCAAATAGGTATCGCACTGAAAAGAAACGTCTGACTTGTTTTTTTTTTTATTCATTGATTTTATTCATTTTTTTTCCATATTTTGTTCAATATTTTCAGAAAATAACACTCCAAAGCGAAAAAACCGTATATTTTCACCAATCCCAATGTGTGTATAATATATATATATTATACTTCTCATATATAATATATATGTATATATATATATATATATATATATATTTATATATATAATGTATACTTTTATACTTTATATATAATAATATTATGTAGAGTAGCGCACACTTTAGACTGTTATGTATCGATACCTTTTATAATTTTATCGATAAATTACAAATATTGAAAAACATGAAACAGACACAGCCGGGCCTTAAACACGCGGATTTCGGTATAATGAGAGATACCGGAAATATCGTGGAAAAGGGTTCCCCTTTTGCGATGGGCCTGATTCTTCCTTGATAAGATTAATGTTTTTTTCTTTTTATTTTCACCATAAGATTGTCGAATATTGCGAATAGAAAACAAATATATATTCGAATAGAATATTATTTTTATATAATATATATAAAAAATAAAATGAATTTGATTTTTTTTTTTTGAGAAGACGTTTTACAGTCAAATCTTCTCTCATAGGTGTTAAAAAAAAAGAAAAAAAAAGAAAACAGAAAAATAATAAATTTAAAGTTAGAAGAATAAGAAGAAGAAGAAGAACCAGGCTGACTATAAGAGAGTCCAACCAATCGCATTGTCCCCATAGACTTAACTAACAACTATTGTATGATATAATCCGATAATCCGTGAGTCCTGGCACGACTGACTTTTTTTTTTTTTATTTATTTATATATTTTCACACCGAAGTCAGAAAGGCAATACGCAGTTATGAACTTACCTAGTACATTTGTAATGTGTTATTCTGTGTACGCGTATGTTTTTTTTTGTATGTGTATGTATATGTGTGTGTATAGTTGGTTGGTTTTTTGGGTGTGTGACTTTTTAAACTATTTTTTTTTTCTTATCCACTTTTGTCATTCTTTATATCTTTCTCGTACCATCTTCGTCGTTCTCTCTCTCTCTCTTTCTCTCTCTCTCTTTCTCTGTCTCTCTCATTCTCTCCTTCTTTATTTCTTTCTTTCTTTCTTTCTTTCTTTCTTTCTATCTTTCTTATTCAATATGTCCTCGCAAATATATCTTTCGTATTTTTTTTTCTTTTTGTAATTTTCTTTTTAAGCCGCTTCTCGACGTCCCCGTTTCTTTCGAGTTTACAAAAAAAAAAAAAAAACAAATCGATTTACGATTTAGTGGGAAGAAATGTTTAATACGTGGAGAGAAAGAACTGCGCGCATTGTGTGTATGTGTATGTATGTGTGTATGTGTGTGTGTACATATTTGTGTGAGAGAAAAATTATGCATGTAAGTATGTTACGTATTGTGTGTGTATGTTCTGAAAAGAAATTATTTGACAATTAACAAAAATCAAAAATCAACGGAAAACAAGAAAACAAGAAGAAAAAAATAAATAAACCAAAAATCAGACAATGATTTTACTTTTTTTTTTTTTTTTGGAAGAAAATCTTTTTGTTTTTTCACAGACGCGGCCAATGATAAGTAAAAGAAATTTTTCTTAATGAATGACGGCGATGAGAGAGGAGAACTGTTTTTTTTTTTTATGAAAAATAAAATGACAATATAAAGGAAATATGGCGACATGGGATTTGTAATGGTAAAAGCTTGAATAATTTAAACAAAATATTTTTTACATTTATAATACTTCTCTCCGAGCTACTCCTTTTTTCCTCTTTCGATCATTAATTTCTTTGTCTTTAAACAAATTGATGATCGACGATTTAAAAGTTGCTCAGAGATAACTAAAATAAAACGTAAGATGGAAATTAATATTTTCAATTGATTTTATTGAAAATAATACAACAAAAGGTCTCAATAATAATAATAATAATAATAATAATAATAATAATAATAATAATAATAATAATAATAATAATAATAATAATAATAATAATAATAATAATAATTAATAATTAATAATAATAATAATAATAATAATAATTAAAAATAATTAATAATTATAGATACGCAATGTTCTACTTGACATTTTTTAAATGATTCATATCTTAGAACGGTTTTTTTTTTTAAATAATAATATTATCATCGACATATTAATCACTGTAATAAAATAATAATAATAATAATAATAATAACCATTGAATCATATAATGTATTAATAAACAAACTTAATCGTCTAGTTTTATTCATTACTCGTTCGTCATCATCCTCGATAGTTATCAATGGATCATTTTTTTTTTCTTTATCTAGTTCATTAATAATGGATAACTAATTAATTCATTAATTAAATTACACGTTGCTTGGATATGCACATAGAGATATAAAGTCGTTTTTGGTCCCACCTATCTTCAAACATTATATTCATTACATGTATTTTTGTTTTTTGTATGTCGCGTTTTATTTGTCACTCGCTTAGATCATCATCATCATCATTATCATCGTCATCATCATCATCATCATCATCATCATCATCATCATCATCATCATCATCATCATCATCATCATCATCATCATCATCATCATCATCATCATCATCATCATCATCGCCCTGTTATTCACGTAGTAATATATCGTGGTTTTTGTAATGTCTTCTTTATTTTATTTCTTTTTTTTTCGTTTATTTTTTATTTTTTTATCTTTTTCACCTTTTCCTTTTATTTTGGATATGAGAAGAAGAGCGTGCATTCCTTATGCATATCATTTTACGAATATGATCATGTATTTTTTGGTGTGCCTTGTGTGTAATATTTTTATGTATAATATGTAATATGTGTGTATATCTCTGTGTATGTATGTGTGTGTATTATTCAATGTACGCGTGTATTTATTTGTATGGGATTATGTATATGTATAATACGTGGACTTTGTTTCGACTGTAATAATATATATATATATATATATATATATCGTTTTGTTGCGAAACTATTTTACTTGACTAACGGTAAAGCTGTCGTTCGAAAAGTTTATCGCGTATACACATTGACGAGATATAAATACCATACATCTTCGTCGTTTATCTGCAATTTTCTTTTTATTGTTACTTTTTTTTAAATATTTTTGTATATTTTCCTTTTTTTGCATCATTTTTTGCGCGTTCCTTCATACAAACGATACGTGCCAAAGTTTGAATATACATACTTACATACATACTTACATATATACATACATACATACATGGCTTGATTTACAAATAAATGTAGTTTTATTGTAACAAACATTTTACTTCTAACAACACTTATTTATCAATCAATTCATTACACACATATATATATATATATATATATGTATATATGTAAGTATGTATAGCTTTATATATATATATATATTTTTTTTTTTTAAATATATGGTATTATTATTATAATCTTATTTAATATTCCGTAAAACACGTACGATCGTTCGTGGTCCGAAAGAAGAGAAGAAAATCATAGCACGCGCGAAAGAGGCCGAAAATGGTGCGCCCCTATGAAATTTATTTATTTATTTTGGGTATCCTGTGTGTATGAATGTGAATATGTACGTGACGTCGTACACTTAACATTTTTTTGTTGTTGGTGTATTATTTATGGGTATTAAGTATATACGTGTGAGTTATGTGTGATATGTGCGTGCGTGTGTACGTGTGTGTTGTGTGTCATTGCGACTACAATTTGACGCTTTCGAATACGCGTTTTTCCTTTCTTTCTTTCTATCGTTCTTTCTTTCTTTCTTTCTTTCTTTCTTTCTTTCTTTCTTTCTTTCTTTCAATCAATCACAATCAACCTTTCTTTCTTACTTTTCTTACAACTGGCATTATTTCATTCCACATTATGTAATAATAATTACACCTTAAATTTATATTTTAAATAACATTATTCTCACTATTTAATCGTCTCGCTCTTATAGGAAATTTGTTAATGTAATTTGATTTTTTCCCCATTAACATAACAATGTTATTTTTTAAAAACGACACTATCGAAGATATTTAGTTAATACATTAACGAATTTCCGATACCAACGAGAATTTTCATTATCAATTCTTTCTTCTTCTTCTTCTTATTCATTTTTATTTTTTATTTTTTTTTTTATTTTATACAGCCAATCGAGATAATATAATTTTTTTTTCTTTCTTTTTTTTTTTTACTTTAGAGATCGTTTTTGTACCGATCTAATTATGTAATTGCACATCTAATTTGTGTAATTTTAATTCTTTTTTTTTATCTTTCCGCCTATCTTTTTACTCTCACTCTCTCTCTTTTTCTCTCTCTTTCTCTCTCACTCTCTCGCTCTCTCCCTCTTTCGATAAGGCTACAAGTTAGACAAGTTTTCGCTTTACAATTTATTTTTTTTTCTCGCAAGAATACTGGTCTATATCAGTCTCATTTTGTTCGTTCAGTTTGGTCGTGTCTCTCCTCTTTTTTTTTATATCTCGTTTTGTTTTTCCCATTTTATTCTTTCGCCATTTATTTTTTTTTTTGTATTCGTGAATTTTTTTGTCAATATTTTTTATAAACGTATCATCATCAACGATCTCGACCTATATATCTTTCTTGATCTTTTTTTTATTATTTTATATATAGATATACATAAACACACATATATATATATATATATATATATATATATATATATATACATGTACAAAGATAATAAATTTTTTCGCGAAATATTCAATGTGGTTTTTTTTGCGAAAGATCGCGAAAAAGGGCATTTTTTTTTTATAAAAAAAAGAGAAAGCGTAAGATAACAATAATCGAGAACTCGTTTTTTTTTTTACTATAACGACGACGACGACGACCAAACTCCGCTTATAAATGTTTTTAAATGCCAGTTGTATGCTATTTCGGAGACGACAATGTTTTTTACAAGAAGAAACGTGCGTTTTCTGTCCGATTTATTAAATATTATTATTATTATTTTTTCTTTTTGTTTTTGTTCAATTTATCTCTCAGAGAATAAAAAAGGAAAAAAAGAAAAAAGAAAGACAAGGACATAAATTGCAAATTCGAGCTGACATTACATACATATATATTATCAGTAATAATAATAATAATTATTATTTTTTTTTATAACAAAATGATCGACGCTTAAAACGCACGTTTCTTCGTTTCGTCTCGTATCGTACGAGTGTCTTTCGATAAAAGTAACCCCCAATCGATTCACGAATGAAACTCGAGGGATTACTTTTTTTTTTCCTTAACGATTAATATTAATTATTAATCGTACATATATCGCATTTATTTTCTTTTTTCTTTATTTATTTTTTTTTTCATTTATCATTTTTCATTCGAAAGAAGAAAATACGATCTCGTTCGTTCTCTAACCAATGGTTTTTATTATCGATCAATCGCATCGAATCGTTATATAACATATTTCAAATAGTTTAATAACCTCACAACCATTTTGACAACAATGAAACTTCAACAAAAAGAGTGTCCCTCTATTATGACAAAAATCTGTAAAAAATTGCGTCACCGATTGCGAGCCGATTCCTGTCTCTAATTGTAAATAAGCACGTTCTTTATTTTATTTTTATTTTATTTTATTTTATTTTATTTTATTTTATTTTATTTTACTTAATTATTATCCTCTTCTTACATAATAAATCCTTATTTTCTTTTTTTATATTTTTTTTTCTCTATTCTTTGATCGTGGACGCTGGTGTGGTTTGTATCCACGCGCGCGATTTCGAAAGCGCGATCGATCTTCTATCGATCTATCGATCTTCGGAAGCGGAATCAAACTCGCCGGTCGACGTATTATATATCACATGTTTCGAAGCAACGAACCACGTTCCAAGATCATTATTATTATTTTTTTTTTATTTATTTATTTATTTTCGTTGCTGCCATTCTTTCTCGAGTCCTTTTTTCAAAATGACTCTTATCTTTCACACAAACTTTCTGTCGCATTCACGTATATCCATTCACCATACACAAATACGTTCGTTTTATCTATTAATCTATCGTCTTTCTTTCTCACTCATTCATTCTCACACATTTTCTTTCTTTCTTTCTTTCTTTCTTTCTTTTCAGCGCATTTCATGTTACAGCCCTTGTTTTTTCTTCATCGAAAATTTTCGAGCATCGAACGATTTGAAAATTCATTTTTATTTCTTTCTCTCTCTCTTTCTTTCTTTCTTTTTTTCTTTGTATTTTTTTTTTTCAAGAAACAACCATCTTTTTTGATCATATTCGTTTTTAACACATTTTGATTTTCATTCGTTCGTATGCTCAAACATTTTCGTTTCGATCGCGTTTTCATCGCACCGCGTTTTTATTTTATTTTATTTCTTTTTTTTTTTCGCAATTATCGATCCGCCGCGACAATTTGGATCATTTAAGTAAAAGTTGTTTTTATTTATTTATTTATTTTTTTTTTCAACAGAATTAATTAACGTTATTAATTAATCGTATTTTTTCTATATAAAAAAAAAATAAAAACGAAAAGAAAATAATAAAAGAACCATATTTCTTAGTCGTATTATCGATTTACAATTACTTCTTACATAGATCGTACCCTATACAAACTCGTATTCTCGCTTGCTTTTAAGCATGCGTATTAAATATCCTGTATGTATATATTTTATATATGTGTGTGTCTTGTATGTGAGTGTATTTGTGTGTGTATATTTTTATTTAAAGTGTATACACGCTGCTAAATGTTTGGCAAATTTTGCCACTATTTTCTTTCATTCATTCATTTGTTGTTCAATTATGTGTGTTCGGCAAAGAAAGCTTTTTTTTCGCTGGTGAATATGAAAATCTTCGAAAATCTCTCGCGCGAACGCTTGATATTTTTTTTTCTTTTGGTTTTTTTTTTTATTTATATAGAACGTATATGTATGTATGTCGCGTGTAAATACATATTTACTTTTTAAAGTTAAAAATGGGGGTTTTTTTTTATGTGTGGGATGTTTTAATATCGTGGAATAGAAAAGGACATGCGCGAGTGTACATGTAAGTAGTATGTGTATTATTATTATTATTATTATTTGCACGTACGTTTTAGCCAAAAATGATTTTGTTTCTTTTTCTTGTTCTTTTTCTTTTTCTTTTTCGAAGATATTTGATCGATTTCGAAGTAAACGATAAACGTGTATCCGAAAATTGTGCGCGTATGAAACGCACCTTTCAAAAGGGAAGGGAGAAGGATTAGTGGGTGGAGGAGGAGGAAGAGGAGGAGGAGGAGGAGGTTCGAACGGGAAAGTCTTTATTATTTAATTTTAATTCCCTATTATCCTTTCTTTTGCTTTCTTATGTTTGCCGCGTCTCTTACGAATTCCTTCTTTTTTTTTTTGTTTTATCCCCGTATTTGTTTATTTTTTTTTCCTTTATGCGGGGATTTTTCTCTAATAAACGATAATTCATAATGATATTTAAACTGTAAAATCCATATGGAATATAAAAAATATTCTCTCGACGGCTCTACCTTAGATATACGAAAAACACATTGAGTTGAAACTTTTGTATACTTGTTTGTTGGTACGTGTGTGTATTAATTAGTGTACGTAATAAACATGTATTGTAAATGTGTGTATGTTTCTTTTCCGTGTTACATGAAAGCATGTATGTATTTATGTATGTATATTATATATATATGTGTGGACGCGTGTGTATTTTTTGTATTTATTGTTTGCGTGTAGTTGTGTGTGTGTGTGTGTTGCATACGAGTGTATTTTTAAGGATTCGTCTCCAGCGATATATTTCCGTGGTGGCGAGCACGTTCAACGTTCCCTTTAGAGAACTTTCCTAGAGATCGTCAAACGAGGAAGGGGTTTTGTTTTTTTTTTGTTTTTTAAGCTCGAAACATTCGTACGAATAAAATTTAACATATCGAAATTCCTCAATGGAAATATACAAACAACGAGATAAATGAATTGAGGAGACAAATTAATCTAAATCGTTGGTGTTTAATAATAATAATAATAATATTCAAAACTAGTTATTATAAAAACGAAGAAAACGATGAAAAACTATTACACATGTTCGAATCAACAACCATCAATCATCTTCCTCTATAATCGAATTTCATTCGGGAATACTTTGAAGGACAAAATTCGAACATTCATTTTATTTGCGACGAATATTGGTCTAGCGATAAAACATATATTATTGATCCCCTCGTCGATCAATCATCATATTACTAATTGCTAATATAATTCATTACAAGTTAATCAGCCTGCCTCTCGAACAAAAAAATTATACACTTTATTATTTTTTATTTTTTATTTGTTTAATCCCTATATAATAATTCATGTATTTTTAATATTACAATGAACAAATTTTATTTTCCTCCTATCCCACAACGACGAAGAAAAGAGCAACTCTGTTGTTCGAGATGTTTAATCCTTGAGAAAAAGAGAGAAAAGGAGGAGGACAAAGAACACAAAAAATTGGATCAACGTAATTTCAACCTTTTTTTTTCTCATTAATTTGTCTCTCTCTCTCTCTCTTACTTTTTTTTCATTTTCTCTCTTTTCCTCTAGCATGATATCTCGAAGAAAAAAAAAGGAAATTTTTTTGTTCCATTCAATTCATTGCTCTCTTCTCTCTTTCTTCTTCATCCCTTATTTCTTTTATTGTTGTTGTTGTGTTTCACTCGAGCAAAGAAAAAAAAAAATTACAAATAAGTGGATATAACCTTCGAGGAGAGAATAAGGGTGAGGATGTGTGCGAGGGCGAGGAAGAGGAGGAGGACAACGACGACGACGACGACGTTGAAAAATCGGCGCGGCGCCACTTTTAATTCTCGCGGATTTATTTTCGTTACCTAAAGTTAATGTTTTTTTTTTTTTTTATTTTTATTTTTTTTAATGTTACGGAGAGTGTGTGACGTGTACGCCTAACGCGATATTTACAAACTTCGATTTCTTATTTTTTTTTTCTTTTCCCTATTCTCGAGGATCATCCCATCAATCTTTTTTTTTTTATTATTCTTAATTTCCCCCTCACTTGGATGCTCTTCTTGCATTTCGACCAATCATCACATTCTTTTTTCTCATTCCATTCTTACTCCTTTTATTTTTTTTTTTTTTTTATAGTTGACGAGCGACGATTCGTTTTTGCATAAATAATTGAGATTTGTATGATGAAAATCATCACTTTTCTTCTTTTTTTTTTTTTCTTTTTATAGCGTGTTATTATCGTTTATATCCAAATTCGTCATAAAACGTAGCCTAAAACTATTATAAATATATTGAATTAATTTTAAAAAGAACGTACGATCCCTTTTTTTCTTCTTCTTGAATGTTATAAGTAAAAAAAAAAAAACGTAAAATGTTTTCTTGGAATGGACGACCAGTCTTTATAAACTTTAAAACTCGGCTTTGATTATTCCTTTCTTCGTTGTGCAAATGGAATGATGGATTTATTAAACGGAATGAAAAAACAGTTTCACGAAAACGAAGAAAGAAAACATTCAATTGCACGAAACAATTAATTACATTGTTTCAAATCCGAAGATTTTGTTGGTTGTTAATATGCACAAATGAAACTACATCTCAATTTGTTTTGTAATACGTTTTACTAACACTTAATGATACTTCCTTACGAAAACATGAATCATTTTTATTTTTTATACACTTATGTTAACCCGAAATAATTTCCAAAATAATATTAGAATAATTTTACCGGTGCTTCTCTCTCTCTCTCTCTCTCTCTCTTCTGTGCTTCCTTTCATATTCATTTTTTTAATATATGCATACATAAACATTGCGAACACGTAATAACGCTTTAAAAATCATAATAGTAATAATAATAATAATATTATAATAACAATATAATTAATAATAATAGTCTAATAATAATAATAATGATAATAATAAAGTTATAAAAGTAAAAACTTCAACTTAACAACATCTGCAGTAATAATATAATAATAATAATAATAATATAGTAATAATAATAATAAAATTTGCACACATCAATTATCGATAATCGTAGTAAATAACTATAGAACTCGATTAATGAACTTATTTATCGTTAACAAATATATTTACATTTGCGTATGCATGATTATACAATATATTAAAATATATCAAAATGAACATTACTTATCCTCGTTTATTTCTTTTTATCGCAAAATGTGAATTCTTCTCTTTTTTTTTTTTTATGTTACGTAGGAAGCATCATTCCCATCATTTTTACTATAATAAACGGATTCGATTATTTTTCACAAATGGAATGATTTCAATGTTAATAAATAGGAACGCTATCGTTAAATGAAAGATTTTCTTTTTATTTTTTTTTTTTTTTAGAGAAATTTTAGCTCCGTAAGGAAACTATTTCTTTCAGTGAATATTATAAAATGTAAAAAGCAAAAGTAGAAAAAAAGGAAGAAAGAAAGAAAGGATCGTACATTAAAAAACAAAAACAAAATTATTTACAAGTACGGCTACATAAAACTCATTCGTTAGTTTCATGTTTTGATACAACAATTATCATCATTCAATATAAATTCGTATCGTTGCATGATACGACCCTTCGTGTAAGGGTTAATTGTACAACAAAAGGGTTAAAACGATTATTAACACGTATCTATATAAATCAAAATCGTCGCTCGTAACTAATTCTCTTTTACCATCCTTTTTCCCTCCCAACTAACATTGTCTTTAAGAGCATATAAAAAGTCGTGTGGCACATTGACGGTTGGAATGTTATTTTGTTTCATTAAATTTATTTAATAAGAACCATAATAATTAATAATATTAGTAATATAGTACTTTTGTCGTGTTATTTAATGATATATTTTTTTTTCTTTAATGTATGTTTATATAATAATAATAATAATAATTAATATAATAATATAATAATATAATAATAATAATAATAATAATAATAATAATAATAATAATAATAATAATAATAATAATAATAATAATAATATAATATTAATAAAAATAATAATAATAATAATAATAATAATAATAATAATAATAAAAATATAATAATAATATAATAAAAATAAAAATAATAATATTAATAATATTAATATTAATAATATTTATAATAAAAATAATAATAATAATAATATAATAATAATATAATAATTAATAATCATTGTAATCATAATTAATTATAATTATAATATATATATATATACCTTTCTTGTGTTTATTATAGTAGTTTGTTTAATCCTCTTTCCTCACTGTACTTTAATATATTTCTATATATATTTCTATATATATATATATATATCGATTTTTGTTTGCTTAAAATGCTTCATCTGTGCTGACTGCGGGTTTTGATTTGAAGGGGGGCCTATGTCCGAAATATCGAGAGCATGTGTGCGAGCCTTTTTTAAAAGAAGACCGAGGACATCGTACGAACACTCTCAACAAAAAATCGGCACGGATCCTTTGCATTGCATTGCATTGCTCTTCGTGGCAACTGCGTTTCGCATTAAATCACTGCATCGGAGATAATAATTAATTATTACAGACGTAGAGAGATTTATTATTATTTAGTTTTATCTTATTATTTTTTTTTCTTACGCTTCTTTTTTTTGTCATGTTTTTCATTATTATCTTTCTCCATTAGTTTGTTTGTTTTTTTTTTGTTTCTTTTCGTTTATTTATATTATTACGTTTTCGTAACGTTTTTACTTTTACTTTTAGTTTTATATTTATTTTTATTTTTATTTTTATTCATCATTACTTTAAACGCATTACCTTTCTTCCTTTTCTTTTCTTTTCTCATTTAAATCAGAGGTTTTGCTTTTTTAAGTGTATTTTTTTTTTCATTATGTTTCTTTTTTACCGTATTTTTTTTAGATTCATGGTTACGTGGTACGGCACCACGGGTTTTCGGTATCGTTTAGTCGCGCCTAATCGTCGTCGCATCCTTTGTCGATCGTTTTACGCAAAATTCTTTCTTTTTTTTTGTACAACATTTTAAGAGATCCTCGCGTTCGTTTTTTATACGATCGAAGGAAAAAATATTTCTTCTTGTATTCTTTTTTCTTCTTTTTTTTTTTTCAAATAGAAAATATGCAATCGTATATATAGAAAACAGGGATGACAAGTGTTGTATAGAAAGAGAAAGATAGAAATAGATATTACATATAGTAGAAGTAATAAGAACAAAGATATTAATAATATTTATAGTTCTGTTTTTTTTTCCTTTTTTTCTTACATACATATATGTATGCGTATGCTTGTATGTATGCATGTATATGTATGTGCAGGTATATGTGTTTTATATGTATTATATAAGTGTGTAATGAATCCGAAGAAGAAATCGTATGAAGGTTTTATTAAAAAATCAAACGAAGGATCTCATCTATCTCAGAAAAACAATCTGTGTGTTTGTGTGTTTGTTTGTTTGCTTGTCTCTGCATGCTTACACATGCGTGGGTAGATAGAATAATGCGTTATTTACGATCGAATGACGATGCGACACACCCCTTTTTGCACGCGCGACTTTAGATTAACCGAAAAATAGATTTTCTTCTTATTAGAGAAAATGTCTATTGTCGCTATTGTTAGCTTTGTGTTGTTGCCGGTTAGTTTATGTTCCTCGTGTTCGGGCGAGTATGCAACCCGAAAGACACGGGTGGACACTGAATACTCGCATGATCCCCCAACAATTGCAATATCCTTATACGAAAGGTAGAAATAGATGTATTGTATATATATATGGATATATATGTATATTGGATAAAGATAGATTAAAGTTGCATTGAGACAAGGTGGAAGGGAAAGGGATCATAGTGTGAGACGGTGAAAAGAGTATTTTCATTTTCATTTGTTCTTTTTCATCCTTTCGAATAAGGACAATGCAAATGAAGGATTGGGGCGAGCTAAGTGTGTTCCACCTTTAACTGTAAGGAGACGACCTGGTATCGGGAAGCTGCAATTTCACTTGCAGCGGTATTTATGTAGAGAGCAGACTGCGTATGTGTACCCATTTGTACCTATGTGTTGTTGATTGGTTGGTTGGTGGTTGTTGTTGTTGTTTTTACATTTTTGCCGTATTTTTATTTTTAAATATTATGTATTTATTTATTTTATTTTATTTTACGTTATTTTTATTTTTTTGTGTTTTTTTTTTGCGTTTTATTGTTTTATTTTTTTTTATATCTTTCTTAAATATCACGCATTAATAAATTCGTGCATGCAAATTGCGCGTGGAAGATTTTTAAAAATTATTATTCACTTTTTTATTTTTTAATTCACTTCCCTATTATTATTATTATTAATATTTTATTATCGTTAAATTTCATTTTCGCGCTTAGTGGATCTACGCAAAAGCGTTTGCCGACGGAGGGAGCAGGGCTTGTTGTCCGAAGGGAGGGTGATTTTTTTCTGACGTATAGCAAATATTTTTTTTTCCTCTTTCTCTATCTCTAATCATCTCTTTCTCTTTCTCTCTCTCTCTCTTTCTCTCTCTTTCTCTCTCTCTCTAGCATTCTTTTTCCTTCATTCTTTCTATTTCTTTTTTTGATTTTTTTTCTTTTTCTAATTTTTATCTTTTCTCTCTCCTATATAAAAAATTTCCTCCGTGTACGTCATATTGTGTGTATATTGTGTAAATTATTTATTTATTTATATATTTGTTTGTTCATTTGCATTTTATCAATTTGTTGCCGAAAAAAATTCGTATGTGAGAAGCTGTCCTCGCTGGCTGGCTTAGCTGGCGATTAGTTTTATTGTTCGTTTCGATATAATTTGTTCTTTTTTTTTTTTTATTTTGTTATTGTTGTTGCTGTTGTTTTTGTATTTTCTTGCTTGTGTATATGTGTATATATATATATGTGTGTGTGTGTGGTTTTTTTATTTTTTAGTTTATATTTTTGTTTCGAAAGAGGAATGTTCAGAGATATCTGTGAGTGGTTTTTACTCGCATTATTTAATAATTAATTTATTATTATTCTCCTCGATTCGGAGTTATATTCAAACTTTAAAAATCTTTCCTGGCGTACGAATGGTCCGACCTCGCCGTGCATGCACACATGCTGTCGTACATTATCAAAGTAACCTGGTTATGTTAATGCGTATATGTTTACTCATCTTTCGTATTATCAAGAAAGAAAGAAAGAAAGAAAGAAAGTAAGTAAGTAACTTCTACCAACCATGGAATGTAATTTTATTATTTTTTTTTCTTTATTTACTTTTCTTATTTTTTTTTTTTTTTTTTTTTTTTTACAAGTATCATAAACATTCACGTCGTTTCTCTTTTCCCTGTCGTTTCTTTGTGATTATTCATCCCCTTTTTATTTTCATCGTACTCTTCCTTCCTTCCTTCTACACTTTTTTACCGTTTTTTTTTCTTTTTTATTTTATTCTTTTTTTTATTTATTTATTTTGATTCAATTAAACCAGAACTTCAGCGTACTTGGTCCGTAACGTTTGTTGGTCGTACATAGAAATTCCGGTCGATTTGTTATTTCCTTAATAAGATATACTTTATTATTATTATTATTATTATTATTAGTATTATTATTATTATTTATATAATATTTATATTTAATTATCCTCGCATTTTTTTTGTTGAGACAAGTTCAAAATTGAGTATATCTAGTTGATAAAACGATCAAAAGTATACGTTTGAGTCCTTTCATTTTGTAATTGAATTGAAAACAAACAAATATACGAGAAGGCAGAAATAGATCTAACAATTTTTAACGAAGGACTCGTATTCATGTACGATTATTAATGAAATTAATAATATTTAACATTATACATTATATTACATATATTAAAATTTGTTAGAACGCGACAGGGAATGAATTTTTCCAAAATTTTACTTTGTCTCTTTTTCCCATACCTTTTACCCCCCAACCCTTTACTGTAACTTATCCTTCTTTCTTTCTTTCTTGTTTTTTTTTTCTTTCCTTTATTGAAAATATTTGTTTTGAATATATATGAGTGATATTGCACGACGAGATCGGGCTGATATAGTAAGAATATTAGAAAAAGAACACGATATACAAACGACTAAAGCGCAAAACTACGAGTACTACCGATTTACGTCGCTAACATCGTGCCACGCATGTAATAGTACCAGCGCTATTTATCTAATATTTTTCATTTAATTTTTAATTTAGATTAATTTAATTTAATTTAATTTAATTTAATCATTTTTTTCTCTTCTTCGTCTTTCTTCATCATCATCATCATTATCATCATTATCATCATTATCATCATCATTATCTTTCATTCTTTCCCTACTATAGTTTTCTTATTTTTTTTTGTTTTTTCGAAAAGTTTCTCCAGGTTTGATCCACTACTAACCCGGGGATGCCGATTTAAACGCGCGAATCATCTCCGACCGGTTCGTTTAGCGAAAAGTGAGATCAGCGACTCTTATCAAGGACACTCCACCATAGCGCATGGATAACAGCGAACAGAATCGACAGTTCGCACATTATTTTATTTTTTTTTTTTTTTATTCTTTTTCTTAAACTTCGAAATAGGAACACACACACATGAAAGTAATTTCGATTCGTATATATGGAACAAGACGTAATTGTACTTTAAAGAATACATCACCTTTTTGATGGACGAATAATGCTTTTACCGACACGTGAACTACGACCTCGATTATCCTTTTTTTTTTTTTAACATTAAACATTTATCGTTAAATTAATTTATATTTTTTATCTCTCTTTTAAAAAACGTACAATTTCGTTTTTTTTTTTAATTTAATTTTAACGATTTATTATAATACAATTTTTATTATTGAATTTGATCGTAAAAAAACGAAAATTTTTTTCTGTAAATATTTCAAATATTTTCCTTTTTTCTTTTTTTGTTTAGTTTTTATCAATAATTTCCAAAAAATCCTATATTAGAATTTTTTTTATTCAAATATACGTATCTAAAAATTGATTCTAACGTATGAAGAAAGAAAAAAAAAGAAAAGAGGTATACGTAGTTCTAAATCGCGGATTAAAAGCCAAATCTCACACAAACTTCGCAAAGAAATTTTTCAAGCAGTCGCGATACGAGGAGGATTTCGCAAATTCGTCCGGTCGGAGGAGAGTGGGGGGGGGGGTGTGGCTGACGGCGCGTACGTTTCTTATTTTTTTTCTCTTCTTTTTCTCTATTCGGGTTTCTCAAAATCATCGATGCAATTTTAATTCTCGCGCTGTGTGAAATCTACTACCGATTTTTCTTCGTCGTTTATTATCTCTTATAATAGAATTATTATTATTTTTTTTTAAATTTTTTTCATTTTTATTTTTAATTCATTCATTATTTATTTATTTATTTTATTAATTATTTCTCGAACCGACGTCGAAACGAATCATACTAAAAACTCGTTTCAGTAGTATAGAAGAGCATACCCCCGGTTTGAACACAAATCGGTCGTTTTTTTCGTCTAATTATCTGTCTTTTTTTTTTTTCTTTTAATTATCTTTTCTTCGTCTCCCATATTTTTTTTCGAATCGATCAGCGTATACATAAAAATTGTCGTACTCGCTCGAGAGTATCGACATTTTCCTCCCTCACTCTCTCTCTCTCTCTTTCTCTCTCTCTCTCTTTCGCTCTCACTATCTCACACACACTCTCTCTTAATTTTTTTTTTGTTTAAATATATTTTTCTTGAATACTTTTTTGTTTCTTCTACTTCTTTTTCTTCATCATCGTCAACTTCTTTACTTTAGAGTCATTACATGACTAAAACCTACGGATTACGAGCATATTAAAGCCAATCAGGAAGGTACCAAGTTTTTAATCGATCGAGGAGACCATCTTTCTTCTTCTTCTTCTTCTTCTACGTTTGGTTCGGGTATGCTTCAAAACCTTGAATCGTCTTTTTTTTTTGTTCCTTCGAATGTTAGTCGAAAAATTATGTCAAATGATGAAAGTTCAAAGATTTTCAAGAGACTTTCACGAAGCCTTAACACCATCAATGTGATCATCAATAAATTGATAGAATTTTTGGTTGCTTCGTCGAGAGTTTAGACAAATGCAAGGGGATCTAATATCACATCGACTTTGTTAAAATTCGAAGGAAGAAAAAAGAAAACAAAACACATACACACAGAATGCAAGGTTTTTTTTTATTTGGTTCGAATCGACGTCGGTTTCATTTGCGACGTGAATGTGTGCGTGATGTATGATAATGTATAAATGTCAATGTGTGTGTGTGTGTGTATGTGTGTGTGTGTGTGTGTGTGTGTATAAGTGTGTGTCTCATCAAACGCGCGTCCCTATACAATAATGAACGACAGGCCAGCTCTTCGTTGATCACGAAAATCCCAACATTCGAGAATGCGTGAATTGAAAATAGAATTTAAAAAACGGTAACCTAGCGCGTAACAGTTCGTTTTTACTTCAGATTTTCATTTTAACGTATGTTTAAAATATGTTTAGAGTTTAACGTGTATGTATGATGTGTGTGGCTCTGTGTGTGTATGTTTGTGTGTGTACGTGTGCCTGGCGTACGTATTATCAAGTGTATTGGTTGTTGGTATGTTGGTAAAACATTGTGTGTAAATCGCGAATGTATCGGTGTGAGCGTTATGTTATGTGTACCTAATTGCACTTATTCGACAAAACGGAACGTAAAATTGAACGCAAGATGGCGGCCGGACGGCCCTGGAACGTTTATCGGAGGTAATCATCGTAGCATTCCCTTCGTTTCCTCTTTTTTTCTTTCTTTCTTCCTTTCTTTCTCTTTTAATACTTTTCTTTACTTTACTTTACTTTACTTTACTTAACTTTTCTTTTCTTTTTTCTTTACTTTTATTATAATTATATTCTCATGTCGCGTTCACCGTTTCGCCGTCGGTCCGAGTTAGTTCGAAACTAAACGTTTCCGCGCTTTTATCCTGTAGTAAAAACGTAACCCCGAAACTTAGGCACAATTTGGAACTGTTTAGACCATTTACATACGAATCACCGTCGACAAGAAGAAACCCGCGTGTCCTCCTTCGGAAGAGATTAAAAAAGATTGACAATTTATTTTTTGTTTCCTTTTCTTTTATTTTTGATTTTAGAAAAATATTCATCATCCTCGTGAAAAATGTCCGATTTTTATATTACTTATTTACCGGGTTGTTATTATTATTATTATTATTAAAAAATAGTAGTGTAGAAGGATTTCTTCTTATTCAAAGAGTTTTTTTTTCTTTCTTTCTTTCTTTTTTTTTTCTTCTTCGGGAAAAAGATTACAGAGCTAGACTTCTAATTATCCAATCCGATTCGAATACTAATTATACAATTTTCTACTTTGAAATACGAGAATTATAAATAGATTATTTCAAGGATCATTCTTAATCTCTTTATGCACGAAGTGACACACACACATAAATCTTTTCTTTCGAACCATTTTACCAAACGTACGACGATACTGTGAGGTAGCTAACATCGAATCGTTACAGGGCCAATCGGACCAAATCTTCCGGTTTATTTATTAAATTAACAAAATTCGTGTCTTTTCCTTCGTCGATCTTCACGTTCAAATATTTTTTTTATTTATTTTATTTATCTTTATATATATATATATATATATATATATATATATATATATATATATATATATATATATATATATATATATTTGTATTTCCCTGAATAATAATAAGAATAATAATAAGAATAATAATAAGAATAATAAGAAAGATTTTGGCTTTTGACAATTAGTCGAGTCGAAACGATCGAAGGAAAAGAACGAAGAGCCCGCCATAGTTTTTGGTTAATTTTGTTTTTTTTATTTTATTTTCCTTTCTCTTTTGAACGCGCGGAACGATCGAACGAAAAAGAAAAGGAAAATAGAAAAAAGGGGGGGGCAAAAATGATGATAACAGGAATCTTTGAGTCCGACTGTTTTCCGAGCAGTGCCCGCCATCTTGGTCCCGTCTGACCACCGGTGTGGACCAACGTAATTTTCGCGTTATATCGCGGCTTTCAACCCTTAAACATCCCTTCTCTTTTTATCATTCTATCTATCTATCTTGTCGTTCTCTCTTTCTCTCTTTCTTTCTCTCTTTCGCACAATCTCTCTCTCTCTCTTTCTCTCTCTCTCTCTCTCGTTCACTCTCATTCTTTCTCTCACTCTCTCTCTCTCTCTCTTTCACCCTTACTTAAATTTCATTTCTTTCTTTCTTTTCTTTTAGTCCCTCGCTTATCATTTTATTTTTCCCGCACACCGTAATTATAATAGTATAATTTTTTTTTCTTGTTTATATCCTTACACATATACACTAGCTGGTTACAATAATTTGTGAAAAATATACATCAAAATTTTGTTACTTTTTACATCACAGATATTTTAATATAATATATCCTCTTTTTTTTTTTTTTTTTAATTCTTAAAGATTTCTTTCTCATCTCCTCTCCGTTTTCGACCAATCCGTCTCTCGTCGGATAATCATCGTAATACTGCATCGCCCGCGATGGTGGAAGAGACGACCGGAAGTTCGACAAAATTTCACTTTGAGACAATTTTTTTCTATTCTTTTTCAACCCATATATATATGGTTTATTTCAGTTCGTTCAATTAATTTTTCTCAATTCAACAGCAGATCTCTTCCCGGTTGACTTATACGTTTCTGTTGTTTTTTTTTTTTTCTTTTTTTTTTAACGAATGATTTACTCGAATTAGTTATTTTGAATCCTTCTCTCTCTTTCGGCCATCTCCTCCGAAAAAATATACTAATCGACGATCGTGCAACAAACGGATGATTAAAAGATAAGAATTAAAAAAAAAAAAAAAAAGGAAAGTAATAAAAATAATTGGGAACAATTTCTTTTTTACTTTCATGTTCTTCAAATTGTCGTTAACCTATGTAAAAAAAAAAAAGAAAAAGAAATAAAATAAATATTCTATTAGCTCATTGCACGAGAATGATTTTCATTGATAATATTTCGAATTAATAATCGTGTAGGGATAAATATGTGAATTAAAACAAGACAAAAAAAAAGGATCATTTTCGTTAAGTATCGCGGGACGAGGATCACGGGATCCAACTGTCGATATAGATTGCACCGAACGACGCGTCGCGACTATTATTATTATTATTATTATTATTATTATTATTTATTTATTATTTATTTATTTATTTTATTTTAATTTTTTTTTTTCGTAAACCGTAATTGTGAATTTAACGACAATCATTAGCGGTACACGCACGTTTACAATCATCCTCACGATAAATAATTAGTTTTTTGCGGCGTTTGAAATGGTTTTTTTCTGTTTTTCCTTTTTTTTTATTTTTCTTCTTCCATTCAACCATATCTCTTCTCTTTCTCTCTTTCTTCCTTTCTTTCTTTCTTTCACATCTAACGATAAATCTGCTTTTTTTTCTTTTTTTTTTTTTATTATTATTATAAAGGGTCTGTAGTTTTGCTTTTTTTTTCCTTCTGGGCACGATAGCGAGACGGTGGTGATTGATGACGGTGATGGTAGCAATGTACTCGCGGCGATGCCGGGAGGCAGCTTGGACGAGGGAATGAGGAGGGTGCTGGGGAACAAGGGGGTTGGTGATCAGGAATGATGAGGGGAAAATGGATGACGATGACGCGGGAACGGGCTTAGGTTAGCAACTGAGTGCATCCTTGCTTTAACGTTTACGAAACTTCTCGAGATGCTTGTAACAGGAACAATGATGCTTGAAATTTCGAACAAAATTTTGTCTTTTTTTTTTTTAATGTTTTTATATGAAGAAATTAGGATCGTAATTAGAGGAGAGGGGGCATGAATAAGGAACGTCGATTTTGTAAAATGAAAAAAGGAAGTGCATCGCTTCGGGATTGTATTATCTTTTTTTTTTTGGTTTGTTTTGTTTTGTGGACAGTGATAGCGAAGGAAGGTATACATTTTGTTGTTGTTGTTGTTTTATCCCAAAATTTTACACACGATCGTGACTGCTGGTGCTTGTTGTAACTTTTATACTTCGCCATTTTTTTGTTGCCATTTTGCGTTATCGCATTTTTTGTTTAAACCCTAAAAAAGAAGACCTTAACGTTTACACTCAATAACTTGACTTTTTTTTTTTTATTTTTTATTTTACGCGCGTATTTATTTTACTTGTATTTTTACTTTTTACTTTTACCTTTAATTTTACTTTTTTACCTTTTTTTTTCTTCTTCTTCTTCTTCTTCTTCTTTCCATCAGAGAGAAATTACACCGTGTTTAATTCTCACGCCTTATTATTCATTCTTTTTTTTGTTTATACTTGGTTTAATTTTCCCTTTAAATAGGATAAATTTTATTTTATTTTATTTTATTTTATTTAAGTTTAGTTCCAAAAAACACCGAGAGAGTAGTCTTGTTTACATTGTTTACTTTTTTTCGCATAAAGGGTAATAACTTTTTTTTTCGTTTAATAAGGAATTTTTGCATTTTTTAAAACACCAAACATACATGCCTTATACTTTATATACAGCCTAAAGTCTTTCAGTCGTTACGCTTCATTTTATTTCGCTTGTTACTTATTTTTTTTATTTTTTTTTTTAATTATTTTCATCTTCTTCTTCTTTTTCTTCTTCTTCAACTTTTTCTTTCGTTTATTTTGTTTGTTTATCTTTTATGGTTTATTTTTTTATCCCCCTTTTTGTTTCTTGTTTTTATTTATTTTTTTTAATTTTTTTAAATTCTTTCTTAAAATAGTGTCATGAGATGAGTGCATGGATCGTTTTCTTCCCTTTTTCTTTTCTTCAAATCTTATAACCACCGTTTTTCTTATCTTTCTCACGTTCACATACGTTTTTTTTCCGTGTTTAATTATATTTCTTTCCTTTTCTAAATTCTTTATTATTTCTCTATATCCGATATTCCTCCCTCTATCTGTCGTCGTTTAAATCGTTAAGCGAGGAAAAACGGATTCGCGATATCTACGTCCCCATAATATGTCATCACATTTTTTATAGCACTTCTCCTATTTTTGTTTAAAGAAGTCTTTTAAAATCCCACCCTAAACTTTGATTTTATCTAAAAACCCGTAACTAACTAATATATCACCCCATTGGTCCAACCGATCATCGTTTATCTTACGAAAAAAAACAAAATAAAAAAGTAAAAATAAAAGACGAGAAAATGTCGACAGGAATGTCATTAAGTATTTTGTTTCTATCCAAATATCCGAATTATATAACTGCGATTATAATTATGGAATTATATCAACGAACGATATCTCATTTTTTATTTTTATTTAAAAAAAAAAAAAAAGACATCGTTTCTTTCTACGAGAGAATCTCCTGGATTAAAAAATATAAAATTGTTTTTGTTGATTTGTTTCTATTTGTGTTTCCCCCAAAAAATGAAATATCTAATGTAAACTTTATATGAAACGTAGATACGCTCCTACGCCTCGCATTCGACATAATAATTCATCATCATTATCATTATTATCATCATCATCATCGTAATCATCATCGATATCGTTATCATCGATCTGCCTCCATCTTTCTTTATTTTTTCATTATTTATCGTTACTCGTGGAACCCGGTGAAAAAACGAAACCCTAATTCGAGTGAGATCACTATACAACAACAACAACAACACCATATAACATTGACGTTGTTGCTGCTGCTGTTGCTGTTGGTATCTCTTCCTCTACGTAGTAGAAAATTTGCATTCGTATCAAAAAGTGTTTATCGGGCGTAATTCGCGCTTTAAGAAAATGGTTTCTGCACTTTGGTATTACATAGAAAGATCCCGAGTCGAGAGCACGCGTCACCTCTCTTTATAATAATTCCATTTCTTCTATTTTTTTATTTTTTTTTTTTTCATTTAACCCCCCCCAATTTTCTATCTTTTTATATTTCGTAACTTTGCATTCTTTTCGTATTCTATGTTTCTAATTTTTTTTTTTTTAATAATACTTTGCCCGTTCGTTAAGAATTTTTCATTAATCGTTTGCAATTTTTCCATTCCTATCACCACGAACCTTTCTTTCTTTTTTATTTAACGAAAATTCAAGGAACCCAATGTCGAATCGTCAGAAGGATTTCTTATTGGATTCGTCATATTTTGAAAAAACAACAAAAAATATTATTCTTTTATTTTCAAAACTTACTCCTTTGTCTTTCATGTTATTTTATTTTTTTCCTTTCTTTTCCTAAAAAAAAAAAGGTGTTACTCTCTTCATTCTTTTTTATCTCTTAACAATAAAAACGCCTCGAGAATACCCTCTCTATTTTAATAGCTTGTTAAATATTTCCAGGATATCCGTATTCCGGATGTCCTCAGGAAGCACCATTAATGTCACAGACTATAAAAGGGTATCCTCCTTTGGACAATATTTCATCCCTTTTATTTTTTTTTCTTCTTCTTCTCTCACGCTCGTAACGCTTTTTTCTTTTTCATTGCATTATTAATCTTAATTAGAATAAAATATCACGAAAAAAAAAAGAAAACAGAAAAAAAACTTTGCAAAAGACCAATTTTATTAGAACAAAAAAAAACAAGAAGAAAAATTTGACGAAATCCTTTTTAAAAATCCTTCCATTTTTTCTCCCCATCCAATGAAATTCCTTGAATTAAATCATTCGTGTGTGTCCCCTCCTCCCCCTTTATCATTTTCTCGATCATTGCATTTATATTCCAAGCTAAACAACGTGTCTCGTAAAACGTGGGATGATGCGTTAGCGTCGAACACCGGCCTTAAAGAGAACTGAGATTAGAGAAATATTGTCGCCTTGTGAAAAAATGTCACCTACGTGCGCCAAAAAAGCCTTGGCTCGTTTCTCATTTCGCATACGTCCGTAATGACCAAAAATATATGTATATATATATAATATATCATTCCTTATATAATTATGCTCCTTACGAGTTAAGTAATGTTAATAGTAGGTAATAAGTTTTTTCCATTAGGTAGTTTTACATCGATAGAGGAAATAATTACGCTTGTTGTCGTTTGTCTTATTCTTTTCTTTTCTTTTCTTTTCTTTTCATTTCTTATTATTTTTTTCTTTTTCTATTTTGTTTTGTTTCATCTTCTATCATCTTCATCTTCATCATATTATCTCCTTTATTTTAATCTTCATTTATCATTATCTTTGTTTTCACCTAAAACGCATTTTTAGCTAGAGCTCTCCTTTCGCTTCGTCGATCTTTAATTAAACGATTGATCGTCTTATAGATTAGTATACGGCAAACGGGTATGCTTTTTATTCGCAACATACCCGAAAATGGAATCCTAAAAATGTTAAACGCGTATGCGGATCTCGTATACGCGTTGCCTCTACTACGCTGCTTCGTGTTCCCTACTATAAATTGTATTTCTTCGTCTGTATTAGTGTGTTTTTTTTATATTTTTATTTTGTTGTTGTTGTTATCAGTGTGTATCGTTCACCGATTACGTTTGTATTCCTCTCTGTAAGCGTGACGTATTAATGGTACGTGTACGAAAGGATACTCGGCATAATGTAAGTAAGTAAGTAGTAGTAATAGTAGTAGTAGTAGTAGTAGTAGTAATAGTAGTAGTAGTAGTAGTAGTAATAGTAGTAGTAGTAGTAGTAGTAGTAGTAGTAGTAGTAGTAATAGTAGATTAAATCGTATCGTGTCTTTTATCAATACCTTAGAGTTAAGGGTCTGTTCCGAAAATTCATTCGCATGAAAAAATCGCCACACTCGAAGGATTTCCACCGATAGCATATATGGACCACATACACCGGGGGATTGGGTGGGGATGGGATCGGTCGATCGAGTTTTTTCTTGTATTTTTTTTGAAAAAATTGATAGTGAGTTTACTCGATCGATATTACCCGAAGCGTTATTTTTCTCTTACTGATTTTTTCACTGATCTCTGTCATAGGAGAGTCCAAGAAGAAGAAGATTAGCTTCTTCAAATATCTATAGTTTTCGAACGAAGTTCGGGTATATAGAGGGAATGTGTTGGGGGTTTGGGGTAAGTGGATAGTCCTTGTATTACGTCCAAATAGTCTTCTAATCTTCGTCATTGATCATCCTAATCGAATCGTCGAATTGGAATGGAACCATTTGCGATAAAGGACGAAGAACGGAATTGAGAGACATGGGGGTATATAACTACAGAGTTATTCGAATGAATAAGGTTTTACGGTATTAACGTTCGAAATCGATTACCGTTACCATAATTCTATACCTTATTGATAACTGATACTGACTTTCGTCTACTGCTCTACGGAGTCTTCCATACCGATAACAGGTCCACGTTGTTCCGCCGGTTGTTGGCTGTTGGTTTGTTCGCCAGACCTGCTGCTGCCAGTATTGTAACCCTTTGCAGTTGCACGACCAAACCGCTTACAGCGGCGTATTCTTTCGGCTGTTGTTGTTGTTGTTGTTGCTGCGGTTGTTGTTGAGTCTTCTGGCTCGAATGATCTACTATAAGCTTACTATCACAGGCACTTTTTTTGTCAGTTGTTACGGCATAAAGATTGTGTAAGTCCGGGTAATGATTCAATTGTTGTTGTTGTTGTTGTTGTTGTTGTACGAGAGTACCACCTCGATCTTCCTGAGCTGCACCGTTATGAATTTCGCGTTCTCTACTGGCACGATCTAACCTCGATTCGCGAGTACTGTCCTCGTCCCTGCTTCCCGCACGAGATATTGAAAGAGGCGTTGGTGGTGAGGTCAAACGATCGCTACCATCATCGGTACGAGCCCTTTCGGAGGGCGAGGGACTGAGATCAACGGTGGGTACCCTCTCTGGTCTCTCTGGTACTCTATCGAGTCTGCCGGAGGTTCCCGATGGTGGTCCCCTGTAACTCTCATCTTCGCTACTATCTTGCGTTATACGCGACAACGGTGTCCTCCTCGAATTCCTACAGAGTTGATCGATCAGGGCTTTGCCGCTCATCGTTTCTGGATGTTGTTGTTGTTGCTGTTGTTGTTGCTGTTGTTGCGACGAAGTCGACGACGTAGACGATGAAGACGACGTTTGTTGCTGTTGACTCCTGGTCTCGTTTAAGACTCGCTGGTCCCTAGGTATACCGGTCTCGAGACTCGATCTTATAAGATTGTCCAAAAAACTTCCATTCGCCCCGGTACCATCGTAAAGGCTTTCTGTCAATTCTCTCGGCGTCTTAGCGCTTGTAGAATTTCTCGCAGTTGATGTTCCAGGTGTTTCCGTTGTTGGCACTGCCGCACCACCCTCTCTTTCTCGTTGCGAGTGTTGTTGATGCGGCTGTTGCTGAACTATCGCTGCGCTTCTTTGTTGTTCTTGCAGACCACGCATCCTTTGCGAGGCAAAGTATTGCTCAGGAATCATGGTCGGTACGTTAGCGGCACCCGGCATGAACGGCGAGGGTAAGAAGGGGGCAGGACTCCAAAAGTTAAAAGGTGGAAAAGGTAAATGCGGCATGCCTTCCATGAATGGCATCTTCAGCCCGTTAGGACCAGGTATTCCACTGGCCGGGGTGAACGGTTTCTGAGCCTTAAGCGGGGCCTTTTTGTCGGTCGTACCAGGTCTCATAACTGCAGCTGCGGCGGCTGCGGCTGCTGCTGCGGCCGCTGCTGCTGCCGTAGTTGTACTCGTTCCGTCTTTCGTCTTGTCATCCGGTTGCTTCTGGTCCCTATAAGTGAGAGATACATAGGGAGAGGGAGGAATTTCGGCTATAGGGACGCAAGCAAGACTCTTATAAGAACGAGTATTAATTGATCAATAAGATTACCTCTTGCGTGGCCTCATGAGGTGGCGTTCTTTAACTTTGTACTCGAGAGTGGAATGCGGCACGCCATAGTAGCTACCAGCTCGATGAACACTCATCTCGCCTCGTTGGACCGCGCGCACAGCTTCCACAAGGCTATCTCTATCGTAATTCCTATACTTTCCGCGTTTCGGTCTAGTTCCCTTACCACCGGTGCCGGGTTTAGGCTTGTTGGCGTCCTGATTTTGCGGTTTATTCTGTTGTGTTTGCTGGACAGGTAGCGCTGGTTGAGGTGGCGTATAACGACCTCTTTTGAAAGGACTCGGCTCAGGCATCATTTGTTGCTGTGACTGGGCCACGTTACTACCTTGACAACCCGCCAATCCGGCTGTAACACCACTCGCCTGTTGACCTTCTTGGAACTTGACGCTTATACTCTTCGCGATGACTTCTCGAAAATTAACGGGCACCGCCTTGCCGACCAGAGAGTTCGTCGGGCTGCTCGTTCCCGAAAACGCGGGGCTAGCGCGTTCCAAAAGATTTGGACTCGAAGCCGTTGCCGCAAATCCCTGAGCGAAAGCAGCCGACGTCGGTTCGCCGTTCTTGTTACTCGAACAACCTGGCGTACTCGCTGGCTTGTAGGACGGAATCTTCAATATTGCTCTACCTTGAGCACTATCGCTCGCTTCTTCCTCGATGCTCGGATTAAAATCGTCGTTGGTTATCGGTGCCCGTAGATGATGCGCTTGTTGTTGCGTCGTCGATTGCACGCTCGTTTGCGACCCACTTTGTTGATGCCCACCTACCCCCGATCCCGGATGATGATGATGTTGATGATGTTGATGCTGCTGTTGTTGTTGCAGATGCGGTCCCTGTCCTTGATCTCCGTTAACGCTCTTATTCAACCTCTTGTCTTCGCTCATTAACCTCCTCATCACCTCCGGAATGCGGTAATCTTGCGTTTCTAGTCCTAACAATTAGAATTACCAATTAAATTATCCTAATCTCCAATATGGACTTTGCTACGATTGTCTTACCTTTGAACGGTGCAGCAGCGGCCAACATTTTTTGAATGTAAGGACCAATGTTTGCGTGTTCCAAACCCGGCCATTCCTGACCCACATCCTGTCCTCGCTGAAGCAGAGTCCTCAGGGAATCTCCACCGCTACCTTCGAGTGCGGAAAACCTTACTAGGTCTTCCAACGACAACAAAGGTTTCAGGAGTGCCTTCTCCACCTCTTTTTCCTCTTCCGCTCCCGATAGTTCCTTCTCGTCCACCTGTTGAAAGATTCCCTTTTAATATTTTTCGTCAATCCTTTTTCTCAATGGAGAACAAAAATTTGTGCCTGGAGTAAAATCCCCCTCTCGAGGAAAGTATAGTAGTATTCTTGCTCTCTTTCTCTTTCTCTCTCTCTCTCTCTCTATCATTCTCTCTTTTATGTCCTATCCTTATTCCCAACCCTATTACTTTCTCCCTTTCTATCTTAGAAATCGTAGTGAAAGTATTTACCCTTTGCATCTCATCAAATCTTCCTTACTTATATTCTTTTTTTCTTTTTTGTTAACTCAAATGTATTTCGTCGAGAGGTATGCTTACTTGTTTCGTGTACGTGTCTCATTGTATTTTGTATCAGTATTGTAATTTGTCTCTATGTACGTTTATGTTTTATTAAATGCAAATAAGCCAAGCATCATGCAAAAATTGTCAACGTGTAAATGTTCATTTCGATGAAGCAACAAGGAGTTGATTTAAAAAAACAAAGAAATAAATATTCATTTTGTCTATTAAACGAAAGATTAATTTTGTAGTTTTCTTGCACGCGATCATAGGTCGTTAGAAATTTAGAAAAATATCGCGATAACGAGTTGCATTCGAACCGAAAGAATCGAGACTTACCTTTCCAATATCATTTGTCGCATGCAGTTAAACGTAAATCGAGAATAATTGAATAGAATTAACTTTTTGCTATTAATAATAGAATTCCAAGTAAAATATCATACAATGAAAGGTTCTCTTAGTACATGCAAATTGTTATTTTACGATTTCGTCAATTGAACCCTTTCGTAACAGCATGCATGCATTACTACGAATATCGTTGGTGTGTAGGGGTATATAAATTCGCATGGTATGCAACAACCCTTGTACGGGTCGATGATATGCATGAACAACCCGTATATTGATCGTTATTAGCGAAATAGTAACAAAAAAGAAAAGAATAATCACAGAGCAGAAAGCTTCGCGGTTAGTTTGAATTCATTATCATAGCCGATTTCTTTCTTTCGTACATTAACAAAAAAAAAAAAAACCAATGGAATCTTCCCAAAAACTTACCTCGTGCCTTGAAACCTCGCGAACGCCGAGTGGCCGCGTGTTAAACTACAAATAGTGAGATAAACAAAGTTAAACAGCCCATGCAATAAAACATTGGACACTACCGAGCGTCACGGCGATCGTTGAACAATCGCACGGATCTTATTTAAAAATATTTTTTTTTACAAAATGTTTACTCGTTCTTTCGGATGAAACGATCTGCAAAAAGAATGTTTTTCTTTTGAATCGTAAGAACCGAGCGAAATACTACGATCGCCGTGCAAAAGAGGTATGTTTTGGGGAAGCTTGTACGTTCTTCCTAACCAAAACCACGCTTACTGATTTGATTACTGATAAATCTTATCAAAAATTCTTTCACACTCTCGCATCTTTCTTTTTTTTTTATTTCTATCCACCTCTCTCGAAAAAAAGATTCTTTTCGCGACAGGAATACAAAGAGATTAACGTGTAATTTGATTAAAGTGCATTGTCGTGCAATTTGTGCTGATATTTTTTCTGTTTTTGGTTAAACTTTAATCATATTTTTACACAAAAAAATAAATATTCTTATCGATAAGATAAGTAAAATATTAAACGTCCCGTTCATGCACAAACATCGGTGAAATAAAATTGTCTTACGTTAGTTAGTAAGAAAAAACGAATAGTAGCTATTCAAATATAATTGTAATCTAGATCAAAGGGTTAAGGAACAGAATCACAAACGAAGCGAAGTATCTTTCGGTCGGTTTCCTAGCAACATCTGTAGAATCTCTTACGTCAAGTTAAATGCGTTCTAACATACGAGGGCGTCCTCTTTCTCATAGAATAAGGGGCGAGCGAGCTTTTGCAAGGAGAATAATTAAACAAAAGAGATATTCGTACATTTGAAAGAAAATAATCGTAGAAACTGTCCCCCCCTCCGTCTATTAAATGATTCCATCATCGTTCTTTTCAAGAATAAACTAATAGAAACATTTTAAAATAAATAATCTTATGTTATCGCAAGTGAATTCGCGAGCTTTCTTCTCTGTTCGCAAAAGGTTTTTATCGATAAACAAACAAACAAACAAATTGGATCAACGGCCTAATCAAAATTTATCACGAGACACCTGGGTGTAATATGTTATCAATCATTCTCTCAGACAGACAATAATATTCGAATAGTGAAATCTTATTAGATTTCTGTCCCCAAAACCTACCTCGTCCACTTGCGAGGGCGGAGTGGTCGCGTTTTGGGTCGTATTTGGTGGTGTTGTAGTAGTGATGGTGGTGGTGGTGGTGATGGTGGTGGTGGTGGTGGCTTGGGCGCCGGACTCGTGAGGGTGTGAATGGGTGCTAGAGAGGGACGCGTCCCTTTCGCGCTCCATCGCAAGCTTGTAGACCTTGTTGCGTAGGGTGCTTCTTGGTATCCCATAAATCACGGCTGCCCTTCGCGTGCCGAGTTTTCCACTCTGTATATCTCTTAGGGCCGCCTGTAGTTCCTCCTCGGTGTAAGTCTTCCTGCTGACGCTACCCCCTGCACCCACCACTGTCGCCGCAGCTACAGCCGCTGCCGCTGCCGTCACTGGCACGGCAATACGCGGTTTCGCGCGGTAACACGAGCTGAAACGGATATACAACACCTAGTCTAACAAACCTTCTCCAAACTTTCCAGGATAACAACCTATCGATCTCTATCCCTCATCCCCCTTCCCCCAACCCTCCAACATCAGAGTTGCCAAAGTCCTTTCAACGTCAATTCTATTCCGCCGAGTATTCATTTCCGATGATTACGTAACTAGGATTTAAAGAGAAAGAGAGAGAGAGAGAGAAGGAGAATTCGGATCAAACAAGTTTGCAATCTGCCTATGGCAACGGGGCCAAGACTACCAAGGCTTAACCGTTCGGCTGGATTTCGTAATCAACTTAGTTGTAAGGTTATATTTTCTTTCTTCTCTCTTTCTCTTCTCACGTGTTTACATATCTCTCGTAACGTTAATTTTGGATGTCTGGATCGTATTCAACTGTCACATGTCTCTCTAATCCCCCGTACACGTGTTTATCGTTAACAAAATTTATTCTTCTTATCGTACGATTAATTATTATTTTATTTTTTTCAACGAACTGGCTGAGACAATTTTGGCCTAGCTGCTAATCATAGAAATATCGAATTTTTCGTTAAACAACGAGGATAAAATTATTAATCGTGAATAATAATTATATACCCCACCCGATGACGAGAGTTTACGATTGAAGCCCCTCTAACAGAGTAAGTACTTGAGTTCATCGACCTGCTGACTGCTTCGTTGTCGTACAAACAGATAAAATTGCATTTCGTTCGTCGTAAAAAGCAACGTAGCTTTGTACATTTTCTTCGTGAATAATTTGTTTGTAATGTAGGATTTACTTTAATTGAATAAAATGCAAATTTTCCAATGGTACTATACTCGCGTGCAATTATTACATGAAAAAAAAAGGGATTTCCCTGAGGAGAAAAATATGTCAAAGATGTTACATTGTTTCGATGATAGTGTGAAAAATCTCAAATAGAAAGATTCATCGAATTGAAATTTAACCTGACAAAACGTATTCCAACAATTTAGCTGATCTTAGGTATTAAAAAAAAACATGAAACGTTTGATCGAATGTTATAAATTTCTTCGGTAAAATCTAATTTTCGACTTGTCACAGTTTTCGTTGGCGGATTATCTTATCGTGAAATTGCGTCGTTAAGCGACTGGATTGTTTCTCTTTCTCTCTTTCTTTCTTTCTCCCTCTTTCCATTTAACATCATACGCGACATAAGAAGCGAGGTAGTAGTACTTTACACTTTCTCTCGATGTGTCGGGTGAGGTGCAGATTGCGACTGAACTAATAATAGAAGACGATAAAAATTTGACGCGCAAAATGTTACGCGGGGGAAAAGAGCGAAAACACGAGGGCAACGTACGGCTTTGAGTCGTAGTCGTTTTCCTTCCTTTTCTCTCTCTTTCTCTCTCTTGTCTTGTTACTATTCTTTTACCATCATCCCATCCCCCGATATCCCTCTTCTAACCCGCTTCTCTCTCTCTCTCTCTTTTTCTGTTTCTTTCACGAGAATCTTTACGGATATATCAGCAAACGAACGCCCGAGAATGAATTTTCCTTTTAAAGTGACTTACTTGAAGATGCTCTTGGTGTCCATACCCGGAGGCATCCTCAGAGGTATTTTTTGTTGTTCCAGTGGAGATATGTTGTTATCCTGTAACGAAAGAAACAACGATACATTATTAATTAATGACGAACAAATGTTAGAGAAAAAGAGTGAGAGAGAAAAAGATAGGGGGAGGGAGAAATAGAAAGACAGATAAAGAAAAAAATAAAAGTAAAATGTGAGAAGAAAGAAGAATCAAAAAAAAAAGAAAAAAAGAAAAAAAAAGGAAGTAAAAAGGATGAAAGAAGAAAACCTCGAGCGGGGTACGGCTCTCACCTGAGAATTTTTCGGTTTCGCCGAGAGATCGAGTGGTTGATCGACCGACGTGGCACTGTCCTGATGAGCCTGTACCCCGACGAGAGGTGCCTCTCTTGGTGGTAAGCACCACTGAGGCAATAAAGTCGGGTAAGTACCGCTGAGAGCGGCCGCGACGACGGACGCCGCCATTGGGTCGACTTGGACCGACATCGGTGACTCCACCGATCGCGAACTACTGCTGCTGTCGCTCTGTGGACTCTGAGGACATCGAACGGATCAATTTTATATTTATTGTAATTTTTTCTTTTTTCTTTCTCGATGGATTTTCTCTAAAACGAGTAATAGTAGTAGTAGTAATAGCAAGACTTGTCGGTAATATTTTTCCTCGGAATCTTCTTGATAATAAATATAACACCCGGAGATTCATAAATAATAAGTCAATTTAACGATCAAAGTTAACGCATGGATCAAAAGAGAGAAGAATCACGAGAGGATATGATAGCCTACTAGAGAGAGCCAGCTAGGTGAGAAAATAAGATTGGCAAAGACGTCCATCGCTTTTTTTCGTATCGCGTATATATGTATACTATATATATATATATATATATATATATATATATATATATATATATATATACAGATATGAAAGTGTAAATCTTTCCCGAGGATGAATGATCGAGGACTTCGATTTTCGATTTACGATATACGAATGTGTTCCAAAGAAAAAAAGTAAGTAATATCAAAGTGGGTTACTTACGAGCGGCGCTTGATCGTCGTGGGGCAGCTTGCCATCGAGGCAGAAGTAACACTTGTCTAAAGGCTTCCAATCTTCGGGCGGTGGACTCGTACGTCTACTCGCTAGAACGTATGGCGAAATGATATTTTTCGCCGTTATTTCAGCAGCCTCGTTTGAAATGACACCACCGCCAATGCCAACGCCAACGCCACCAACAACACCACCAACAACAGCAGTCACCCCACCAATTTTTCTGGTCCCTTCTAAATCGGTCGTCCTTTCGATTCCTAAACTACCACCACAACCACCACCACCACCACCTGGCACCTCCTGTAACTCCTCTTCTTTTTTAACTCGTAGTAAAGCTTGCGTCACTGGTATCCGTTCCAACGCGAGCTCTCCTACCCGTTCCTTTGTTAAATTAAAAAGAAAAATTTCATTTGAAAATCGACTGATTAGATTAGAAATAAAAATGATAAGGAAGAATAATAGTAGATATATATATTTACCTTGGTCCCTTCCGCCGCGTTATTGTCGTTCGTGCCGTTGGTAGCCGAAAGATTGGCAGACGATCGTTCAATATCCGTTCTGTGAGGACTACTGACGGACCTATCGACGTTCTCGTCGAGTTTCAACCGTTTTTCCGGTTCCTCTCCTCCTCGCGTCCTCGAATCTTCCTCTTCGTTTCCTTCCTCCAACTCCTCACCGTCGTCGTCCTCCTCCTCGGCGTCGGCTTCCTCTCCGTCGTTTTGTCTTCTCGCCCGACGTCGTCTTCTCGACGAGACCAAATTCGCCGATGCCGTGGTACTCGCGACGCAGCAGGTATTCGTCGTTGTGGTCGTTGTTGTTGTCGTGGTTGTCGTAGCGGTTGTTGTTGTCGTCGCCGATGATAATGACGACGACGTCGTTGTCGTCGTCGTCGTACTCGCGGTACCCGTATTCGTCGTTTGCGTCGAGTTTGTCGTCGTCGTTGTCGTCGTCAACGTCGACGTCGTACTCGTCGTCGTACTTGTCGCCACCAAATCCGCTGTCCTCGCGTTCTCTCGTACGACGATACCACCACCACCACCACCACCACTGCCTTCTACGGATTCTTCTTCGTCCGCTTCGATCTTTATTTCCTCTGGTCTCAAACGTCTTGATTCTTCTTGCTGTTGTTGTTGTTGCTGTTGTTGTTGCTGCTGCAGCTGTTTTTGCTGATAAAGTTGATCCTGCTGCTGTTGCTGCTGGGTCAACAAGGACGGCGTATGGAGATGAGAGGGGGGATGACGATGATGATGATGATGATGATGATGATGATGATGATTTTGAGGATGATGCCTCTGAAGAGAAGATACGTCTTGTTTGAGGTGACCGATCGTGGGTACGACGGTGGCCGTGGTAGCCGTGGAAGCAACCAAGCTCCCAGGCACTCCTGCCACCCCCGTAGCGACCCCCGTCGCTACCCCCGTCGTCACCCCGGTTCCCAGACCCGTCGCTAGACCCGTTGCAAGAACCGTCGTAGCTCCTGCTGGCGTAATTGTCGGCGAAGACGCCGGATGTAATAGGTGACCACCACCGGGCGGCCCCCCGATTTGGCCCAGATTTCCGAGCACCGGATTGCAAGACGATGACAACGTCGGATAAAGCCGGTGGAGGGGCTGGCCCGCTGCCGCCGTCGTCGTCGTCGTCGTAGATTCGCTGATGCGCGTGCCGCTGTACAGGGTGTCCTGATATTGCTTCCATCTCCTACGGCCCATCAACTCCTCCGCTACTCGTTCCAGACCTGCGACACCACCGCAACTACATCAAACAATGATGACCGCCACCTTATATTCTAGCCCTGCTTATAAACGATCTTTCCCAACGACATTTTTTTCTTTTTAAAAATTCGCATTAAAATATTTCCGAATATCATTGAGTATAATAGCTTGCTCGGAGGAACTCTTACACATTGGATAGAGTTAATTTTACTTTAGATGATTTGCCGCGAGTGCCGATAAAGAGAGAGAGATAGAAAGAGAGAAAAAGAGACCGATAGCAGAGTTCTTTTAGCAGTTTTCTTATCGAAAAGCCGAATAGTCCAAGCCGTTATCGCAGCGACGTGACGTGTCATGTTGCTGCTGCTGCTGCAAGCAATGCAACGTCGAACTGTAGCGCGTTGCGCTTTCGCCTCCGTGATAACGGTTATTTAATTGTCATTATGAGACCTTAATAGGACGCGATATTCGTTACTTCCTCTTGCCTTTGGTCGCTGCTTTATCCCAGCACCGCGGCATCATGCATCTAATGTAAGATATAATAACCCAGACTATTCATTTGTATAATAATAGTACGAAAAATGATAGGTCATTCCGTGACTAATACAATCATTTCATATACTGATAAATATATACCCCATTATCGATAAACTAAATTTTGTTCGGAAAGTTTTCTTCGCAAATGCATCAAAACGCGCGCATTTTATTTCTTCTTCCCCCGTTGGGGTGTTTGCTTGACTCCCCCGATACACCCCAAACAGAAAATCCGCATCAATTCGTATGATGCATCATCGAATGAGAGAGACGCGTGCATACGTAAACGCGCTTGCGCATCATTTCATTCGCGGAACCGAGTCTGATGTTGCACACACGCATCAATATATCCACGGACCTGACACACACACATACAAACAAACACGTATACACATACACAAGAATTTCATCGCGTGCACGCGTGCAGATCGAAGCGATTTTTCATGGCTGCCGCCTTTATTTCTCGCTAAATTGATTTTGTCCTTCTCTACCCCTCCCCCTCCCTCCTTCCTTTCTCTATCTCTCTCTCTCTTTTTTTCATGCGCGTACCGCTTTCGTTCCCTCCCTATGAAATACATTCGCAGTCATTAAGGGCGTATGTAACCCCCCTTCATTCCCGTCATTTCAAATGTAGTAAACTCCGATTTTATTACCAATCCTAAAAACCCCTGAAAATGCGTTGTAAATACAAATATTACGAAAAAGAAAAAAGAAAAAAAAATCATTCGACGTGTTACCTCGAATATAAGTTAATATTTAAACAACGAGTATTATACATAACGAATAATATTTTTAATCTTCCAATGAGGAGACAAGAAAATTATCTCCTATAACAAGAAAAGGAGAAAATAAATATATATTTTCGATCGAAATTGAAAAGAGGGATCGGGGGGGGGGGAGCAAGATGAATTGGTGGAAGAGAAAAAGGGTCAATGACACCGACAAAAAAATAAAAGAAGAGTAAAAAATAGGAGGAGGGAGGGGGAAATAAGATAAAAAGAAGAAGGTATGAAATAAAGTACGACTAACAAGGAGCCTTTCATTAGTGAATTTCTTGCGAATCGAGCGTGCTTTCTATTCTATGCTAGCTTTAATGCGACCTCGACCTATTCGACGACGACGACGACGACGACGACGACGACGAGCCTGTGCTTGTGCTTCCTCTGCCTCTCTCACTTTTCTCCCACCTTCTTCTATCTCGCTATTTAATTCATTCTCTATCTCTATCTCTCTATCTCTTTCTCTTTCACTCTTTAATGCAACGTAGAATACCACTCTTGGAAGTTTCCCGACGAAAAGATAAACGCGCGAAAAAAAAAGAAAAAAAAAAAAAAAAAAAGCCTCGTTGAAATCTCTTTCGTACGATCTCTGTCGATCGATCTCTCGATCGATCTTACGAACGTTGTAAACGTCAATCTTGAAATGGTTGTTTTTTTTCATTTTTTTTCTTTTTATGTTTTTATATTACGATCGAATACCCAACGTTCGATAATCGAGGCAGGAAAATTTGAGGTTGAACGATATACAACATATATTAACGTGTGTTTAGATATTTCCTCTCTACGTTTGTTTGTAAGAATAACAATAGCATCTATGTATATTGTAAAAATAATAGTATTTACGAATAATACTATTGAACGAGTATGCTCGAAAAGATAATAATTTAGCGTTCACCAACTGTTTAGTTTATCGTAATTGAGCGATAACACTTTACAAGCTTGGGTACCACGCTTATTTCTTATGAAAATCGTTCGCTTTTCAAAATGCAATAAAACATTCATGAAACGTAATTTTTATCGCGGCTTTTAAAACGACCTTATTCCTACCAAGGAATCGTCTAACTCTAATTAAAAAAGAAGAAACTTTAAGAAAGTTATAATTAGTTTATTTGTATAGCAATTGTGTAACGCGCGTGCATGTGTCATCGATCTTGTTTTTTTTTTTTTTTTAATTTATTTATTTATTATATCAACGTTCTCTTTTTGATCGATCATTTTCAATGATTTACGAACGAATTATCAATTATATTTTGCAACTACAATTAAATAGAGAAAAATATTTTCTTTTTTTTTTTACGAAAAGAAGAAATACAATTTTAATCAGAAAAACAATATTTATCAATACTAACATAATTTATTTGGAAATCTCGCGTTTGATATTATTTTTTTTTTTTTTGAAAGATCTATTCTCGTCGAACGAATATGATTGTTAGATAAAAGGAAAAAAAAAAGAAAAAAATTGAAAAAATAATTCCAAAAAATGTCTCGTTAATATATGGCTCGTTAAATATTTTCTTTTTTTTTTTTTTCTTCTAACGTCGTCAACGTCAATGACAACGACGACAACCGACCAACGGGAGAGTAGACCGACGCGTAGGAGAAACGACGAATTAACGTGTTCCGAGTTCGCGAACGCGCATGGAAAACATCTGAATAAATTATTATTGTTTGTCGAACGTTTCGAACGAATGGCGACGACGCCCATCGCTCTGACCCATCGCCGGTCGACATGCAGGACATTATTTAAACGCTCTACTTCCATGCAGCTTATCAAATACACGGGTATAATAGCACTTTACGGAAACGCGAAACGAATGATCCAACCAACCAACCAACCAACGATTACCGACGACTAACGTCGAAGAACGTCAACCGTTTCTTTATTCATGTCTTTATCAAATTGAATTTCTTTTACCAAATTAATTCAATTAATTCACACACACACAAATTACAAAATCGGACGGGTTTTTTTTTTCTTCCAAAACCATCAACATTTGATACAGGAAAATAATTTTTTTGTTTTGTATTTTAACTTGTTTGTGGAATTATTATTGTCCTTTTTTTTTTTTTTAATTGATAATCTTGAGAAAAAAAATTGAACAAAGTCTTCTACGAGCTTATGCGAGAAGAAGCCAATAGTATTCTTCTTCTTCTTCTTCTTCTTCGTTGCAAAAGAAGGACGCGTGCGATTCGTTTGCAATTAGCCGAACCGCAACGCGACAAGAATTTTTTTTTTTTTTCTAGTTGCGTTGTCGTGCAAAACCGTACAAACTTCAAGGTCCTAACAGCACGATGAATCAGAAAATAAAAAATAAAAAAATATATCTTTAACCGGGAGAACAGTAGTGTCGAGGTTTCGACGAAATCACGATTCACATCAAATTCATCCATCCAACCAACCATCCATCCCATCCCATCCATCCATCCTTCTTTCAAGCTATGTAGTATATTATAATGACGCTCAAGTTTCTATGGTGATCGTGATTCAACAACGTTTTCCTTCGTTTATTAAACAAAAGGTGTTCTCTCTCTCTTTCTCTCGCTAACAATAAGTTGGCGACGGAATGAGACCGACGACTGCAAATGGCGATAATGTTACGTCATTATTATGTTTTTGAAAGGGGTAGGAGTGGGAGGAAAGATTTATACATCGAATATATGCACATTGTTTTCGCAATAACATTTTTTTAATACACGAACGAGAATTATGATTAATGCTTAACGTTCTATGGAATAATACCGACGATCGAAAAATTTACTAAACGAGAAAAGAAAAATATATGTATGGTATATCGCGTGTGTAAGTAATTTGTTAAAATTGTTGATAAAAATTGTGTTACTTTGAAGAGAGAAAAAGGGAGAAAAAACGACAAGAAAAAGAAAACTTTAAATGATTAATTCGCATTGGATGATCGACGTTCGTTGTTAAAATTACAACCTACGATGATCATCAAGTGTAGTGTTCGACGTTAGATTATATTTTTTTTTTTTTTTTTTTTTTTATTCAAGACCATAACTTTATCTACGAGTGACCGCTAACAACTATTTTTTTTTTATCGATATGAAATATAATTTTATCACAAAGGCAATATGTAAATCGTTTTTTTTTTTTTGAGTATAATCATCAACCGAATAATATCATTGTTTGTTTATCGCGAGGTTTTTTTTTATTTATCTTTTTTTATATATTATATTTTATATATTTTTATATATTTATTTTTTTATTATATATTTTTTATTTATTTTCAATTTATTTAGATTATTATTAAATATTTTTATTATTTTATATATCTTCTGGTTTTTTTCTAATTTATTGCAAGTAGAAAAAAAGAAGAATTTAATAGATTATAGAAAAGTATCATTTTCGATCTTTGATTAGCGACTATGAATCGGTAATAGAAAAGAAACAACCCTAGTAGCACAAAATATTGAAAAATATTGAATACATGTGTATTTAATATTACAAAGAGATTCAATGTCTTTTTAATATTAAATACACATGTATTCAATATTTTTCAATATTTTGTGCTATTAGGAAAAATATAAGAGATTCGAATTAGGTGAAAACCGGTATCGAATATATTTCTAGCGTGATCTGAGAAAGAGGGGAGGAAGGGCTAGTAAGAAAATTAAATATAATATAGATTGAAAGAAACGATTATCCGGATGATTCGTAGGGAATTTCAAAGATGATAAGAGAAAAATATATAAAAAAAATATAGCACATAGTGAGAAAAGAGGAAGGAGAGGGGGAAGAGCACGTTAGATATTCATAAGGCGCTCAAAGTCCGAGTCCTTGATCGATTCTAGAAGTAATTAGATTGCAGGCTTGCCTTCCGATGAAATTCCAAGCACAGGAGCTGTCGAATGGCGGCAATCTTATCTTGCGTACCATTTAACAGAGAAGGAAGGAAAGAAGGAAGGGTAGGAAGGAAGAAGGAAGAAAATAGAAATACAATGAAGAGACCAACACTAACCACGCCCGAGAATTTAAACAAAAAAATAATAAAGAATAATAATTTAACGAATGATTTATTACCTTTTTTTTAATCTTCAATTCGATTTAACCTTCTCGTGTGTATTATTATTATTATTATATATATATATATATATATTATAATGTTTCGAAAAAAAAAAATAAAAAAAATGTGCCCAGTCGTGAATTTTTCTTTTTTTATATTTGTCGTATCTCTTTGTTTCTTGCATACGAAATCGAAATAATCGAAAAAGAAATTTTTTAAAGGTAACAATAATAAATATGCAATAATTCAAAGTTTATAAATTCGTGACTCGTGCTGGTCGCGATCGATGACGACGGCTACGACGACGATGATGACGATTCCATCATTCTTTATGCTTGAGAACAAAGCTTGACGAATTTCCAACGACGCGTTTTACGTCGATAATTAATGCATCCCACCGTGGTTTCTCTCTTTCTCTTTCTCTCTATTTCTCTCTCTTTCCTACGCGTTTTACAAAACGAGCCGTTAAATTATCGTACAACGCGTGCCCCCGTCTGTCTCATTCTCTCTCGTTTCTTTTTTTTCCCCCTGACGTGATTTTTCGCGTTGCGAGAGAGTAACGGAGGATTGAAAAGAAGAGAAGAGAAGAGGAAAGGGGTGGAGAATAGTGGAAAGGAGAGGAGAGGAGAAGAGAGGAGAGGAAAAGCTTAATACAACGGCAAACGAAACGTTGGGAAAAATGGGAATACTCGAAATGCGATGAGCGAAGAGAGAGAGAGCTATTGTAATCAAATTTATTCTCTAATTAAATATTGCGCATAATCGTGCACGCATTAAAATAATGTCGGAAAACTTTAACGATTGCTTGAAATTTAATATATATATATATACATACATATATGTGTATATTATGTATAAAATATTTAAATACGAAACGTAAGCGCGAATGAGACACAACGCGCTTACTGGCCATTTTCTTTTTTCTTTCTTTCTTATTTTTCTAATCTTTCATCGACAAAAATAAAATAAAAAAAAAGGAAGCAAACTCTTCTGTTTGTGAAGAAAAAATACGAGACACGAAAGAAGCTCAAAAAATAGAAAAATAAAAATAGAGGGGGAAAGAGGAGTGAATGGGAAATGGGAAGAAGGAAGAAAAAAGCAAGAAAAAGATTCTTTCTTTTGTTACCTTTCAAACTTTCGTAGCACCTTAAAATAGAAGAAGTAGCGCACGTGGTTGTACCTAGCTCTAGTAGCAACGATTAGTAGACAGAGAAACGAAAAAGGCGCGATGATGCTCTCGATGCTGTTCGACGAGGGACAATAGAATGAAAAAAAAAAAAAGAACAAAAAAATAATATAGGAAAATACAGAAAAAAGAGGCAGATAGAAGAAGAATGGACATACATAAGAAGACAAAAAGAGAGAAAGAATAAGAATAGAAGGGGTATATAAGAAAAAGAAAAGAAAAGAAAAGAAAAGATAGATAGATAGATAGATAAATACATAGATAGAAAGAGAGAGAGAACGTGTGAAAAAGAGGGATAGAGGAACTCGAACTTTCCACCATCGTCCTCGAGGATACAGCGGCACCATTCTTCAATTCTAAATCGAATGGCCTCGGGGCCCCATCGACCAATGGCCGTAGCGCAATTTTAGATGCGAGAGTGAGCTAACTTTTATCCCCACTATTACTTCTTTCTTTCATTCTTTTTATCTCTCTCTCTCTCTCTTACTCTTTTGAGAACGCGTAGCGTCTCGCACGCACGAACACGAACACGAACACGAACACGAACGAGTCAGAAAGAGAGAGAGAGACTCCTATTCCCATGGTCCCTCAGTTCTCCTCTAATCGGTCGGCCCGTTTCGACCAATGGCAATCCGGTTTAGACGAGAGTAGAAGGTTAGGAAATGGGTGGTCGTCTATATGGTGGGGCCGTCGGCCCGACAAGCAACGGCGGCTTCGCTTTTGCGCTGCTTCTGCGCACAAGGCTATCCTTTGTCCAAAACTCTCGCTCGCTCATTCGCCTGCGCACTAAAAAACGTACTCTCCTTCGTTTCCTACTCGTTAAAAAAAAAAAAACACACACACACACATTACACCGTTTTTCTATCTTTTACGCCTAGCGTTATTATTCTTTTTTCTTTTATATTCTATGCTACGATAAATGTATCTTATAAATGAATAAATTTATGGGATTGTTGCTTACTTTAAACGAGATATAAATTTCGATGGGAAAATTGAAGACGAATAAAGTTGGGAGGAGTTTAAAGGAAACAGAACACGTGGTTTAAGTAAAAGTGATTGGTTGGGTTTTTTTTTGCATCAATTGTTTCATCCAAGGTTGGACTATACGAAATATCAAGGATTGAGATATATGTTAGTTTGATGTTGTAAAATGGAATCGGTGGCGTAGTAGTAGCAGTAGTAGTAGTAGTAGTAGTATTTGAGAGTATAAAAAGAGGAATTGAACGATAAAATGAAAGGAGAGGACTTGTTCTTCTTCTTCTTCTTTTACCTTTTTAATGGTTGTCGTCTCGTAGAAGGGGAAAGAGCACGCGAGGGAAGAAAAAGATATATATGTATGCCAGCTAGTCTGAAGTTATCTTCCCGCTTTGTTGCACGATCTTGGGACTTCCATTCACCGAATAGGGCCACTTAGTGGTTTCCGAGGCGAACGAAGGACAGAACACGATGGATGTCGAAATACCAAAGTCTCTTTCTTCCTTTCTTTATTTTTCCTTCTTTTTAACCTGGGATGGTTGGTAGGAGTAGTCCTTACCTCTCGCCTCGTTAAGATCTTAACCGGTATCAATTTTTAACGGTATTTTTCTTCCCATTATTATTCTATTTCGAAATATTTCATTGTTAAAAATAATTTCAAATAATTATTATTCGAACCTTCGAATAATAAAATATATTGGGGGAAAAAGGGCCAAGATACTTCCATACAAATGATTATACATTTGTTTCGTTTATGTGGATCAAGGACACGAGAACGTGGGTGGTGTTATTCGACGATACCACCTGTCACTTTGGTAAAAAAAAGAATTCAAAGGTTTTTTTTATTGTCGTATAATAAAAGGTCATATTTTTAACGTAATATTTACAATCTAGGCAATACCTTTTTTTGTTTCTTTTTCTCATTCTTACGAAGTCAAAGGTAAAATCAGTGGTTTTATAAGACTAAAGCTCGCGGTAGAAGAAAATTAGAGAAGAGAAATTGGATCGTGGAGAGCTTTCGCAGTACAACGCAAACTTTCTTCTAACGTTTGCACGATCCATTGCAACTATTACAACGCACGACGAGGAACACAACCAAAGCTGTAGGATTCGCGTTTGCGCGTAAACGCAAACGACAAGTGGGCGGTTTGTTTGAGAAACGCGATACTTTGCGTACCTCGCGAATTAACCACAAACGAGCTACTGCTAAATCTTTGTCGAGGATAAATCGAGATGAAAGGGGGAATATCGATTTTCAAAACTAACTCTAAAATTCACGATTGTTCGATAGTTTACTACTAACAAACTCTCATCAATTGCATCCCCTACCTACTCTCATCGAGAAAATCTATTTTTATCGTTTTTCGAAGTTCCTATTTAAAACGACACAATTTTTAAGTAGCATCCAAGAAACACAATAGAACATGTAAGAAAGAGAAAGAGAGTAAAGTGCATGGGGTTCTGGTTAACCGGAGTTCCAGCTGGCGAATTTTCTGGTCCCACTTGGCCCTTTGTGTCCTCTCCCTTCCCTCTTTTCGTAGTAACGATCATGAACAGGGCCCAATGCATTATCGAGTAACTACCTTCTTTTTCTTCAACAATGTTCGTCAAAGTGTACTTACTAGTCGTATTTATGTGTGTTGGTCTCTTCGTATAGGACACATAGATATCTACGTGAGAATATGTACAAACGAACGTGGGCTGACCTCGCGAACCATTCTACTCCATTCTCTCTTCTCTTCTCTTTGCTCCTCCTTGTGTCCCCTTCACCCTTTCTCTCTCTCTCTCTCTCTCTCTCTCTTTCTCTCTCTCTCTTTCTCTTAACATAGTCCGTTTTTCAAGCTCGTACGTTGTACGCAAGCAACGTATATATTCCGTTCCTCTTGTGTTTCTCTTTCTCTTTATTTTTTTTATTTTGTTCTTTTTCTGTTTCTCTTTAACAAATTTTCAAGTTATTTTGCTCTTCTTCAATTTATTCCTTTCTCTTTCTCTCTAAGTTCTTGGATGATGATGATAATTATGATGATGATGATAACAGTAGTAGTATAACGACTTCGTAGATCACGCTTTGGTTTACAACTAATGGAACTACGTCACGAAATGAAATAATAATCCTTATCCTCTTCTAAATCCAAGATAAAAGATTTCTATATATATATTTATATATATATGTATCATTCAGTTGAAGGAATAGTAAATTTTAAACAATCGTATTATATCGTTTATATCAAAATAGATTGAACTAAAGAGAAACATGACAAATAGTTTCGATATTCTTACGAGGACAATTTCATAACACGGAACGTTTGCATATGCACGCAGCACAGAGAGACAGACATCCATGTATATATATATATTGTATAGCATATATGAATATATACATAGCAAGAGTTATAGAATTTCGAGATGCAACCGGTCGAATTAATGCCTCCATATGCGTCGTCGCGGGTGTCATAGTTGAATCCGCGGAAGATTCACCACCACGCGTTTATATTGAATAACAGCGATCAGAAATTAACCGATCTAAATTGAAAGATTTCTCTTAAAGCATTCTGCATCTATTTGAATTCTATACGATTATATCCTAAGTTCGAATATCTAACTAGAAACGAATATATTAGTAGCATTTAAGCTGACCTGAATTTCGAATAAATGTGAATAAACAAAAAAAGAAAATAAGAAGAAATGAGAATAAATAAAAAGATAAAAGATTGAAGAATTCGAAAATTGATTCTTAAAGGATCCTATGCACATTCAACAAATACTTTGATTGTGGTCTCATTTTTTCTTCTTTTTTATCTATCTCTATCTCTCTGTCCTTTGTATCTGTTTGACTATCACTCTCTTTCTTTATCTATATATATAGATATATATGTCTATCTTTCTCAGAGTGTTTCTTTCTCTTTCTCTGTTCGATTCCTGACGCTGACGTAAGATAATGCAAACGAAGAAAGGATTCCGTAACATTTGCCAGTGATTGCAGAGAACACAACCGTCTTTGAAGCCATCAAAGAGAGTCTCCGTGTGCTACTTGGCGGCAAATGCTACGGTACCATCGAGAGAGTAGTATTATCAATCGCGGAACCCAATAATCACGACGCTCGCGTTCAAAGCTATTCGCTCAGAGTTGGTTAAGGTCACAAGTACGCGTTGCAACGTGTCTCTAAATAAGCCAATAGGTTAACGATTTCTTGCCTTTTTTTCTTCTTGTTTTTTTTTTCTTTCTTTTTACTACTTCGCGGCAGACAAGCTCATGATACACGTATTATAGTTGTCTTAATGAAAAACGTTTCAATAGATCATCGATCGCTCTCTTTGTTTCTTTCTTCTTCTTTTTTCTATTTCTTTTGTCTTTGGCTTCAATCGATTTGTCCCAACTCTTCCGAACGATTCTTATACTCCCAATTACCAATGCTATCCTAATAATAGACCAGATATTTTTGTTTTTTCTTTAATAGGATCGCTTAAAGTGATCTTATGCAATAGTTGGTTAATAATAAAATGCTGACATAGATTAAAAAAAAAAACAAAAAAATTCGAAATTTCAAGATGGAATATTTTTCGATAACGTAATCATATATTTTCTTAAATAATTAAAATGAAAAGAGAGTGTATTCATAAGAAAAAGAAGAAGAGAAGTAAAGTTGGTCAAGCTACTTTCGTTGAAAGAAACGCGAATCTTGAAAAGGAAGCCGCTGAAGAGAGAAAGAGAGAGAGAGAGAGAGGAAGAAGAGAGGAGGAAGGGAGAAAGAGAAGCGAGGGAGGTAAGATTTTCGTCGTGTTCACGCTTGGTAAGCGATGTGAGTGGTAATCGGATGCCAGACTGACGATACAGTCGTCGTCTGGTGACCCATTTATCGTCGGTCCGACGTCTAGGATTACCCGCGGGAAGAGAGGCTACCAGAGATTAACGTATGCAACGTCGCTCTTAACAAAGGCCTCTCTCTTTCTCTTTCTCTCTCTCTTGTACAAGAGTGTACGAGAAAAAGAAAGAAGAAAAGTGCAAATATACAACTAACGTGTACCTCCTACAATAAGTGCGAGTGCGATAGCACGTGCGAATATATTTCGAGGTACGAGACTGGACTGACAAAAAAAAAAGAAAAAAAGAAAAACGAGATGCACGTAAAGTTGCATACTCGTCGAGAGAACAAAGAGTGAGAAGAGAGATACTTGCATCTTTGGTGAAACTGCTTGCTCCAATTTTATACACAAAAACGATACGTAAGTACGTTTACGTATACTACTCGTGGGCTTTTATATATATATATATATATATATATATGAACGTGTATATGTATATAAAGTACGTAGGTGATAAAATGAATGATAAAGTGTCACGAATATATACAAAAACCACATTCTTGCAAATATTTATATGCATTAATTAATTATATAAACTTTTGCGGCTTAACTCTGTTAGAGTTAGAGAAGGATGGAAAGAGAAATATAGAAGGCGGATAGAGAAGAAAGAGAGAGAGAAAGAGAGAGAGAGAAAGAGAGAGAGAACGATCAACCTATCCACGTGTAATCGTTACCAAGCATCTCCTTCTCTCTCTCTCTCTCTCTCTCTCTCTCTCTCTCTCTTTCTCTCTTCCAACTATGCAAGCTAGTCTTATATATATATATTAATGTATATATGTATAGAATGCATATGCGAGCGCATGTGCACTGGATAGCATGAACGCGCGCGTGTATATACAACCAGTCGGCCGCTAATCTCATTATTACGACGCAGTGATGAGAATTGAAACTTTGAATCGAAGAAGATGCCACTGTCGGTGTGAATAAAAAATAAAAGAAAAGATGAAAAGTGAATTTAAAAAAAAAAAAAATGTAACGTGATAATAAATAATATTCTACGAACAAAGAAATCTCCCTTTCGCATTAAAATGTGTTCGAAATAATTAACAAGTTTCTACACGTCGGTTAAATAAAGCAACGAGTAAATGATTATTTCTTTTCGTGTTTTTTTTTTTTTTTTTTTTTTTTAAAGAAGCTTCGTATCATTCAGATTACATACATGCACATGACAGACATAATCGCTAAAAGAATTATCGATAAATAAATGAGAACGTAGGTAACATCGGCTGACAATTGCTATTTTACAAGTTACACCTTCAATAATTTAGAAAATTAATACGTAATTAGCACCCGCTAGCGATAACGAACGGTAAGCTAATTACGTTGATAAGCGAGCGATCATTGCATAAGCGTATAACAAAATTCATTACGTGCGACAGTAACGTCAATTTTATCACACATCATCGTGACGAATCTTTTCGGGTTTTTTTTAAATTTTTTTTTTAATTTTTTTTTAGTTTTTTTTTAACCTTTTTCGAAATAATATTTAAAGAGCAACGTGCGCGCGCGCGCGCTTTCCTTTTATTTTACAAAATGTTTGACAATCAAAGAAAAAACGAAAGATAAATATTCTCGTGAAATAGATCGAAAAAGTTAATATAATTACTTTAATTTTTTTTTTCTTCGAGTGTATTAGACCGTAATGAAATATATTTCGAAAGAAATAGAAAAAGGAAGAGAAAAAAAAGTAATCGTACAAAAAGAATAAAATGATTCATACTAATTTTTCCAAGGATCATGAATCATATATAGGAAATTAAGTAAGAATTTGTAATAGTAATTCCACTTAAAAAGCACGAAGAAAAACGACAGTAATGTCTTTCTATCGATTACACGTTACCTATCGAAATCTAACGAACGAACGAACGTACGAACGAACCAATAAGTAGAGACGATATATCCGAGAAACTTGTTCCGGCCGAACGATTATCACGAATCCTTGTTGCTCCGATGACGTCGAAGCATCGATTCGAACTTTTCGAGGTATCGTCGTTGGGTGCATCGTTGTAAAAAGGGAGATGGGAATGAGGAAAGAAAGATAGAAGAAGAAAAAGGAGAGAACGAGTGGAAGACGTGGGGGGTTGGGGGAGGAAACGGAGAAGGGGAGAAGGATAGAGAGGTGCCGTCTCGTCATTTTCGTCAATTTAACTTCTCCCTCCCCATGGAAGTTGTAAGGGTGGAAGAGAAGGTTAGTTCGGCCCCCACCGTTGCACTTTTCGATGTCCGCCCCTGATTCGTTTCCCCCTCCCTTCATTCTATCACCCTTCTTCGTCGGTTGCTTCGTCGTCGTCGTCGTAGTCGTAGTCGTAGTCGTCGTCGAAGCGAGGTCAATCGACAGAGAGGGCGAGAAGACGATCCCCACCCCTTTCGGCAACCCTTCTCCCCACCACGGCTACTCAATATCGTTTCATTACGCACCCCCTACTTCCATCCACCACTTCTTCTCGTCTATCTCTCTCTCTCTCTCACCCTTATCCACCACCACCACCATCAGAACACCACCTCCACGAGACTCGATCTTCTCTTTCCACTCGTCTCTCTCTCTTTCTCTCTCACGCTCTCTCTCTCTGTCTGTCTCTCTCTCTCTCTCTCTCTCTCTCTCTCTCTCTCTGGTGCTCGGCGACGAAACACGAATGCCCACGAATTTTTATTGTTACTTCCCGCGCGCTGCTTCCTCCTCGGTTTTGCTCCTTACCCACCACCCATTCAACCCTCCCGATTTTAACCCCACTACCTTTTCCTATTCCTCCTCCTCCTTCTTCTTCTTTCTCTCTCCTTTCTCCTATCCACTCGACATTCGTTTTTATGTGGCTTTTAACGATCAGTGCCAACTGCACCCATCGAACCTTTTATCTATCATAGCTTCGCGAATAATTTCGAATAAACGACAAATAATATCTAAAAAGTAATTTAATATTCTAATTCATTCGTATAATTGTTATTAGTAACTATATCAATGAATAGAAATAACGTTTGGCATCGTTTCAAAGCAAAACAAGCTGTAGGTAGAAGAGTTAGTTAGAGTGGAAGCCGGTTCTAATATTTGCAGCACGTGCGCTAGACTAATACCATACCACGCGTTTAGAGAACTTCAAGAAAAACAAACTTTAAAGCTTGAGATGCGTTTCTCCCTACCTACTCGTTTCTACTTAGAGTCTCCACAGATGACGTTGACGTTATCTCTTGGTCTTTCCGCGTTTTCTTTAAATTCAAAAGATATTATAATATCGATCGACATGATGACGTTAAACTCGAAGTAATTTAGACGTACACACAGTAATTAGACAGAAAAAAGCGTTGTTTCTCGTTGATCTTTTTCGAAACACGAATCGAAGAGGAGGAGGAGGATGAGGAGAACATTGTTGCGATCGGCTGTCCATCGTTACATCCAATTCCATACTCCCTCTCTCTCTCTTTGACGCGGGTTACGTGCAAACGTTCGAACGAGGTGGATTAGAGCGTGCGTGATCGCGTAGAGATTGGTGGGAATTTGAAAAAAAAAAACAAGCGTCGACAAGTGTTTCCTAGGACACGCAGATTTGGACAAAGAGACAGGGAGGGAGATAACACTTTGGGTCTAATTGTAAGTTATCAATGTCACGTTTCGAATGTTGTACCGACACCACCAATGTCTCCGTTTCTTTCGCGACACCTCTCGTCAGACTTCCCGAACGCGTACTGGTCGATCTTTGAAGATCGTCGAAAGGAAGTCGAAGGGGGTGTTACCGTGAGTGAGTGAGTGAGTGAGTGTGTGAGAGAGAGAGAGAGGGACGGACGTACACACGCACACGGTAACTCGCGGAACCACCGCCGCGACGAACCACCCTTTTGGAATGTTCGTGGAACAAAAGAAGAGGAGAGAGAGTGGTAAAAGAAGAAGGGAGGAATCCGCGAAAATTTCTCGACCACCGAAGCGGCGGCAACTGCGTTCCCGAACGAACGAATAAAAAAATAGGAAAAGAAAGAAACGCGAGGGAAGGGAAAGGACACGTTTCCGAACGGGGATGAGGATAGTCGTGTGGGGAAGGGAGAGGTCAGGAAAAAGAAGAAACGTCGTCGTAACGACGGACGAGGACGACGACTACGAGTACAGCCCAAGCGCAACACCGACACGCGCGTCTCCACACGCCTTCTGCGACCGACGAAACTCTCCCTTCGACGAACCGGTTACAAGGGTGGGGAAGAGATAGGGTCTCTTTGGTGGGGAGTGTCGAGAAAGAAAGAGGAAGCAAGGGGAGGACAGGCTGTGTAAGGAAAAAGAAAGAAAAAAAGCAAGAAAGTACTTTCGGGCGGCGGCTGGATTCCCGTTGTCCGTGGTCAAGATACTCCAACTCCTGCGAAATTCCGACAACGCATCTTCTACTATCTCACCCACCGACTTATAAACGAAATTTTTCCTCACTTTATATTCGACGAATAATAAAGGGATATGTTTGAAATCTTTTTTATTTTGAATAGATAGATAAACTTGTTAAATAATTCTATCGAATCTAATCGATGGGGGGATGAAAGAATTAGCACGTGAAATAGAAAAAGGAAGAAAGAAAGAAAGAGAAAGAGAGAAAAAGAAAAGAAAAAAGAAAAACGAGCAAGAGGAGAGAAAGCACGCGGAGAATCACCCTGTTGAACGCACGGATTCAAGGGGTGTATCGGTGTGTCTAGCAGGATTCGGTATTTCGGTTCGCAACAGGTCTCAGGAGCGGCGCGTGTCCCACCTCCCGGTCCGTATCCCGCACACCGAGACAATCTCATGGACGCGCGCGCAATACAGACACACACATACACACATATATATACATCTACTGACAGCACCACACCCACGCGAGAGAGGGTGAGCAGCTGTTCGTGTCCTCCGCTTTACTCACCGACTACGAAGACCATATTCTTTGTCCATCGCAGCAGCTCCCGTCGGATATGTCTGCGTTCCTGTATACAGCGGGCATAGGGGCAATCCGCCATTTTTGAAATCACATCTTAGAATATGGGTGTGCGTGCCGGCCGGGTATGCCTGCCTCGTGTACCCGCGTGGACGTTCGCGTCTCCTTCGTTGCCACCGCCGCCGCCACCTCCTCCACCGGCACCGCCGCCACGAGCCTCGCCACCTCCACCTTTACAATCTTCTCTCCCTCCTCCTCGTCGTCCTCCTCCTCGTCCTCCTCCAGCACCGTCGTCGTCGTCGTCTTTGCCGCCGCCGCCACCACCACCACCACCACCACCACCACCACTACCACCAACGCCGCCACCACCACCGCCACCACCACTACTACTATCACTACCACTACCAACAACAACACCACAACTACTTTTCTTCCTTTTCTCCTTTCTGTTGCCGTCGTTCTCCACTAGCACCTCTTTCCTCTTGGTGCCGTCCCCACTACTAACAACAGCAGCAGCAACACCACCACTAACAACAGCAGCAGCAACACCACCACTACCACCACTACTACTATTACTATAACTATTATTCACACACACGTTCACGTCCGGCAGCAACTGCACCACCACCACCGCCACCACCACCACAACAAGAAGAACAACCACCACCACCACCACCACCACCACCACCAACGTTGCCTTTTCCTTCTCCTCTGTAGTACGTCGTCGACGTCGTCGTGTCTTCTCCTTTTCCCCTTCTTCTATTTCTACCCCTAACAGCAGACGCGGCACGCGGCGGAGTAGCGCGTGCTTCTCTTTCGACGTCACAAACGATCCGTCTTTCTTGTTCTTGTCGTCGTCGTCGTCGACCTCGTTGTCCTCGTCCTCGTCTTCGTTTTCGTCTTGGTGGTCTTCGTTGTCGTCGTTGTCTTCAACGTTTCCGTCGACGACGACGTCCTCGTCGTCGTCGTCGTCGTGGTGGTTGTTATACAGTCGTCGACGTTGAGGGTGGCGGCGGCGGTGGTGGTCCTCCGTGCACGTTGGAGGGGTGCTGCCGCGAACTCGGGGGAGGGGTGCTTGCAACGGAGGGACGACGACTAGCCTCCGCGTTTTCTCCGTCCTCGGTGCCACTTCTGATAGTGGGACAGACTGCTTAGGGTATAGGAACGCGCAAAGAGCACGTGCACGCTTGCGCCCTCGACTTTCCCCCTCTCCACTCCTTTCCTCTTTCTCTTTCTCTTCTTCCCTCACCGAAACAACCAGCAGCAGACTTCTTCAACTATGTATGTATATGTATCTCTATCTTTTTCTCTTAACGATTATGTTGTGTTACCTGAAACAAAAGACAAGATCCTTGTTTGTTTTTTTTTCTTTTTTCAAAATCCTTTTTAATCAAAACCCTAACCCTTCCCATCCTTCGTCATCATTTATTACTAATAAATTTATTTCCATAGAATTTTAAATGTCGTACGCAAATAAGAATCGTTGAAAGAAAGAAAATGGGATATAATCAAGGAATGCCTTTTTCTTTTATCCAAATAAGAGGGGAGAGGGAGAATAAAAGAAACAAAGAGAAAGAGAGAGAGAGAGAGAGAAACAGGGTTTATAGGGGCGGGCGGATTCGTGCGTTCTACGAGCCACGAGTCGAAATAAAAAGAAGAGGGTGGGTGGTGAGGACCAAAAAGGAAAAGGTGTAGAGGAGGAAACAGAAGAGGTGGAGGTGGAGGAGTTGGAAGAAGTGGAAGGAGGAAGGTAGAGAGAGGTGTGGGCTCGCACACGGCACATCGAGGAAAAGAGAGAGGAGGCCGAGTGCGCCTAATATGCAACAAGAGAAAAAGAATTGGCGATCAATAGGTAGTAGCTGGTAAGCGTCCTTTCATCCACCCCCGCGAACACCCTCGTCCTTTCCACTTGCCCTACCCCTTCTCTTTCTCTTTCTCTCTCTTTCTCTTGCACACCCACCAACTCCTTCTTTCTCCTTCTCTCTCTCTCTCTCTGTCGCCTCTTCGGCGACTCTGTCTCGTAAATGTGTGTATGTATGTATGTAAGTGTATGATGTGTGCGCGCGCGCGCGACCACTGTTGCTTCTGCGTTTTCCTTCTCGTCTTTGCTCTCCTTTCAATCGTATCTTCTAATTTGCCCTACTCGAATTTTAGCCGTTCGAAAGACGGAGATAGGGAAAGAAAGAGGGTGTTAAAAGTCAACCCTTAAATCCTATCGAGAACTTTCTTTATCTTCAAATATATATCTCATCGATTCGATACGACGTCGTCAGGAATGTGGGTTAACGTGTTACGAAGATTAGAATAGTTAGGACACGTGATTCAACTATTTGTTACTCGATGGTAGCTGCTACCTCTACTTCCTTTTAAAAGTAATTTTCTTAAGTTCGAATAAAACCAAGTCGGTCGACGCCTTCCGTTAGGTCAATGAACTTCACTCACTCTCTCTCTCTCTCTCTCTCTCTCTCTCTCTCTTTCTTTCTTTCTTTCTTTCTCTCTCTTGCTCTCTTTTTTTGTGCCAACTGGAAAGAGAATTTGAGTGCCATTATTTTCGACGTTGGCTCTAAAAGAGACAAAAAAGAAGAAGACTTTGAGAATGGCCAATAGGTAGAAGAGAACAGTGGACTGAGAGAGAGAGACCTTGTATCGGCTTAACTCGTGCAAATATTTACCCGATGCAAAATAGAAAATTCGCATTTCAACATATTCTTCTCCCTTTTCGGATTATAGGCTGCTATCGTCGATCGTTTTAAATATCCTTTTTTAAAATAATTTCAATATATTTGTTTAATATATTCCTCTTCCGAATCATTGTCTTTTTTGAAGTAACTAATTAAATCGAAAATACCTTATTAATATTTACTACCCTTCTCTTTCTTTTTTCACATATATTTAGTATGTAAAAAAAAGAGGGAACTTTGGAAAAAAACATCTTATTTGATAATATTTGTACATATATATTCAATGTATTCTTCTTTCAAATCATTGTTTTCTTTTTTTTTTTTGGGTAATTAATTAAATCGAAAATATCTTATTAATAATTACAACCCTTCTCTTTCTTTTTTCCATATATCGAATATGTAAAAAAAAAAGAAAAGAAAGAGAGAACGTTGGAAAAAAGCATCTTATTTGATAATATTTGCATACATATATATATATATATATATATATATATATATATATATATATATATATTTTGGTAGGGATGGTGAAAAGGACGTTATCCGTCGTGGGTAAGTATCGTGAAAGGCACAGAGCGAGCGACAGCTGCAGACACGAGCGTGCCTTTCTAGGTGCGCTCGGTGTAACTCGACAGAGTTCTACTGCTGCATTCACCACGAGGCGCATGCATATGTGATGGAAGAGAGGAGCCGCCAACGACTACGACAACTACGACGACGACGACGACGACGACGACGACGACGACGACGACGACGACGACGACGACGACGACGACGACGACGACGACGACGACGACGACGACGACGACGACGACGACGACGACGACGACGACGACGACGACGACGACGACGGTGACGACGACGGCGTCATTGAACCTTCGGAGGGTTTCCTCTCGCTAGAGGGAAAAGCTCTCCCAAAGCTTTAAGCTGTGTGCCTGCCGGACTACTGGCGTCGACGCTTAACCTTTTCATTGATCATCCCTACTCCTACTCTTACTCCCACTAGCAGCATCATCATCATCATCATCATCGTCATCGTCATATTCATTTGTCCACGATTAACGATTATCGATAATTTTTTTTTAATAATTCGATTACATTTGTTTGTTTCATTAAAAATCATCGATTTTTGGTATAATTGTTGAAACTCTCCCTTCGGAGAGTAACTTTGTTATAAGAGAGTGTATGTGTGTGAGAGAGAGAGAGAAAGAGAGAGAGAGAGAGAGTAAGGTGGGGATGAGGGGGAGAGGAGGGAAGGAAGTAATTCAGCTCTGGATATGCAAGCTGAATATGTAATCAATTAATTAAAACTAATAACATACTTGGCCCACTTTGCATCCATGGGTTTGCATATTCGTCTCGCTGGACTTTCTTACGACCCCACGACCTCACGTACGCGTGATGGTAAAAAAAGTAAAAAAAGTAAAAAAAGAAAGAAGATACTGCAATAAGTGTGAACTTCGAAATAAAGAAAGGAATCGTAGTTGTACGAGACTTACAAACTTGCATTTTACTTAAGACTATTTTTTTGTTTTTGTATTTCAATGAATAACTATACGATTATTATAGTAATAACGTTTATCGATCAATGTTATTCTTCTAATAGATCATTATAAAATGATTCGTTTGCTATTATTATACTAGTTTACTTACGAAGAATATATTATATATGGAGAGAGAGAGACAGGGAGAGGAAAGTTTCGTATGTGGAAACTCACAGTGGTAGGATAGGTATATATAGTTATGTATATATGTGTGGATGTGTGTGGGTGTTTGCGGGTGTGTGTACACAAGCACTACGCTAGAACGTGTAGCTTACACGACCAACGTGTTCGCGTGAGTTAATCTTCGAGTGCGTATGTTTAATGCGATACCTACTAGAAGTAATTCGAGAAGCGAGCCCTTCGTTGCAGATAATCGAGTGGAGAATTATATTTATGTATATAAAGTAGCCCCAAAATTATAGTTCATTATTTTAAATACATTTTGTAATAATTTCAACAAAGCTTGCTATTTATTAAAAAGAAATAAAAACTAAACCAATAAGAATTTCGTTAGTCAAAGAAATAAAATATTTTTATATTTATCAAAAAATTTGATGATGGTAGTTTTTTTTAGATTGTGAGTTTTTTGAAAAAAATTCTAACACGAATAGTTGGATCGGAGTTCTTTGAAAATAAGTAAAAAGAAGAAAAAAGAAATTAGAAACCAGAGAGGAAAAGAGCAGTATAGTACCTTACAGTCGACGTATCAGCACACCTTGAACAGTCACCTTACTTACTCGACTCCTAATCGATTTTCCCATTACGCGAATCCAGGGAGCAGTTCGCGGAGGCGCACGCACACACGTACGCGAAAAGGGACATTTACGCGCGCGCGAACACCTCTTCCTCTCGCCCGCATTCTGTTTCTTCCGCGTCGTGTGTCCAGCCTGCATTTCCGTTTACGAAGGAAACACACCTTTTCCTTTTTATACTCCCTCCACTCCATATTCTTTTTCTTTATTCGGACTTAGGGAGTTCCCCTTTTTTAAACATCGTCCTCCCCTTCTTCTTTTTATTTCTTTCCTTTACTTTTCGAGTATTACCAGCGTGTCCTAATATCGATCTATGTTGAAATGCGATTAAAATTCTAAAACAATGGCCCACTTTCTCTTTTTTCAAACTAAAACAAAAGTTCATCTAATTTCTTGTCTAATTTCGATCTTTTTTTCTGATATCGATCGAATCAAGCGAGTTTTGAATTACACCCCATTGATTCTTATGAGAAAGAAAGAAAATAAAAGGGCAGAAAGAAAGAAAAAGAGAGGAAGATCCGAGATAGGGAAAAGTCGAGATAGTTGGAAGTTTGCCAAGAGAAAGAGAAACAGAAAGAGAAAGAGAAAGAGAGAACCCTGGCCCTGTTGCTTTTCTACCAAGTTCGACTAAGCTCGAGCGTTAGAATATAAGATGAGATCGAAGGAGAAAGAGTAGGAAAGAAGGGGGCATTAACGTCTTATACTTTAGTTGGAAATTCTCAAGCGATTCGTTGCGTCACGGTTACGGTTTGCTAGATCGATAGTTCGGATGAGTATTTCTATGAGCGACCACATGCGCCGCCCTCCACGTTCACCAGTTGCATCATCCCTCTATTCCTTGTCCGTTACAAGCTAATTTATTATAACAAATAAGGTAACTTTTATCAAACAACAACAAAGAAAAAAAAAAGAAAAGAAAAGGAAGAGAGAAGTTACAATCTATATGGAAATAGTATAAATAATTGTTGAAGAAAAAAAAAGTATATCGTTACTAAGTTTACAATTAACTTATCAAGAAAGTTTCCTATCTTTCTCTCTCTCTTTCTAACGGTTTAGATATCAACCTAACTATTCATCGTCTCTATCTTCCTCACTCTTATTTTAGGTGCGGTACATTTGATTTAAAGAGGCAAAAAGGTCTCTTTTCGGTTCCGACACGCCCGGTGTCGGAAGGTTTCTCAAAGATGGAAGGGACCGATGAGTGAACGAGAATGAGATGGAAGATGGTAAAGAAGAAAGGAGAGAATCAGGAAGAGCAGTTGGAGGGCGAGTAAAGAGTGGTAGGTAGGTAGGTAGATAGGTAGGTAGGTAGGAAGGTAGTAGTAATAGTAGTAGTAGTAGTAGTAGTAGTAGTAGTAGTAGTAGTAGTAGTGGGGATGTAGTCGTTGCACTCGGTTTTTTCCGGCTCGTGGGGGAGTCGGTGGGTGCGAGGCAAGGGTGCGTTGGATTCGGTTACTTGGTCTCACCCCTTGGACCCACCTCCGGAGTCGAGGCAACGAGCCAGGGAGCCCTTGCACTCTCACCCTCCTTGCTCTCCCCACTACTTACATCGGCACTACCACCACCACCTTCACCACCACTACCACCATCACCATCAGCACCACTACTACTACAAAACCTACTACTACTAGTATTGCTATTACTTCTACTTCTTCTACTACTACTACTACTACTACTACTACTACTACTACTACTATTACTACTACTACTACTACTACTACTATCTGTACTACTACCTACAACTTGCAGCAACGCCGGCAACAGCCGTCGTCTCTCTTCTACTTTCTCGCTCTTTTTCTCTCAGTTTCTCTTTCTCTTTCTAATTCTCGTTTCTCTCTTTCTATCTTCGTCGCTCGCGCAATGTCCTCCGTCTCCCTTCCACGCGCCTCAGCAGCAGCGGTGTACTTCTCGTTTTTTTAACGAAGGATCCGCTCAATACCTCGGCTGTCATAACCTCCCGGCACCCTCCCAGCACTCTCCCAGGGTGGTGCTGGTCCGCGCACCTCTCTCACTCTTTCTCTTTCTCGCTCACTCCCTTTCGTTCGCTTTCTCTTTTTCTCCTTTTTTTCCTTTTTCTCTTTCTAGCTGGTGCAAGCCTCTGCAGGGCCCACCTTCTCCTTCTCTCTACCCTTCTCTACCCTTCTCCTCTCGTCCATTCCTCTTCCCAGTTTTTAACGTTTCGTTCGACGTTTCCCTCTGGGTACTACAGGAGAGAAAGAGAGAGAAAGAGAGAACCAAGGGGGAAGTGCATTTCGTCGTTACTTTGTTTTACGTGCTTCCTCCCTCTTCTTCCTTCCTTTTACGTCTCGCGTATACCACAGCATCCTTTATTCCCGTTCCTATCCTTCTATTTTTCTCCTTCTCACTCCTCCTCCATCTCCTATCTCTCTTACTCTCTCTCTCTCTCTCGACTCCTCTCCACCTCTTCTCTTCTTCTCCTCCTTTTCTATCCATCACCAATCAAAGCCGTTTCTCGTATATGCTTCTTGCTTTTTCGGTCTCGCACCCTCTTCTCGAATCACGATCTCTCTTCTCTACCGAGGGTCACCGGTGCACAGCGAAAGAGAGAGTGAGAGAGAGAGCCACCTCTCGATTGGTTCTCAATTTTTATCGATTCTCGTAGAGACTAACGAGAAAGACTCTCTTTATTTCTTTTTAAAATACGCTTGGGAGACGCCTCTACGTTCCTCCTCCTCCTCCTCTACTACCATCTCCACCTCCACCCATCTACCGTTTCTCCACTCTCTCTTTTTCTCTCTTCTTTACTCGTCTTTTACTAAGAAATTTCTCGTAAAAATCATGGAGAAAAGGGGCTTTTGCCGGTGCTGCTGCTGCTGCTGGCTGCTACTTCTATTGCTTCTACCTACCCACCACCATCACCGTCACCACCACCATACCCTACCACCATAGTCGCGTATAAAATAATACAGTCCGATATCCTCGTAAAACTGTCCGCGACGTTACACGTCATAAACTTCATCGTGAATTTCACAAATTATTTACATAAAGCGTTACCTTGTTTACGATCCTACAATGTAAACACAGAAAGTTAATGTATATTTATATGCATAATACGCGTTATGCTCTCGTAAGAAGCGAATATAAAGGGTTGTTATACTTCACTATATTCCTGAGTACAATACATTCATTTGTACAATTTACAAAGATCTTCTATGTAATATAATATGTCGACTTGTATTCAACGTAAAATCAAAATGTGTTTTACTTTTTTACTATTTTTATTTGTTCTGTATGTTTGTATGTGTGAAATATTTCTTCTTACAAAAAAATAAAAAAATAAAAAAATAAAAATAAAAATAAAATAAAACAGTAGAAAGAAACAAGGACAAGTAGTATGAGATTTGGTAGATTCTCGTAAACTGTATAAAGAAAAGGATAGAAAAAAGGAAGGAAAGGAATGAGTCAAAGGTATGTGAATCAAAACGATCTTGAAGAAGTACAAAGTTCCAGGAAAATACAGCTTTTCGAAAAGAGAATGAGAAAGAGAGAGTCAAAGAGAGGGAGACAAAGATCTTGGTTGAAAGGATGGAAAACGATACTAGAAGCAGCAAAGAGTAGTAGCTTGAAAACGCTTAAATCCTGTTTGGAGGCTCTCGAAAATCCTGCGATAGAAATAGCATGGCCTCCTTCCGTTCCTCCCAACCAACCACCACCACCACCACCACCACCATCACCACCACCCCCTTTCTCTCGGGGAAGCAACAGTTCGTTCCATCTCCCCGCACGTATCTCCCCGCACCTTCTCCTCCGAGCTTTTAGCATCCTCCTTTCGCCACCCTAAACCACCGGTAGCATAGTGCACAGCTTTTGCCAGTTCCCTTCGAATCTCTTTTCCTTTCCCTTTTCCTACCCCTTTGCCTCTTTCCTCTAATACTTTTCACACTCGTACGATCATACTTTCGACGTCTACTAAATTTAGACTTTTCCTTTTTCTTTTTCTCTTTCTTTCATGAAATTTAGAAAGTTGTCTACGTATCCGTTACGTTCAAGTTTTGTTAGTATACTTTTTGTAATTTTTTTTTTTTATGTCATGAATAATATTCTTCGACAATATTTTTAAATCGATTATCATCGAATTATTAACTCAGCCTATGTAATCGTAAAATCGAACGAAATGGATTTAGAAAAGGAATACGAAGTGGTGTGTAGAATCCTGGGTGAAATTCGTCGGACGATAATTTCACCGTTCGAAGTGGGGTGGGGATGGAGGGTTTAGGTATCAACAGATCGAACTGCGTTAGGTTAGGTCTGGGTCATGCAAACGATAAACAAATATCGAAACGGGATTCGGTCACAGGGGGATAGAGTTTTAATTAATTTTTACTTAAAAATTTATGAAACGCGATCGGCCTGCTAATGGATTAAAAGTTTTCGCCACCGGGAATAATAATCTCGTTTTCGAACGCGACTCTACTCCACCTACTCCACCTCCTCCACCTCCTCCCCCTCCTCCCCTCCTCCCCCTCCTCCTCCTCCTCATCATCGTCCTCCGAACGATCGAAAAGCGTCGTGCAAAACGCAAGAGGAATGCTAACCCCAGGAAAAAGCATTGGAACGGTAAAAACGCGTAGATTGAAAATATCGAAAATGGGGCTCAGTTGAATTATTTCGTTTTCTACTATAATCATATTTATTCTAGCATACACATACATACATACATACATACATACATACATACATACATACATACATACATACATACATACATACATACATACATACATACATACATACATACATACATACATACATACATACATACATACATACATACATACATACATACATACATACATACATACATACATACACACACACACACACACATATATATATATATAAATTAACGAAAAATTGACAATATGAAAATGATAACGTTTCACAAAAATAAATGTTATAGAGGAAAAAACGGGATAGGAAGATCCTGGGGTTTTAAAGTAATTTCGTAGTAAAAAGGATGTGTTAGACAAAAAAAAAGGATCACGACGGAAGAGAGAGAGAGAGAGAGCGAGCGAGAAAGAATGTATAAAAAGAAAAAAAAGGCAGCAGCACCGTTTCTCATGCGAACGCGTAGGAAGGTCTGTTTAGCGCCTAGTCTGTGTAGTAACAGCTCGCGAGACGATGACGACGACGATGCGTGTGCGCAGCAAGGTAACTACTCGCGGGAAGGTGTATAGAAAAAGAAAAAAAGAGAGAGAGAGAGAAAGAGAGAGGGTGTATTTCGTGTGTTGGGTCAGACGCAGCCTCTCAGCGTTTCACCACTTCACACACGCATCGCTACTCGTCCCTACCTACTCTTGGTGTACTAACTCCTTGATGGCATGTGTGTTGTACGCGCGCGAGCAACACCCCCGCGCGTCGTCAGGTTTTGCTACGACGAAGTCGACGACGACGACGACGTTGCTGTTGCTCGGTCGAAAAACATCACCAGCACCAGTACCAGTACCAGTACCAGTACCAGCACGACGACGAAACGCATCAAAGAATCCATCAAATTAAAAACGCAATTATAAAACAGCGTCGTCGCCTCTCTTTGTCGAACACCACCAAAGTTCCTCTCTACGAATGTGCTAGTCTACGTCATCGTCGACGTTTCCAAGCCACCCAAACCCTTGGCTTTACCTCTTTCTTTCTCTTACTCTCTTACTCTCTTTCTCACTCACTCATCTCAACTCTACGTACAGACCGGAGGATATGTCGCAACCCTCCGGCGCCAACACCACCAACCCTTACCCTTACCCTTACCCTTACCCCTGTGTACTGCTACTCGACCCTCTCCCTTGGTTCCTATTCCGAAAAAAAATCATATCGATCCCTTACCTTCTCTTGCAACACACGAACAACCCCTATGCCCCTACTCCTCCCGTTTTACCTCTTTCTCTCTTTCTCTCTCTCATCCCTTTCGCTTACTACTACTCCTTTTCCGGCTGGCTCTCTCTCAATTAGGAAACGCTTCAAAAACGTTGCGCCCTACACACAAGTAAGACAAGGAATCAGCCGACTGGCTTGCTGCTTCTGAAAAGACCCGAAAGAAAAAAAGCAGCCAAAACCCCTCTTTCTTTCACACACACATTAAGCTTTACACATATGTATATTTCTTTTTTTTTGCTCTTTCCATCCTTTCTTTTCCTCGCACCTTTTTCGACGCCTTCGACGTTTTGTCCTTAGTTGGGTAGGAAGAACGAAAAAAAAATATAACGCGAAAAAAAAATATTTCGCGAAATTTTCAAATAAATAATAACCAACGTACTAGATATATATATATAAAAAGAAATAAAGAAATAAAGAGAGAATGACCTATCGATTATTTACGAAAGACATTTCCAGCGAGAAACAAAAGCGAATTTCCACGAAATAAAAAGTAAGCAAGCAAGCCGAGCAAGTAACCTGAAGTTATCGTTTTGATCCAACTATTCGATAAAATACTACACACCAGACATGTATCGCGCTTTATCCAACAATGCGTGTAATATGGTCTATAAGAACAATTCTGCCGAGGCTAGAGCATGGAAGTGTGACAGGTGGTTACTTTACTATTCTCCTGATGCGCTATTTCCAAGATACGTCGTTGCACTTACGAACGAATGCTTGACGAACGCTACAGAATAATTTAGTTCGGGGGTTAACGCGAATACACTACTACCACTACAACCACCACCACCACCATCATCATCATCATCATACACCACTGTTTCGATACGAAAAGCAACGGCTTTAAAGAAAAAGAAGAACGGTAGGAAGGGAGGGAGGGAGGGTTAGAGAAAAGACCAGAGAGTTAGCCCCCTCTGTACTCGTATGAAAATTTAACAGAGTTCCCGACCAATAGTAGTAGTAGTGGTAGTAATAGCAGTAGTAGTGGTAGTAGGGTCGTGTCTCGGATATCGACTATGACGTCTCCGAGGCTTCAACCCTCGAAATAAAACCGAGCAGGCTTGCATCGAACTCGCGATGCCACCTAAAATCGTTGCGTAACACACAAAGGAGTAATCCAATCTCGAGGAGATTGAAAACGGTTCGTCCCTCTCTTTCTCTCCTACTCCCTTCTCATCGATCGGCCGTTTCTGTACTTCTCTCTCTCTCTCTCTTTCTCTTTCTCTCTCTCTCTATCTATCTATCTTTCTATCTCTATCTATATATCTATCTCAGTCATATATATATATCGAATCTCTGTGTTAATTCTCCGTGAGGAATATAAATGGATGCGCGCGACGCTGAAATGTTCGGTGGAAGAGAAGAAGACTCGAAAGAAGAACATAGAATCCTACGCTAATTGATAATTAATCGGAAAAGAAAGGGAGGGTTAGGGAGGAGGAGGATGAAGAAGAATAAGAAGTGTAATAGAAGCGATAGTAGTAGTAGTAGTAGTAGTAGTAGTAGTAGTAGTAGTAGTAGTAGTAGTAGTAGTCTCGAGTGGTACTAGTCTGGTGGGGATGACTACCACTCCCTTTCTCAATTTCTTTTTTTCTTCCCACCGGCCAGTCTTCTATTGATCGGATATTCAAAAATTTCAGAAACGAGAAAAGATAGAAAAAAAAAAAAGAAAAAGAAAAAGAAAGAAAGAAAGAAAGAAAAAAAAACTTAAAAAAAAGAAAGAAGAAAAAAAAGTTTCGAGTGTGGGGTAAGGAAGACGGGAGTGAGAGCGAGAGATAGGAAAAGGAAAAGGAAAATAGAGAGGAAGTGAGAGGAGAAGAAATGGCCGGTAGGGATGATGGTAAAGATGGTAGAGGTGGAGATGGTGCTGCTGGAAGTGGTGGTGGCAGTGGTAGTGGTAGTGGTGGTGGTGATGGTGGTGGTGGTGGGTGCCACGACCCTCCACTTCCTGCAAGGGGGTTAACTACCACCACCGAAGCATCGCCAAAGACGCGCTTTTCTTTTTGTTTCTTTTACTAGTCGTTTTTTGTTTCTTTCCCCGCCGACCGGCGCTACCCTCTCTCTTGCATCCCCCTATATCCTTCTCCACCTCTAGCATTTCTTCCTCGCGCCGTCGCTTCGTCTCTTTCTCTTGGTCGTCCACCTAAAATACGAGTTCGATATTACCTTTCACCCCAACCACCGGGGGGTAGTTGCACCACCAGCAGCAAGCACCCATCGGCAACCACCCAAAAGGAACTTCGACCGATCCACTACCACCACCATCACCACCACCACCACTACCAATAGTAGCAGCATCAACCATCCGACCAACGCGCTTCTAGCCATTACCGTTCTCCGCACAATTTAATTGCTAGCATTTTATTAAAAGTATCGACAGTCGGCGACCTTCTTGTTTACGACTCTTGCAAATTAATGTCCTCTCGCCCCTAGCCAAAGAGCTCTCCTCCCTTGGCTTTTCCACCGTTGCCAATATCGCGTGAGAGAAGGTAGCTAAAGGGATGGGAAAGGGAGAAGAGAAGAAAGAGTGCGAGCGGACTGGGAAGAGAAGCCAAACAAAAAATCTTGAAATTAATATTTCCTCTTTTCCCTCTTCCTTTACCTCCACCACCTTTTTCTCCCTCCCCTCCCTCAGACTTCTCCTCGTTGTGCGGGAGCCCACTGTATGCTATGTCGGGGCGTTAGCCTCTGCTACGACGACGACGACGACGACGACTTGTGCATTTTAAACGAAGCCCTTTAGCAATGAGCTTCGATACTTATACCAAACCTAAAAGAGTAACGTTCCTATCACAATGTCTCTCCTTCACCACCCTCCTTCTCCTACTCCTTCTTCCTCATTCTTCTACGATTACTTTTTTTAATTATAATTTTATGCCTACGAATTTTACTACGAATTTGATTCAACTAATGATAATTCTCTCTCTCTCTCTCTCTCTCTCTATTTCTTTTTTTTTTAAATATGATAAATTGAATATTTGGTAAATTGAAATAATCGTTAATGAGAATTTTTGTTATAAAAGGAGAATCGTAGAAACAAATATTTTCTTAGCAACAATTTGGACGATATATACATACGCCGTGTATTTATGTATATTTAGGAGATTATTGTTGGTCATTTACTGTCTCGGTGGTACTCGAGAAAGCAGCTCACACATTTAGACCTAACCCGACGAGCAAAGACACGGTTCGATCGTTGGTGTTGTCGGTTGAAAGATGGGTCAGCGTGAAGTGCAACGTTATGTTGACCAATAATGTTGGCCTGTAACAAGGAACACTCGATGATATCGAGGAGTTATACCACAACACCGATGGGGTCTTTGAAAAAGAAAAAAAAAATTGCCAACGTACACACACTGTGCAACATTTGTCGTGTAACTCTTTATCATTTATCTCTTTCTTTTCCCGTTTAAAATATCTCATTAGAAAAAAAAAAATAATAATACAAAATGATTGTTTATTTTTTTGTTTTGTTTTAGGGGTAGCGAAAATAATAAAAGAATAGACTTAGTTCGACGTGCTTTAGTCAACGTCTGCTTCGATATAAATTGGCTGGTACAACCGTGATACGTGACGTTTAATAATTATAGGAAGTGGAGTTTAGTTGGGGGAAAAAAGGGTGGTCCGGCTGAACAACTTGTTGACTCCGCTTCGCTATCCGTGCACGTCGATGCCAACGTCTCGTCGTCGTCGTCGTAGTCGTCGTAATAATCATCGTCTTTCTTTTCTCAACTTTTTTGTTTGTTTACACGAACCATTTCCAAAATCATTTCTTATGTTATCCGTTAGAAACCCATTTTTCCCGTAAACTAACACGAGGGCATCATCTTATAATAAAACAAACATACGTCTTCCAAATTATCCAATTTCGAGATTTTTGTTGTTGTCCATTTAAAAAATCATACAAACAAATTTCTAGTCGTTCGATCAATTATTTATCTATTTATTTATTTATTTATTTATGATACGAGAAATAATATGGGTAATATTAAACGTTAGGAAAATAAGTTTTGAAAGCGTTGTTAATTAGTGTCATTGGAATCGTTAACCGACAGAGGTTGGAGAAACGCGTTAACATGGAAAGGTAGTAGAGTAATGGTTCCGTAAATGGTCGATGCATTTAACGGAACGCAACAACGTAAACGGGACAAGCGTTCGCAAAATGCTGTCAAAGCACGATGCTGCCAGAAATAACATGACCCTTAGACGATATTTCGTTTATACCTTATTACGAAATACCTCGGGGGAGAATATAATAGCTCGTCTCCAAATGTTTCTATACGTTTACATAATTTATCCTGTGCACTTATGTTCTTTTTACTCTTTTAAAATACCTTATCATATTTTTCAGTTTACTTTTTTCCTTTCTCGAAAAAGGCAGAGAGAGAAAGGAAAAAAAAATGTAAAAAAAGAAAAACAAAAAGAAAAACCAAAATTATTTTCTACGTGTTATCATTCTAAAAAGTGCATCATGAATGCAGCAAGTAAACGTGCTTTAACCTCTTCTTGATCTAATCTTATCTTATCTTGAAACTTTCCGGAAAGTATACTCTCTTCTTCTTCTTCTTCTTGCCACATCATCTGCTTTGGATAAACTTTTTTCTTTCTTTCTATCTTTCGCGTATCGAACGTATTTTTTTTCATTTTTATTATTAGTATTATTAATCAACGATAGATAGAAATAATAGATAACAAATTATCGTTTAATATTTTCGAACATTGATTTTTTTCTTCTTTTAAATTTTATTTCTTCGTATATTTTTTTTTTTTTTTAATGTTATTTTCGTTAGCTCGGAATTTGGAAATAATACGTAAAAATCCTAGTAGCACAAAATATTGAATACATGTTTATTTAATATTAAAAAGAGATTCAATGTCTTTTTAATATTAACAACACATGTATTCAATATTTTGTGCTACAAGGTAATATTTGAAAGATGTTTAATATTTTCGAACAATGATCTTTTTTCTTCTTTTAAATTTTATTTTTTTTTTGTATTTTTTTTTTTTAATTTTTTTTTTTTATCGTTAGCTCGGAATTTGGAAATCCTATGTATAAAAATGTTTAAAAGATGTTTAAAAGCGTCGTACGATTTTCAAGCGGTCGCTTTGACTCGGACAAAATCGAGAAGCATGCTTTGTCCGTGAGCTGTGTCGTACGATAGGGGCCACTTAATGAATTAACAAGGCCATTACCATCGAACCGTGAAAGGTATCAAAAATATTCCTCCTTCTTCTCTTCTCATTCTCTCATTCTCTCATATTCTCTCTGTCTCTCTCTCTTTCTCTTTCTCACTCTTTCTATCGTCCTTTCTCTTTTTCTCTTTCATTCTCTTTTAACACGTTAACTGCCGTGTCACCCGTATTCGGGTGACAGCAAAAGTTCTCATCAGGCCACGTCACCCGTATTCGGGTGACAGCAAGAAGTTCTCATCAGGCCACGTCGGGTGACTCCTTCCAAAGGATTTCCGAACATATTTAGATAAATATATGACAGGAGATAATAATACTGTTGAATTTTTTTAAAAATCGTTTATTAACAAAATTATTTACAGTGCAAAATATTGAAGCATTCACTGCAAAGTTGCGGTTGACCAGGGCAGCTTGGACAAAAAGTAGTGGGTTTTCTGAGATTTGCTCGTGCCTTTGATCGTTCCAGTTCTTCTCTTTTATTTGCGTAACACCGCTTGCATGCGCGTCTAAGGCTTTTCCCCAAATTATTTCTGCGAACGGCGATGCAATGCGTATTTCGTCGAACAGAAGGCAGTGTTAAATCTTCACTCAGTCCTAGTAACTTTGCAGCAATCAGTTCTCTGAATCGTCTAATATTTACAGTTTTCTTTGTCGCAATTTTGTAAACGACCAAAGCGTTTACAATTGACGTCCCCAGTAGAAGTTCAACACCAAGCTTCCTATACCACTTGATTCCTTTCCTCATCGTCGAAGCATAGGAAACCATTTGGTCTGAATAATCCTATACCACATTTACCCTTATTATATTCGAGGACGGCCAGAGGTTTGAGTCTTGCGGATGGCTGCCGGCTTGAAGAAGCAGCATGAATGTTTTTTCGTGCTTTGTGTCATGATAGGAGCGTGTTTCGTAGATAATATTCTCACGTCACGTGTGTCTCTCCATTTGAGTGAGAGTAATAACGTGATAAATGAGGATCGTAATAGATATCGGGGTTTCTTTTTTTTTCATTATTCATTTTTTTCATTATTCATTTCATTATTCATTCATTTTTTTCATTTCGAAAGAAATGTAAACAGACATGCGGTAGCAGAGCACGCATCTTACAGTGGCACGGGTGGCCTGACGGGGATTTTGTTGTAAACACGCGTGGCAGTCAACGTGTTAAGTCCAGGAAGTTTATGGTTACGGAGACAGAAGTAAAACAAGTGGATAGAAAACTCTTAACCTTTCAAACTTTATACAACTTTATGCATTCAAACTAAAGATCTAACAAATTTTAAAGTCTAACTTTCTTTTCCCAAGTACTCACCCAGGACCATTCATTAAATAGCTTCGATAAGATGTAAATCGATCTCTCTCTCTCTCTCTCTCTCTCTTTCTCTTTCTCTCTACTTGTGGTAACGTTAATTGGATAACCAAGATATCAGCGAATAAAAGACTATCAATTTTATTTCCAACCAAAAAAAAAAAACAAATCCAAGGATAATCAAATCAATTAAAGTAATTTTTTTCTTGAAAAAAAAAAAAAAAGAAGAAAACAAACTTTAATGACGTTAATTGAAACGTCATTTCGTGAACGAAAAGAGAGAGAGAGAGAGAGAGAGAGAGAAAGAAAGAGAGAGAGTGAGTGAGAAACAAGAAACAACGAGATTACTCTAACCGTATTGCGAGCAAGAGTGAGAGAGATAGAGAAAGAGAGAGGAAGATAAATAGATGGATAGATAAAGAGAATCTGAACGTACGTCGCCATTGGTTAGCACCAAAATGTCGGCTGACAGGTTTCGTGTGGTTACGTAAAGTTGACGATGTAGATAGCCGAACTAGAGAATGGGGACGCGTTGTTCCTGCTACGACGCAACTCGTCCAACGAAAATGCACTCGTGCATGTGTTACTGTCCGATGCGAAAACGTTAGGCATCTTCTTCCTATTATTCCCTTTCCTCTAACCACCCTTCCCACCCTTATCCTTTCCTATTTACAATATTCTTCTTTTTTGTGTTTTTTTTTAACGTTCAATTATTTGTCATTAACTCGTTCACGTTGTAAACTAATAATATTATTTTAGAAAAATCGTTATTTGTTTTAAAATATTATTTATATATTTTGATAGAAACGAAAAAGTATAATACAATAACAAATATAAAAAGATCTGAGATGTTGTAATAAAAATTGTTAACGTTATATATCGTATAAACTTTGAAACAAATGTTTATCGTGTCGTAATCGTAGTTTTCTTTTGCTTCTTTCTCGTAGATTTTAAAATAGAAAGGGAATAAGGAAGGGTTAACGTAAAAGACGACAGGGACTGCGTACGAGATGTATTGTAAAAGCTATTGGAAGAAGCTGTAACGACAAATTTTACGACGACTACCGGTTTTAAGAAGCCACCCCCAAAAGAGCTAAGAGTTTGACGAGACGAAGGAGAATGAGATTCGACGACAGTACCGTTCGTTGCAGCCTTAAACGAGTAAAGAAGGCTGTTTTCATCCTATACGATCGCTCATATCAATTTATATCGCAACACTTTTCTATTCCTGACGACGGTCAACTGGCGTTGTTTATGTCCAAACGTAAATGGGGTAGGAAACTATCAAAGCTCGTTGAATCCTTCGTAGTTTCTTTGACGATATCGATTCTATTTCAAAAACGTCTCGTGTTTATCTTCCTTTCAATATTCTTACGATTTTTTTTGTAAACGATTTTGTAAGTTTTAATTTGTATGTTATCCAACAAAATTAACGAAATCTTAGAACCCAATAATTGGGTACAACAGAAGTTCGAGATATTTTATTTAAATTATTTTTAAAATAATTTGAAAAAATAGCCCATAAAAATTTCGTACTTATTTATTTTTCCTAACTGCAACTTTGGTTATTGGTTAAATTCTATTCATTATTATTCTTTATTTTTAGATAGAAAAAAATTGTAGATTAAACAATTGGCTCGTTAGCCAACTATTTGCATAACAGTGTATGTATGTTAGCTTTATAGAAAGAAAAATATTGTCTCGTAAAATAGTAGAATCGTAATAGAACGTTCACACACAGGAGCAGATTATAAACGCAAGAACCGTGAGCAACTTCCGAGGTCTACGCTTAATGATTTAAATTATGAGTTAGGCTAATTACATATATGATTTAAACCGCGAGATGTACGAGGTGACGTCTTGGAATATACGAACAAACAAGATCCACTGGATAAATAGATAAATAGATATTATTAAATCCTACCGACAAGTTCTTTCCTTGTGGTTAGTTTATTAAAACTAAACTAAACTATAACAAAAAAAAATAAAAACAAAAACTATCATAATACATTTTTTACTTTCATTATCATTCGCAAAAGATTGATACGTTTTTTTTTTTAGAAGTTAAAAAATTCATTAGAGTTTTAACTAAATCTTGAAGATTATCTGTAATCGATTTTAAAAAATATTTCTTCTTTATTATCTGAAAATCTTAGAAAAATGTTTAAATATCGATTATTGGTATTTTCGTTTATTTTATTTTAAGGGAAAGAAGTTAACCCATTACCTACCATAATATTTATACTAAACAAATTTTTGTGACAATTATACAAATATATAGATTTATTAATATAATATATAATATAATAATTAATATTTAAATATAAATATTATTTTATAATTATTGATTCAAAATAAAATAGTGAGAATTTTATATATATATTACTAATTTATATATTATTTAATTTAATTTTACATTTAATATTTTGATGAAGCACGAGGAATAATCTCTCAAGATTTTAACGAATATATTTAATTCTTAATTTGCAGTTATTAAAACAAACAAAAATATTTAAATTATGCCTTCCAACAAAAGACCATTTTGGTGGGTAATGAGTTAAGAGAAGTTACTATGGCGGATTTACAAAAAAAAAAAAAAAAAAATTCTTGTAGGTTCTCCTCTGGTTAAAGTTCGCTTTTCGATTTGCATGAGTTTGAAAAGGCATATCGATTGATGCATCGAGATCTTGAAAGTATGCCACAAGACGATATACGTGTCGCGACCCAAACGTAGACGCAACGTCATGCCGTGACCTTCCAACGCAACGAGAGAGAAGAGAGAAGTACCGTGGTTTCTTATTGGCCTGATTTTCGCCATTATCAATATTAATAGAGTCTTAGGTCCATTAGTCGTTTAAAAGTGTAAGAGACCATAGATAGAACGAACTTCTGTGCATGTATGCATGTGTGCATGTGTGCATGCTACTCACGAATCTTTCGCCATTTATGTCACTGCTTCTTCTTCTTCTTCTTCTTCTTCTTCTTCTTCTTCTCTATCTGAATTTTTTATTGAAAAAAAAACTCAGCTTTTTTACGAACTTTGATCTTAAAATCAATGCGATTTAAAACAACGAGATAATTAATTATTTAAATACAATTCAATACGTAATTTAAACATTCACTTTAAAACTAATTATTGACATATCTTTTTTTATTTTTTCTCCATATGCTAAAAATCAAATTACGTTCCATCACTTTGCGCATTTTTATATTCGATTAAATGTTTGTAACAAATTCATTCCGTTAAATGATTCAACAACTGTTTTCTCTCTCTCTCTCTCTCTCTCTCTCTTTTCCTCCTATCACCATTCCAACCATACCCCCATCCATCCATTTAATTCATCATCATCATCATCATCATCATCATCGAAATTAACGAATGTTCGAAATTTTGTTCAAAACGATCAATGTTTGTGTGTGCGCGTGTACGTAGAACTCGTACGTAGAAAAAAAAAGGAACAGAAAAAAATGAAAGGGGTGGGGGTTAGGGGGGAAATGAAGGGAAAAGAAATTGACAGGCTTTTGCTATCGCCAGCACCATTTTCTTATGACGATTTCGTTTCTTTTTCCGGTCGAAAAGAAAAAGCGAGCGAGCTATATCTGGATTCCCGATCGAAAGAGAGAGAGAGAGAGAGAAAGAGAGAGAGAAAGAGAGAGAGGTATCAAGAAGGTGCATCCTGCCGTATCTAATAGCACAGTGAACACCTTTCCATCCGCCATGTCTATCTTTTTTCCCGTCATTAGACACGATATCCTTCCTTAGAAATGTCCCTTTTCTCGAGCAAGAGTGGCTATCGTCTACGGGGCTACTACTCTTTTTTATTTTTTATTTCCCCCCCCCCCTTCCCCCCCCCCCACCCTCCTTACCCTTCACTTCACTTCACTTCCCTACACAACTTCTTCTTACTTTATTTCCTTTTTATGCAATATAATGTAATATTTTTTTCTTGTTATTCTGATCGTCTATTTCATATTATTGGATTGTTCGAAAAAAGAATATTTCGTGTTTCTTTATGTGAAAATGAGGACAATTTTAAACTTAGGTCTTTTGAGTGGACATTAATAGTTGAATTTGGTAAATTTAACAACTCATGGAAATCTCACGTGTTGTTATTTGCTGGTTTGTATCAACAAATGCAACTTTATTGTGTTAAGAAAAAAACGAAATTATTTTCCTAACACTCATATATTTAACCACACATCGAGATCTCACGTATTGTTATTTGCTGGTTTGTATCAACAAATGCAACTTTATTGTGTTAGGAAAAAAACAAAATTATTTTCCGTACATCCAAAATTTTTCTATTGGAACTAATGAACCCCTCCCCCCAAAATATCACACACATTTATATTTAAACCCTTATTTTTTTACATACGTATGATTAATTTTGTATGTAATACATATCAAAAAGAAAAATACATTAAACACGTTTATATTCAAACTTTTATTTTTCTTAAATATGTGTACGATTAATTTTGTATTTAGTACATACCACACACAAGATTTGACAATTTTCGAAATAAGCGATTTTCTTCTACACATCTTCAGGAAAATAAAAATGAATGATGATGATGATGATCATGATGATTTTATTCATATCTTTCAAACACTACAATTATATATTACCGAAAAGTATTTACTAAACATCACGTACAAAGTTTCATTTCGTACTACCGGTGTGTGTTAATATGATTCTTACTTTCCTAACAACAAAAATTTGTCGTAGGTCATTAGTCGTAGAAAAGTGGAAAGAGGAAAGGAAAAAAAAAAACAGAAAATTGATGTAAACATTCGGTTTGACGAACGTTAAGCATTTCATAGCACCAAGATAGGACACGCGTTATCAAATAATTTATTTTAAGAATATTTTTCTTTTTGTTTACTTCTTTTTCGAGGTTGTTCTTTTTTGTTTTATTTATCACTCGTAAAGAAACGTAATAATAATAATAATAATAATAATAATAATAATATATAAGAAAGAATGAACTAAAGTGGAATAAGTAAAGGGGGAAGCAAATATACGAGGAGTGGTAAAAAAACCCAACACACACACACACACACATCTTAATGTGTATCCGAATTAACTTAAATCGAATATTTTGAAGGATCGACGTTTGAAAAAACAATATAAAATAAAATAATAATAAATTGACGTTTTATAGTCAATAAATCGTGTTTCACGTTGTGTGTGTGTGTGTGTGTGTGTGTGTTAGCTTTTTTTCTTTTTTTGTTTCCACTTAATAGTAGTAGTAGTAGTAGCAGTAGTAGTAGTAGTAGTAGTAGTAGTGGTTGCGCGAACTTTCGACGTCTCCAGTTCACTCGTCGTGTAAAAACCGCTCTAACCTTATGCGTTTTCGTTCCACTTTCCTCGATTCGCTAAGCATAAGCAATGTAGATAGAAGGAGAGATATACCCGTACCTTCCAAAAGGCCAGATTTTATTTTCGCTCGAGAGCAGACTAAGAGAGAAAGAGAGTGAGAGAGGAGAGAAAAAAAAATTCGAAATTCGTTGGATAAAAATACTCAGCCATACTCGTATTTTATCTTTCCGAGAGTTCAAAAGAAAAAAAAGAAGGCAAGAAAATAGGCGCTCACGATCGATGTAAGTAAGTATGTATGTATGTATGTATGTATGTATGTATGTATGTATGTATGTATGTATGTATGTATGTATGTATGTATGTATGTATGTATGTATTTATGTATGTATTTAATGGCTTATAGTATTCTCGATATTTTGCATTTTTACGTTATTATTATTATTATTTTTGAGTGTTTTTTTTTCTAACTCATCACATTTTGAAGATTTCTCTCAGAAGTACACATGCTTCATCTTTTAACTTTTTTTTTGTTTCAAATTTTCTTTTAACGATTATTAATTCGTCGATAGATTTTATTTAAATTTGCGATATTAATAAAAAAATTTCTCGTATGTGTGTGTGTGTGTGTGTACATCGTTGAATACTATTATGTAATTAAATTTCTTTTTTTTTCTCCTATCGCAATTTCTAACGAAATGCAATACAACCGAATATTTTTTCTTTTTTTTTCCTAACAGTCTCGAGTTATTTCTAATGTCTAAAATTGGAATGAAAAAAAAAGAAAAAAAAGAGAAAAAAAAAACTGGCATACCTTATTATTCGTATGATAATTATCATAAATAAACGAGTAGGTTTCCGCTCTTATATCAGAAAGAAAAGCTTACTATCTATCTATCTATCGATCTATCGATCGAACGGTTGATCGATTGATCGATCCAGTCAACGGTGATAAAAGAGAAAAAAAAATAAATGCGATCGATACGGTAAGGAATCGAATACCTCAAAGAGTTATTTCTTGCACCGGGGTTCGTTACCTCGATCAAGTATTATTCTTGCTTCATTGATTTAGTAACGAACATACGTGCATGTCCGGTCTGTTTAATAAATTCAATGCGATCGAATTTTAATATCATTGTTCGTCGATTAAATTCATCATAGACGAAAGAGAGACAGAGAAAGATAGAGAAAAGAGAGAGAGAGAGAGAATGAGAGAGAGTTGGATAACAGAATAACATTTTGTGTTCTTTTTCTTTATGAAAATGATCGTTAATTGTATTAATTTGAATAACTATGAATGAAATTGTATTTTTGCTCAACAAACCAAGTTATATTACCATAGTTTAACAAATTCAAATATGAAAATAATGATCTTGTTTAAAAATTATCAATTAACGATGAATGAAGGTTATTCAATACCCTATTAACACAAAATATTGAAAAATATTGAATACATGTGTATTAATTATTAAAAAAGGATTTAATGTCTTTTTAATATTAATTTATAAATATATTATTTATATATTTTTATATATATGTTATATTATTTATTATAATTTTAAATTAATATTATATTATATTATTATAATTTATTTAACTATAATTTTATATTAAATAAACATGTATTCAATATTTTTCAATATTTTCTGCTACTAGGGTAAATTATAGTCTTATTCGTTGAAAAATATTTTTCAATTTTTTTTTTTAATACACAATAATTAATTTATTATATTTTATAGTATATTATATTCTCTATACTATATTAATTTATTAATTAATTTACTATTTACCTAATTATGAATTTATTTATTTACTCATTAGATAAGTAAAAAAAATAAAAATAAAAATAAGAAAAAAGGAAAGATAGTTTAAATAAAGAATAAGACGAAGTTAATGACAAAAAATATAACGAATTGAAAAAAAAGAGTACTTGAAATCTATTTTTCTTTAACTCGTTCGTTCTCATTTCACCATCGTTACGATTGACTTGCCATGTCATTTTGCGAACGCACGCGCATCGTCACCTTCAAACACCGTTCATCTTTTCATTCTTTTCTTTTTTTATTCTTTTTTTCTTTCTTTTTTTTTCCTGTCTTTCGTGCAACTGCTCTTTCTTTCTTTCTTTCTTTCTTTCTTTCTTTCTTTCTTTCTTTCTTTCTTTCTTTATTTCTTTCTTTCAATCTACCTTTAACACGACCCTCATTGTCCTCCTCCCCGGATCTCAACGAATCGAAGATTTTTTTTTTCTTCTTTTTTACCCCCCCCCCAAAATTAAAACGAAGTACACACCTATTTCTGTTACTTTTTATTATACGTGAAACATCAAAAAATAAAATATGTTTCGAGAAGTTTAAAAAATGAGGATAATTAAAAAATACGAGTGCAAAATAATCGTTCGTATAAAAAAAAAAAAAAAATGAAAAGGAATGCACGTTGATGTACGGGAAACCGTACCATTGGTCGATGGAAGTTTGCGGTTGAGTATTCTCGATGTCACACATATATATATATATTATATACACACACACACATACACGCACACGTACACAGGAGTTTGTTTAGTGTGTCATGTGAGCGCTTGTTTGAGACCTTGGTTAAGTTACCTGGCACCCATTGCCTTACGGGAAAAGGTGAACAGGTTGTATTACTGCAACTGTCTTTTCCGGTTAATAAGTTTTTTACTCCAATAAAAATTATTTCATTCTTTTATTCGTTCCAATGGTTTTTGTTCTCTTTCTCTTTTTCTTTTTCTTTAGGGATCATAAACGAAATGAATTTGGACTGTGCGTTAAAGCGTTCAGGAATATCGAGAGAAATTCAAGAGAAAGAGAAATAAAGAGAAAAAGAGTGAGAGAGAGAAAGAGAGAGAGAGAGAGAGAGATTTTCAAAATATTCCTGGCGCTGGTGTTTTCAAGTTGACACAATGGCGCAACCTGTTGCTCGCAGAGAGCTTAGAAACTAAGCGTTCTCGCCTTTCGACGTGTGTGTGTGTGTATGTTTCTATGCCTGTGTGCATGTTCACGAACGTGTGGTGTGTATTTCTGTATGTGTATGTGTGTATGTGTGTGGGTAGGTGGACTATCTCTCTTTTTCTCTCTCTTTCTCTCTCACCACTTTTAATCAAATTAACTCTCTCGCGTATCCACAAGCTTAGTTGTATTTTGTTTAGAAAGCATAAATATATTTATCGTTAGTAATGTGTTAATTAAATAATTAAACATACTCTCTTTCTCTCGATTGTTATTTATTTTTGATGAATAAATAAATTCGTAACCGACAAAATTTATTTATAATATACCTAGCGTTGAAATTAGGTGTTACGTTTTAATTGCGAATAATTCCTCTACGCGAATTCTCTATATAATATATATATATTTATTTATTTTCAATGTATCGTATTATAATAAATTTTGTCTTATGATTGTTAAAAACGAAGAGGAGGAGAATTTCGTTGAATCGATTTAATTGGTAGAATTAATGATCAAATGAACGATAAATACGTAGGTATCTCCTCCTCTCTAGCGTGTATCCTAATGAATGAAATAAGTTTAAATTGAACTGGACGAGGATCGAATAATTCGAAGTGAGAGAGAGAGAGAGAGAGAGAGAGGGTGAAGAGAAGAAGAGACTAGTAATAGACAGGTGGTTGTGTGTTCGTAAATGAAGTCGTTAATTTTTCGCGAACGCATTCGCGGTTGGCCATCGAACACCATGATGGCTATGTATTGTTGCTCAACGATGAAATTTCGCGCGAAACGACAGAATAGAGGAACACGAGAGAGAGAGAGAGAGAGAGAGAGAGAGAGAGAGAGAGAGAGAACGTTTGTACTCGCTTGGCTTTGTTTTTGGTACGTATCGAAATACGAAGCTGCTATTATCATTGGAAACTTCGTTGTTCCGGCGCCGCTTGATTATCGTATTTCCGACCAAAATGTTGTTTGCGAACGTGAACGCTGTATCGATGATGATGATGATGCCGTATAGCATCGAGTCGCGTTCTACATCTTAATTTGTCGTTTTAACAATTTTGTCGAGAGTAGCATTTAATATCAACCTAACATATAAAAGATATATTCAAGAATTTTCAATGAATACGGACAACAAAACTACGCGATGTTTAATTATTTATTTATTTATATTTTTCTTTCTTTTCTTCTTTTTGTATTTTTTTTTATCACGTGGATTTAATTTACTTCCAATATATATATACTTCATAGAAACTTCTTTTTCTTCGTCCGTCATTTTCATCGATGATTCTAAGGACTTTGACGCACCGTAAGTACGTGTCTTTTCTAAATCGAGGTCAAACCGAATTTTCTACTTTAACCTACTGAATAAGGCGAATTTCAGCTTTCTAAAAGAAGAAGTAGTCAATAGCAGTTGCACTATGCTACATTGGTTGCTGTCTTTAAAAGACACCGGGGGACCGAAGATAGTTAATGGAAAAAGATTCAACGATGCGCACAAGTAACAGGCTCGAAAATTAGCTATCTTTCTCTTTACTACAGTGAATTTCTAAACTACCATACTGAAACAATATCAAGAATGGTAACGCGAATCATTATGACGCGTCCTTATACCCTCCTATCGATTTTCATAAGCAACGAGAACCTTACTCCTCCTCTTACTCCAATTTCATCAACGTAAATATCTAACGACGAAAAGAAAGAAAAAAGAATATATAATCGATAATTTATTATTATCGTTTGTTATCATTTCTGTAAAAAAATTGATTCGATCATTTTATCAAACTGTGTATGTTATATGAATTATGTTTAAATATAAATCGGAATGGATGATCGGTAGTATCAGTATTAATACTTTAACTTCCCGCGTTTTCCATCGATATTTCAGGAAGTCTACGAAACGCCTATCTACAAACCTTTTGCATCGTCCAAACGCATTGAGAATTTTATATCGACCAATTATCATACGAATATGGCGGAGTTAGAATGACAACGGATTATATAAATAATTGTCACGTGCACGGCCGAACGCGATATGTAAATGCGCCAGAGCAGTGTTTGCCACGGTTGCGCGGATCCTCGTAATCCGAGGTCATGTTATACTCCCACCCTCTCCCTCTCTCTATCTCTCAAACACCCTTTTTCTCCCTCTCACTTTGTCTATATAATCGTTTAAGTTTCAACGATCGGTATACTTTGCAGGACACATTTTGGAAGATGAATTTCATTTTAATCAATTAACAGTAATCAGATTTGATCGATTCGTATTAATGAAAAATTTAGCAATAACTAATTGAAATAAATATAACATGTTATTGTAAAGAAATTTTATTCGAAAATGTTTTACGATAAAAATTGACAGAACTTTCTCGATCATCTTTTGCGCACGCTCTGACCGGTCCAGGAACGGGTCAGGATATAAAGGTACGATCTTAACTATTTTCTTAAAAGAACAGTCAGAAGATAACTATTCTCGATTACACTCAATTACTCGATTTTCAACGTCGTTATCGCAAATTTTGCCACGAATCAATCATCTTGGATTTCTGGCTTTTTTTTCTTCTTCTTCTTCTTCGTATTGAACAAGAAGCGGGATTTTCTTTCGGAAGTAATCGATATAACCAAGTGTAATTTTATATTATTAATTTGTTAGAGATCCTCTATGAAACTTTCTACAACTTTCATTTTAATTAACTCTCATACAGTTTGAAAATTACTTACATATTTTTTTTTTGACAAATTGTGTAAAGATATTTTTATACGAAAAATTATCAAAATCTTACGTTAAATAAATTTGATATATAAAAAATTACCCTTGTAGCACAAAATATTGAATACATGTGTATTTAATATTAAAAAGAGATTTAATGTTTGTTTAATATTAAATACACATATATTCAATAGTTTTCAATATTTTGTGCTACTAGGGATTGCTTACTTTGTATTTTGGTAATTTTTCATAAGTGTTATAAATGTGACATATGTAATATTAATTATAATAATCGTATACGTACAAATTTGATATCGAAGAAAAGAACAAAGTTTGAAAAGATTTGGTGCAACGAATAAACGTAATAATCCCGTGCGTTAAATTTTCCGAGTAAACAGAAGATTCGAACAGTTGGCAGGCACGATCTTTCTTAACTAATCAAACGATTTTATTCGAATGACAAAGTCTCGATGGCACGAAGAATCCGTGGACACAAAATGAATCATCTCAATGAGTCTTTTATTCGTCTTCTACGAGTCACTTCCTTTATTCATGAAACAATTCGCGTATTGCACTTTGTTCGATCTATCATTTTTCTCGTACATTTTTTTCTTTCGTTTCTTCTTCTTTAAAAAAACAAAAAAAAAACAAAAATTTGGATTTTCTCATGTAAACGATAAATTTGTTAAATATTTATATATATTTATATAACTTTATATTATAAAGTTAAAGAAAAAAATAAATATATATATCGAATTAATTAGAGTCTTCTCAATGGAAATTTATTTTAGTACTCGTAAACAAATGTTTATGCATAATTTTCAATTAAAGTATTTTTATCAATTCGTGGTAATTTATATCCGATCATAGTCCAACAAGGTGTAACGCGATCTTCGTGTTTTAAATATTGCGAAATTTTTATTTGCCAAGATTATTTTTCTACGTTTTAACAGAAGAAATAATCGTTCGATGACGTTCATTTAAAAAACATCAGAGATTAAAGTATGTATAAGAAATGATTACAAAATTCTTCTTAAACGAAAGAGATTAAAAAAAGTTTACGAAGTTCATTCTACTCGATCGGTAACTACGATGATGATTGGTGGTTAATCGAATAATCTAATAACTGTTATAGACGATAGTAATTCCTCCCCGTAGAACCACGAGGATCGTTAGATTCACGTAACGAAAACCCGTTTACCCGGTGGCGAACGAACTATGCGACCTTGGCGAAAGGTGGAAGTTAAAAGTCGGCTGACTTTCGAGTTCTCCAAGTTGTTCGCTTTATCACCTAAAGATCCTCTTGCTAAAAGATTCGATCGATTTCGATAAAATTTTCGATTGAGAACAACGATAAATGGAATTCATACTTTTCTTTTCTTTTTTTTTGTCTAGTCATTTGGTAATAAAACAAAGAGACTAAATAAAAAGTTGATTTTTCTAGAAACGATTTGACACGATTTCTCTTCGTTTGTTTCTCGTTAAATAAAACATTTTAAGATTAAAAAAAAAAAAAAGGAGATGAAATTTCACGAAGTTGAAAATATATTTTTTATTCAAAAAAAAAAAGAAACAGAAGAAAAAGAACAAACATATCTTATCGTGTTTCGATCGTGTTTTCAACGAGACATATTAAGGTAAGTCAAAGAGGTGAATTCGAAAAGTAGACCGAGCAATTCCGCGTGAGCAACCTTTTCGGCCATTTTGACGTTTCATTCCTTATATCTTACGAATGGTCCTGTCTTTCTTTCTCTTTGTCATGCACCAAAGAGCACGTGCATTCTATCTATCTCTCTGTCTCTCTCTCTCTCTCTCTCCCTTTCTGTTCCATTGGAAGTAAAGAACAAAACGTTTTGTAGTAAGAACGGTGAATAATGATACTCACTGATCGCGTGTTGCGCGAACTTTTTTCTTTCCCCCTCTATTTTATCTCTTTTTCTCTGTTTATTTGTTTTTTTTCTTACGGATGATTCCTTCAAAATCCGAGGACGATCGGCGAACTGGGTCCTCCAATCAGCGAGAAGAGCCGATCTTCTTCTCGATGCAACAACGTTCGAGTCCTCCTTCTTTTCGTCATTATTTTCGGTATCTTCTTTTTAAATAAAAAAACGTACACAAGAAAAAAAGAAGAAACACAGGATAAAGTTAAATCCTTTTTTTTTCTTATTTTTCCTCTTATTGTCGACGTTCTAGTCTTAATTATCTTCTTTTCATTTTTTTTAATTTTTCTCTCGTTTGTTTGTTTATCCTAATTACGGACGGGTGATATTACTCTCGTAGACAACGTTGATGATTTGGATTTACCAAAAGGAAAAGAAAATACGAGAAAAAAAAAGAAGAGATCATCTATGAGACCAAAAATGATGATATGTCTCGATAAGGTGGATTTTTAAGTATAATAAGTGAGAACATGAGGAGACAACCACAACGACGACAACGAAATCGAGTGTAACTCTTCTTCTCCTCCAACACCAACACCACCACCACCTCCTCCCTCCTTACGTCACCGACCGAAGGAGAGCCTGTTGCTCTCCTCCTTCTCCACCCCTTTTCCTCCTCCACCTCCTGTTCGGACACGAGCGCTCGTTCGGAGATGCGCGCGCGCGTATTCACCGATCAAAAAAGATTTTTATATTTTTCTCTTTCCTTTCCTTTTTCTTCTTTTTCTTCTTCTCCTTCTTCTTACTCCTTCGTTAATCGTCTTTATTACCCCTTTCCGAATCTACGTCGACGTAACGATCATTAGAAAGAATGAATCTACTAGTCGGTGGTTGTCTTATCTTCTTCTTCTTCTTCTTATTTTTCAAGGACTCGATGATGATGATCCACCACCGGTAAACGGTTGCCATGAAATAAAAAAAAGTCCGCCACCTTCTTCACCTCCACCTTTTCTTTTCCAAAAAACACACACTTTTGTTCGGTTTTAACCGAACAAAACAGCAACAACAACAGCAACGGTTTATTATTATTATATATACCGAGCGGCAAAAACGATAATAACGAACAAGAACAGCTTCCCCCCTCTCTCTCTCTCTATCTCTCTCTTACACGAATAATATACACGAGTATATATTTTCACCGACAGTCAGTCTCTCTCTCTCTCTCTCTCTCTCTCTCTCTCTCTCAATCCGATGCACTCGTATCTTCTTCTTCTTCTTCTTCTTCTTTTTCTTAGAAATAAAACGTAAAATCTTGTCCCCCCCACTCCCTGTTATTTTTGTATTTTTTTTTCTTTTCGTCAACGATTAACGAGGGACAAGAAACGGGCAGGCGGGCCAGGCAAAGTGGCAACAAACAGACAGACAAACAGACAGACAAACAGAGACAGGCAAGCAAACAGGCACAGGCAGGCAGGCAGACCTCGACGTTTGATCCGGATATGCGACGACGTCAATCCCCGTCGACGTTGCGTTTGGTCGCGCTGCGCTCCCGTAACTGCATCCGCGTCGCGCCGCAGAGCGCCGCCATCCACCACCACCACCACCACCACCACCAACAACCACCACCACTATCACCACCAACCACCTCCTTCTTTTCTCCCCACTACCATCGGCTATAGGTGGTGCGTGAGTGCGCGCGAGCGTTTTCGCGCATATCCGACGACGACGACGACGACGAAGACGACGAAAACGACGATGACGACGACGACGACGAAGACGACGAAAACGACGATGACGGTGACGACGGTGATGACGGTGACGACGGTGATGACGGTGACGATGAAACACACTCTACTTATTCATTCTATATCTCTCTCTCTCTCTCTCTCTCTCTTTCGCTATAGATGCACGTGCATACACTGCACGCTCCCTCAACGTGCAACTACTCTACTCTACTCTACTATACTCTACTCTACTCTACTCTACTCTCTCTTCCCTTTTCCTTCTTCTTCTTCTTTTTCTTCTTCTTCTTTTTCTTCAACCACGGTTGACACCGACGACGAAGATCTACTTCGACCCTTTTTTTCCTAGCTATCAACTTTCGCCGAAAGTAGTACTAGTAGTACGAACTCCCTCCCTTCGTCTTACCCCGGAGTGTATTTCAATATTACTTTTTTTTCTTTTCTTTCTTTCCAAAGTGTTGCGAAGTTACCTGGAGAGAGAGAGAGAAAGAAAGAATAGTCGGTTATTCTCTCACTTTCTTTTTTTATTTTCATTTGATCTACGAGATCCAATGGAATTTCTAATCGATCGAAATGTACATTTTTTTTTTTTTTAAAGCAATGTTACCTTCAGTTCGTTTCCTTTGTAATTCGTTCAGTGTCGACATCTTATTTAGTGGCGGGAAGGGATATAGATCTACGATCTATATCTGACCGATCTGTGATATATTCTCGCAAGTTCTACCGTGATTTAATCTTATATTTCTAAACGCGAATAAAAAGAAAAAAAACCCCAACCAACGAAAGGCGAATGATTAATAATATCTCGATATATATATAATATTTTATTTGCTAACTAGTTTTACAAATAAAGAAGTGTGTCGGGAAAGATTTCTAACAAATAAAATAAAAAAAATATCATATATTTGACAGAGAGCTAATAAATTTGGACAAGTTTTCCATGTCGCGAAGATCGATAAGGAAAATCGAGAGTCTTCCTTTTGGCGGGAAGTTTAAAATTGAACCGGGCATCAACAGGTTAAGAAGTTGCTTTCTGGATAGTCCGCGGGCGTTAACGGAGAACGACGACGCAGTTTTCTCGGTCGACGCTTCGAAAGTATCGATCTTTGTTGGAGTCTCTTATATATATATATATATATATGTATATATATGTGTGTGTGTGTGTCTTCCTAACGCGCAAACACGCGAACTACTTTATTAGATATATCATAACGTTCTACTAGGAGTCTTTGTTTCGTTTTAACCGGCCGATTTCGAAGTACTCACGCGTTAGTTAGTTAGTTAGTCTACTAAGAGACATCAACTTCTATTTTTAGAGATAACCATGCAACAACGTTGCTTTGGTTGTGTTATGTTGCGTTAACGTAACGTTAACGACGGAAACCTGTTTAGACGATCGTATAACACATAACATAGCTTTGTCTTACGGTCATAGATCGCATTTAACGCGTTCACTGTCATTCTCCATATTTTTCTTTTTCTTTTTTTTTTCTTTTTCTTTTACTCTTTTCCCCTCTTCCTACATTAATATCCAACGCAACGCACTTTTATTATTCCAAAAATATCCTGATTAATTATTATCCACCAGCATGATTCAATAAGCTTCCCTCTCTCTCTCATATATTAAACGTATATGTACACTCTCCTTGTTATCGCGCGCGCACAATGCACGATGCACTTCGTTGCACTTGATGATACATTTTTTTTTTCATACAATACGACACAAAATGTATCGAAAAAAATAAGATAAGAATGTATGTTGTGAAAGATTAGGGACACTTTTTTTGTTCCTATATATATATATATATATTTTTATAATCATTGGCATTGTGTTAGATCGTGTAATGAATATTTTTCATTTAGTTTACGCGACGATAACTACCAATAACCAAACTCGTTGTAGATGTGTTCATTCCATTACGTTTTAATAAATTATCTTGTGTTTAGTTAATAAGAGAAATACTACTTAATTGGATGGACTTTAGAAACATTTAAATATTTCAAGATATACCTTATTTATCTATCGGATTTTGATCGATCTTAACGAAATAAAAAAAGAAAAAGAAGTTGAATCTTCATGCTTGACTAGTCGTTAGCTATCTCCGTTAGGTTAGGTAATAATATCGTGGATATTAATCGTCTTACCGACCTCGTTTTATCGTCATGTTCGCGGTTTCCCTCTTTATCGCTTCCTTCGCGTTCACCAAAATTTTTCTAAACTCGAGAACGTCGAGTTCTCGTTGTTCTGTAATATACTCGATGTTCTCTTTCTCTCTCTCTCTCTCTCTCTTTAGTTCTCTTTATCTCTCAAGCAGCATGGCCATGACACTTTTAATAGGAGACAATTTAATGCAGTCGTTGCTGCGATTTGAAATTTAAACTCTAATCGCGAATGCAAACGCGCTGTCCGTTAGCAAACTTTCAAACACACAGTGTTAAGAGATTCAACAATTCTTTGATATATATATGTTATATATAATTTATATTAATTTTTTATTTTATTAATAAACTTTATTCGTTATATTATATAGTTCACACACACACACATAATATATATATATATATATATATATATATATATATATATATATATATATATATTTTATAATTTATATTAATTTTTTATTTTATTAATTCAATTTAATTTTATTTTATTTTCTTTTTAAGAATATAGCAGAGTATAAAAAAGTTCTTCTCTTTCTCCTCCTTCTTTACTATTTCTCTTTCTTATCGCGACCTTTATTCGGTTTCAACAGAAATATATACGCTATCTTTCACGGTTGAAAGTGTTCCGATCAAGAAAAAGAGTAGTGTATATATATATATTATTGAAAGACGAAAACGCATCGAATTTTTCTACTACGGTTCTCCGATTTCCCACCACCTCCTCTTCCCCCTTCCTTTACTGTTCGAAAAAGCTCGAACGCTCGATTCGAGATAGATAAAAGTCGAACGAATGCGATCCCCCTGCTTATCGTCCTATCTTATCGTTCGGTTCTCGTTCGATATCTTCCGCACCATTTTAAAGAATCGTATGAATAAGAGCTCGACGAGGAAGAGAAGCAGGGGAAGGAGGAGAAACAGAAAGAGAGAGGATCGAGGCGTGGCACAGTTTGGTGAGACGGACAGTTTAGAAAAACGATTCTGTGTGATTGTAGTAGTACTGGTCGAGATGGAAGGGAAAAGTGACACGTGAGAGTAAGACAGAGAAAAAGAGAGACTGAACAGGGAGACCTTGAGAGAGGAACGCTTTAGAAATTCGTTAGATAATCCGTGGGGCACGGTTCTCTGCTTTCAAAATGGCAGCCGAAAGTGTGAAAGATTAGATAGGGCGCTTCAACGAACTAATACTCCTCCTCTTCCTCATCTTCTTCTTTTTCTTCTTCCACCATATTTGCTCTTGAGTTATGCAACGTTCCCATGAAATTCCAATAATTTACGTATGTCATGCTTATGGTCGACCATTTTGAAATGTTAATCGAATTTTGCACAGAAGACAAAAAAATTGAATAATTATAAAATTATTTTCAAAGCGTGTTTAAGTATGTACACATAATAACATTTAGTTTTATCTATAGAACAAAAAACGCTGTTTCATTCTAATTAATTTTTATGCGATAACATTTGCTTAGAAGTCAAACTACAAAACTCTTTCTCTCTTGAGAGAGAGAGAAAGCGTAATCTTATCAAATAAATATAATAAACTTTGGTATACGTTCGAGTAAATTAAAAATGAAAATTATTTCGAAATGAATTATAATTTGTATATATCCGTATATGTATAATGTAATCGTCGTAATATTACAACATTGATGATAATTTGTCACGGAAAATACGATATTCAACTAGTAAGTTATACTTGACATTAAATTTTTGCCGTCGGCCTTCTAAAACGTTGGCTCACAAGCTTAACACAAACACAACACACACATACGCGTGTGTAGGCAGTCGTCGTCAGTTCACTCCAAAGCCTTTCTCTTTGGCGAACCAATGATTGCGCCACCTACCGAAAAATCTACGCCTACTAAAGCGTTATGTTTTAGGTTAGAGGAGAACTTAGAAACGATGATAAGTATGTAATGGACGATTCTAAAAAAAAAAAGCAAAAAAAAATATGTCCTACTTTTTTCACGATGACAATTTGAGATTATTTAATGTTCTACAAGAAATGCGTACACGTTTGACAAAGAAAAACTAAACCCTTCTTTTTTATTCTTTTACTATATCTCGTTTAGATTATTTTTGTTTTTTTACGACCATCTAACAATTTCTGTTTTAACTTGTTTTAACTTTATTGTTCTATCGTTAAACTAACATTATTTGTTATTTTTTTCTTTTTTTTCGCAAGAGACGTTAGAAAACTGTGACATTTAAACGGTGTCGTTATAAGAAAAAAAAAGAAAAAAACAAGGAAATCGTTTTTTCGCCAAAAATAATTTTCTTTATAGTTTTTTCTCAAGATAAGGACATATCTCGAAGTAATTGTTTTAATAATTAAAAAGTACAAAAATAAAATAATGAAAGACGAAATATAAGAAAGAACGATTAAAATGCGTGCGTATAATTTGTATGTGTCCGTGCACGGGATGCGAGCGAGCGAGCGAGCGCGCGCACGCACCCCGATGCCACGTGACGTCTAAATTCTGTCGGCCATTTTGGAGCATGATTCATTTGTTTAGAGCAGCCCGGATAGGAGAGTGAGAGGCGGAGCTATATACTCGCACGAAATCCTCGCTAGTGCGCGTTTTAGATTCACACCGATCGCCAACTGAACAGAGAGAGAAAGAAACTGTGACTGAATAAAACAAATTTTTTGCGTGACCCTGTCTAATAGCATCGAATTTCTTCAACGATCTTCTCTCGGATCTTCTGTCGCCATCTTTAATTTTCTTCCCCCACCATCTTAGATATCGATTTCGATCGATCGACTTATCGTTAGCTAAAAATCGATCGTCCATCTTCCCTTGAAAAAGTTTTTCGATCGAACAAAGGATTCGTTGATATTTTCTTTTTTTTTTGGCTCGTTGTCTCAAAAAAAAGGAACTTGGTCCGACAAAAAGTCTGTCATTAAAACAAAAATTTTGATGCCCCTACGACGCGAAAACACGCAATAACGCGTGACGTACCACTAACACCATCACCACCGTTACGCTAATGGTAACTCACGAAGGAAATAAAAAAGATATAAAAAAAAAAGAAGAAAATAGAATAAAACAGAACTTTCGTTTCAATTCGTTACTTTTATGTATATATATATATATTGTTTTTTGTTCTTGCATTCGTGTAAACGTTCGTCTCACGTTCCCCTATTCACGAAATTACTCTTTCCTTCCTCCGAAATGAAGGATAACGAGAGAAGAGAAGAAGAAGAGGAAAAAAAAGAAGAAGAAGAGAAAGCACATGCAAGGACTTTTAGCCAATAGTAACCGAATTTTAAAAAGAGAAACCAGTCATCGTCTCTCTCTCACTCTTTCATCCTTTGTTCGACTAAAAATTTCCTTCCTTTTCTTCTCTTCTCTTCTCTTCGTTTTTTTTTTTTTTACTTAAAAAGAAATTCGCGCCCTCGAACGAACGAACGAACGAACGATCGTGGCTACGGGCGAGTTAACGTCTCGCTTCCCGGGGATCAAGGAGCGTGACAAGGCTACGCGAGGCAAATGTTATTCTCCGTCGAAAAGAGCCATGAATTATTTATCGACCGCGAATAAAAGAAAGAAAGAAAGAAAGAAGGAAAATAAAAAAAAAAGTTCACGCCGAGTCGAAGACGATATCTTCACTATACTCTTCTTCTCATCGTCGTCGCAGTCGTCGTCGTCGTCGTCGAATTACGTTTGGTAAAGAAGAAGCCTCCTTCTCGTCGTCCGCCATTTTTCTTTTCGTGCTTACCATCTCCTCGAATAGGAAAGAGACCGAACAAAACCTATTTTTACTTATTTATTATATTACTATGGCCGACGACAAAAATATATATTCACGCGACGAATAATAAGATTCGAATAAGGGAATAATAGAAATAAAAAAAAACAAAGAAGAAGAAGAAGAAGAAGTAGAAGAAGAAATAGAAGTAGAAGTAGAAGGAGAAATAAAGATATGAGAAATTCTTTCTCGAACGATTTCAATGGCATTCGGACGCACAGTAAACGCGAAAGAGAGAGCAAGAGAGAGAGAAGAAGAAGATCGCATGATAGAAGAAACGAGAGACGAAGCGAAATTCGGCCATGAGACGAGTTCCAAGAGGTAAGGGGGGAAAGAGGGAGAAGGCGAGGGAGAGGGAGAGGAAGAGAAGGAGGAGGCAGCTGCGTCGGCAGTAGTGATCCTCCTTCCCCTCTTTTTCTTTGTTCTTTTGGACTTCTTTTCTTTCTTTCTCTTTTTCTTGTTCTCTCTTTCTCTCTCGTGCACGTACATGTCGGCCAGGTTCGGCTGGAGGCCGAACATCGTCGAATTTATTCGAGACGAGTCTGACCGAGGCTGCCCCTACGAGCACGAATCGGGTCTTGACGTTGGTCACAAGGTCATTGCCAGTGGGTCAGTCGGGCCAATCGCGCTTTAGCCGACGACGGTTCCACCAACCGAATTTCTTACTACTACTAATACTAATACTACTCTACTACTACTAGCCAACCAACGATAGAAGTTGTTCCTTTTCCCACTCTTTTAGGATGTCCAACAAGTATACTTAGGCGAAAAAATGTCGATTAGTTTATTTTAAAATAATTAATGTTTAGGAAATTTTCAGTTCATGATGGGGTGGATGATTGTGATAAAATAGAAAGGTTCTAAACTAGAATGGAAGAGAAGAGATGACGATGATGCTTGGACGTTCCGCTTGTTCCGCCATTCATGCGGTATGTTGGAAAGGGAACGGATAGGCCGCCGTACCATGAGCTAGGCCTTGACCGTATCTCTGCTTATCGTATCGGCCGAGTTGCACGGAGTCCGACGTCACGCTGCTAAAGTTATGCGATCAGTGACGATGACGACGACGACGACGACGACGACGAGGAGGACGATTTTTATACTCCACTCTTATTCGTCATTATTTTTTTACGATGACAATATGATTTATTTTTTCAAAATTAACGCGTATATATTTTTGTAACAGGTATCGATGTTTTACTAATTTTTTTTCGTTCTTTCAATATCAATGCAAAAATGAGAGTGAAAGAATTAGAATTTGTCAGCTTTAGCCAACTGAGGCAAAATGTCGAAGAACGTTTAGGCTCATTGAGTGACTTAAACTTCGACACTTGACGTCATTCTCGACTATCATCATCGACGATAGATCTTTAGATCACCGAATGTGTTGTGGTCTTCCTCGTGCGAGCAATAAATGTGCATTGCATGAACGTTACTAACGAGTCGATGTTTACTCTCAAGTATCGTATGTACCGTAATTGGTATTACGCAAGTACTATTCGCGCTAAGCTTGATAAACTCTAAGTAAAATCGTCGCCTTTCTCCAACTACGACGACAACGATGAAGAATAAAAAGAAGAAAAAGAAGCCCTTGATTCACACAACGATTTTCTATTAAAAATCTATAATCGGATTATCGCTTATAGTTTCATGTACCTTTTACTTCTTCTTCTTTTTCTTCTTTGAATCAATGTGGTATTAAAAAAAAAAAGTTATTTTAAAATTCTTTCTTAGCAAATAAATTTCTACTATTATCTACGTAGTATAATATCATTGGTTTAGAAATTATCAAAAGAAAAAGGGGATTTTAACAATCAAAGTATCGAACGAGCTAAAACATTCGTTCATTGCATTCAAATCGTTTTAAACTAGAATCGTGAGACTCGAGCGGCAAACGGTTGGAAAACGCCTAAACCAAGTTCTACCAGTGATTTGCCTGGAATGCGCAAAGTCAGGATCCTCGTTGTTTCTCCTTTCGATTCCTTTCCACGAATTCTCTCTTTCACTCTTTCTCGTCTTTCTCCCGTCATTTCCTCGGTTTCATTTCTTTTCATTTTACTACGAACTCGTTCATGGTAATATTAAATAATAATCGGTGAATAAAAATGGAATTTATTATAATTCTATGAACGAAAGAAAAAGAAATTCGTCGAATTCTTTGACAAATTTTAATTATAGTATCGTGGAATGGTCGATATTTAAAAAAAGGGAAGAAAAAAGAATTAAAAAAGCGGATTTTGGTTATATCTATCCGAATAAAAAAAGGATTCACACGGATGTGTATTTTCTAGTGGATGCAGAGAGTTCACGGTTTCACGGTTATTTTCTCTCTCTCTTTCTCTCGTTTGGCCATATTTCGGGTATACCTACTTGTTGCACAGGAAACTAGTTATGTGCACAATGCACATAGGTATATATACGAGTATATGTACAATGGTACGTATATAACGACGAGCTGGGTACAGTCGGCATCGACTGTACACCCAGCTCGCTTGGCACGGTCACAAATAAGTGCAACGACCGTACGACGAGCCGAAATAAATTCCATTCTACTCTTTCAAAACAAACCGAATTCACATTCTACCATCATTCTCAATATAATCGTTTCGTTTCTCCTATTTTCTCCTAATAACTATATTTGTCATCATGTGATATCATTACACTCGATTTGAACATCAGTTTTTTTTCTTTTCTTTCAAAAATAAAAAACAATACAGTTAGGAATAAACTAAGTAAAAAAAAAAAAAAAATTAGTTACATTTATAAGCTAATTCCAAATATTTAATTGAACGATTTCATATCCATGATATGTTTGATAAAAAGTGTAAGTGAAAAGAAAAGGAAAAGTGTGTTTTTATTCATGTGTACGAAAAACTCGAGCGAATGAATGAACCGAGTATAATTTCCGTAGTATTATTCAACGAGTATTAAGTACATTCAAATCGACTTTGAAAATTTTCGGGGATAACCGTGGAGTCCATGCTAACATTCCAAAGTGCTGCTTGGTTGTTAGCGCATCAGCTGTCGCCGGCTGCTGCAACCGACCTATATACTTACAACTCATTTATACATACTACACATACATATAGACAAGTACATATATATATATATGCACACGTACTATATCTACGTATACTATATCGTACAAATAGAGTTTACATACGCTTGGAATAGAAACGTGTAGGTGTGTGTATATATAATATATGTGTGCGTGTACCAATACGTTTGCATCATTCAACGACGTATCCAACGGGCAACGCGATATAAACGCCGTTACTACTTGTTGCTTTCCGTTCCCGGAAAATACGAGGAACCACGACCACGGATTTCGAGGCACCAAACGTTTCAATGGAAAAAATTCCTTTCAACTGTTATCCTTTTACAAATGCTTTTATCATTCTTTAATTATATCTTTTAAACGCGATATCTAGATGATGCACCATCGTCTTTTTTTTATTTTATATTTTATTTATTTATTTTTTCATATTCTCACGCTTTGCAGTAATAACAGGAGCGTATAAAAGAAAAGTTATTATTATGAAAAATATATATATATATATATATTTAACGAGATTTATCTTTCTCGTTGGTTTTTTTACTTTTTACGATTATTTTTTATACGCATCAATTTTAATTCGTTAAATTCTGGCGGATAAACGTTTAAACGGGTGGATCATCGTTTAAGCGATAAATTGTTTATAATTTTATTTCGATAAATTTTTTAACACGCTTATTTAAACTACGGTTAATAAGTTTCGTTAAACAATATAAATTACGTTAATGTTAATAATTACGATTTTGATGAAAATCGTATTAAAAAATGAAAGCTGTTGATCCGATTCTAATCCTTCTCACGAAACAATTTGCAACGCGTTTTATACCTCTTCGTTATTTTAAATTTGAACGAACAAAATACATACAAACACACACAAATAAAAACCAACTTATAAATGGAATTTACGAGAGAAAGTGTAAGAGGATCGTATAAACGAAACGAGATTGACGAAAATTTTGAAAAAAAGAAAAAACAAAAAAACAAAAAAACAAAATGGTACGAGTAGGAAAAATTTGTCGAAATGTTTTGGTAGGATAACTCGACAATGCATGGACAACGACAACGACGAATATACAACGTGCATATACAAACGTAGGAGAGGGCGAGTATGAATGCTCGCAAATGGCCCAGCTACGCACACAGAACCTTCATGGTTACATACACACATACACACGTATTTTAGTAGAGAAAGAGAGAGAGAGAAAGAGAGGGATGCACAAGAGAAGCGAAACGCTGCGTCGACGCTGTACTTTGCTGCAGTTCTATGTCGGCGTCCTATCGGTGAGAAAGAGAGAGAGAGAGAGAGAGAGAGAAAGAGAGAAAGAAAGAGAGAGAGAAAGATGGTATGTGGAACACACTCACTCTCGATGGGTCACTCTCACTCTCTCGGGTGAGAGGGAAATTTGGCAGCTGTTTTAAAGCCGGCTAACTGGCGAAACTACCGTACGAATCGACCCCTTCCACAACTCTTCGTCTCTTTTTATTCCATGCACTGGGTTAACACGCTACCGTACTCTTCTCTTTCTACCATTCTCTCTCTCTCTCTCTCTCTTTCCACCACCCATTCTTCTCTTTTTCTCTTCTATTTTTCTTTCTCTCTCTCTTTCTCTCTTTTTTTTCTCTATATATCTCACCCTCCCTTTTTCCTTTTTTATTTTCCTTCTATTTTTTTTGCCCTCCTCCCTTTTTTCCTTTTTTCTTTTTATTTTTTTTTCTTCTTTTTTTTTTTTTTTTTTTATACAAACACACACGAGCTTTCGGGAGTTCGGCTTCATTTTCGCTCCACCGATTTGGTTTCTCTCTTTCGTCGGTACTCGATTGTTTTCTGGTCGACCGATCGTTTTCGATCGCCAACGGCGTACTCTCTCCCTCTCTCTCTCTCTTTCTCATTTTCTCTCTCTCAACGTCGCTTTTGTGAAAGATCGTCGTACTGGCTTATAACTCGTACAAATCACAAAATGGACATACGTGTACGTTTCGATGGATAAGTTTCAAACTTCGTTGCACGTGCGCTTAAACTAAAAAAAAAAAAAAAAAAAAGAAAAGAAAATTAGAAAAAAAATAAAGCAGGGATTTTCTCGTTTACGATGTTTTTATAATTATTCTCTTTTTCGAATTCGATCGAAATTTTTGAAATATATATGCGAATTTTTATTATTACAATGATATTCTTCTTCCTTTGGTAACTTCTTTCTTTCGAGACAATCACGAATTTGTTAATTTTATAAATAGAAGTTGAATAATTTGCGAAAGGAAATGACAAACTTTTTTTTAAGTTTATTAATAAACCCGGTTATTCATACGGTTTTTTTTCTTTCTGCTTTTTTAATTGTTTTTTTTTTTTTCCGATCAAACAGAAACAAAATAACACTATTTTACACATAATACTTACTTGTTAGTAACTTGGTTTTTTTTTTTTATGTAATTCTTACTAAACGCCTAATCTACTTCATTTTAAACACCTAATTTAAAAGTATGAACTAAAGTTCAATCTACTTTCGAATGCGCGTCATTCTAAAAAACACTCTCTAAAGTTTTCATTAATTCATTATTATTTCAAAAGAACAAATATTTGATTGGATATTTTAAACGCCAATGCTTTAACCCATTATCCGCCAATGGCCTTTTTTTCGGACGCATTATCAAATTTTTTTATTTTTATAACTACAACTTCAGAATGAAATATATTCGTTAAAATTATGAGAGATCGTATCTCCTCGTGCTTCATGAAAATATTCAAAATTCTCATTCAATTTTATTTTAAATCAAATAATTAACGATATAAAATAATTTTTATATTTAAATTAAAAAAAAAAACAATTTTACAAAAATAATTCTATAGAGTTAGTATGAATATCATTATACGGTTAATTTAATTATTTTTTTGCATTTTCGTATTGTGACGGATAATGGGTTGAATACCTCGACCGAGTAGAAAATAATAAATCGAATATACTTATGCATATATATATATATATGTTGAAATAAAAATTAAACAAGAAAGAGAAAAAAAGAAAAAGAATAAAAGAAAGAAATAAAGAAATAAAGAACGTTGGTTGGTTATCGTCGAAAAACCGTCGACAGCGGCGAGTTACGAGCGACGAAAAGTTTTGCACGCGTTTGCACGCACGTTGCATCGCCGGCGGATGTGGTACACACACGTGCATGCATCCATCCATCTATCCATCCATCCACATGCATGCACGCACGTACGCACGCACGAACGCATGCATGCACGCTGCCATACATAAAAACGTATACCACAGAAACTCAGCAAGTTGGTCGAGAGAGCGCATTGCAAACGCGCGAGATGCATGCACATGTATGTATGCGTGCGCATCGTTTTCTTCCTCTACCACATTCTCGTATGCACATGGAATGAGAGAAAGAGACGTCGTTGCATCGTTTGATAGTATTGGTCGGTCGGTGTGTGCCTGCGAAACCGGCCGAACGTGTAGCTTTTTTGCCACACTGACCTGGGTTAACTTGGAGTACAGTGCCGAATAATAAAACCTCCGGAACCACTGATTCCCCTTTTTCTCTTTCCTTCTTCTTCTTCCCTACTCACACACGCACATACATATATTATGCATATATATATATATATATGTTTACACATTATATTCGTATATGTGAGGAAAAAAGAGAGAAATAGAAAGAGAGTGTGGCGTTCATGCACGAAGGAACTCGGTCCGCCCTCCAGCCAAATATAAACTCGTCTTCTGTCCTTGTCCTTCCTTCCTTCATTCTCTCTTTCTCTTTCTCTCCCTATATCGTTCTCCCTATCTCTCTCCCTACGTGCATCGTTCGCAGCACAAGCAGCACCACTAGATATATATCTATATATATGAGTGGTTCAAGAGTATATGCATAATATATATATATATATATATATATATATATATATATATATATATACATATATTTATTTAGAAGGTTGTGTAAGTAAAATGCACCGAGTGGCACACAAACCATCGAGGAACCGAGGGCAGGGCCACGGTCAGCCGAAAATAGGGCCGCGCCCCGTCGTTCACTCTCTCTTTCTCTTTCCTCTTTTTCTTCCTATTACACTGGGCTCTTTTATTTACTTGTTCTCTCTCTCTCTCTCTCTCTTTCTCGCTCTCATTTTCGTTTACTCGTTTCCTCCCTCGCTCCTATGTATATATGTGTGTGTGTGTTGGTTGGTTGGTTGGTTCGTTCGTTCGTTCGTTCGTTCGTTCGTTCGCTTGCTCGGCTCATTGAGTTTCAATGGCTCCGGAGTTCTATATGAAGCTACAGGCTGATTCACGCGTTACGGATATGGGAGAGAAGCTGAATATTCGGCCGAGATAATGAATACGAGCGTAGGCGGTACGTTGAGTTTTATTTGACGAAAGCCGATTCGTGTAGTGAGAGAAAGAGAGAGAGAGAGAGAGAGAGAGAGAGAGAGAGAGAGAAAAAAAGATGGTGAAGAAGAGGATTTAGATATGTCTCTCTATGCATTAGATGTTTTTTAAGCTTCTTGTTTATTTTATTATTTACACTTCCTTTTTATTTTTTATTTTTTTTCATGAAATATTTTTAATTCAATTTGAGTAATTATTCAATCAAGTTATTGTTTATTAACAACCCAAATAAGATTTGTCAATTATAAACCAAGTTTGTTTGTTAAATGTAATAATTGACGATGATAACAAAAATATTTGAGTAATATATTTTATTCGTAAATTATAAAAATGTCTATCAGAGTAAGAGAAAGAGAAAGAGAGAGAGAGAGAGAGAGAGAGAGAGAGAGAGAGAGAGAGAGGATTAAAAATGAGTGAGTTAGAAATATGAAAATTTTCATAAGAAGGATATAAAAAAAAAAAGAAGCAATGAAAACGATTTCGAAGTCGATGGATAAAACTGACTGACTCATCCACAAAGCACAAGCGATTTCGATGTACGCTCTTCTTCGATAACAATCGAATGGAATGGCGTCTCTCTCTCTCTCTCTCCCTCTCTCTTCTCTCTCTTTCATATCGCGATACGCGAACTCGAACGCACTATCGAAAGCCACGCCACGAAGAGTACACCGGTTAAAAGAATTTTTCCCTTACTTTTTTCGCGAACGCATACACATACACACACACGGGCGCACCTTTATGAAATCTATCTTATCCGAGTAGAAGAATGATATCACGTGGGGGGAGAAGTGGGGACCGGAAAAACGATTTCGTGAACGACGATAACGCGAAAAACGTTCTGGAGATTAATATCGTCGCATTTTCTCGAGAAAAAAACCTACCGAATCTTTAATAACTGAAAAAACCTGAACGTCGATATTGAAAAGCGCGAGATATGAATTTCGCTGCTTCGGAGATCCAATAAAATTGAGGATTAATAGGAAATAGTTTCATCTTTCTTTCTTCGTTTCCTTTCCTTTCCTTCCTTCCCTGTCCCTTCCCTTTACCTCATCCTTTCTTCCTTCATTCATTTTTCATTCGACTATCATCAATTATATTTTCACGATTAACATATTTATCATTAATCATTGATTATAATTATTATCATCGATGTTAACCCCTATATAAACTCTTCCCCCGACCACCACCACCACCACCACCACCATCGCAGTCCACTCTCACGGTTCACTTTTGTGACAAAACCATCGTTGGGAGGATTTAGTTAAATAATTATTTTCAAGCAATTTAATAAATAACGTTTCAATATCATATAGCTTCCACAACACCTATACATAGCACGATAATAATTATTATTATTTCGATTAGGATACAATTTAAATTACAAAGTCAATCGACGTTTAAAACATAATTACATCAAGATAATTTTCACACATCTCGTTTCTACGTTACACAAGCATTTGAAATATTTTATACGACAGGTTTCGAATGCACACACAGAGACAGATACGTACATATGTACAAGCGCGAACGAGTATGAGTGTGTCTATATATTACTTTGAAATTTATCCTCTTTTTTTCTTTTTTGTTTATAAGAATTCAAACGTCAATCGTTTTGTAGATAACAAATTATTTATATGTTAATACCTGTTTTTTTTTTCTTATAATTCGTACAACACGTTTTCTAGCGTCATATTGTTTTCATCTACCGGATTTAAATAACAAAAAAAAACAACTTTAAAAATTAAAAAAACATCTTAAAGATATATTCCATGGATCATTGTATTATTCGAAACTTAAAATGTGTCGCCTTATAAATAATGTTATTAAAAAAAAAAAAAATAAAAAGTGTCACGAATTTCGTCCCATAAATATTATCTTCTTATAATAAATTATTATAAATATATAAAAAAACTCACCAATCGTAAAGTGATCTTCCAAAACTATACAGATTTATCACCAAAGTTTATCCAAATAGTTGTTGTTTATCCAGTCTTTGATTAGATAGAAATAAATCACTCTTAATATTGTCTAAATGTTCTAAAAGAAAAACAAAAAAACAAAAATTCACTAAAATTCGAATTTAGTACACGCACTAGATTATTGACGACGTTTAAAAAGCAATCATTAAACCAACAAAAAATGCACTGAATTTGGAACGTTAGAAAAAATTGTTAAAATTAAGAATGAATTAGAAAAATGAAAAAAGTATCCAAAAAGAGATGAAAAAAAAGACAACGGGAGAGCAAAGATCTCAATCTTTTTTCTTTGTAGTTGTTTGACAAACAAAGAAATTGTTTGCAATTAAATGTAACGATGTAATAAGAAATTCAACAGAAAGATACGTAAGGAGGTGTCTATAACGATCAGGGTAACGCGGTTAGACTTGGGATCATTTTAAAACGAGTCCGAGATCAAGGTGATCTTTAAACAGACAAAACTCTCTTTTTTTCATTCGCACGCGTTTTCATCGATTCATGCAATTTCTTACGAGAAATCCTTTTGCGATAGGTCGCGAGGAGGAGAAGGAGGAGGAGGAGATAGAGGAGATGGAGGAGAAGGAAGAGAAGGAGGCTTCAGATTTACGCGCTATTTTTCAATGCTTTTTATCGATGCGACGTGGCTTGCGTCGTTGCATTCGGACGGAGAAGAAAGAGAGAGACAGAGACAGAGATAGGGAATGAAGGATGGTGGTAAAGGGAGTTGGAGGGAGGGAGAGAGATGCAGATAGGCCGCGAGTTCGCTTCAATGACGCAAACCAAATCTCTCTTCTCGTTCAGGGAGCAACAGCAGACTACTACTACTACTACTACTATTACTACTATTACTACTATTACTATTACTTTTACTATTATTACTGGTGTGAGTATTTTCCGTTTATAATACAAGCAAAACAGAAATAAACAAAAAAAAAAGTTCTAACAACAAAACAAAAGGGAAGAAAGAAAGAGAGAGAGAGATAGAAATGGAAAATAAAAAAATCGCATTGTTCTTTCGAAATTCTGATGAGCGCAGAGAGAGAGAGAGAGAGAGAGACGCGTATCTTATTAAAAAACGAGAAAAAGAATAAAAACAAAAAAAAACGATAAAAATAATCTCTTTTTTTTTTAATGCAATGAAAATGAAACGGAAAATGACGAAAGTATGGTAATCGCCTTCTCCCTCCTCTTCCACTTCCCTCCTCCTAGCCTTTTTTTTCGATATTCACACTATTTCTCTCTGATTCACGTGAAAAACATTTTTTTTTTTGGGAAGATCGAATCTTTTGTAATTCGCTAGGTGAACAAGAAGAAGAATAAGATGATGATGATGATGATGATGAATGCTAATAGCACAAGCTGTAACAATCAGGAAAACACTTGTTCTCGTTATTATTCTTTTTCGTACGATAAACACGATTACGTTCTGGCGCAGGCGCATTTACGAGCGGGAATTTTGGAGAAAATATTTCCTCTTTCGCACTATCTTTTTCTCTCTATTTCTCTCTCTTTGTCTCTCTCTCTCTATCTCTCTCTCTCTTTCACTCTTTCGTGATCTATATAGATCTTTGTCCCTTGTTCTCACACTTAAAAAGAAAAAAAAAAACAAAAATAACTTGCAGAAATATTGTGTATCACCTTTTTTTTTATTGTTTTTTATATATATGTATAATTTCAATGTTCACAATTATCACTACGACGATTTGTGGACTTTTAACGAAAACCAACACGAGTGATTTAAATAAAAAAAAATAAAAAAATATCAATCGACGGGATTTTAAAAGAACGGGGAAATAATCAAAGGAAGGACAAAAAAAATGAAGACAAATTTTAGGAAGAAGAAAAAGAAGAAAACGTGTGCAGTAGAGTAGTAGTAGTAGTAGTAGTAGTAGTATAGTAGTAATACTCGTACCAATAATAATAATAATAATAATAATAATAATAATAATAATAATAAAAAGAAACAAAAATCGTTCGGTCGTTCGAAAAATACGATCAAAAATTAAATGTTTCTCGGATCCGCGAGGTTTCTTTTCACTCGTCGCACGATCTCGCGAGGAACGAACGATGTCGCACGCGCGAGCACTCGTCGCACGATGCAGCGGCACCTCCTCCTCCTCCTCCTCCACCTCTTCCTCCTCCTCTTCCTCTTTCTCCTTCTCCACCTCCACCTTCGCCCCTTCCTCCTGTTCGAACAACGTCGTCACTACCTCCACCACAACCACCACCACCACCACCACCGCTGCACAATATCCCTACCTACCCCCCCTTCTACACCAACACACTACCTCTTCCTCCTCTCCTCCTCCTCCTCCTCCTCCTTCTTCTTCTTCTTCTTCTTCTTCCTTCACCTCCTCCTCCTCTACCTCTTCCTCCTCTTCGTAGCTGTTCCGAACCGACGTCGTCGTCGTCGTCGTCGAAGTCGAAGCTACGACGATATTTAGTCTCTATGAAAATGGACGCGTTAAGGCTCGCACCAGTCAAGTGTAAGAGAGAGAGAGAGAGAGAGAGAGAGAGAGAGAGAGAGAGAGAGAGAGAGAGAGAGAGAGAGGGAGGGAGAGAGAGAGAGAGAGAAAGAAATAATGAAAAAGAGAGACAGAGAGAAAGAAACACATACATATACTGAGAGAAAGAGAGACACACGTTGAAAGTGCAGTTTAAGTGGTGTTCGCAAAGCCGATCCGGCAGCTTTGCTTAAAGTGTCTCCGTTTCGGTGACTCGGACAACATGTTGTTTCGTACTGCTCGTCCGTCGTCTACACGTATCGTGCATCCAGATAACACAACGCGCCGATTCACTACCAGCTCACCTCGTTCTCGACTACAGGACGATTCAAATTTACCTATCGACACTTAATACTCTTTCTCTTTCTTTCTCTCTCTCTCTCTCTCTCTCTTTCTTTATGTGTTGATCGATATTTTGTCAAGATAAGGGATTAACTTACAAACATTATAACAAAAGTCTTTCAAAATATCTTTACTAGTCATTTAATGTGACTATAAATGCACGTGTACGAAAACGTGTTGAATAATAATCGTTTAGGAAATTTAATAGCATGATTGATTGATTGATTATACACTGTAATTCCTATTCGTCGAATGGGTTACATTAAATTTAAACTTTTAATTCTCTTTACTTCTTTTTTTTCTTCTCTCTTTGTTTCACAGGTACGAAGGAGAGATATTTAAAATGATGATGATAATAATAAAATTAATTATATATATATATACATATCAAGATTGGTTTTCTTTTTCTTTTGTATATCGTACTACGTGTATTTCGTCATCGTCATGTGTCACTTTTAATTCCAATGAATTTTTACGTTCATCGAAATACTCATATACGATCATAGATTTTGGAATATCTTTAATTTTAATCTTAAAGAATAATCTTTTTTTTTTTTTGAATAATAGTTAACTATAACCAACTAGTCGTACGAATTCGAAGAATTTAAATTTATTATTACGAGGAATCTCCTACATCGAAACGAATAAGAGAAAAATTATTCTCGGAACTATCTTGCGTTAAATGCGAAACGAGTACTCTCTTCTCTTATCTAAGAGTTTCATCAGGATCGTCTCAACTACTATCGTCTAAGCAATAAGAGTATAACTTTGCTTTTTTTTTTTTTAATACGAATTCTACTCGTCGAGATAGAAATTTACGATCGTATTAATAATCCTCGCGTTTTATCATAGTCAAAGTTTTACAAACCAGTCGACAAACGTTTTTAGATTTTTCTACCAATTATTAATCGATTCTATCGATTCCTCTCTCGTCAAAAGATGACAGAAACGATGATTAATCTTCTACTACCCCCCACCTACCTCTTTCCTTACCCTCCCATCCCTTCGTAACCCCTTCTTTCTCTCTCTTCGTCTTGTCACAATTAGTAAGATAATTTTCCTCGATTCCGTAATTCGATATCGTTAATTCATTAAAATACAAATTACCTCTACTACTTTTTCGATATGTAAATATCAAAGAAGGGAAAAAAAATAAAGCGAACAAATAAGGTATAAAAAGAAAAAGATAATAACATCGAAATACACTATTCGTATTGATTGTTGTGATCGAATTAATCGTTGATCGATATAGATCTTTATCGATTCTATTTCAAAAAAAAAAGATCTTATCGCGTAAGTTATCACGATAATTTTGTAAATGCATGTACGATGGTGGTTGTAGACTTCTCTTATCATCTCGATTACGATTTTACTTAAAAATCGATTAAAATTTTTTTTCGAATCATTCTCTTTATACTTTCATTAGACGCGTAGTGGGTGGGTGGTGGGGTGGGGTTGAATGATTGGGAAAAGAAAAAAATGATGATTTATTCAATTTTAAAGCTCGAACGAAACGAAAAAAGCATACTTTTCTTTAAAAATATACAAAATAATTTCTTTGCGTTTTAACAAAATATATTTTTATTTTTTTTTTTTTTCGGTTTAAAAAAAGCAATAAAATTTATATTTTTTTGTAGTCGTTCGAGTCCCGGATTATCGCAAAAAAAAACAGCTGTTGTTATACTTGGTGTATTATTATTTTTGTTTTGTTTTCAACGATAAAATTTCTGCAGTATGTTCGTTGAATTTAATTTCAAAAAAAAATGAGTGTGTGAATTTTACCGTAGTCGTTGTAATCGTCATTGGTAGTAGTTGGGTCCTCGCGAACGTCGATCGTATTCTTGACGTAAGGCCGATTAATGGAATTCTATTGAGAGTGAGAGACGAGCGTCATTGGCCGGCCGTCCGAGAGACGACCTTATCAGCGTGCTATTTTGGCGGCCGATAACGTCACTCGAGGCTACCCGAAGCGTCCGTCGATCGTCCGACGACGACGGCTGCCAGGTGCAGCTTGTGAATTTCGTCGTTCCGTCGCGATAAACCCTGACGCACCCATACATACATATATACATACATACATATATACATACAAACATAATACCAGCGAAATGCACTTTCCTATTCTCCTTCCACCACATCTCTCTCTCTGTCTGTTTGTCTGTCTCTCTCTCTCTCTTTCTATCTCTCTCTTTCTCTCTTTCTGTACAACCAGTTGCATGAATTTATTCAATATAGGAGATAGAATTTTGTTTGATAACGTTTAATACATAACAAAATATATATATATGATATAAACTTTGAAAACTTTGATCTAAACTAAATAGAGAAATTATTTCTAATCAAATTTCATCTCGATACTAAACAATATTGCATATGTTTTATCGAAATAAAACGAAACTTTGTATCATAGGTAAGTTGGACAAATAAATAAAAAAAATTAAAACATATGGTTTTGATTCATGTTGAACGGTTTCGTCCTTTTATTAGGACTTCTTCAGCAACTATAAAATACAAAAATTACATAATCTCAAAAATACATAGTTCTTCGAAACGCAAATACATTTAATAATATTTTTTTATTTATACTTCGATCATCAATATTCCAAGTCTTTTATGTATTACCAAGATACATACATTATATATTTTTTTGAACACATAAACTAGACCAAATCACCAATAAATCATGATTAATGAAAAATATTCGTTTTATAACGTCATAAAATTAAATTAAACATGTAAAAACAAATTATTGAAATGATTCATTGAACACTCTCTTTCTCTCTTTCTCTCACTTTTTCTCATTCACCTTATCAGTTGTTCTCTTTGTTATTGCATACCTCTTTTCTTTTTTTCTTTTTCGGTATGAAATTTCCAAATATTTAAAATCTTATCAAAGGTGAATCGCGCGATAGACGAGCATGAGTGTTGCACGTAAGCGTAAACGACAGAGTCGCGACGACGACGACGACGACGGGGTAAACGAACTCTTTGTTCGCTCGAGCGGGGAGCAACCGAATTGCGAGTACCCAAGTGCATCCGACGATAACGATGCACGATATCGAGCTCCTTTTCCACGAACGCAGTCTCGTTTCGCAGTTCGCCTTCCGAGAACTATTTCGTCGATAACGTCCTCGACGTTTTGGCGACTTTCTACTAAACACCGTAAAACGATCCTTTAAACATATTTTTCATTTTCATTTTCTTTTTTTTTTTTATTATTTTCTACTGAAATTTCATTCTATGATCCCTATCCACCCCTCCCTCCCTCCCTCTCACCACCTAATTCATCTGTTTTTTGTCTCTCCTTCTTTCTTTCTCATTATCAGAGTCACGTTAAAAAAAAAAGGCTAATATCTTTAGAACGTAATGAAATTGCACGTCTTCCCCCCCTCACCCCTTGTTAAAAATTTTGTTTATCTTCATTCTTTACCAAACAATTCATATTTATTCGTTTCATTTCAAATCTCTCAACGTATTCTTCATATAATTTACGTCAAAATGATTTTTCACTTTGTAATTTTGTTATCTTTTTTTTTCTTTTTCATATTCTCTTTCGTTATTCGAGTTTAAGTTTCATTATTTTTAAAAAGTTGTTGTTTATAAGTAACGAATAAAGAAAGATGCTGAGAGTAATTGATAATATACGCAAATGGGATATCCAATTAATATTATACGTATTCAATACTATATATATATATATATATTCGAAAGTGAAGTCGATTGATAGCATAGTCGTTTGCAAAGCGAAACACGCCACGTTAAATAATATTGTAGTCATCGGCAACAGGTGCCGTTGACTGAAATACAAAACCGTCAAGTGCAACGCAGATAACTCATGGAGTAACTTAATTTTGGCGTCGTTCAAGATAAACGCGGTTATCGTTCGCTGACACTCTCAATGCGGTAACAGTCGAACGAATCGGTGTCGTGTCGGACTAATCGACAATTTCTGTCTCTTTTTGTTTTCCTTATTCTTCTTTTTCTTTTCTTTTAGATAAGAAATAAATGTTCCAACAGGTTTTTAACCTCATTACAATTGCATATATATATATATATATATATATATATATATATATATATATATATTTATACATAAGAATAATGAGCTTTTCCTATTTCTTCCTTTTCTTTTTCTTTGATTTTAAATTTCGAAGTGAAACAGTCCTAACGGTTATAGAGAATGATTGTATGTATGTGTGTGTGTAATCGATTAATTTTATAATGAGGAAAGTATGAAATATTTCTAGAGTTTTTTTTCAATTACTCGAATCTATCGAATGAATTCTATCTCGTGTTGTTATTCTATTTCTTTTACCGAGGGTGAAACGTGTGCTAGAATCTCACCAATTCGCATATACCGACTAATCTAAGTTACTCAGAGATTTTGCTTTAGTTATGTACACGCATGTATGCAAGCACGCACTCATGCATATAAATACATACATACACACATACATAACTACATACATATACTGGTTACGCAGGTTAACGTGTCACTCGGATGCCCCATTACTAAAGAATATGTCGTAAGTATAAGAATTCCGGTCTTAGTAACAATCTCAAAAAATAAACTTTCCCATTTCTAGATTTTGCTAAACAAATTCTTGATACAAAAAAAAAGAAAATAAAAAAATAAAAAGACGGAAGTATTAGAAACATGCAAATGTACAACAAATGTACAAAAATGAAAATAACGTACAAAAGACTTTTTTTTCGTAGGTTTTAATTGAATAGAAAGATTACCAGGAAGGAATACAGGTTCTCTAGTAGATAAAGTCATGACGATTTTATGACGATGACGACGCTGACGCTGACAACAACGACGAAACGGTAGGAGCTGTACCGGTAGAGATGCTAATGTCGGCCTTGTGCCACATACTCGTGGCTCGTACACCGACGTTCTCGCGTGCATCTGTGCAAGTAGGAAGAAAAAGAGATAAAAAGAGAGAGAAAAAGAAAGACAGAAAGAGAGAGAGAGAGAGAGAGAGAGAGATGCATTCGAGTAAAACGCGTTACACGCACCCAAATGCATTCATCCTAAACTCGCATTTTCTCTTTCCATTCCATACAAATTTTCATCATCAAAAATCAAAACCACTTTAATTTAAATTATTTTCCTATTTTATATATATATATTGATAATTATATAAAATATTATATAAAAAATATTACAAATATATATAAATTGGTAATATATTGTAGTAATAATATAATTATTATGTGCATATTTTTTATATTACATATTTATAATTTATTTTCTTATTTTATCTATTTATATATAACTTAATTTAAATTACTATAATAAATATATATTAAAATATATTAAATTAAGGTGACATTTGTATGTTGATATTATTTATCTACCAATATTATATCATTAATATTAATTAAAATATTCGTTATAAAAATCTTATCCATATCTAATATCACTAGATCGTACGATTATTAATAAGATTGTTTAATCATAATCTAATGTTAATCGTTTCGCAAGTCATATCTACCCTTTTTTTTGTTATCCCTCTTTCTCTCTCTTTCCAACATCCGTCAAAGTGATCTCTTCCTCCCAACGTCCCTGGTCCTAGTAATAAAGTTTCCCCTTTTCACCCCTCCTCCTCCACCTCCTCCCCCTCCTCCCCCTAACCACCACTCCATTTGCATTAAATATACATCGGCTCGATGGTATTGCACGCGTTCGAGAGCTCGATCGTGCTCGATCTTACGCAAGGTGATCGAGACCATGAATCGTTAACATAAGCTGCTGTTACTGTTGCTGTTGCTGTTGCTATTGCCGTTGCTACTACTAGTACATTTTTCTTACGCAAACGAATATTTTTGTTACGCGCCATTCTCTGTTACGTAACGTGCCAAAGTCTCCTTTCGGAGATTCGAACAAAAAAAAAAACAAAACAAAAAATGCAACTTATTCGATTAGAACAAATAATGATAGAAGATAAAATCCAATGTAGAAAAAATATGACGGAGGGATGGATCGTTAAAAGATGAATAATAATAATAATAATAATAATAATAATAATAATAATAATCGACGACGATTAAAAAATCATCATCGTGGTCAGACGAATCTTTCTACAACGTTGTTCTATTAAGATTTTCTATTTTATCGAAAGCATAGATCAAAGAGGAAGGGAGGTAGGAGAGAGGGTGGGGATAGTGCAAAGATTTTTTCGCGGTTCGTCATTGTTCGAACGAAATATGCCTTGACTTACGTAAACGCGCAACGCACAACGCACAATTCTCAATTCTATGAAACGTCATTGGCATAATAATCTTGGTGTAAGATTTTTTTTTTTGAAGGGGAACCAGTAAAGATATAGGATAGTGTTAGTTTTCCACACCTATATGTATATGTAACTGCACTTACTCGATGGTTTTGCTTATTTTACGTCTGATCTTTCAATTGGTCGTGTTGTATTGATAGTAATCGATAGATCGATCGTTATTTCATCTAACATAAGATAGTATAGGAAAGAAGGTTATAGATCGATTGGTACCCTGATATTATTGTTGCTTAGGCTAGAGTGCTGAGTGTCGCGCGAAAATCGCTTGAAAAACTGGCTGTCCTAGAAACGGACCAACCAGTCAGTGGCACGAACCGTTCTTGACGTACACATACATATACAAGTATGTACGCACACTAACTTACATGAATGGTTTTAAACGTCATAGATATCTTGCGATCTCTCCTAAATCATGGAATTCTAACGATTTCTCTCTTTGATCAGTTAACTACGAAAATATATGTATATTTTTTTGTTCTTTTTTATTTCAATAATTTATGATAATTTTATTTCATCTCGATTGGTGAACGTTTAGAAACAAATTGCCATTGTCAAATTATTTCAAATCGATCTTATTATTTTTATTTCATATATCTTGTCTTTGATTATAATTTTGTTAAATGTATTAAGTTGTCTCAAAAGTTTCTATTTTTTTTTTTTTTTAGTAATTCTATGTGCACAATATTTTTTATGTTGAGTAATATACTTAATCTTATATAATATATAGTATCTTATATACTATTATTATTAGTATATTATATTATTATATAATATATATAGTATATATTATATTTTTTGTATATTATGTAATATTATATAATTTTAATTAATAATAATTAATTAATATATAATAATTAATTATAATATTAATATTATTAATAAATATTAATATACAATAATATATATTATATAGTATATATAATGTATATTATATATATATAGTATATTATTATTATATAGTATCTTATATATTATATAATAGTAAAATAATATAAAATATATTATGCATACAATATTATTGTAACTTAAACCACCAAGAAAGAAGAAGAAATTTTTGGGACGACCTAATATTTGATAGAATAGTTGAGAATAAAGCCTAATCGTTTGACAGGATCGAAATACAAGGACAAAATCGTAATACTAAGGCAATTTACTGACATCGTCGGCTGTTTATGACGCGTAGTAATTATTTTTTTGTCAATATAGTCTTGACCATTAGATTGGTTAGGAAGAAGAAAAAAAGAATTTTAAAAAAAGAAATGAAAACGAAAAAAGAAAAAACTGGAGGAACAGGATTTATCAAATAGATGGATATATATATAAAAGAAGTAGATATGTACCTTGTAAACTACGTTTTTATAGAAGAAAATTGCATTTACTTCGATCAGATATTGTTCATGATCGAACGAGATCATATCATCTTTGTAACTTTCATAGATTATTCTTGAGAAAACTAGTCAAAGATATAAAATCGTAATAACAGTTTCGATCTTCGACGAAACTACGTACGAATTTTTATCGAAATACACATTTTCTATGTGATTTGATTTATATATATATATATAAAAATAAAGAAAATAAAGAAAATAAAAAAAAAATCGTGTCATTACTTCAATGTAAATGATAATGTTAAAAATGGCTAAAACATTTGCAACATATTAGCCATTATATTGTCTACCCTTCAAGTTCAACATTAATCATTGATCGACGGGTAATTATGTATAAAAAAAAATTTAATTAACGTTTAATCGTTCGATATGTTAAACGAAAGAAGATCGATCGAATCGGTGATACAAATATTTCCATATTTTTATTTTGTTTTTATTTTTATTTCGTTAATTCGGGTACGACATACACTTTAATAGCATCATCGATAAAACACGTATATCAACTTAACTCAAACTAACATTACGTATGTGTAATAACGCATACATTGGTTAAGAGTACGAGTTTTCTTAATTAATTATTATTCTTATAGTTCTTTTTATGGCTCATTAAAACGTATACATACAATCGCTAAAAGGGACTACCGACGAATCGAATTCTTGCGTTCAATGGAATGAATCGATTATATTCATTCGATCGCGAAACATTTCTATACATATACATATACATATATATATATATATACATTAAATATTTCAAATACAAAGATCTTTTCTAACCAACAATTATGTACAGAATATGTAAATAGAAGAAGACAAAAAAAGAATTTAAAAAATAAAGTAGAGAAAAACGCAAAAGGGTCAAACAGATTTTGAATGTCGATAGACGAAAGGTAGAAAATTACAAGGACAAAAAAGTTCAAAATAAAATAAAAGAAGAAGAAGAAGAAGAAGAAAAAGAAAAAAAATAATTTAAAAAATGTGAGAAAATGCAAAAGGGTAAAGATTTTGAATGTCGATAGACGAGAGGAAGAAAATTACAAGAAAAAGGAAAAAATAAAAAGGATAAAAAAAAAAATAAAAGATGAAGAAGAAGAAGAAGAAGAAGAAGAAGGAAGAAGAAGAAGAAGAAGAAGAAGAAGAAGAAGAAGAAATAGATGAAGAAGAAAAAGGATCTGTTCCTGAAATTCTTTTGCTAGATCTTACTTACACTCTAAGGATCGAGGTGACCTCGCGAGCTTGATCGATCGGCACGATCGTCGTCCTTGAAGTGGTCGTCGTCGTCTCTCCCTCTCCACCTTTTCTATCTCTCTCTCTCTCTCTCTCTCTCTCTCTCTCTCTCTCTCTATCTATCTATCTAACTAACAGACGAGGGGTAAGGAAGGAGGAAGAGGAGGTACGAGAGCGAGAGTTAGAAGGCTCCTTTGTCGCTTCGAATATCGCGATGGCGGTTCTGGCATTCGGCTGACGACGATATATGTCTAAGCAAGATGGCGTTCTTTGGTTGTTAGATCGTCTAAACGACCATAAGTGAGAGAACGAGAGAGAAATAGAGAAAGAGAAGGAGAGAGAGAACGATTTGAAGGCACTTGGAGGCCGCCCGGTTCCAACTCGCATTAGAGAACGACGATCCAACGTTATTACTCGCATAAGCCGCGTGATTCTACCGGGCATCCGCGTAATAAATCCGTTTGCGGGACGATTTCTAATACGTCGTCGTCACGAGTAACCAACCAACCCCTTCTCTCTTCTTCTTTTATTCTTTTTTCTATATATCTATCTTTAAATCTATCTCTTTTTGAAGCCTTAGGCCAAGTCCATGGAATCGACATTCCACGCTTTACGTTTACGTTCTAACTGCTGATGATGTTCTTAGGCTTATCCCGTCCCGTTACGGAAATTAATCTTTAATCGATTTTAAGACGGAAGGAGGATCATTCGTTCGTACGTTCGTTCGTTGGTTTGAACAAAAAACTTCTTTGATTGGATTCTATAGTATATCGGTTGGGTGGTCGGAGAGGGGGAAGGGGGAACGAGGGGAAAGTAGAAATTTCATTTTCCATTATTATTATTTTCTTGTTTCGTTTCGTTTTCTAAATCGATTAGATCTTATGGTTTGTTTCGACTTTTGCAAATCCTAACGGTACTTTGCTTGTTTACTCGTCGCATATGAATGAGGGGTGGGGGGACGGCATTTATGCGTTCATTCAGAATAGTAGAAGGGAACGTAATTTATTTCTTTTTTATTATATAATTATTTAAAAAAATTATTAAGTATTAGATTTATGGATGTTTTGTTAACTATACTTGAAAAATTTACAAATATTGTTCTTGAATGGATGAAGCAGAGGAGTTTTGGGGAAGGAATTAAATATTTACCTATATTTCATTAGGGAATTAAAAAATAACATGTAAGTTTTATATACAGGGTGTCCCATATAACTCTATTCAAGATTTCTCAAGTACTTATGATAATCTGACAAAAAAAGACTTTAAACAAAAATTGATCTGTTTTCGATTGACTATATAAAGGTAAATAAAAAAAAAGTTAAAAAAAATTTATTTTTATGTTTTTTAAAGCTATCCTTGTTTATTTTTTAAATGACACCATACATTTTTGATCTTACAGTATTAAACACACAATGAGAAGATGGGACACGGTTCTAACTTCGTAAGGATGAAATAGGAAGGTAGGAGGTGGAAGTGGAGGTGGATGTGGATAGGGCCGACCAACGCGCGTGTCCCCTTTTTTCTTTTTTTATTTTTAATCTACGCTTTAAATCACGGAGCCGAGTACTCGCGACACGCGTCCGACGTTCGTGTTATTCGCAAATATCGATTCTGAAAAGCGCCAAACAATGGCGCTTATTTTCTGTTTTCAATGCCCATTGTGTCGGCCGCGACTGGCCAACAGAGCGAGTATACCTCCACCTCCATTTCCACCTCCTTCTCCTCCTTCTCTATTTTTTTTTCCTCTTCACCCTTCGCTCGTTCATTTTCCTCCCCCACCCCGTTTCTACCCTCCTCCTACTCCTCCTCTTGTCCTCGATCGAATGTCCTACGGAATTTGTACGTCGCCTTGAGGGACCTCTTCGAATCATCGATCCGAATCACTATGCATTCTCTCTACCTCCTTCCTATCAAGTATAATCAAGGGAAGATTGGACGGGGGAAGGGGAAAAGTTTTGTCTCTCGATGATAAACACGAATCATTGTTCTCCGATTATTTTCTCTCCTTTTTTTTCTTCTTGTTCCTTTTTCTTTTTTTCATTCCTTCTCATCGGCTAACATTTTATTTTCGTCGATCTGCCATTTGAGTTATTCACAGTGATTAATTATCTTTGATAATTTTTTTTCTTACTTACAATTAGATTTATTCAATCTGTTAAACGAAACAACACGTTTTTCAACATATTTTCAATTACAAACCTTGGCTTAATTAGAAAAACAAGAAAATATTCTTTGTGTAAGTGCTAGTAATGTTTTTTTTTTAAATGTTAATTAAGTAAAGTAGATATTTGTAATAGGATAGATTAAAAATACGATACAATAAATGTATCTGAAGTATACTTTAAGTTAGTACCTTAATACAATGATAATGTGAAAATATTTGTTTAACCATGATTTGCCATATCTGTTAAGTATTGTTTAAATTTTCATTAACCATCTTTATTATTTTTTTTTATTCTGACTTTCTTTTTCTAAATTTTGTGTTGAGGAACACGCCACCCTGGCGCTCAGAAAAACAGCTATAAATTTAAACTTTTTTATAATACAGACATTAAATATAATTAAATAATCTTTATTCTATAATTACTGTAGTACATTTATGAACAATTCACAATATTTTTTTTAATCTGACTTTTTTTTTTATAAATTTTGTGTTAAGGTTTTATGCTACCCTGGCGCTCGGAAAAACAGCTGTAAATTTAAACTTTTTTTTAATACAAACATTAAATATAACTAAATAATCTTTATTCTATAATTACTGTAGTACCTTTATGAAAAATTTACAATATTAAAAATTAAGAATAAAAAAACATGGCGGAGATATTAAATGATACTTAGACTCATTAATGAGTTTATCCCATAAAATACAATAAAATAAAATAAAAATGTTGGAGTATATGAAAAAAAAAAAATAAATTGAATTTAAAAATCGATTGAAAAACAAACATCTTTTTTGAAATGGTGGTGAGATTTTGTTCTTTGTCATTCGTTAAAACCTAGTAGAAGTACTCAACTCGATCTCTTCAACATCTTTGACCTTTGACAATTGCCAACTCGCTTCACCGGGATCGTAGAGATCGCAGTTGCATCTAACGTTCGCTCCTTGTTTTCAAGATTGCATTTCTCATTGGCAATTCTCATTGGCAATTCTCTCTACGCGATCGTAAATGGCCATCGTTGAACGTTGTTGAAAATCAATCGAGTTTTATCGATATCCCGGTGAGAACCTGTCATTCAAATTTGCACCTTGCACCTTCAGTTTATAATACAATTAACATTATTAATAACCTTCTTTTTCTATCGTACATAATATCTTGTAAATACTATTCTACAAATCAACAACAACAAGATGAGTTAAAACGCTTGGAGAATAATTTTCGTAGGAATTTTATTTTTTTATTTATTTATTTATTAGGATATTTTTTATACATATTATAAATTTTATTTAATTTATTTATTAGGATTTTAAAAATATTTTTAGATATTTGTTTTCTATTATTAGGAATTATATTATATTATTCCTTCACTTTTGTTTATTTTTTTATTAAGATTTTATTTATGTTATGAATTTCATTTTATTTATTTTTCTTTTATTTATTTATTAGGATTTTTTATATATTTTTAGATATTTGTTTCCTATTATTATTATTACTATTTAGATATTTGTTTATATTATATTATTTTTTCATTTTTTTTTTCATTTATTATTAGGATTTTTTAAATATTTTTAGATATTTGTTTTCTATTATTAGGAATTATATTATATTATTTTTTCATTATTTTTTTTTCATTTATTATTAGGATTTTTTAAATATTTTTAGATATTTGTTTTCTATTATTAGGAATTATATTATATTATTTTTTCATTATTTTTTTTTCATTTATTATTCGGATTTTTTTTATAGTTTTAAATATTTATTTCCTATTATTAAGAATTATATTATATTATTCCTTAACTTTTGTTAATTTTTTTATTAAGATTTTATTTATACTAAGAATTTTATTTTTTTTTTTAATTTTTTTTTATTTATTATTTTTCTTTTTTGATTTTTTTTTTTTGGTATCGACTCGATGAATACTCGAGAAGGATTTAATTTTATAGTGTAATGTCTATTTTCTTTTTTATTTATCTTTTTATTTTTGAAAATGTTTTTCTTAATTATTATTAGATTTATCTACGTCGATATGGCTTTATATTACATCGACGAACAAATGCGAATCAATCTCTGTCGAGGCATTTTAAACGACGAGTTTATGTCTTAGTTGCGTGGTAGTCAAGCATTAACGTTGCCCGACCTGTCACCGTACCTTCCTTTTCTCTTTCTCACCCCTTTTTTTGCTAATATTTCCTTTAGTTATCTTCTTTTATTTGTTTATCTATTGGCAAATATAACCGTTACGTTACATTAAGTTTAACCCTTTGCACTCAAAGTTTTGTTTTTCATTTCACGTATTACCAGTAACTCACAAATCAATTTCAATAGAAAAATCATATTCACATATTATATGAATAATATATTAACATATTATAAACAAAATTTATGATAATATTATAAATAATATATTAATATATTATAAATATAATTTATGATAATATTATAAATAATATATTAACATATTATTTATATAATTTATGATAATATTATAAATAATATATATTAACATATTATTTATATAATTTATGATAATATTATAAATAATATATTAACATATTATAAATTAATATATATATATATACGTATTTATAAAATTAAAGTCATAATTAATATGTTGTAAACTGAATTGAATTTGTTTCAGTTTCTTTTTATTGTCTTTATAATGGAACCATCCAGTGCAAAGGGTTAAAAAAAACAAAAGAAAAAGATGTTGCATAAGATTAAAATTTGGTTATGTGTAAATAGTTGTTTTTTTTAATGCACCGATGAAGAACCCCATAAATTATTTTCAACTATTTCAAATGTTACTTACAATATAATTGTAGGAATAAACGAAAAAGGAAGGATCATTGAAAGAGAAAAAGGTATAAAATCTTTCGTAAATCGATGAGAACGAGAGAGAGAGAGAGAGAGAGACAGAGGGAGAGAGAGGGTAAACGGAAAGAAGGAGTTCAACCGAGTTAGAATTTGCGAATGCATGCTCTGGCACCGTAAAGTCAAAGTGAAAGTGCAGCGGACGCGAACACCGTGCTTCGAAGTTGGTTAGCGCGGAACCTTATGACCTTGTCCTAAATACTGCGACTGACTGGCGAGCTCAACACCTGGACCGGTATCGTCGTCGATGATGCCAGGGCGTCCTCCTATATTTTTTTTTGTGTCCTCTGAACCTTTTTTTTCAAACAAATTATAATATTTTCTCATTATCTAATAATGGACCACTAATACAATTTTATCTATTGTATATATATATATATAAGATATATAAGATATTCAGAGACAAAAATCAGTACACATGAAAGTTTGATGATGAATATCTTTGGAACGCTTAATTTAATCGCCAAAACATAAGACACCATTTTTATAGAGCAGTTAATTTCCTACAAAAATTTGTATTGTGCACTTTTTAATAGTCATTTATTGTCGAGTTATAAAATTCATAAACAAAAATGAAATTTGTCTAAAAATCATCAAATTTAAATCTTCAATATCATTCAAATGGTGAGGTTAACGGAAAAAATATAAGATTCTTTTTTTGTAGAGCATTAAATTTCCTACAAAATTCGTCGAGAACATTTTTCTGTACAATCAATAAATAATGAGGTATGGATTTTAATCTATTAGACTGAAAAAAAAAATAAATAACTGCGATGCGGAGGATCTTCCTATTAAAATTAAGAGCTCATATTTGGTGAGAATTGTTTTAAGGTGTCTAGCAACCCATTTTTCCGTGGCACTTGAAAAAAAAAAATGAGTCATTTTTTTGACCCACCCTAATATACATACAATAGATAAAATTGTATTTGTAAAATTCAAAAAAAAAAAAAAATGTGTTCACGACAACACAGAAACACAATAATTTCATTACCAATGAAATTATTACCTTTTGTCTTCACAAAAAATAAAAAATAACAAACACACGCAAACACAGCTCGTGTTTCTAATATCGAAGAAAAAATAATTTAGTAAATAAGAAAAAAGTTATGAATTATTATTTTGCCGAAGAAGGAAAAAAAAACAAAAAAGAAAAAAGGAGGTTCGTATAGCCGAACGAAAAAAGCAATTCAGGACGCAAAATGGCAGAAGCATTGTAGCTTCCGGCAAGTGTTGCAACGCGGACAGTAAAAAAGATGGTTAAGAGAAGTTGTGGATGAAGAGGGTGGGGGGCAGGAGGCAGGGGGGGGGGTGGTGGTGGTAGAAAAAGAACGATGAACGACGACAACGACGACGAGAAGGACGAAGGAAGTAAGGAAAAGAAGGAAGGAAGGATCGATGGATTCAATTTTTTTTACGACTCTCTCTGGCGCGAAAGGTAGGTCGTGAAATTTTAACGGGCTTTCTTCCCTTCCCTTTCCCTTCCCTTTCCTTTCCCTTGCCATCGAACTACGTCCTTCTCGGATTCCTCCCTGTAGGATTGCAAGCGTCGAGAGAGATCTCGCCCCCGTTTATTATAGGATCCTCTCTCTCTCTCTCTTTTTTAGTTGACGGTGGTGTATTATACCGTTCGTACTTATGCCATAAGGATGCTCGCACAGCGATACACTTTTATTCCTTACCTTTTTCTCGTATCACGATTTTTACTGCATTCGATTGTAAGTCTTTTTATTTTTTTTTTAATTTTCTTTTTTCCTAAGAAAAATAGAAAATAACAACAATTAATAACTATAATTTCAGAATGATAATATATTTGTTAAAATCATCGAGATCGTACCTTGTGCTTCTTGTAAATATTAAATATACAATTAAATTAATAAATAATGTATATATATATATACATATAAATTATTATATAATATAATATATAAATTAATATTATATAATATAATATATAAACTAATAATATAAAATTCCCACTATTTTATTTTAAATCAATAATTAATGATATATGAATAAAATAATTTTTATATTTAAATAAAAAAAAACAATAGTTACAAAAATAGTTTCATTTGGTTAGTATAAACATTATTTTTTTATTAATTTAATTTAATTTAATTTAATTTAATTTTAATTAAGGTTAATTTAATTTTTTTTTGCATTTTTGTATTGTGGCATGTAATGGTGGTAACTAAATTAAATCTTATTTGTATTCCACCCATTGACTTACGAATCAAACAAACAACAACAACGACAAAAATAAATTAAATTAATAATATTTAAGAATGTATAAAAAAAAATGTTACGAAGAACTTATAAATGATTATTCATTTTTTTTCTCTTTTTTTAATTGTACATATCGAAAATGGCATAGAGAAAAATCGTTGAGTTTAAATCGTAGTTTCTATTTGCTTGCTTGTTTGTTTTTGTTTATTTTTTCTTTTTTTTTTTGTTAGCAAATATCTCATTGCTAGTATCGCTAGTATCTTGTCTTGTTGCAGTGTGTTGAACTTGGAAGAAGTCTCGAAGGGAATCGTAGAAAATACGGTGAGGATCGGGCAATTAAGCGAGACCGGTGCCGCCGATCTTTGTCTCCTTTACAATCTCGACGCAATTAAATCAGATATTTTCAGGCGGCGCCGTTTATCGCGATTCCACGAAAACTGCACATCGGCGACCGGTCTTACGTATACGATAAAAACCGGGCCCTATGTGTACCACCCCCCATCCCCCGTTCTACAGTATTCCTAGCCCTTCGACTTATCCGATTCGTTTTTCTTTTCAAGATTCTCGATCCACGATTTACTTTTACTTCTCTCTCTCTCTCTCTCTCTCTCTGTCTCTTTTTTTCCTATTGGTGTCTTCCTATAGTTAGACGATAGAAAAAGAGATCGATGATCGATTCTAGCAAATCAGATTTTTACGTAAACAATTCTTTATGAACGAATAAATATACGTTGACGAATGGATAAAAAAAAACCTACAAGTTTTGCCATGTCTTTTATAGGCAACTGGTACCAAACACCATGTGTGATAGCTTTGGGGATAAATGAATTTCATGTTATAATAAGGACGATTAAAAAATCATATTTACGAATCCAAGCTCTCCTACACATACTTTCTACCCTTTTTTGTTCGCTTTGTTATCAGGTTAAAGTCTGATAGTGAGCGTTGATTCGTTCGTTGAATTCATTAGTAGGAAAACAATAAAGCTTTGCATTAAAAACAGGTTGTTAGTCGTTTCGACTTTTTGATCGATTAATTTTACATTAAATGAATGGGGCTTGTGTGTGGTAATATCTCTTGCCAATGTGTCTCTTTATTTTTTTCTTTTTTTTTTTAAATAAATAAACAAAAACAATGATTTGTTTTGCATTTCCAAAGAACTTGATTAAAGCGATAAAAAAAAAAAGAAAAAAAGAGACAAAGAGAGAGATAGAAAGAAAAAAATCAAAATGGGGGAAGGATTTAGAATAGGAAAAAATTACAAAGAGAAAAAGACAGATGATAATAATAATAATAATAATAATAATAATAATAATAATAATAATAATAATAATAATAATAATTTATACATGATTTCTTCTTTAAAAAGATAATCAACCACCTACGTATATCTTATTCCAACAACGGCACCTACTCCATTTTCTTTCGTTAACGATGAATAATAGATTAAGAGAGTTAGCTTATTAGGCGGCCCCGTAGTCGTCCAAGTCTTCTGTCGACCGTCAAATGTTAGAACGTTCTAAAATGGCGGTCTCACCAAGGCCAGGCCATGTTTTTACGACGACCGGTTTAGAACAGAACCAGAGACCGCAATTGCGTTCGCCTTCTTCACTGCTCGAGGAAGACGTCCGTGTTGTGTCGTCGTTGTCGTCGTCGGTGTCTTCTTCGCGAGGACCCAATCACGATCGGGGACTATCCAAACCGGTCGACCAATCGAAGCGACCGAAATCCGTGAACACGAGAGACTATTTCTTTCTTTTTTTTTCTCTCTCTCTCTCTCTCTCTCTCTCTCGTTTGGTTGCTTGCTTTCCCGCCACTCTTTCCTCATCCCGTCTTCCTCGTTTTTCATCGAACCAACTACATCGACTTACTATTTTCTCCTTCTCTCTTCCGCGAACTCGATCGAGACGCATTTTCTAATCCGTGATGAGAATCTTCGATGAGAGATCGATCGATCGATCGATTGGTCGATCTCATACAATGATAAAAACAAAAATATATACCTATGATAGATTTATTTTTTCGATTTATTCCCAAACGATCCCCAATATATATATATATATATATTAATTTATATAATATACTAGCTGGGTCTCGCCACGCGTTACTGTAGCTCATGTGAGCCAAAATATGACGTCGTATAGCTAAAAGTTAGGTTATGTTCAACTGTTTCGCACACTCCCCGAAATCTATGGTCAACAGATAGCGTTGGACTTACCTTTATCTTTTTATTTTCTTTTTAAATTAATTATTTATTTTATAAATAAATTAATGTAATAAAAACCTACTTGTATGCGAATGCAATGTTGTGTTAAAATTTCAAGACAACAGTAAAGTACTTTCGGATATTTGCGGTTAGGAACAAACAGAATCTACATTTATATATATATATATTTAGATGTATCATACATTATAATATTATATTACAATATATATGTATATATGTGGGCCTCTCTTTTTATTCTAATATTCTAATTTATTTTTTTTTATTTATAGTTTTTTTATTCTAATCAATACGATAGTTTTTTTCTTTTTTTTTTTTAACAAAAAAATCTCATTTTGGTAAATAAATTAAAATTTGTTTTTTTTTTTTTTAAAGATGGGGAGATAATTTGAAAATATTTATGCGACATGTAAGGATTTAATTGGAAGATGGTTCTCTATCTCTCTCTATTTTTATACTTACAATTAATCAAATTCATTTTTGGGGAAAAAATGATGAATTTACAACCCGTTTTGAGTAAAATTTTCAAAAAGGACCGAAAAACCGCAATGTTTTACTCGACGATGAGAGAACGGATCTTCTCTTTTCCTTTTTATTCTTCATCTTTTTCTTTTTATTTCTACGAAGAAGAAGAAGAACACCGTCGCAACCGGATTCGTGACATTTTCTAATCCACGAACAGCAAAGTAGTAGAAAGAGAAAGAAGAGAGGTTTGTATATTCGCAGTTAACTCGCCTAACGCGTTGCATGTATGTATCGAAGTATCGATACGCGAAATCGAATACGTTTCTTCGATATACGTAGATTTATTCTAGGATCTTAATAATGATACATGATAGGCCTATGATGATATCAAACATTGTATAGAATTACTGTTACTTTTATTTCTTTTTTTTTTACAGACAAACGAAAAAATTATCGAACAACACAATTGTTTTGTTCGATCAAAAAGTTTTTCGTGGCATCATCTCGTAAGGGATTGTAAGGAAAAATTTTTTGAATACCTTTCTCATATCACCTTTTAATATTAACCCTTTGGCTAACTTTGACGTATTAGTACGTCTTGCATTTGTTTGGGCATGGGATGCACATGACGTACTGATACGTCATTGAAACTAAGATAAGATTTAACTAGTTCATTCTGGTTTATTTCAAAGTAATATATATATATATATATAAGAATTTTTTTATTATTATAATTAATTATTATAATATGTAATATTTATTTAAATTATTATAATATAATTTTTCAAATAAATGTATACCCAAGAGGTTAAATTATCGATTTTCACTTTTTTTTTTAATATTTATTATTTTTCTTTTTTTTTCTATCTTTTATTCTTCATGATACACACACACACACACTTTTGTGTAAAATAAAAGAAAGAAAAAAAGGAAACAAAATTGGCATTTGGTTTAGTAATACAAACATTCGGGCCGCCTATTGTTACTATTATTATTACTATTATTATTATTATTATTATTATTATTATTATTATTATTATTATTATTATTACTATTATTATTATAATATTTGGTCGTCATGCGAAATAAACGCTCGAATCAACGCGAGACGTTGGCCAAGTGCTATCAAATTAATCGAAAAATATACGGTATAACCGATTCGATGATTCGGCGAGTGCATGCCGCTTCAATAACCAGTTTTATCGATGGATTTTTTGCGTTTATTACGCTACCGCCTCTATTTATTATCCGCACTTTGTCGTTTCGATACAAAAATGAAGGTAATTTTAATAACGCTGCGTTCGATTCTTCTCTCTTTTTTTTTTGTTCCGCTACCCCTCTCTGTGTTGCATGTATGCGCTCGTATGTATTTTATTTTTTTTTATTTTTGTATTTTCACCTTCCCCGATACCAAAAGAGAGATGGTTGGTTATTAAAAATATTGTCGGATCGTTCGTAATAACGTTACGAATGAACAATGAATTGGGTTTTTTTTCTCCCCCTTTCGTCCTTCTCCATCCACTCCTCCATCCACCAATCCTCTTTCTTTTTCGTCGTTGTCAAATTTCATTGATGATAATATTTGGTAACGCGTTGAAAACATATTTTTTATTCTCTACATGTGTATGAGTTTTTGTTTTTTTTTGTTTTTTGTTTTTTATTATGTGGTTTAATATTGACATTATTTGTTAACAATTAACGAAACACATTTATGAGAAATACACGGTATTTACGATCATTTCAATGAGGGATATTTAAATATTCTAACAAAATGTTTGACATTATAAAACGTTTATTAATTCTCTCAACAGTCAGTGTAAACGATAAAAAATGGTCTTTCATACGTGTTTAATTTTTGAAGTGAAAACTTCTTTAGAATGGGTGTAATTTGAAAAAATGTAACGGAGCGGTAGGAGGCGATGTAATGTAGGGATCCTGTAGGAGTGATGCGCCATTCATATTCAGCTCATGTGCCATTGGCTGAACATTTTGGGGGACCGCTTGAATTTATAATAATTTTTTCGTGTAACCTATTCTATTTTAATATAAATTTTTAATTATCATTAAATATAATTCATTTTTTTCTGTATTTGATGCAATTCATTATTTCATAATTATTTCAATGTTTGAATCATTCGCGCGCAAAATCGAGTTCCGGTCCCCCAGCAATGTACATGGCGCATCCCTCCTATAGGATCCCTAATGTAACGTAACGGTAGGCGGCGATGTAACAGAGCGGCGGGCGTCTATGAAACGGCCACGATATTAAATAAGAAGAGAAAAAAAAACAACATGTGTGCAGATCACACATGTTAGAAGTGAAACGTTCAAAAAACTAAGTTTCGAGAGAATTAGACGAATGCACAGTTTCAAGAGTAAGATAATTGTAGGGTTTATTTATTATAATATTATTACCATATATAAAAATGGTCACCGGTATGATCTCGGAGTAGAATAGTTTTTTGATCGTTTCACTTCTAACACGTGTGATCTGCACATATGATATTTTCATTTTTTTTTTTTTAAATTAAACTTAGATTTTTCTCGTGTGTAGTAACATTAATCAATTACAGGAAGGATTCTTAACCCATTACTGGCCACAATACAAAAATGCAAAAAAAAAAATATGAAATTAATTGTATGATGATATTCACTCTAACCTAAAATTGTTTTTGCAATAATTCTTTTTGGTTTTATATTTATATATAAGTATTATTTTACATCATTAATTATTGATTTAAAATAAAATAATGAAAATTTTTCATATTTTCATGAAACACGAGGAGGTACGATCTCATTGATTCTAACGAATATATTTTCATACTAAAGTTACAGTTATTAAAAAATACAATTCTAAATGAGTCCCGAAAAAAAGGCCATTGGCGGATAATGGGTTAACATCTTTCTCCCTCTCCTTTTTTTATTTTTCTCAGATTCGTCTTATTGGATAATTAATACTCATAAATGCAAGTAAACCGATAAGAACAGGTGTTGATACGCGATTGTATAAAAAATACAAATAAAATAAAATACAATAGACAATATTAGGTTGTTCGGAAAGTAGTTTCGTTTTTTTTGAGGGAAAATGAAAGACAATTTTCGTATAATGAATAAATATTTTATTAAATTATATATTGGCCATTCTGGTCCAATATTTTTTGCCATGCTTGAACAGCTTGAACAGCATTTTTACAATTTCTATAGTAAAAAAGTAAAATATGACGAAAATGCTGCTTTTTGCTCTCCATATTTAAAAGGGTACCAACCAAAAACTACTGCGTAGAATTAATTGAACTTTTTCACATACAAGCCTTACTATATCAGCTCTCAAAACATACAATGATTACGCGGCTTAAGTGTGAAGTTAGGTTCAAAAAAATACAATTAAATCCTCTGTCGGGAAAAAACGAAATTACTTTCCGCACAACCCAATATTTCATTTGATTCTTACATTCGGTTACCAAATTGTCGTTTATTAATGTTGCATTATATATAAACAAAGATAATTAAACAAAATTCCATATTGGCAATGGTAATCAGCAAAGGATTTTCATTTTGAAAAGATCATGAATCATAATAATTATAATCGATTCTTTTGATACGAATTAGGTGAGTTAGTTAAGCAATCGTCGATGTTTAGAATACAATCGTTTGCACGACTCTATTGTCTCGAACGATGAATCGATATTGAATGTAAGATGAGAAGACGATGGAAAATTAATACCATTAAAAAATATCGATTCGAGAAAATATAATAAGTCTCTCTACGATGTGAAATAATTATTTGAGAATAACTCGTTGAAAGCAAAAAAAAAATAAAAAATATGATACGAGAAAATGAATGACAAATTGTTGCACTTTTCGTTTTTCTTGTTTTTTTTTTTTCTTTTTATTAATTTTCTTATTTATTTTTTCTTTTTGTCTTCTCTTTGTACAAATTATCGCAATTAAAAGATCGAGCAAGTTTAACATTTTTTTTTCTTTTTTTCGATTAAATAGAAAAAAAAAAAGAAATAATAATCAAAAGATGGAAAAAAATTACTGTTGCGAAATACTATGTGAATAAATTACGATTGAGTTTTTTTTTTTTAAATACCGATGACAATTTTGATCGATAAAGTAATATTATTTATCGTCAAATTTTTATTTTTTTTTGTATTTTTTTTTTTTTTTAACTATTAAAAGCTTTAAAAGAATTTCAAGGAAAAATCTAAAGGCTCGATGAAACGGATCCAACAACAACAACGATACAAACACATACAAAGAAAGAGGGGAGAGAGAGAGAGAGAGAGATACTCTAACTAAGATCGAGTATCCGTTTGAGCATAAACACACACAGAGAGAAAGAGAAAGAGAAAAAAGAACAAGAGAAAGAGAGAGATAGAAAGAAAGATAGATTCTAGTCAACGTTGTCCTTGTAAATTCTAATGCTAAATCCGTCTCTCCGAACCTCTCTCTATCGTGTTTCGAGCAAACGATTGGAATGTATTAGCAATGGGTTTTAAGAACCTTGAAGGCATCGACCACGTTTGAAAGTAAGTTGCGAACAATTTCCTACTCGCCGACAAGTCGCCGTAGTGCAGCCAATAACGATCGGGCCGGTTAGGATAATTGCATTCGAATGATTATTCTTACGTATCCTTACATCTATATCTATATATATATGTATGTTTTATATTCGTCGTCCAACGCATCAACTATGCTATTTTATATATATAGATATACATTCGTTTTTCTTCAATTTTATAATTGATTCCAAAAAAAAAAAATAATTTGTTGCTTCTATTGCAGTGATTTTCAAGAAAATGTATTTCATCGTTTATAAACAAATTAATTAATAAAATTACAATTTTACAACATTTTATTTTTAATTATTCAGTGTACGAATACTTTCTGTACACACTCTTCTAAAGGATTCTCTTTTAAATGCGTAATTTAGATATTTTAATTCTATCAACTTAGTTTTATTTGATTTTATTTTCCATTGTGTTTCATTTTTTCACTGTAATACTTCTATTATCGATATTGTTATAAAAAAAAAATAAAAAAAAATATTAGATTTCGATATCGTGGTCTCGTTGTTAATACAAAAAAGAAGAAAAAAAAAGAAAGATTTATTCGATTTCTTTTTTGTTACCGTATTTTTAATAATTTTTCCTTCGTAGTTTCGATCGACTTATTGTTCCTTATTTTTCCTATTATCAATTGAAAAAAAAGATTCGATAAAAACGAGCACACAATATGACGTCTTCTCTCTCTCTCTCTCTCTCTCTCTCTCTCTCTCTCTCTCTCTATTTCTATTTTTGTGTGTATCTATTTCGAAGTAATCAATTATCTAATTATCTTACACTTTTACGATTTCTTTTAACCCTAATCACATGTGTTGTCACATTTTTCGAGAATATTTGGCCTATTGAAAAAATTCTTTATCTACGAGTTATCAAAGTTTATCATCGTCGAATCACGATGGAAACTGACCATCATTTATGCTTTCCCCTCCTTTTCCTTATTTTTCTATTTTTTTTTTGCTTTGGTGAACGATGGTTTGTCTCTCTCTCTCTCTCTCTCTCTCTCTCTTTCTCTCTCTTTCTCTCTCTTTTTTTCTCCTATATCGCGAAAGACAAAACGAAAATAATCTATAATCGGGTGAGATATCGGTAGTACAGCGATTAGATACGCGATTACGGTTTTAATAAAGAAGAAAAAAAAATAAACAAAAGAAAAAATAGAAAAAAAGTAGAATAAAAAAGATGAAAAAGAAAAAAAATGAATTATATCGGCTCGAAACGGAGCCGAACGTTGTTGTACGTTGGTGATCTGATCGATATCGTGTTCGTTAGTTAGTGTGTTCGCGAAATTTTCCACTACTAACATATAAACGAATCCACTACTACTGTTCGACGTCGTTGTCGTCGTTGTCGTCGTCCTATACGAGCAAATAACTCACCGTCTGAAATAGATCCACGAATGGGCGCGTTGGGATCAAGTTTTCTGAAAAACTTGAGTATTCCGTTGTTACATGAATAACATTTTACGTAACGTATGAGACCGATAAAATTTATTCAACGAAATACCGGTTATTAGCCGCTAATACGTAATTCAAAATTTATTTTATTTCATAGGAATTTCTTCATCTATCTCTATCGTTAAATCATATTCATTTTTTTTTTATTCTTTTTTAATATTCTTCCCCCTATCTTCTATCTTGTATATTTGACCTCTTGAAAAAATTCTAATGGTAGTAATATTAATTATGTTAATATTATATATGTTATTATTATATTAATATATATAATATAATATAAAATAATATAATTTATATTAATTAATATAAATTAATATTATATAATATAATATAATAATAAAATTATTTTATAATTTGTAATAATATTTAAATTAAAAATTGATAATTTTTTTTAATTAAAAATTTAATAATTCTAAATATTATTTTATATATTAATTTTTTAAATATTAAAATATTAATATAATATTTATTATATATATAATTATATTTTATTTATATTGTATATATTATTTATAAATTAATAATTTATAATTATTTACATTATTGCATATTATTTATTATATAGTAATAATATATAGTTTTAATATATAGTAATATATTTATTATATATTAGATATTATATATTATATATTATATTTATTATAATATATTCGATATTTATAACAAGAATTGAAATAATTGTATCTTTTCGTTTATTCGTATAACGTTTATATACTTTCGAATTTATTTCATACGCTTTTATTATAAATATTCTCATTTTATTTTTCTATCGTCATATTTAATATACACCTTCTCTTTCTCTCTCTCATTTTTTTTCTGTTTTATGCACATTATCTCGATCTACTTCAAATGAGATTCTAATATGCTATTTTTAACGCTATTACCGTGATAATATTCTCACACACTGGTATATAATTTCTATCTGTCTTTTTTATTCTCGTTAAAAAAAAAAAAAACACACGAAGGAAATAAATAATGTTTCTCTCTCTCTCTCTCTTTTTTTCTTTATCTATTATTCACTTATCTATCCAACTATCTATCTATCTATCTATCTATATATCTATCTATCTGTTTCTCTTTCAGGCCAAGATGCAAGCTAGTAATAGTAATAGTAATAGTAATAGTAGTAGTAGTATTATAACTATCGTAATTCGCCAAAGCACCGTACGAGCGAGCGTAAAGAAAATTATTCCTTCGACCGTTATAACATCGTACTTGTAAGTATAACGCGTTAAGAGAGAATTCTCACGGAGAAGGAGGAGAAGGGGGAGGAGTAGGAGGAAGAAGAGAAGGCACGGAATATGTTGTACATGGCGCGGATTAGAACCGAGTTAGAGACTTTAACTTATATACACGTGAGATCGGAATTCAATGGTTACGAATGAACGAATGAACTAACAAACCAGCCTAACCGAGAACTACGACCTTAAAGTGCAGTACGACACACTCCTGTAACGATTTTTACAAAATCAACAACGAAATTGAACTATTAATACACTAGTTAACGCGTTGTTTTTCTAGTTGTTCACCAGTTTCACTTTTATTTGTTTTATTTATTTATTTTTTTTTCAATGTTGTAAATTTGATAAATCTTTCTAATCGAAATTTGATAAAGTGTTCTTTTTGCATCTTCATTCGTTAACGATATAACATGAGTTTGTGTTCTTTTTTGTTTCTTTTTAAATATTTGACAAAATTGATACATTTTTAGAATCGAAATTTGATAAAGTGTCTTTTTTTTTGTTTGCATCTTCATTCGTTAACGATATCACATAATTTTGTTCTATCATGAATAAACGTTCGCTTCGATTATTTAACATTTTCTATTCGACATGAATAAAAATAACAATAACAATAGAAAAAAATTGAAATTACTTGACGAATCGAAACGCAACGTATGAAGTTCTAACTCACGTGAGAAAAATGATTTATTACTTTTTTTCAAACAGAGTTAGTTCAATAATTTTTAACGAAGAGATCCATCTCGCGTTCATACGGAAATTAAAATAATAACGATATAAATGTACGGATAGTTTGGAATAAATAAAAAAAAAGTAAAGGATAAAGGGTAAAAAGAGGGTTTATAGGTAAAAATGTGAGAATGAGACAAAGTGACACGAAAGAAGGGGGAAATTAATTACTTACTCGAATCCATCGTTGAGTTTACGAATGCTTACGTTTCGTTTCATACGCATATATGTATATACCACCTACACGTATACACACCTACATCTTACACGAGCACGAATAAACCCATCCAACCATTCGCTCGACTAATGACGTTTCATTAAATAACTAACATAAGATAGAAGACGAGAAGAAGACTAGGTTCTTCGTGATTCGTCAGAGATATGTATGGTAGAAAAAGAGAGGAATAAAAAAAACGGGGAGGGAGATTATATATTATATATATATGAAAAAAAATAAAAAAAATAAAAAAGAAAAAAAAAGAAAAAAGAAGATAGAAAGGAGAGGGAACGTTATATTCCACGATCTTTCACGCCGTATTTCTAATTAGAAAGTCCTATTTACGAATAAATCCTTGGCCGAAACGATGTCAGAAACTACCACTCGACCACGACTCGACTTTAATTACGCGATAGGACGCCTAACTATTCATGTTTCTTTCGATATTATATTAGTGTGTGTGTACATGATCGACGTACATATGTAATATCACATCATAACGTTCTCTTTTATATTATTTTCATATTTTCAGGGACGTTCAATTGTCTATTTGTTAATGTGCTCAATTTTTTATTTTATTTTTATCCCTTCTTTTTTTTTTTCTTAACAATCGCATTGCACATAATTCTTTTAGATTCTATGGGTGTAATTCGTTGATTACCAAATATAATTTTTTTTTTCACGTTTATTAAAAATTATGAAAAACAATTCACATTTGAAATATTTAATTAATTAATATTAATTTATTGATATAAAATCTATTTAATTTTAATGAAATAGAACAAAATATTGATTATTTTCGTTTTTTAATTGTTACAATAATTGTAAGGTTAAAAGATAAAAATTCAAAAAAAAAAAACAAAAAAACAAAAAATGGAAAGGTAGAAGAGACGTAAAGGTAGAAAAGAAAAGAATGATTTGAAAAGTGTTGTGTTTGTCATTGGTAATAGTGGTGCTTCGTGACGCATGGCCTTCGGAAAGCCGCCGTCGCTCGTCGTGACGTCAGGCCCTTCTAAACAGGAGGGGCCCGGCCGACTAAACATGGCCATGGATTTAGGCGGCCAATAGGCGAGCGCCAACGAGGATCCCCCTTTCTAACCGTTCGAAATGCTGGGATTAGAATATTTCGTCGCTATGGCCGGTAAAAAATGGCCACTCGTTTCGATGGCGTATCTTATTTTATCTTTACATTTTTCAATAATTTTATAATAAATAAAAAATAATAATAATAATAATAATAATAATAATAATAATAATAATAATAATAATAATAATAATAATAATAATAACATTTAAATAATATTAATAATATATAATATCTGAATATTAATGTAATATCTTATATATATATAATTAATATAATATTTAAATAATATTTCTAATTTTTTCATACCCTTTCTTAATTTTTTTTATAAATTTTATTTATAAAAAATTAACTCAACGTTATTTATTATCAGATTTTACATTAAGATTCCTTCAATTATAGCAGTAACATTTGCAAAAAGTATTAATAAGCAACATTTTTTCTCACCTTTTATCGATTAACATTGTAAAGTAAGAAAATCGCAATCGATTAATTGCGATTTTGTTAATAGATCGATTATTTATAAATTTAACGAAGCAATTAATTGTCATTTGACATTAAATGATCTTATTTATAATATCATAGATGCGTAGCATATGCCTTTAATTGTTACGCAATAAAATTAATTGCCAGCTCATTATGATGTTTGCCAATAGTAATACTGATAATAATAATAATAATAATAATAATAATAATTACTATTATTTATAGTACTAATTTAAAGGTAAACAATATTTTTCTTTTGTTAAATAAAACAACGGATTACAGAGTATTATTCGTTATAAATATTTTGGATGATCGATGGTTTATATTTCCACGTGCCCAAATTTACCATTTGAAGGGAAATAATATAATTACAACGAAAGATATTAAATCAAGAAATAAATTTTAAAGATTAAAAAACGAAGAAATAGAAGAAGAAGAAACGAGAATAATTTGTCAATGTATTCGTTTTTTTCTTTTTTTTTCTTTTATCAAATCGAAGACAACGCGTCTTTTATCGACGAAAGCGAAGCATCCTAATTGATCGGTGCATCCATTATACCAATTATCCTCGCGTCAGGACGCGTTCACCGATCGCAAATACTCACGACGTGGTTCGTGCACGAGTGTGGAACGCCATTAATATTTATTACATGCAAAACGTTACGGAACGACCTCGACTTTTTCGCTTACGGCGTTTACCGATCCGTCCAATTTTCCTACTCTCCTAACACTCGGTACTCTATTAGAACGATCTAGTAAATTCAAATATTATTTTAACTCGACTTACAAATATTTTTTCTATTCAAACAAACAAAAACATAAAAAAAAAAGAAATAAATGAATCATTCGATTCGAAAAGAAAGAGAAATTATTCCAAAGGGTTGTAAATAAAAATCAAAACAAATTGTTAACGAACCCGATTACGCATTCTTAAATACCACCCTAAAAAAAAAAATAAACGAATCATTCTATTCTAAAAGATGAAAAATTCCAAGGGTTGTAAATAAAATCAAAACAAATTTTTAACAATGAGTTTAACGCATTCTTTTAAATAACATTCGTTTTATAAACGTTTTATTTACGTGTAAGGTAAAACGTAAGATTCTACGTTAAAGAAAGAGAGAGAGAGAGAGAGAGAGAGAGAGAGAGAGAGAGAGAGAGTGGTGGTTCTCTTTGAAAATAAAGGAGAGGAGAACGCCAAGTTCCAGTGTGTGGTAATCGCCGTTTGCAGGATGTTTACGTAATTTCGCCTTTTTTCGCATGCATCTCCGTCGATCGTTTCCCCTTTACCTCTCTTACACTTCTTAAACGTTCATTCTCTCTCTTTCGCGGTATATTTCTTTCATTTTCTAACTCTCTCATACTATTCTTCCCCTTTCGTCCTTCCTCGTCGTGGCGGCACTCCTCCCCCGATATGCACGCGACGAGTTGCACTATGTGTTTGCCAGAGAAGGAGCCCATAATGCACGTCGATGAACGTGGACACGTTGTAAGAGTGAATAAAACAGAGAGAGAGAGAGAGAGAGAGAGAGAGAGATAGAGATAGAAAAGGATGAAACATCGAGAGGACTAACGTGTCTTTCTTCGCGAACGCACTGACGGGCACGGCTAATTACTTTCGTACTCCCCTAACTTTACGTCTGCTTTCCTTTTAATGGCCTTTACGATTCTAATGGCCTTTTTGAAGAAATAAAAAAAAAAGCCTACCTTGATTTATGTCTTAAAAAGAGTGTCTTCTTTTCTCGGTGTACTACACACACTTGCAATTCATCTCTCACGGAAAAAATCGGATCCTTTGTATCTTACTTAAATATATCCTACAAAAACAAAAATTATACGAAATAATTGAGAGATCAACTTTAACGATATCATCTGTTCCAATACCATACAGGGATTAATTCCTTTTTGTATCGTATTTTTTTTGTTCGTCCCATTTCTTTTCATTTATTACATAAATAATATTATTTTGTTTTTCAAACGAGAATGCATCCAATAATTTACGATACGTGGAAGAACTTTTGAGATTGCATTTGCAAAAAAAAAAAAAAAAGAAAACAAAGAGGAACGTAAATTCCGTTAAAGAGAATTGACGGTAGTTCATGTAGTTAAGGACTAAAAGGCTAGGTTAAAACTAGTTTGAGATCATTGAGAACGTACAGAGGGACGGGACTGAGAGGGACGGGGATGGAGGGACAGAGGAACGAACGAACGAACGAACGAACGAACGAACGAACGAACGAACGAACGAACGAACGAACGAACGAACGAACGAACGAACGAACGAACGAACGAACGAACGAACGAACGAACGGCTTGGCGCATGGCGACCGACAAAAAGTAAGAGAGCTCACGCACGTTCGTTCCTTGGTTCGTTCGAGAAAGACTTGTTTGCCTCCTCTGCTTCTATCGTGGAAACTTTCAAAGAGGTCGGCCATTCTGTGTAAGCCCCCGTTTTCTTCTATCCTAGCTTCACCATCTTTTCGCAGGTGTATTCGAGTATTTTTGCTACTATTTAATAATATCAGTGAAACACCAGTAATAAAATAAGTAGGTAGTATACCTGTTTTATTAATGGGGGAAACTTTTCGGATAGAAACATTCGATCCTCGATCTTAAATCGTTAACATTCCATTTCTATGGAATAAAACGATTTTTCACGTTGTCCTCGAGATTTAACTAACACGCATATTTCATTAAAAAATAATACGATTATTTTTAATAGCGTATTAATACATACCTTTATATATCTAACTGGAATGAATATATTTGAATAAATAATCTAATCGTAATTTATTATATTTTCCTCTTTTTTATTTCCTTTTCTAAAAAAAATAAAAAAAAAAAACAACATTTCAATGAATAACCAACGACGCAATGATAGAGCAATAAATGTTTTTTTTTTCTAGTTTTGTTTGTCTCGTTTAAAAAAAAAAACTATCTACAAAGTTCTCAATTTTAAAATCGTTTGAACCGTTTCAAATGGTTAATAATGAAATAAAATATTTTTCGTCTTATACATCATTTTTGTTTTTTTTTCTTTTTATAAAAAAAAAAATATAAAATCAAACCCCTCCCCCGCCCCAGATGAAATAAGAAAAACAAAAGTATTAGAGATTAATAAAGCAAGTAAGATAATATATTATTTGAGCGTTGGATTTTAACGTAGAAGGTCGTAGCACATAGAAGAGCCACTCGAATCGAGCTTACGGTAGGTCAGTGCAACTCGTTTGTAACCCTCATTTTCTCCATCCCTCCGTCCCTCCTTCCCTTCGTCCCTCCCTCTAGCCGATTCCTCTTACCGATCGTGTGTCGGTGTCCGGACCAACCCGGTTATTCGAACCGACCAAACTGGTTTTCGCGCGCTTCGTACATAAGTGCATGCGTGCGTGCATACGTGCGTACATACGTGTGTGCATGAGTGCGTTCGTGTGCACGCCGAGAATTTGATAGATTTCTACCTTATCCCGATCTCCGACAATCTCTCAAGGTACAACGGCGAAGGTAGGCTCGACCGCCGATCGTCAACTTGGTATGCGAGTGAGACCAGTTCGTTTTCAAGAACTCCTTGTCGTACTCTCTGTACACTTCTCCCCTCTATCTCATACCCTCTTTCCCCCTATCCCCTCCTCTACTCTCTCGACAAAACGTCCTACTCGTGTACTCTACTTTTTTCGTATGACTCGTTTTATATACCGGTTGTCGCCTCCTCTCTGATTTATCCCATATCTACCGATTTCTTTCATTGATCCTTTTATAATCTTAAATATAGACGTTTACTCTATTCGAAAAATTTTAAACGCAAAATCATAGGTAGAATTCTAATTTATTCCTTTTTTGTTTAATCACTAAATTCGGTTACACCCCTACTTTGCCGTATATAAAAGATCGCATACAAAGTGGACGATTAGTATGAATTTAAGTGGAAATAAAAAGAAAAGAAAAGAAAAGAAAAGAAAAGAAAAGAAAAGAAAAGAAAAGAAAAGAAAAGAAAAGAAAAAAAAACGTAAAACTAGAGAGTAGTCATCGTCGAGGAGGAGGATTCAGTAAATAGCCGCGTTCTCCGAAGGCAAAGATCCGACTGATTCCCTCTCCCTTTCCTTCCCTCCCACTTTTTCCCTCTTTTTATCTGTTCCATGGTTCTGTTGTAGAGAAACGCGCGCGACGGCAGGAAATTCAGGACGGTTAAGCTTGAGTGATGGTGGTAGTGGTGGTGATGATGGTGATGATGATGATGATGATGATGATGATGATGATGGTGGTAGTGGTGGTGGTGGTGGTGCACTCGAGGCTGAAACGTATCGCGTATACCACGAGCGGCACACACCTCTCTTCTTGGTCCCTTCGCATTCGTGCAAATTAATGCCGGTGCACAGTTGTCGGTCCGATGCAATTCTTTTCTCCCCCTCGTCGCGTTCTGCAGCTTACCACGATGAAGAGCAAGCAAGTAAGCAAGCAAGCAAGCAAGCAAGCAAGCAAGCAAGCAAGCAAGCAAGCAAGCAAGCAAGCAAGCAAGCTAGCTACCAAGCAAGCAAGCAAATTAGAGGGGAGGACTACTGGCAGGTGCCGTGTGTAAGTTACGCGTTTATCCCTTTACTCCTCACAAGAAGACTAATATCTTCTTCAAAACGTTAGAAATTCGGATTTACAACTAACACGTATTTACTCTAATTCCTATCGTCGTACGATCCCGGTATCCAAGTAACCCAAGCAAAGGCTAGAAAAAGAAAAAAACCTAACGATAAGTTCTACGAACGATATCAACTGTTTATTACGATTCTGTCAACGCTGATCATCTCGGTTAATAATAACTTTTTCACGTTTTACATAATCCACGTGTCTAAGAAGTTCGATGTAAGGTTAAAAAGAAAGAAAAAAAGAAAGAAAAGAGAGAGAACAAAAAAACAGATAGAACAAGATGACGAACGGCGGAGGGGTAGGAGAAGGGTATAGAAAAAAAAGAAAAGGGTAAAGAAAAACAAAGAATAGCAATGTTTAATTTCCACGTGCTCTTCCGTGCGTTTAATAACTCGTTGCATAAATTGCAACGACCATCGTTACTTATACCTAATTACTCGTATGCTCGCTCGAGTTTCCTTTTTCATTTCCCATACTCAGATAGACTGCATGCGTTGGATGAGTTCGAGGGGGAGGATGGGGGTAACTCGCGTCGCTGCTGGCTAAGGTGGGGGCTGAGGGTGAGGGTGAGGGTGAGGGTGAGGATGAGGATGAGGATGAGGATGAGGTGGGGTGAGGGGGTTGAAATAGAGCGAGAATGAGAGAAAACGAACGTACGTACGAACGTATGAACGTACGTACGAACGAACGAACGACCAACCAACCGACTGAGAAAGAAAGAAATATAGATAGAAAGAGATGGAAGATAGCATGCCGCAGGACATAATAAATTTCTCTCTTCGCTCCCTGTAGACACGAGTCATCGGCCAGTCTCTTCTATCTTCGTCGTTCTTAGAGACGACGACTACGACTACGACAACTGGAACGAGAAAAGGAAGAAGAAAGAAAGAAAGAAAGAAAGAAAGAAAGAAAGAAAGAAAGAAAGAAAGAAAGAGAAAGAAAGAGAGAGAGAGATAGTGGAAAAGAGCAGGGGGTTGTTGGATCCAAAGCATAATTGAAACGTCCTGTACACGCCTATAAGGCAGAGAAAGACGAAGACCAAACGCGTTGTAGTTCATCAGTCATTCCAGGGGTATATGCAACAGCAGAAACAGCAGCAGTAGCAGCAGCAGTAGCAGCAGCAGCAGTCATCGTGGATGCATTTGCAACCCCACAGAGCGCGAAATGACGTCCGTACGGTGGAACAAGTTGTTGGAGGGCTAAAGAGGGGCAAGAGGGTGGAGTGGGGTAACGTGCGGGGGAGGAATATGGAAAAGGATCGAAGAAAGCGAGAGGAAGGAGAGAAATGGAAGGAAAGGGAGGAAAAGGGCCGTACTCGCATACGACTAGCATTTCTCTCTCTCTCTCTCTCTTTCTCTCTCTTACTCCGTCTGTCTCTTTATCCGTCTCTCTTAGTTGCGTGGGGTAGGTCGTGATTGCTCGACGATACAAAGGATGGACAGAACAGCCCCGGGCGAGCTTCCCCATCAGGAGGACTCCGAGAATCATACGAGAAACGAAGACGAGACTATGAGACGCGTATATGTGCTTATATCAGATAGACAGAGACAGTTAGAGGGTGCTCCGTTCGCGTTTTCACACGTTGGAGAAAGAGAGAAAGAGAAGAAAAAGATACGAGATAGGAGATGATGGTAAATTGAACTAGCCGCTGAAGACATTCTGCTCTGGGCATACTTTCGTCCTCGTGACAGCATCGGCCTTTTTCCTTCCTTCCTTTCCTTTCTTTCACTCCATTTCCATCCCTTTTTCTCTCTCTTTTAGTTTGGTCTATCCCTGTAGTAAAGAAAAAGCCTTTGTTTCGGTCCACGATCTTCGACGATTTAATAACGGCGCAAACTTCCCTCCCCTATACTCTCTCTCGCTCTTTCTTTCTCTCTCTCTCGTTCTGCTCCTCTTTTTAGTACCGCATTGAATCCCTCTCTTAATATTCCTTCTCAGCGATCATCTCTCGAAAGAGTTTCTGTCATAAAGGGAGTAAGAGAGGGGGGGAGGGTTGATGGAAACGAACGAAATCACGTAAGAGAGAAAAGAGAGAGAGAGATGATGATGATGATTCGTCGACAAACTTACCAGATTAACCGATACGATATTTTACGAGTAGTAATAGTTATTTTTTTCTAATAGGATCTCTAATGTATTTTAGAGGGAGGATGTTATTTAGTGTTGATTAGTAAATATATGTATATATGTATACTAGGATACTCCAGTCAGGCGTTGATGTGACTTTGTTATAAAATGTTGATTTAATATAATTCTAAATTATTTAGTAAATTATAACAACATACAAAATAATACCACGATTAGAATGGAATACATAAAATAATAATTCTCGAAAAAATATAAAAAGCAAGGTTAGGTTATGTCTAATGTAAATCTGACAAAAAACGTGAAATAATTGAATTGTAATACAGTGCCATCTATTGAAAGCTTACAGTCATTAAAGACCTAGATAATCTCAAAATAATAAATCTTTAAATTAGCAATAATAAATAAAAATAATCGCTATAAAAACTAGCCTATGTACTAAGTTGAAAAAAATCGCACAAAATAAAAAGAAATTCATTAAAGATCGGTTCAATAGTTTCGAAGCTTATTGAAAATTAATAATGTGACTCTGAAATTTTTCAATATAAAAATATATTAATAGAAAATGGGGGTGAAAAGACCACGAATGATTAAAATTTGGTGGAAAGTATTTTCGATCAAATGGTAAAAAAGTTAATCCAAGAGAGTTTAATCGAAATATACATGTATATATATATATAAATCGAAAGATCAAATTTTGTAGTAATTTATTTATCCAAAACTAGACTCGATAAAGTACCACAAATTTGGACGATAATGATCAGTAGAGTATGTTACAAAAGTACATAATATACGTATATATACACATATATTATTATTATTATTAAAACGTTAAATTGTTTTGTTATTACGGGCCACCCTCGAGCCATAGGATGGGACGATGGAACGATAGTGGAAAATGTTATTGGTCCGATTAAATAACATTGTCGTGCCCGTTGACCGGATCTGTGGTAAACTCCCTGTCACTATCGATATCGAAACAATGTTCGTGGTATAACACACCTACTACGCGGTAAACGCTTACCCGTTCATCCTTCGAATCTCAATCGTTTGGGTATCAACGATGCGTATTAGTCTATTATAATATCTCTTTATACGTACATACCTACTACTACTACTACTACTACTACTACTACTACTACAACTACTACGTGTGTTCTATTGATCCAACAAATGTAATCTCTTCTAGATTCATCGATTATATATCGATCGATATTGATCTATCGAACTATGGTACAAAACTAAAAGACAAAAATAATTGATTGAAAATTAAACCGAAAAATAAAAAACTAACCTCAACTAGAACTCGTATTTTTCGGGAAATAATATCGAGAGGTACATAGATAGTTTGCTAAAAATGAAATAAAATGCATCTATCGTTGTGATGATCATTAATAAACGATATTCTGATTTAAAAAAAGTCATTCGTTAAACAAATAATATATCGAACAACATTTTTTAGAATAAAACTACTGATTCTTAAACTGATTTGCCGAAATAGAGATAGAACCTGTTATAATCGACTGTCGGAAAAAGAAGTAACGAGTTAATAAGCTAATTTTCTTACAAATAAAATTATTTTTGTTCACGCGAAGAAAAATCCCCTTAGCTTCTTAACCCTCCCTCTCTCCTCTCCCTCCCCTAATTAAAACATAACATTATCAATTCAAAACGTAACACCCTTTTATGTTTCGAGAAACAATTATTATTCGACTCGTACACGATTGTTTGCTATACACGCACAATATTATTATTCCATATTATTCATAGAACGATATATAACTTTTCTAATTCCTCCCACATGAGGAGGAGTATCTTCCTCTTTTCCTTCATTCTCTCCCCCCCCTTTTTTTCCTTGCAAACATTCGCACGTTAGAACCAATTATAATATAATATTTTCTTATGAATCAGGTAACGCCGATAGAAGTGAGAAATCTTAGGGCGAGAAAAGAAAAGAATTCACGAGGGGGGAATCAGAAAAAAAAGAGGCACACGCAACGAACATAAAACTTCTTCCTCCCTGTTTTTTCTTTCCCCCTCCTCATCTCCTCATCTATTTCCATAGATTTGAACATAGACTTGTCCCTTATTATCATCACGTATCACACAATTGCTCTTTTGATTCTTCGATGTCTTCTCACCTTCTTTCTTCCCCCACTCCTCCTACCTTCGTCTCCTCCATCTTGGTTTTCCCAGATAGAGAGGAACAAGACTTATCTTTTAATCGTTAGATCAGAAAAACCGTTTTCTTTGGGATAATCATTCTTATCTTGCCCACTTCCTACATTTTTTCTTATTAGTATACCCTTTTCCTCATTCCCAGCCCCTTTATCTATCATTTCCCTTTGCAATATCTTGTTCGTTCTTCTGTTTCTTCAGTATTTTTATTTTTTATTATTTTTATTATCTACCGAGTATCTTTCTTTCATTTATTTATACTATTAAAAGAATGCTAAACTCGAAATGGGGGGTGAGGAAGGAAAGGATGGTTGGAAAGGACACTTAATACTTAATACAATATCATTTTTCTTGTGATATAAAATGCTGAGAGAGAGAGAGAGAGAGAGAGAGAGAGAGAGAGAGAGAGAGAGAAAGAAGTAAAGATATTTTAGTATTTTTTTTTTTTTCTCTACCAAACGTATCCTATAAACGTCTTCTTCTTCTTCTTACTTTAGCTCAAGACAAAACGAAAAATATTATATATTCTTTAGAAAGAGAGAGAAAGAGAGAAAGAGAGAGAGAGATAGAGAGAGAAATGGAAAATATTGTCGTCCACGTCGCGGTTCACCGCGAATCCGAGCGAATCTTATTTTAAAACCGAGAAAAGTCTTTTCTTACTTCGCGATTTTAATGAACGACCGTGATAAATTCAATGTATTCTTTGCTTTAAACTTTACACGATGATAACAATAAAATCCAAGAAGAGTGCGACGTACCGAGAATATACGAGCGAGAAAACGAGATCTATAGAAGGAGAATGAAATAAGAAGATATAAGAAAAAGATAGAAAACTTTATTTATTTATTTTTCTCTCATTCTGCGTTTCTAACTCTTCTTATCCTTTCTTTTGGACACTGGGGATGTTACGGGTTTTTATAAGTTAAATAAAGAAAACATTCTCTTCCATGTTTTTTTTTCTTGTATTACCAATGCGATTACACTTTTTCTTTTAACCCATTACCTCCGTAACAATACGAAAATGCAAAAAAAAAAACAAATTAAATTACAGGTATCCTTTCAACAACACGGTTTCTCCTAACACGGTTTCGCAGTTACACGATTTACAATTTTCGGCAATCCCTCCAACAATACGGCATTCTATAAAACTGTTTTCTTTCAAAAAACCTTCGTACAACACTGTACTTTTACAGCCGCGGCAAGATTTGCCATCTTAAAGATACAGTGTTGCGGAACGTATTTCTTTTTATCTCTATGGCCTACAAACAAAAGTGTCTCACGCTGTTGTGAACTGAAAACATCAACGTTAAATACGTGTTGGAAGAAGTTATGGCCCTCTTCAGTTGAAATAGAAAACGTGCGTGAATCGTCACCAAATGAAATTGGTGACACATTAGAACTTGCTAAATCAATCGGAGACGAAGGTTTTGTGGATATGACTATTGAGGACGTTCAAGGTTTATTAGTAGAAGAAGAAGAAGATGACGAAGCAGATTTGATGGAAATGATATCCGAAACTGAAAATCAAATCGATCCTGAGGACACTAGCACTGATGAAGATTGTACAATTAATAATTTAACATTACAAAAATTAAAAGAAATCCTAAGCTTAGCTGAAAATCTCGAGTTATTTGTCTTGAATGCAGACCCTTCCGCAGAAAGAAGCCTAAAATTCAAAAGAGATCATCAAAACTGTTTAACTCTATACCGAAAAATTTACAATGACCTGGTAAGAAACAATAAGCAAAGTGAAATTACAGATTTTTTTTAAAGAGGGAAGAAGATGCAAGAAGTTTAAGTGAAAGAAAAACGTTTTGAAAGTAAAGACGATATCATTCCACCGAAAAAACGTTCTCGGTTGATTAAACTGAGCAGTGACGATGAAGAAATTTATTAAATTATATTATATTTATTATTATATTATATTATATTATTATATAATATTATATTATTTTAATATATATTAAAATAATATTTTTTGTTTTATATTGTTCATACATTTATATTTTTAATAAAAATTAAGTTGTTTATTTAAAAAAATGAAATACTTTTTGTTTTGTATTGTTCTTATATTTATATTTTTAATAAAAGTTAAGTTGGTCATAAAAAAAAAAAAATATTTATTTTTTAAAAAGTTTTCAGAACGCAACCCCCTTTTTGCATTAGCTCTGGGTCTCAAACAACACGGTTTTAAATAACATGGCATTTTCTAGGAACCTATCTACCGTGTTGTTAGAGGGAGACCTGTAATTGTATAATGATATTCATAATAACCAAAAAACTTTTGCAACAATTTGTTTTTTTTTCTTTTATTAAAATATAAAAATTATTTTATATCATTAATTTATTGATTTGAATTAAAACACAGTGATAATTTGATATTATTAATTTATATATTATTTACTTAATTTATATTTAATATTTTCATTTTGAAGTTGCAGTTATTAGTAAGAAAAAAAATTTCCAAATATGTCCCAAAAAAAATTACGTTCCATTAGCGGGTAATGGGTTAAGATAACCATTGTGATAACAAAAATTATACGATTATTGTCGATTCACCGAATGGAAGACGTTTTCTTTAATTTTGGAAAATTTTTATTATCGTTTCAACTTAATTTTAAACAACTTCTCTCTATACGATCGTCAAAACTTTTCTACCAAATTGTATTCGACTAATCGAATTTGAATAACACACATACATATTGCAAGTAGAACGTGTGTTAACAAATATTATTATGAAATGTATGTAATGTTTCGAGAAATGTTACGTGTATATTGAAAATCTGTTTATAAACGTGATCAAAATATAAATTTAAAATGATAAAAGGGAAATAAAGTGTCGTGTTGAATAGAACTAGATAGGAAACTTTTTTTCTTCAGGCTAAAAGAAAAAGATTAATTTATTAAAAACAAGCTTTATCAGACAGAGACAAAAAACACAGTGAGAGAGAGAGAGAGAGAGAGAGAGAAAGAGAGGGAGAAATAAAAAAAAAAGATTATAGACGTTCATTGGTTAGTTCGTTATTTTCGCGATAAGACTTATCGAAATAATTACGATATCTGAAAATATGTTCTATGAGAAAATCTATATATATATATATATATATATATCTATAGGTGAATTATTATCTTCAAATTGGTGCAAATAATTGATTGCTATCGAAGATAAGAATAAAGCTTTATCGTGATATGCATTACTTTTTTTTTCTTTTTATTTATATTTTACGACTTCAATGAAAAACGATGAAACCTCCACGACTTGGCGCAAATACCGTGTATATTTTTCAACGAAATTAATCTCAATTAGTATAATTAAATTCAATCTTAATTAAACGAGGTCAGAATAAAGTTCGTTTAGATAACGATTGATAACGAACACATTTCCGGCATAAATGTATCTTTTAATTCATTGAATATAAATATATATATAAGACACCATTTTTATAGAGCAGCTAATTTCCTACAAAAATTTGTATTGTGCACTTTTTAATAGTCATCCATTTGAATGATATTGAAGATTTAAATTTGATGAATTTTGAACAAATTTCATTTTTGTTTATGAATTTTATAACTCGACAATAAATGATTATTATAAGATGCGCAATACAAATTTTGGTAGGAAATTAACTGCTCTATAAAAATGGTGTCTTATGTTTTGGCGATTAAATTAAGCGTTCAAAAGATATTTAGAGACAAAAATCAGTACACATGAAAGTTTGATGATATATATATATATAACTTGAGAGAGATATAAAGAAAAAGAAAAAGAAAAAGAAACAGAAAAAAAATAAGAAATAAAGAATTTTTATGGTTAAAAGAGAAGAGATGAGAGTATATAAAAGAAAATTTTAAAAGAAGCTCACATGTCTTCTTGTTTCTTCGACGAACCCTGGCCTTGAACGAGTTTGTTTGCGAGGGCCTGCTTATCTTCGAAACCGACACGTCGCACGGTGCAAACACACACATTTCTTTCTTTTTCTTTTACACATACATACACTCTTTCTTTCTCTCTCTCTCTCTCTTTCTATGTGTGTGTGCATTGCTTTCACAATGTCCTTCCTCGTTCGGCGATTGGATCGTCTCGATCTCGTTACTATACTTCGGAAATGATCGTTTCCCGTTGCAATCGTTCCTTGTGTTTCGTTTTAAATCGATCGAATTTAACTTACTTCACTCTGTATTCTTTTTTTGTTCGTATTTTTTTTTTAAGAAAAAAGATCAAACGAAAGTCCAGAATATCCCTGATAAGAAGACACATCGACGACGATTAGATACCGTAAAGAACGTTGCAACACGTTTACGTATTTATTGAATTACTTATCCGCACACATACATATATATGATGCATTCGTACATATCCAAATTTTTTGTATTCGCGATATACGTATATCGTTGGAAATTGTTTTATTTTGAATAAATATTTTAAGAAATGACTTTTTTTATTCTTTTTTCTTAATACAATCTACGAATAAAAATAATAAAATAAAACGAATGAAAAAATTCCAATTAAGAATGATTGTAAAATCGTGAAATTAAGTAGTCGAATGAAAAATTGACGGAGTTTAAAGATATATATATATATATATAGAAAATATTCGAAGCATTTTCTCATAAAAGACGAAATTTATTTTGATAAAATTCATAGCTCGTCGAAAAAGTCTTCAGGATCCCGCTTTTACACGTTTCCCTTCTTCTGACGTCGTAGTCGTCGTTCTCGTTTATTCGTTCCTTCGTTGGTTGGTTTGTTGGTTCGTTCACCTCTTTCGATCACGAGACGGAGAATTTCTGTGGGCAACGGCGACGACGACGACGACGACGACGACGACGACGACGACGACGACGACGACGACGGCCGTCGTACGATGTACCTGATTAAAGTCGCGAAATTACTCGCGTTCGTTGGTTCGTTCGTTCGTTCGTTCGTTGGTTGGTTGGTTGGGTTCGTTCGTTCCTATTATCGTACGGAAAATAAATAGTCTACACGCGTCCTACGACAGTTCGTTAATGAAAAATTATGAAGAACAAGAAGGAGAAAATGGTCTATATATTTACGTTCCTTTTTTGGATTGTTCGAACAATCGATTCGACTGTATAAAACATACAAAAAACAAAACAAAACCAAAATACAAAAAAAAAATATATATATATATATATATATATTAAAAAGACCAACTAAAATGTCAGCAATTTTCTATGGTGAATGTGACTAGGAAATTTGTCATTTTTTTATTTTTCACTTTTTCTTTTCCTTAATCGACATTTTGAGTTTCAAAAGAAAACGATTTTAAATCTAATTTAATTATTATAAAGCAAACATTATATAGAGAAAAGTTGTAAATTAACGTTTCTTTTTGCATACCAATCAAACGAGTATTTTCATTTTAACAATGAAAAATATTCGATAAGAAGAAAAAACACGTCGAATGTTTTAAAACGGGTTGGTTATAAGCAACTTTTCTCTTATCTCTTCTGTTAATTAGTGTACGAACGCGCTATCGTGTTTCGGGTGCAAGCGAATCGAGTTTTTCTCGACCTCAGGGTGCCTTAAGATAGAAAATCTCTTCTATTCCCCTTTCTCCTTTTCTCTCATCTATCTCTTTTCTCTCTCTCTTTCTCCGTTAGTCATTTTACGAACGAACGAACGAACGAACGAAGTAAGAAAATTGTTTTCGAAATGTTTACGCTAAAAACGAAAATTACTTTCTTAAAGCGTACCAATGAATCTAGATTTTTATTAACCTTTTTACGAATAATAAAAATATGTAAAAAAAAAAAAACTATGAAAAGTTCCAATGATTTTTTTTTTTAATGTAAAAATGATTTTACAAATGAAAGAAAAAAAAAGATACGAAGAGAAATAATATACGAACGATAAATTCAAACGACTGTAATACGTTCGTATACGAATATTTATCTGTAAGGCATACTTTTGTAAGGGCACTGACATTCGCGCATACAAACACACACACACACACACGTATAGAAAATAAGATAGGAAGAGGAGAAGGCATGCGTGCCATCTGGCGCTCCACCATGTGCTTCTCAGTTTAATCCGCGTTTCGCGGACCGACGCAAGGCAACTTATGATGGGCCGTATGGTCCAACCAACCAACCATCCATCCATCCATCCGTCCATCCATCCATCCGTCCATCCATCCATCCGTCCATCTAGCCATCCATCTATTTGGCCATTCTTCTTACGATTCACGAACACTGACGTGTGCTAATTTCTGTATAGAGTTCAACAGCACCTGACAGAAGGTAGGTATACCTCTTCCGTGTGTGGGAAACGAAAGTGTCCTCCTATCTTTATTATTTTCGAATAAAAAGAAAGGATATAAAAACATATATAGAAAGAGATATGCTATGATCGAAATTTATTATTTCATCCTTTTTTGAAATGTTTCCATGTGTATACAATTTTTTGTATGTGTTACAATACTATCTGCTACAATTTTGTGTTAATGTTAGCGTAAGATAAAAAAAAAGAAGAAGAAGAAAAAAAAACATTGTTTTAATTTAGTCGAGAAAAAAGGAATGATAGAAGAAAGATTACTCTGCATTCCTACGTAAATATAAAGTGTAGGTGTTTGTTGGTGTCTATGGTGATGTCGATGCAGTAGCCGATGGCAATAGCAACAGCAATAGCAACAGCAATAGCAGCAGCACCAATGGTGGTCGTGGTGGTGGTTGACGCCTTCGTCAACCAATGAAGTGTTCCTAGCCAGAGGCTACAAGTATCGATTGTCGATGCACGTTTAACGCTGTTTGAATTTGTTAATTTTGTAAGGATAGGGATACTTTGTGCTCTACGCGCGTTTACCTTTGTCTCTTTTAACGATAAGCAACAACATTCTTTAAGCGGATGTAATTCTTCTCTATACTTGATGTTGCTGTTGCTATTGCTGTTGCTCTGTCACACTTAAGCATATGATCATCATCATCATCATCATATATATATATATAGAAGTTATTAGTTTTGAAATTTTCTCTTTTGTCACAAGAATTATAAGCGTTTTATTTAAGAAAAAAAAAAAAAAAAACAGGAAAAACGAAAATGACGAATATTTGATAAACATTCCCGGATAATTAATCAAAAAAAAAAAAAAAAAAAAAAAAAACCAAAATGAAAATAGATAAAAACAAAAAAAAAATGTATTTAATGCCCAAAGCGCAGCTGTGACTTTCTATATAAATTTCTACGAACGTGCTTTGCAAAGAGAGAAGGAATTTCATCCTAGAATTCGCATTCGAATTTTAAATAAAGCTCGCTAAAGTCCAATTCGCAAAAGAGAGTGTGTGAGAGAGAGAGGGAGAGGGAAGAGAGAGAGAGAGATGAAAGAATTCACAGCGAAATTGGCTTACGTGAATTTCATGTAAACGTTTAAAGCCACTCGACGTAATAACGTATTTCCCTTTTCCTCCCACCTTTCTCCAGCCCCTTCTCACTGGTTCTCTTTCTCTCTCTTTTCTCGTTTCTCTGCCTATGTCCTGTCGGAACGGACACGATACGAGTATTTTAGAAGAGTCCAGAGGAGAAGAGTATATAGCCAAAACGCATCCGCTCTCTGGTGAAAAGGAAAACTTCGTTAGTCTTGATATTAACGAATGAGACGGGCCCCCATAGCAATAATGTCTTTTTAACGGACATATATGTAGATATATTTAAATTAGAACAGCTTGGCACAATTTGTAACTGCGAATGTGAAACTTTGTTAGCTTGATATTATTACCATATTACGAATTAGACATTTTTTCTTGCTTGTTGTGTTACGTGTTCTACCCCCTTTAAATTATACGTTTTAATTGATTTTCTTTCTACAATTATTATTTTATTATTGTTCGGAGTTCAGAGATTGGTTAATAACCAATTTTGCAATATTTGTACATCCTAATAAATAATAATTCACGTATTACAACATGTAGATTATTGCATTCGCAAACGGTGACGTTAATCTACGATCGATCGTTCGATCTATGATAATAAATTAAAAAAAAGCTAGGCAGATATAAAATGGCGACGTTTAGATCTCGTTGGGTCTAACCTGTCGAACGAAATGATTATCATCGCAAACGACTCGTCTAAGGTAGAAGAGGAGGAGGAGGAGGAGGAGGAGGATCGAGGAAAAGTTGTAACGACTTCGTTGGCAACCCGTGCTCGTTTCGGATTATCCCGACAGAGACCTTTCTCTCTCTCTCTCTCTTTCTCTCTCTCTCTCTCTCTCTTACTCTCTCGTGTCGAAGCTTGGAGAGCGCTTGCTAGCTCCAGCCTTCGGCGTTGATTTTTACGATCGATCGAGAGAGGAATGTTGGTGCTGCGGATCGAGTCTTAGGAATCGATTTAACCTCGAGAGCTTGGCCCACGCGACCAACTATATAATACAATTCTACCGACCATTTTCTACGCCCGTCATTTTCTGTTTCTTTATTTTAAATTCATCGAGAGAACAGATACTTTTACTTTTACAATCAATTTTTCCCCTTATTTTTTCTCTTATTTTAATTTAATTTAATTTTGTCTTCTAATAACGGATAAAATATGTAAAAGGATATTTCACGATTGTTTAAAATTCTTTTTTTTCTAAATCATAAAAATAATACCTATATTTAATATTTGTCTTTTTGTGGGTCAACTATTACGCTTAGAAGAGATCGTTTGACTTTTGGTTGGTAAAGAAAAAAAAGAAGAAAAAACAAAACGAATGGCAAAGTAAGTAAGTTTCTTAGAGAGAGAGCATGATGCACACACCGCGGCGCCCATTCACGTTTCCATTCACCGCCTGTCAGAACGTTACGACGTTAACTCTTTCAGTGCTGATTACGTTATTGACATTCAAAAGCGGCCGCGGTGTTCCTGGCGGGTGCTCGTTATTTACACGGTTACGCGGCCAGCAACCGCACACACTGTACTAGCTAACGCTATAATACTACTCTTGCCATGCCTTTTATTATTAACGTTCGTTCCTTTTCTTTTTACCTGGCAAGTTTCGTCGTAACTTTTGCAATCGAATATATCGTCCAAGGACGGTGACGGCGGCAACTGCAACGGCTACAGACTACGGCTACGGGCTACGGCAACTGCACCAACAAACAACATTACCCAGCCTTATGCGCTACTAACCGATACGATTTACGACCGATTGTTTTTCTCGATAATCTACGAATTGTCCTTTATTTCCCTACCTCCCTCCTACCCCTTCTTATTCTTTAAAAGTACTCATCTCCCACCCGCCCCATTTTAATATTTTTTTTTCCTTTTCATCTTTGTTTCATTCCCAACTTATTTTTGGGTACTTTCTTTTTAAACAAAAAATATAATCAATATTTTAACGACAAAATATTCATTGTAATTGTTGTTTTTTTTTGTTCTTGCAAAAAGGATTGCTACTTTTCTCGAAGGTTAGCGTTCAATCGGTATGAAAGTAAGAGGCGTCCTCTCGTTCACTCGACTCGACTCGACTCGATCGCTCGTCTCGAATTGAAAATGTGACCGGTACTACTTAACGAGAGAGGAAAACACTAAAAGGTGGGAGAGACTAGAGAATTGAAAAAGAAAGAAAGAAGAAAAAAAAAGTATAGGTTAGAGTAGGGGAATAGTCGGTGAAGAGAAATAGTCGTTAGGTATTTTCTTAGATTGGTTGTTCGAGCAACGTTCTTTCAACAACACACAGGCTCCCACGATCGGTTCATGGTCTTGGAAGAAACGGAGATCGCGGCTTAGGCCGGGCTATCTACCCACATACGCCAGACATACTTTGCATCGGTCGCATACTAATGTGTATATATACCATTTGCTTGCTATCTATATACTGGCTGACTCATGGAACTGGGACATGCATTATCTTCCATCAAATACGAGATACGAATTTTTGGATAAATTTTTAATATTACTAAAGTTTTAGTTAAAAACAATTCGTTTTTTCTTCTATCAATTCTGAATAATTTAACAAGATCACTTGCAATAGTTTAAGACAGATGTATCTATTACAAATATGAAAAAAATAAACACGTATAGTATTCAATTAAATTTGGATAAGTTTGACACAAAGTTATTGAAAATAAGAAGATTCATTGTTTTCTTTTTTTTTTGTTTTTTAAAGAAACACGGAATCGGATAAGCTCGTAAACGCACCCCTTACGACGGTCCCACGGAGTATTTCTGCGGCCTTGCCGCGTGAAAGGCATACGGAAACCGACGCGTCCATCTTGTTACGTAAAACCCGACTTTTCATGAGATCGCCAATGTCTCGTTTAGATTTATTGAAACATTGCATTTCCTCTCTCGCGAGAGGAGATGATGAAAGAAATGAGAGAGATATGCTTTTATGTTTTATTATTATTCTATATTTCAAAAATCATTCACAATACAAATATACTTATAATAATTTCAATAAAATGATCGTATTAATGTTGTCAACGTGATAAAAAAAAAAAAATTACGTAATAAAAAATTGTTCACTAACTTCTACGAAATTTCTTCATATATTTCTCCTGTTTGTTTTTTGTTTTGTTTTGTTTTCTTTATCCTTTTTTTTTTTTCTTAAAATGATGAAAACATTTTGAATTATGGTTGCGCACATATGTTAAGTGCGAATACACAAGTCGAAGTTTCTATTATATTTTAATAATTTGTATCGGAAGAGAAGAAGTCGAGAAACTCATAGCCAGGTGCAAAGACACGTTTATACAAGAGGATCGCGAGCGATCAGGTGTAATTACGAATGCGTTTCGTTTTCCTCTTCAACGACGATTACAAGAATCAACGAAGCGAGCTTTCTCAGAAAGTCTGCTTTGACCTGACCACATATTATCCTAACATTCTTGCGTATTCGCGCCTACAAATACTCTTTTTTTACGTACATATACATACGTAAATCATCCCAAAACGAAGAAACGAAGAAAAAGAGAATTATTTACGAGTGAAAGCGAAATTACGAATCTCTAGACATTTTGAATTCAACAAATGTTGGGCTACTACTGTCTGACTACTATAAAACCTGAAATTTGACATAATTGCTTGAAACGAGTAAATCTTTTTTTATTTTCACTCGATACTTGCAATTTATTGCACTCAATGATATGCTTTAATGTTTGCTAAAATTTAGAAGAGTCTTTTTTTTTATCGAATATTATGTCTTGCCTTTTACATTATGCAATTGAAACTAACTGACCTAACAAATATTATTACAATCCAAAATTTAATGATTAATCTAATCTTAATGTGTGTGGGAGTGAGTAAAAACGAAAGATTATTATTATAATATTGGAGTAAGCGGAAAAGAGCAAACGCGAAAAGGCGTGGAAAATAAACGGCTCGTGGGCCGTGACGAGGAGGCCATTGCGACACTTCTTTTATTTTCATTCTCTTTTTCCTTTTTTTCTTTCTTTCTTGTCTTTCCGCGAGTCCCGCCAACTCAGACGGTACGCAGAGGTGCAACAGACTCTTGCGAAAATGCCTGACATGAGTGGCCTGAAAAAATAAAGCACACCGATAAGCACTCTCTCTCTCTCTCTCTCTCTCTCTCTCTCTCTTTCTCTTTCTCTTTCTCTTTCTCTTTCTCTTTCTCTGTCTCTTTCTCTCTTATTCTTGCGGTTTGCGTCTGATAAAGTCACTTTATCGTGTTTGCACGGTGCGATAGCGATGCGCAAAAATGAGGTTGAAATTACAAAACTGCACGAGCCACGAGTACAAAGATTATGACGAGGAGGAGATCGGTGAAAAGGGGGCAACGACAGATTGATAAACCGTCATAGAGATCGGTGAGAGAGAGAGAGAGAGAGAGAGAGAGAGAGAGAGAGAAAGAGAGAGAGAGAGAGAAAGGGAGAGAGAGAGAAGAAAAAAGGAAGGATTGTGTTGGTTGCATCGATGCACCAACGACGAGGGGTTCGCGTAATCTGAAAGGCTTATAAATCTGCATCCGGTGTGGAATGATCGATAAGAAGAATTATCGACGATTCTTACAAATCTCTACACCTTTTTTTGTTCTCTCTCTCTTTTTTTTTTTTTTTTTTTTTTTTATATCAAAACGCAATGTTTTCAAAGAACACAACTTATTCTGCAAAATTATTTCTTTTTGGGAAATTGTTAATCGAAAAAAATAATGTTAATCGTATAGATAAACGTTAACCAACGAAAGTTATTAATAAATCAAATGATGATTAATATTTTATCGCGTTTATAAGGAAAATTTAGTTTAAAATGGATTATAAATTGTGAATTTGGCAATGAGAACAGAAACAAAACAAAAAACGTTTGTTTCTTAATTTTATATACGCAATTTTTAAAAGGATAGATAGAAGTGAAAGAGAGTTTCGTCAAGTGGCCTCGGCCTCGTATTAATTGATCGAAATTAGAGCGAGCACACTTCTCGGGTCTGCTTTATTGGCAAGAGTCACCGACGGTTCAATGACCGACTGTTTTTATTCGACTTCGGCCGATGACGCATTCATTCCTTTCTTTTCGAAGAAAAACAACAAACGAAATGTAACCGTCTTTAATGACATTTTCATCGTTCAAATAATTACTTGTCTTCGAATATAGTTTAATTATAATGTACATATACACATACAGGGTGATTTGTAACTGGTGGTACAAGCGAAAATGAAGTGATTTTACATGAAAAAATAAATCGAAAGTATAGAATACATATTTTTCGTTTTAGGCTTTGTTTTCGAAAAAATCAACTTTGAATTTTCGCAATGTACGCGTGCATTTGATCATGTCTCGTTATACCTGACTTACGAACTTTTCGGAAATACCTTACGAACTTTTCGGAAATAACTTACGAACTTTTCGGAAATACCCTATGAACTTTTCGGAAATACCCTACGAACTTTTCATATAGTTTATTCTTATATGACAAGTTCGTAGGTCCGTTACAACGAGATATACTCGCATGTCGCATACTTAGCGAAAATTCAAAGTCGATTTTCTCGAAAACAAAGTCTAAAACGAAAAATTTTTATTCTATATTTTCGATTTATTTTTTCATGTAGAATCACCCCCTTTTCGCTTGTACCACCAGTTACGGATCACCCTGTGTATATATATATATGAGATACACCCTACAATCATTTGGCCAGGAAAAACCTCAGACAACTTATATATAATATACATATATATATATACATAATACATATGATTATATTGAGATATGCACTTTGGCGATCTACCTTTTATGGGACGATATAAATTTACCTAAAGGATGAATATAAATAAATGTCGAGAGACAGATGTATCTCTATCTATATTTCTAAAGTGCCCTTCTACTAACGATGACTGACGATAAGATCGAATTGACTGATGTTAGTGGCAAATATCTAGGGAAAATATTTTTCAACTGGTCTTTCGAAACCTTTTTCTTAATCTCGATTTCTTTTTCTTCTCTTTTTTACCTTTATAATTTCAATCGAAAATGATACGCGAAGTTTTGTTTTTCTTTGTCACGCGTTATTATTATTCTTTTTTCGTTTGATGGTGAAAAAAAGTTTCGCGTACAACATCGGACAAATTGGTTTAAAAAAAAAAAAAAAGAAAAGAAAAAACGGTTGAGAAAGAGGAGATTTATTTGATCGAATAGTTTTTCAAAGAAGTCACTCAAGTCCTTGGAAGACTCAATTAGCTAGCTCGTAAAAGTCTTATATATATATATTTTCGTTTGGTCATCCCGTGACTACTCGGACGAGTCGATTTAACCTTGGATATAGCATGAAATTCTCTCGAAAATCGAATGTTTGCCACGTTGAAAGTTTCAAATAAGTGATAAAAAAAAGAAAAAAAGAAAAAAAATCTCTTCGAGGCCACCCTTTGGCTGGACTCCGAAGGTCGTGGGCGAGCCTTAACGACCTGCCGGGTCTTTCTCGATTCGGTAGGTGCTCGATCTTGACTGGCCACAAATGACCTCGAAGTACTTGTTTTCTTTTTTTTTCCAATATATAAATTTACTCCTCTTTTTTTCCATTCCCTTTGTTTTAGTTCCGCAAAAAGATTTTCAAATATTTGCAAAAAAAAACAAAAAAAAAAACCTCATCGAACTTTGATTATTTCATTAATTGGAGATGGTTGCGTGCGTGATTGAACGCAATTCACATAGTCTCGAATATTTTCAAAATATGTTAGCATCATTAAAATGGCCACGGTAATAAAGCTAAATAAATAGAGAACAAACAGATTAGTGGATCGGGGCTGGGGGAGGGGAGTTGGGGAAAGTGAAACAGAAGAGAAAATGAATATCCTTTGCACAGTGGCGTTAAAATCCCGAGGTATTTAAATGGTGGAACAAACGAAAAGCCTATTTCGAGCGTGTAAGCGTAATTCGGAATAAATACGTATATCATTGCAACTATGCCAGAGAAAGAGAAGGAGAGTGAAAGAGAGAGAGAGAGAGAGTGAGAGAGAGAGAGTATCGTTATCCAACGTTAACAATGTCGAAAGTTAGAAGCTTTTCAGAGGTGGAATTCGGATCGCGAACGTTTAGTGTGTGTTACACGTAGTGGTCCCTTATCTCCTAGTTTTCTCTCTCTTTCTCTTTCTCACACAACACACACTCTCTCTCTCTCTCTCTCTCTCTCTCTCTTTCTCTCTTATTGTCCTTATTACCAGCACCGAGCAACAACGTCGATAAATCCGCGTATACACTCTCTCGGTGGTGCCGCGAAACGTATTGTCGCACACGCTCGTCGTTTGTGCGCGCGCGCGCGTGAGTGCACACGTGACACGCACACGGACTAAAGCGTGCAAGGATTAAAGCGCGCCCAGCATGGATTTATAAGCGGACTTCGGACAATGCTCGGGCTCACCACAGCGCGTCATTAAACGAGTGGATACGCTTCGAGCTTCGTCCTTTGTCTCTTTCTCCTATCTTTGAACCTTTTTTTCCTCTTTCCCCTTCCCCCTGTCCCCTCTTCTATTACTTTTTCATTTAATTACGATTAAAAACGTACGTATCATTCGTTAAATGAGATGATCTTTTGGGCCCCGTTTGATTGTCGATAATTAGATACGTTTGAAATGAATTTTGTTTGAGATTGCGATCGGTAAAAATAATGTTTTGATTATTTCAATAAAATATTATAGTAGAACTACATAAAAATTACGTTTGTGTTTTTGTAACGATCTAAAAACAAAGAAAACAGGCCATTTGCGAATGCCTCGTGACCGAATTGCAATCGATGAAAAGGAAGAACGCAAGTGCATTTACCGCCTAGTTCTTCTGTCTCTCTTTCTCACTTTTTCTCTTTTTCTCTTTCCTTCTTCACCCTCCTCTCTCCGTTATCCTCGCCAATGTGCCGCCTCGACCTACGCTCGAAAAGCGTAGGATTTTTCGATACACGCGATGTCTCGAGCACGGTTCGTGCTCAGATAAAATCGAACGAGAGCCATCTTAATAATTCCCACCTATCCGTACCTTCCATCTCGATCTTCTTTCGGGAAAAATGCTTTGTCTAGTTTAGAAAATTAATAATATTAATAATAATAATGATAATAATAATGATTATTAAGATTACATAGGATAGTCAAAATATCATTGATTATTAAAACAATTTTTTATAATTTAAAGATCAAATAATTGTAATAATTATATTTTGAAAAAAGAAAAAAACAGAAGAAAAGAAGTATAATAACGATAATATAGATAATTAATTATCGATTAAATAAATATTGTAAAAGATAAGCAAGATTATGCTCGTGTTGCCTTTATGAAAGAGAATACGAACGTAGGCGCTTGTGTTCAGGTAGACTACGACGACGACGACTGTAGTAATACTGAACCACTGCGATACAACAAGTTCGATAGGAATAATTTATTTATCTCTACCTACCTACTGCGCCAGTTAGTATCGGCATTCCACGAACCGGCTCCTACACAATGCGTCCTGTAAATGATTCGACTATTGCTTCGAAAAATTACATTCAATATTGATCTAAACTAATTTTTCAATAATTTAATTAAACATTTTGTTTTATTTCTTATAAAGTAAATAAAAAAAAAATAATAGAAACAAGCTGTTAAATAAACAGTAGGATATTTCATTTTTTTTTTTTAGTTTTCTTGAAAAATAAGTAAACGTTGAGTTCGTTGTTCGCGTTATTTCGAAATATGTTCTTCCTCTCTTTGCTGCACTGTCAAAAGTACTCAGACAACTACGAGGAGCAAGGTCAAGCAAATTGGCACCAACGGCATCCGTGAAGTCAGTTCGAGAATGTCGCCACTGTTTCTGCTACGACACTAACCTGTCTTCGAATAAATGGGGACGAACTGTGTGTTCCGTAACTAGATAACAACGCTTCCTACGAAACAGAAATAAACGGATTTTATTTCATTTCCTAGAATGACAACAAAGGTTACTTATATTCGTGTTTCTCACGGAGGGTAAAAAAAGAAAAGAATTTTAATATCGGATATTAATTTTTATCTAAAACGTCAACGCGTCTTTCGATATAAACATTATTTACGACAAAATATCATTCAAATGAATTTCAATTAAAAATAAAAGTAGACCAGAGAGAGAGAGAGAGAGAGAGAGAGGGAGAAAAATAGTTGAAGAAATAAAATAAAAGAATCGATAAAGAAGAAAATAAGAATAAGAATAAGAGAAGAAGAAATGATGGAGTAATCGTAAGGTATGTTAACGTTAGGTGAAGTTGAAGTTTATTCGTGAGTAGTAAAGCAAAGCCTGGCGCGGAGAGTCCGGTACAAGCGAGACAGGCTGGTGTCCCAATGGCGTAACTATACGACCCACTAAAACTTTGCCGTTGCATAATCTCGAAGCGTAGAGAGCGAATGAACCTACGCTTCGAGGATCGTCCCTCTTTTCTACTCTCTCTCTCTCTCTCTCTCTCTCTCTCTTTCTCGTTTCATCTTTTACCCCTACCGAGTAACCTTTCCTTTCTCTCTCTCTCTCACTCACTCACTCACTCACTCACACATACTCACTCAATAAACTACTTTTCCCTTTTCCTCTTTCCATTCGACTCTCAGTTGGTTAGAACGAAACGTTTGCAAACGATAATAGAGATATTCGGAGTCTTCTAAAGCAAGAAACTGGCGGTGTGAACGTCGTGTGCACTTTCGAATATGTGGAACTCCCTGCCAATGCGAGAAGCTGCCGGCGTGGGTGTTACGCGAGTTAATGGAGGTTACGATCATTTCCGAGTAGCTCAAAGCATACGTATAGTACTAACGTAGGTACCAAAGCGTGTCCGACACGAAATTCGCTTAGAGAGGAGGACGGCATTATTTTCCCTTCGTCCTTTTTTTTCCCCCCTTTTATCTCATGGGAAAACAACTTTATTCTACGACCATACTACGGTGTGATTCTATCATTGGCACATAAATTATATATCTTTCTTAGATCTCTTTCTCTCGTTTAAATGTAAGATATTTTCGTTTTTATATTTAAAAAAAAAAAAAAAGAAGATAGTAAAACTTGCTTAGGAATAAACGTTCGTGACTGATTATTGATGCGGAAATAAAGTCAACCTAACTGGGACATTCTTATCCGTTTTCTATATTTCGTCTATCCAATCTCTGCTTGAATTTATTTCAAAAAAGAAAAAAAAACAACGTTTCTTGACTAAAGATATAATATTGATCAAAATGATATACTATTTGTTAGAATGTGTAAGAATTATTGATTGAAATGAAAAAAAAAAATGAAAAGAAGAATAAAAAAACAGAAAAAACAAAGAAAAAGAAAGTAGTAGGTACAAATTGAAGAAAGTAATTTGTAAAGATTAAGTTTCGTCCGTAGGTAGTTCGATAGTTTACATCGACTTAATTAGTTTGTCGGTGAAGTTAATATTTTATGGTCTAACGTAAGTATAGCAAGGAGCGAGCTTTAAGTTTGCATAGGGTTTATCGCTCGTAACCCATAAACACTTCGCACTTATTGCCGGCGGAGCCGTAATATCGCCGCTTCAACGTTAACTCTGGCCGCGAGCCGATGTTCTACAATAATTCGTGCCACTCCCGGGAACACCACCTGTTCACCACGAACAGCCAAAGGAACACGGAGAGAAGGAGAGAGAGAGAGAGAGAGAGAGAGAGAGATGCACCGCCGATAGCTCGCTACCGTAATGAGCTCCAACCTTGCGATAGCTAGCTAGCTAGCTAGCTGAATTTTACAAAACGTACGAGGCACCTGCCCATTTTTTATTTCATTTTCTTTTTCTTTTCATTTTTCTTTTTCTTTTTCTTTTCATTTTTCTTTTTCTTTTTCTTCTTCGTCTCTTCCTCTCCCTCTCCCTTCCTTCCTCCCTCCTTCCCCCTCCTTCTCCTCCTCTTTCGACGAACTACCCACCACCGACCATTTTAACATCGAGGCCTCGCATGGAAGCTCGTTATAAATTTACAAGCACGCGCCATCGTTCCATTTTGTCCCGCGATCTGATCTTTATCGATTCGATTCTACGACTCGTAGAGTTAACCCTTTTTTTTTCTTTCTCTTCCCTTTTTTGTGTTCTTTATTTTATTTTTTCATATTCATACAACGACGACGACGACGACGATGACGACGACGACGACGACAACAACAACGTTTCCTACCGTACTGCGATATTAGTTCTATCAAAATGTTTTAGCGTTCCATTTCTTTTATTTTTTTTTCTCTTCATTGCTCATTATTATTTCATTATTGAAATTTTTTCTTTCTTTTTTTTTTTTCATAAGTTTACTATACTTCTGTTCTTCATGCAATATAATAATTTAGAACGAGTATTGTAACGAAATGAAGTTTTACTAGTAAAACCAATTTTCCCTTGGACATAATTATATATCCGTTCAAACAGAAATAATACTTATCGATATAAAGCTTAGTGCCACGAAATTACATGGATATGTTGTTGCAAAGACGAAAATTCCAGCATCGTTGAACCTAATAGCAGAACGAACCAAAGGAAAGAGTAACAGGGAGGAAGTGTAGAGAGGAGAGGAGAGGAGAGGAGAGGAGAGGAGAGGAGAGGAGAGGAGAGGAGAGGAGAGGAGAGGAGAGGAGAGGAGAGGAGAGGAGAAGAGAGAGAGAGAGAGAGAGAGAGAGGGAGCCTTTCGGCGGTTGCTGCACTGACCAAGAGTACCAAGACAGAGTGTACAGAGGAAAAGAGAAAGAAAGAGAGAACGAAAGAGAGAGAGAAAGAAAGATTCCAAGAGGGAGGGAAAGAGGGAGGGGGTAAAGAGGGGAGAACGAACCGAGCGAGTATTTTCGCTGGCCTTGACGCAGCGACGGAGGGCGATGCACCTCTCCTGGCGAACACACTGCGAAACCGGCAGCGTGTGTCGCGAACGGACGCACCAACCAACTCGCACAAAAACACGTACATATATACATACATAACATACACGAACAGAGAGGGTTACCTACAGAGAGACGTACATCATGTTCAGCGCGTACGGCTGCCTTACAACCACACCTTTCAAACGAAAACGAAGCTACGGAAGAGAACGTGTACCTATGCCTCGCATTTCTATAATATATGTGTTAGTATATACACGAAGACTCTGGGTTCTCGTGTGTGCGTATGTGTGTGTGTGTGTGTGTGTGTATATATGCGTGTATGTGTAAGTGAGGAAAGGAAACGAAGGCCCGGTCCAACTCGCGAATGCTCGCCACTGACCTCACCCAACGAACGAACGAACGCCGACGGTGCAAGCCTCCTCCTCCTTCTCCTCCTCGTCTCATCTTTTTCTTTTTCTTTTTCTTTTTATTTTTCTTCATTTCTCCTCCTTTCCCTTTCCCCCTTTTGCTTATTTCACTCACTCTCTCTCTTTCTCTTCGATTCTCTTTTCTACTCTTCTCCTCACGTGTTCGTACACTGTCTGCCAAAAGTCCTATAAGAATTCGATCGGTTTTAAAATTTTCCTTCTTTTTTTTTTATATGCCCATTTTAATTAATAAAAGTATGCTTGAATATTATACGATCTATATGAACAAAAAAAAAAGAAAAACAAAAAAAATGTTCAATATCATCGATATTTTACAACAATAGTCTAAAGAATTTTAACAAAAAAAAAAGAAAAATTACGTAATGCGTATTAAAAAGTTCTAAATTATAAAAAAAAAATCCAAGGGGAAAAAAAAAAGAAAAAGATTACAAGTGTCTATATTTTTCTAGATCAACAATTGCAACAGATATAAAATGCATGGTATAGAATCCAACGTGGCAAAAGTAAAAGAGAGGAATAAGAATAAGAAGAATAAAAAGAATAAAAAGAATAAGAAGAATAAGAAGAAGAAGAAGAAGAAGAAGAAGAAGAAGCGGAATAATAAGAAGAGGATGAAATGGAAGGCAGCAAAAGCTGGCGAACGGGTCGGCGACGACGAAATGACCGAGGAAGTGGGGTGGGGGGAAGAAAAGGGGGGTCTTCTGCGGCTCACGGACTGGATCCATGGGACTGGATCCATGCGACTGGCTCCGTTCAGCGTTTTCGGCCCGCGGGAATGCTGAAGCAAGAAGAGGAGGATGAACGAGAGGGGAAGATGAAAGGGGAAGATGAAGGGGAGGAAGAAACGAAGAGAAGAGAAGAGAAGAGAAGAGAAGAGGTGGAGAGGAGATGGCGGAGAGGCAAAAGGATAGGTCGGGGACTTGCTTTATGGGCTCTCCAGGCCCCCACCCTCCTTTCTCCTCTTGCCCCCTCGTCATTCGACGAGCCTCTCCCAGCCGCTAGCAGCGATCGTTGCCCGCGTACGTACGCGTCTTGTTATTAAGCTCGATGCCCACGGTCGCTGCCACCAACCCGGGGATCCGGTATACAAGGTGGCCACGCCACGCCACGTCGATCCTAATGATCTTTTTCTACGATCCCTATCATTTTTAGTTTCAATTTCATCCGAAACACATCTCTCTTTCTCTCTCTCTCTCTCTTTCTCTTTCTCTCTCGCTCTAGTCGATAGAAATTTGATACGTTTGAGTCTAACTGAGAAGTTAAACAACGACTGGAATAATCAATTTAAATGATTGTAAGTTATGTTTTTCGTTGCTTTTGCAGTTTATCGTTCAAAATATTGATAAGCGATATCGACAGTGATATATGTATATATTATGAATCAAAATTAATTTGTTTTTTTTTTTGGTTCATTTAGATTAACAATTGGAGAGTATCGTGTTAAAATGTGTTTAAACGATTGTTATCGTTTTAAATAATAGAACGATGATATTATATGTTTATCGTTCACTTGAAAGTAAGTATTATTTTAGTGGAATAAGTGGACCACCCTGTATACCAGTGCGAATCGAGTTTCTTATTAATCGTGCGACGACCTCGCTCAACGTTTGCGCGCCAATAGTCGAGCAACGACGTTCCATGCTGTCGTTCGAATTTTCATTTCACTCCAATGGCAATCTTGTGTCTTCTTCATTTAAATGCTTTCTAAGGTCCGATAATATAAAGATCATTGCAACTCTATACGGCTATAGGAATATTAAACATCTTAATATACTCTCTATCAAGTAAAATATAATTTATTTAACTATCAGAAATAAATAAAAAATATTTATACGCTTGACGTATTATAAATTCTTTGGAATTATTAATAATTATTTATTTGACTTCGTATAAGGAAGTTCCTGTTTTTTTTATTATTACTAAATTTTGTAACGTTAATTAGACTTATCAAAAATATTAAATGCATTTAATAATTATTTTTAAATAATTTTAATCGAATAATCGATATATATATATATATATATATATATATATATATATATATCTGTATAAATATATTTATTTTTTATTTAAATTTCCTGAATATGCTTTTATAGACAAAATCGAGTAAATTAATATTTGATTTCACGACTAGTGATGCGAGAAAAATAGAAAGTGTAAAAAAAAACGTGCATCAATTATTTGCACTGTTTATTAAATAAATGCAACCAATGAGACAAGAAGACACGATACAAAGCTAATCAAATAAACAACAGAATATACTATTTTTTATAAATAATTTCATAAAAAGAGTTACTCATGTGCTCGTGAATAATAATTGATTAGAATAATTACAATCAGTCATTCGTATTGATTAAGTGTATGAACATGTGTGTACCTTCAGAAATGCATTTATACATATATTTTATAAAATAGTCATTTAAGGCGTTCAAATAGAAAAATATCTCAAAGATTTGTTGTTAAATCAAACGACGATCACCTGTAACAAGAAGAAAACTATATTAATCATACAATCAACTTATGCAGTAGCCTGACATACAAATCGTCCATTTCGCAAATGCACTTTTTAATTAAATTCTTTATCTATTTTTATCAAATATCTATTTACCGTTGCAGTGAAATTAAATTTAAACGCGTGATTTTACATTTACAAAAAATAAAAAAAAAGAAGTAAAAGTACAAATATCAAGTTACTAGGGAAAATAATATCCATTAATTATTAAGACTAATACTTTTAAACTGCATTATATAAAAAAGAAAAAAATTACAAATTTAATAAAATACGATAGCAGTGAAAAAATCTTAAAGACGAAACAAGAAAAGAAAAAGTACTGTAATATTTACCGAACATTATTTAAGCTTAAAAATTTTAAAATACAAAAATATTCAAATTTTTGACTCGAACTAATTAAACACATGTGCACCTTTCTGACGATATAGACACGAATTTGGTGTCTCAAGGAGATGGAATGGTCCATCATCTCCAATTACAACTAAAAATTAATGACGAGCAAAAAAGTAAAACAATAAAATATAAAATATGACTAAAGAGCAATTCTCTAAAGGTTCGAACTTGCTGTTAAGCCTTTGAAAATAACTCAATAGCCTGTAGTTGCACTCTTAAGCCACAATTAAGTGGGGGCCTCTTCGGCATTAAGCCTATTTTTTCTTCATTCCATAAAAACTGCATTTCGACATTTCCTACGTGCGAGCAAGATAAGATCTTTTATACTAATTTTGCAAATGAACTCATATTTTGTTATGATTCTAATTCTCAATTATTAAAAAATTAATTTACTATTTCCGTTCATTTTTCTAACTCGTGGACCATCAATGAACTTAAAATTCATTGATCATACACGAGCACATTTAATTGAATGTCCAAGCAGATAATAATTTCCCTCGATGACCTAACAACACTTCGTACTTTTAACGTCGAGTAACAAAATCGAGAGAGCATGCCCCGGGGCACCTCCGACACCCTAGTTTAACCAAGTTTTATAAACTTATATGCTAATGGCTATACGTACTTTTTGCTGTAATCGACTGCCAAGGCTAATGATTATTGCATAAAAAACTAAAGCAAAAATACAAGTATACACTAGTATATATATGCAGACTAGTATTATACAAGTACATCAAAGTTTCCACAAATAAATGCAGTAACTCTACTATGCAAACGATTATCAAAAAAATTAGAAATATTTAATATAAATATAAGAATGTAGAAACGCATATTTTTTACATCAAACGAGATATGTAGAAGTAGTGCTTTGAGTATTTAATGATGTATTAAATGAATAAAAAATATCGCGAAACGATGTACAGTACACACTATCTAATACGCACACACAGGTGTAAAGTATATCGAGCAATCACTAGCACAATAACAGCCGCCAATAGGGAAAAAAACTAAAACTAAACCCAAGATAACTGTTTTTCACCCATACGTGTAACACCTGGGTACACGCATAGATGAGAATGCAAAAAGTATGGGGGAAGAAACGGGAGATTAATATATTAGAAGCTGAAAATTCTAATCCAAAAAATATGATTAATACATAAACACATAAATACATTTGTATAAAAATTCATCTAAGCGACTAAGGACTCTACAAGTTACTTCATAAATAATGACTCTTACTACTTTTTAATATATTTAATTAATATATTTTAAAAATCTCGGACGTCTCCTTTCATTAAGTTAGCTGTTCTAATGGAAGAAATGGGCTTTTAGTCGCCACTTAACTGTCAAAGTCTATCCGTCGCGAATGAGTTTGTCTTCTTGCTCATTTATTTAAAATATCAAAGTATTGATATATTAAAATTAATCTTGATTAGATAAACTATGTACGAAGCAATGCATGTGAGACATTTATTACATGCTTTTCTGGACGAAAACGAGTAAATTAATGCTCGATTTCATCACTATTGATCACGAACAAAACACGTAATTAAAAAGAGAGTACATTTAATAATTGCATTATTAATAAAATGAACTTAACCGATGAGACAAGAAAATCTATCCTGAAATAATAATAAAACATACAATAAAATATACAATTTTCATAAGTAACTCCTAAAAAGGAATTACCCATGTGCTCGTCAATAATTTATTTAAATAATTACAACCAGTAACTCGTGCCGATTAGGACCTTTCATCCTCGGCATGATTGAGCACTGGAGGGACTTTAAATAAAAACTCACGGTTTATAAAGTTCTACGATGGCTCCAAAACACTCCTACTTCGCAGCAAGTATTGCAGTCTGACCTGACGATGGAAGACGATACTCGATTTGCCATTGAAGAAGATCCATCAAAGATCCATCGAAGAATTCATCCAACATCTTTGAAAGGAAGAGAATCCATGGTTATATCTGTAAAATAAAATAGAACAAAACGATAAATTATCTGAAATATTATTTAAAATCATATGAAATAAAATCGAATAAAATGTAAATACAAATGAATACTCTTACAATGCATTCCAATGAGATGCAGCTCTATTGCATCACGGTGATGCACCTCGCGTGAATCTAAAAACGCGGTATAAACGAAAATAAGAAACTATAGATGAGTTTCTTATCGCGTAATTTTATTATTCAACGAACAAAACTGACTTTAATTCGCGTTTGAATTTAACTTATTATTCGCCCGATCACTGATTCTAGACTGCACTAATTCAAAGACTGCATTGCACGCAGTTTGATGTTACCACCATAAACACTGCACGTATTGCTTCGCGTACGATTGCAATCTGAAACAGAAATAAAAAACAATACTATTAATATCATTACTATTACAAAAAAGCATTAAAATTGTTGAGGTATTATTTAATACAAAAATATACTCACTTTGATGAATGCACGATGAATGCACGATGGGTCTCCTACCCTTAGGATGACGATGAGCACACGTTTAAACCGAATAAAAGAAACTTACGAGTTTCTTAACCGAGCAAACGAAACTTTAACATACGACGATCAACACTGAATCTACTTGTCGACTTTTTTATATTTTATTTTAACACGATGCAACACACGAGAACCTCATTGCCTACGCGCTCGATTGCAATGATTTTCTGAAACTTAACAAGAAAAAGAACAATTAATATCATTTTCGTAATAAAAATCCATTGAAATTATCATAGAAATGTTTGATAGTAAAATATACTTACTTTTAGTCTTCGTTGATGACTGCAAGATGGGTATCCTACCCTTAGGATGACGATGTATAAAATAAAATCTAATAAAAAGTCTGAAAAGCTGAAACATACTAAAGATTATGTTACAATATTTTCTGTAAATCATTTCTGAAGGCAGGGCACACATTAAAACCACTGAATATTTTATCAAAAATATTCGATGGTAAATGTCAAAAAATAATTTAATGATCTATGAGAATTGACATAATTAAAAGTTCAAGTTATTAACTATTTGTGAAATTTATCAAATATTACATACTAGTTATGTAATATTAATAAAAATATTCATTAAAAATCTTTAAAGTTGTCTAAATAAAACAATAATTGCACTCAACAAATTCAATATAATAATGTAACCAAAAAAAGAAATCGTTTTATATACCACTTTATATAATGAAACACTTTTTAATGTAATAAAATTAACACGCAATAACGTTGGAAATAAAATTATTAAAAAATTTAACGCCTAGTTACTGTTACCAGTCTTAACGTGTCAAAGGACGGAAGGGGAATGAGATCTGTTACTGTTTATCATTGAAAGTGTCGAACGTTAGGCAGTTTTGTTTTGTTCTCGGCTCGAGTATGACCTGTACATATACATACACATATATATACTTGTCTGTATGACTAATGTCTTATATTCTTATTTTCTCTCTCTCTCTCTCTTTCTCTTTCTCTATCTCTCATTCTCTCTTTCTCTTTCTCTCTCACTCTTTTATTTTCTATTTCACGCTTTTTCTATTAGACTTTTCTATGTTATAAAAGAAAAAAAAGGTAATAATATATATAATAGAAATACATATAATAAATATAATATATAATAGAAAAAAATTATATATAATAGAAATACTCTACTAAGTATAGGGAGGGTAAAAATGTTTTGATTGCAGTATATGCAAGGGCTGTAATAAAATTATTCCTGCTCTTATAAAAGTTCCAGAATGTTTTTTTTTTATGTACTTGATAAAGAACGAATTTCCTGGAATTCACCGAGCGATGTAAACATAGCCGATGTTTGCTTCGTTTGGCTTTGACCTTATCCTTTACCACTTTCTCTCTCTCTCTCTCTCTCTCTCTCTCTTTCTTTGTTCTTTCTATGCATTCGATCATATGGATTATTACTAGACGTAAAAATAAAAAGTTAATATCCGTTTATATATAAAATAGGTTTTTATAAATAAAAAAATATTTGATATTAGTTTATCATGGAAAATTATTTGTATAGTAATAATTTATTACGAATATTTAATGCTAATTCATGATACTTTATGAAAATGATTTTAGAAATATAATTCCATCATATAAAACACGTTATATAATTTAAGAATAATTTTGTTCATATGTAAAAATAATCTTTGAATTAATTTTTTATGTAATCTCATGAAGTGAAAACCGGTAATAGGGAAATCTAAATAGTGTGTTCTAACTCATTTTTTCTCTTTCTTTACCTTTATGTCCTCTCTCTCTCTCTCTTTCTTTTTTTAGTGTCAATTCATGAAAAAAATGTTGTTATAGCCGTCGTTTAAGAAAAATATGAGCAAAATAACCGTAGTTAAACATCTAAAGATATCGAATAGACGGTATGAGCGAGTCCAGAAGATCGAAAAGCAAGTAGGTGCATCGAGTTACGACTCGGTGCCGTTTAACCTGCATTTGCAAGCGCGTAACTGCATTGCACAATGATCGAGAGTTTACGATCTAGAGAGGCGCCTCCTCGTTTCCTACCATGTTTCTATTCGTAGCCCGTTCTTGACTCGTTATAAGACTTGTTTATCACGGTTTAAAAAGATATATACCCGTGATACGTTCAAAACCTATGTATCAATGACCCCTTTGTCAATTATTTTTTTCTTTTTCATTCCCTTCTTCTCTTTCAGGTTTATATCTTCGATTAATGGAAAGTTTCAAAATGTAACCACCCATTACACCGGTTGGTGGTACTATTTTGTAACTAATTCTTTCTGGTATACTAATTTATAAACTAGATAAAAGAAAAACAAATATAAAGATGATGATAATAATAATAATAATAATAATAATAATAATAATAATAATAATAATAATAATAATAATAATAAAAAGAGAGGAAAAAGATGAGTTAAGAAGTAGAAGACAAGAACATTTTACTTGGCACCAACCGCCGCGCGAGAAAAGCCGGCGAACGCGTTAGAAACACATAATGAGAATTTATTTTATGCGCCGTTGATGAAGGAACGGAGTCTTTGAATTTACAGGCCATAACCGTGCCCATTAACGACCTCGTAAAAAATAAGACCTCGCATTTATTAAAAGAAAACGTTAAAATAGTTTCAACCGATACCAAATTATAACATTCGACAATTTACAAAAGTAACATAATGTTTTTTTTTTTTTTTTTTTAGAAAACGATGGTAGAGAAACACATTACTTTTTGCTTATTATGTTTGAAACCAATTCCCTTCCCCTTTCATCTCCTTCTCTATCTATCTATCATTCTCTCTAACACAAAAATACATGTAATATAAAAGTGCGTTTCAAGTCTTTTCTTTCGATCGATTGATTCGTACAAACCCAACGATCGACCGTAGCATTCGTCCCGTCCCCCCATTCGAAATCATTTTCCCCTACGATCCAGCTACAGTTTTTACAACGCCCTTTTTCGAACTTTCCTCCTCTGCTTGTCCCTCGTCTGACGACTTTTAAATGACGTCGGCGTTCCCTTCGTTTTAAGTTTCGAGTATAAAACGGGAGAAATATAAATGATTCTGTCTCTCTCTCTCCCTCTCTCCCTCTCTCTCTCTCTCCTTCTCTTTCGCTCGTTTCGATTGTCTTGAATCATAGACATTACTGCTGTTTTTATTTTCTTTTCCTTTGCGTTCACTTACGAATCACGAAATATATCTTACACGTGACAAATTGAACCGAAGGATCATTTTTCTTTTAATCGAGAATTTTCACGATACATAAAAGTCCCCTAACCGAATCGTCGAAGGGAATCGGCAGCTGTTTTCAAAGCGTCATGGTCAACGATTCTCCTTCTTCTTTTCCTCCTTCTCCTCTTTCTCCTCCTTCTTCTCCTCCTTCTTCTCCTCCTCGTCATCGTCGTGTCCCGTGATAGAACGTTAATTTTACAAAGGGGGAAAACTTGGCTTTCCCGCGCTCGCTTAGGAATATTTTATCGTTTTAATAGAAGAAGAAGAAAAAGAAGGAGAAGGAGAAGGAGGAGAAGGAGAAGGACACGAAGAAAACGTAAAATCCCGAACTAACGTACTTTTTTTTCTTTTCTCATTTTATGGGGAACATTTCTTTTTTTTTCTCTTCTCCCCATCTTCTTCTTTTTTTTTTGCCACTTTAAAATACTTTAAAATGCAATATCGAGAAAGTTTTAATTAATTCGATATTTTTTGAAAAAAAAAAAAGTAGAAAACACGTTGGGAAATATTTTTCCATGTATCAAAAAAAGAAATTGGTCAACGAATCAATCTAAATATCCTTTGATTTTTTTCAACAGGAAATAAAAGAAGAAAAAAAAACTAGAAGGAGTAGAAGAAGAAGAAGGAAGAAAAAAAAAGAAAAGGAAAGGAGAACGTTTCGTGAGAATCGAAATCGCTTGCTCGGTAGGCCGATTCGCCGAGCTACGAGTTATAATTTTTAGGAAGCTAGGCGAATCGCGTTATGCGTCGGTAGTTTCTTATTTATGAAATTAGAGGAGGATAATTGGCGTGGGGGAAAATGATACAACCTCTCCTTTACGTCTCTCTCTTTCTCTCTCTCCCTTCTTCCGGTTTCAAGAAGCATTGGTTCGTGCATAGAAAATGGGCATACTAAATGAGGAAAACAAGGAGTTTGCTTCTTGATAACTTCTATAACGTAACGTTAATAAGTCCTCGTATAACATACAACATGCCTGTTTACACGCTCTATGACACGCGGTAGAGAGAGAGAGAGAGAGAGAGAGAGAAAAATAAAAATAAAATAGGGTTGACGATAAGAACTTATATAATTAATTTTCCTTTCAAAGTTTCCAACACTTTTTACCGTAGCATCTAGAATTAATCGAATCGTTTAAATAATCATTTGTTACAATGAACTAATTCAACAGAATAGAAAAATCTTCGATTATCAAGAATTGGTACGACAAAAATTGAAGGAAAAAAAAAACAACAAAAATCACGAGTTAATATCCCAATTTTCGAATGGATAGATTACAATTGTATAAAACATTGTAGTTTAACCCATGATAAGTGAATCCTTAGATATTACGAATTAGTTTACATATGAGTGAATGTTAAAGATAAAAAAATGAGTCGATCATCATTGGTTAAACCTCGCAATTTCGATCCACGACGCGGGTCGTTGCTCTGTCGTCGTCGTCGTCGTCGACGGTACGACGTTGAAGGTAACTCGGCACGGCACAGTACACGGTGAGGGACCAACCAACCAACCAACCAACCAACCGAGCGAGTGCAACAGAGAAAGAGAATAAGATAGATAGATAGAGTGCGCGAGCGCACGAGGACGCGCACGTATTATGCACATAGAGAAAGGGAGAGAAAGAGAAAAAGATAGAAAGAGAAAGGGAGAGAGAGAGAGAGAGAGAAAGAGAGAAAGATAGAAAGAGAAAGAGAGAGAGAGAGAGCCACGCGTGCATCCCTTTGACGAATGTAAGCCGCGATTAGGGGTGCTTCTATAGAACACATCGCTATCCAATACACACACCCCCCACATATATATATATATATATATATATATATATATATATATATATATCTAGATAGATAAATATATAAATGAGGTATGTATATATGTGTAACTGTATGTATATTTACATATATAAAACTTAGAAACAGCGGAAACATTGTGCGTGCGCTTGCTCGTACCCGGGGATCGATGGAAATAATTCGTTGCCTTTTTTCGTGATTACCATTTCAGTTCTCTCTTCCTCTTCTTGCTTCTCTCTTTCTCTTTTTTGCCAATAGAGAGAGAGAGAGAGAGAAAGAGAGAGAGAGAGAGAGAGAGAGAGATGGAAGTAACGATGAAGGGAAGAAGGGTGGTTCCCAATCGACGGGAAACCACCAAGAGAAACGTGCGCAGAGGGCTTGGGGCATAATAACGCGTAATGGACTTGCCTCGGACGATCGATTCACCCCTTTTTTTCGTGATTTTCTACGGCCACCACCATAGTTCTTTCCATCACGACTACTAATACTACTATTAATACTACTCGTTAGACCTAATGATAATAGAAATAGGATATTTTCTTTTTTTTTTGTTTTTATATGATTCGAGGTATTTTCATAGAAGATTTATTTAATTGCAAAATTTTGATGTACATCCTTGGATTCTGTAAGATGATGAAAATTTTGATTGTAAGAAAAGACGAAGATGATCGAGGAGTATATATATATATATATATTTTAAGAGTATTATCATCGAAGTTCTACCTCTGCTTGATCGTCGTTCGTTGTCGTTCAAGTAATCTCGATATTGTGCTCTTCGAAGTAATCCACTGTTATTTCTTCGTTTTGTGTGGATTTCTAGAAGCCGGTAGGTAGGTAGGTAGGTAGGTGCCCAGGTACGTGTTCACTTTCTTTTTCGTGCACGCGACACGCATGCACACGTTTGTGCGGTTTGGGTTCGTTGGTGGTCGTGCGATCGGATTACGAGCAATGTCCTAAACGAAAAAGAAAATGAGAAAAAGAAAAAAAGAGAGAGAGAGGGGGAGGGAGAAAGGGAGACAGAACGATGTTATTAAAATAGAATTTTTTAGCAAGATTTTTTTTCATTTTTTCATTTGTATATCTCCAATCTTGGAATCACAATTATCGGCATAAAATCAGAAAAAAAAATATATATACACGATCAAGAGTTTTCTTCCCATTTTCTTTTTAAAAAGAAAAAAAAAAGAAAATGTAGAATAAAATTAATTGGATTGTCGCGAAGTATTCGTCGAAGAATCTCCAATTTCGTTAAGATAGTTTGAAAAGGTGTGCCTTCCTCTCGGGATGCTCAGCGAGACGAGACATGGTCTCGCGTACGAGCACGTAGGAGCTACCTGGTACCGCGGATGGACGTTCCAGAGAAAGAGAAAGAGAAAAAGAAAGAGAGAGAGTGAGAGAGAGAGGGAGAAATAGAAAGAGGTGAGGGAATAAAGTGAAAAGGAGGAAGAGAGCGAAGGAGAGGGCAGAGGATTTCGCGTACGAAAGAGCAGGAGCGTGAGAAGGCAAGGACCCGTACACAATGCGTGTTCCGTGGAATAAACGAGCTCTCTTGACGCGGGCTTGCTTAAGAGAAAGAAAGAAAGAAAGAGAAAGATAGGGAGAGGGAGAGAGAAAGAGAAAGAAAAGGAAAGAAGAAGGGAGAGAAACGAAGTAGGCCTACGGCCAGAGGAGGAAAGTGGGGAGTACGTGGCAAGAGGAAAAAGAGAAGACAGAGTTGGAGAAGGAGAAGAAGAAGAAGAAGAAGAAAGAAGAGGGAAGGGTAGGGTGAAGGAAGGTGGCCGAGAAGTTAAAGGAGAAGGGAGGACCGACCGGAATTTAGGGTAGGTCAGCGCACCGCCGTCGCCTTCCATCCCTTCTCTCTCCCTCTCACCTCTCGCGGAGCCTACCCGACCTATACCACTGTTCGTAGCCTTCTCCTCTCTACTCTTTACCTCCCTCCATATTTCTTTTTCTTTTTCTTTCATTCTTTATTTCTTTCTTTCTCATTTCTCCCCACCATTAGAACGTTTCGGCCTACGCACCCCTTTTCTACGTAAGACTTGAAATTCGTTTGGCCCTGAACACGCAAACGTTTCATTATGTCTATGGAAATATTTATTCTGTTACATTTATTTATTACCACTATTTTTATTATTATGATTATTATTATTTGTATTTTATTGACGTATTTCGAAATGTCTTCTTTATTTTTTCAATTAGTCGTACAAAATTTGTTCTTTTTATTATTTGATATATTTTCCTTTTATTCATTGATTATTATACAACGAATAATTGAAACATAATGTTTTTATCTATAGAAAGGGATTATTATGTAAATTCACTTGGCTACTAGTTTAGTATACTACCTACTCGATTATACTTACTATGATTTTAAATCATAGTCACGGAAGGATTGGCGCGAAAGTAACGCATCGTAACTAGTCGTAGATAAGAGAGGTAATATCGACGCCGATGCCTTTAAAGAGAGGATTGAATATACACGGATGATTAGAGAATAAGAAGCGGGAGTTTCTCTCTCTCTCTCTCTCTCTTTCTCTTCTTCTTCGTGCCAAAACCCATCGAAGCATGAAAGGTAAGTAGATATATATACATATATATATATACACCTAGTACTTATACATATTCGATAGAACGTTAAAGAAAATGACAGTAATGGAAGCAGAAATAGAAACTATACTAGGACGATAGAAGATGCAGGAGGTCTTGGATAACAGGTATAGAACAGGTATAGGTAGAAAGAGGAATATCTTCGAATAGTCTAAGAGGTGGAGCGTCTAGTTCTCCGCTTAGAAGTAGGAGAAAAGGAGATCCCTCTTGGTATTGGACGTTTTTTGGGGACTGCCATACCCACCAAGATGGTAGACCCTCTTTCATATACCTGAACTTACTTGAATTACGAGTCCCAAAAACCGACGAACATTTCATAAGATGAATTATGATTTTTATCTAAAATTATTATTAATATTTAAGCGAATGAAGTTAACGAGTCATCTTTCTCTCTCTCTCTCTCTCTCTCTCTCTCTCTCTCTTTCTCTCTTATAACCTAATCTTAAAAGGACAATAAACAAATGTTACGATTAATTCAATAAAGTAAATCGCGAAATAATATCGCTATAGAAAATCTCAATGAAATTTATTCCAATCATATTCACGAGCACCCCAAAAATAATCAACTAAACTTTATCATTGATTCGATAAAAAAGAAATAAAAAAAGAAAAATGTCGCCGTCGGAACCTTGGAGAGCAACGAACTGCCTCCCTCCCTCGTGCATCTTCGTCGTCCTTCGTCTTTCCTTTGGCAACGTAAAGGAAAAGAGAGAAAGAGAGTAAATAAGTACAACATAGAGTAGTAGAACTAAAAAGAGAAAAAGAGAGAAAGAGAGAGAGAGGGAGAAGGGATATATAGCGAAGAACGGCAACTCAATTTCTCCTCTTTTGGTACCCAAGTTGAGGCTCCTCCAGTGCCCCACCAACGAAGGCCCCGCCGAGGCCCCGGCGAGGTCCCGGCGAGGCCCCGGCGGGCCCTCCCGAGAACGTTACCCCCTCCCTTAGAGTCCCCCTCACTACCAGGACGGTCCTACGGCCATTGATCCCGACCTTCGCGCGCCGAACGAACGCGATTGCCAACGAAAGCCGACTTGCCGAACGCCGAACCTGCCGCAACTTGCGCACGGTTTTGCCCTCGGTTTTGCGCGCTCGGTTTTGCCCCACCTCCCTTCTCGTCCCTTCCCATCCCAACCATTCCCTTCTATTCCCTTCCCATTCCTTACTCTACCCTTCTCTTTTTTTTTCTCCAAAGCCACAGCTGCCGCACACCCCTCCTTCTGCTCCTCTCCTCTCTTCTTCTTCCACCTTTTCCCCTTCTTATATCCCCCCTCCCCCTTCCTTCAGTCTCTATTCTCCTCCTTTCTTCTCGTTTCCTTCGTCCCGCAATACTCTTCTTCTTCTTCTTCTTCTTCTTCTTCTTCTTCTTCTTCTTCTTCTTCTTCTTCTTCTTCTTCTTCTTCTTCTTCTTCTTCTTCTTCTTCTTCTTCTTCTTCTTCTTCTTCTTCTTCTTCTATTTCTTCTTCCTCTTTTACTTCAACTTACTTCTTCTTCTTCTTCTCTTCATCTTTTTCGTTTCTCCTCGCTCCCCTAATCCCCTTCGTAATCGAGGTGCACGTACGACTCGAACGGCGTACTCCTCTTCCCTTCCCCCCTTGGCCCCCTCTTTCAGCCATGACGTGCCGCTTGATTCGCGAGGGACCATGACCAAGAGCCGGTGGATGGCTTGGAGGAGAAACATCGCTTTGGTTTAAAAATAACTTTCTTCGAAGGCCCTTCTTAGACGTCTTTTTCGTATATTACCAAGTTCGTAGTTTTTTATTTTATTTTTTTATTTTTCTTTAAACTCTTGTACGCTCATTTCGTTTAATACATTTAAAAGTAGTTTGTTAAAAGAAAGAAATAAGTTGATTTAATTCTATTATTTGATTTTTGATGAATCTAAAATAAGATTAACACTAGATATACCAGACCAGTCATTTTGAATGGTCGAGCCATTTTAATTCAAAATTTCTACTTCATGTAAAATTTGATTTCTGTAAATAAATTAAGCGTTTTGTTATTTAAAAATGTCTATAAATCCATTTATCTATTAAAATTATTATTTTTAAACATTTTTTGTTATTTTTTAAGAATAAATAAAAACTGAAAGACTCAAAAAACATTTTTCTTATATACCAATCATTTTGACTAGTGTGGTAGAAATATAGTGTGATAGAATCAGTGTGGTATACTGAAAATGGTGGTATATCTAGGGTTAAAGACAGAGAGAAAAAGAGAGGGAGAGGAAGAGAAGGATCTAAAAAATTTGTAATTTATCGATAGAGTTTTTGCTTTATTCGTATAATAAGATGAAAACTATTACACAAATTGTTAGAGAAAAAAAAAAAGAGAAAAATACCGATAAACCAATTAACGTCCTAGCGTTGGAGGAAAACAAGATTATAAAAAAAAAAAGAAAAAAAAAGCAAAGTGTTCTATTTCCAAAGTGCTCGCTTCAATCGACGCTAGTAGCCAAAAAACGCGAACAACGGTTGGCTGACGCACGTTCACGAGTAGTGTGCATCAAAGAGAGATCTCAGAGCGCATAATTGAAATGAAACACTCCCTGGCTCGTCGCGTAGCACGATTTTCGAGATACTTCAAAAAACGTGGTTTTCGCGCGAAGCGAAAGGCTGAAGCATGGAAAGGTACAAAAGACGAAAAATCCATTTTTAAAAGCAGTCAGCCGTAGTACGAACACAACAACAAGGTACCGGCATCAGAGAGAGAGTTCCATGCTTTCAGCATTGTTGCACTTTACGTCGAAAGCTACGCGTGTCACAAAGAGAGAGAGCTACGTGTATTTTTTTCGGGGGTTTTTTTGTTTTTTTTTTCTTTTTTCCTAATATACAAAAGAAAGAAAGGGAAGAATAATAGAGACAGGACCAAAATCAAGAGAAATAAGAACACAAAACTAACTGATCGCTATCAAAACTCAAACAAACTATCGACATTTTTTTAAATTATATTTTTACATTCTACTGTAACTTTTTATTAACGATCAAATGGACAAAATATGAAAAACAACGATACAATTGATGACAAAAATTCTAATGAAAATAAAAAGATACAAAATGATTCATAGATCTCGTTTAATTTACAAGAAATTGGTACGTGTATCTCGTTGAAACGGCCGAGTAAATAATTTGTAGCTAACATGTCTTAATAGAAGCAAGAAAAGAGAGAGAGAGAGAGAGAGAGAGAGAGAGAGAGAGGGGTATCCATTTTAGTATATGTGTGTATGTGTGTGGATGTGTATGCCTGAAAGAAAAAGAAAGAGAGAGAAAGAGAGAGGAAATTCAAGGCAAAGCAAAGCGATTTTATCGTTCCGACATGCACGAAGGGTGTCGTGTGATTTCTCTCGAGAAGTTTTACGTTGTGAATCTTGGAATTTGGGCCGACGCCAAAGTATTGCATAACGATATAAATTATGTATGTGTACGAGAAGAACACGTGGCATTAATCGAAGTAACGTCGTTGACGTTAAGATAAACGTGATTTCGCGATCTCTCTGTGACCCTAGTCTCGAAAAGATTCGATAATTAATTTAACACGTGTGTCTCTCTTTCTTTTCTTTATTTTTTTTTTTTTTTTTTTTAATTAACACTTGAAAGGTTGACCGAGTGTGAAACACGATTCATATCCAGCGACACGATTCATTCTACGAAAAGGAACGTTTCATAGTATCGTTGAGATTTAAACCATCAATCGAAAATTTGATTCCCAAATTTGTTTTATAATCAACGTATAGAGAGAAAAAAAATATTAATAATCGTACGAAATGAAATTCAATCTTCGTGACATTAAATTTCATTTAGTCGATTCGCGAACAAACTCGAACCATAACACAGTTCGACGAGTTATATGTGTGTGTGTGTTTGTGTGTCACGAAACGACGTCACGGCCGACGGATTTCGCGTGCGTTTTGCTTCTTGATTCCGCGAGAATTCGTATCCGTGCGTGGTTATTTTGTTTGAACAAAACCAACGACTCTCTAATAACATTTTCAACGATTCTCTGTTACACGCAGAGAGTGAGAGAGAGAGAGAGAGAAAGAGAGAGAGAGATACACGTTTGACAATGACCGAGGACAAAAACCTTTTGGCACGAACGAATCTCTGAAAGACAATAATATTTTTCTTTTTGTCGCAACAAAAATAAATTCTATCAAAATTAACACGATTATTAATTTTATATCATATAAATAGAATAACTTTTAAAGAAAAAGAAAAATCGTGGAAAAAGTTTTGTCAAGTTTTAACAAAAAATATTCTATCAGTGAAGGTATAAAAACAAAAAAAAGGATTAGTTCTTAATAATTTGATCTAATGAAAAAAAAAATGTAGAGTAAAATGGAAGATGAAAAATGTATTTTTGAAAATGAATAAACTCGCTTTCGCAAGATGGATACGCATGATCGCACGACTCACATGCCAACCGAGCGTGGTAGACGCGTGCGCCTTGAGCGATCGTCGTCGTCCGTAGGTTCCGACGACTATCAACCAACACACCATCATCAGAAAAGAGGTTCGAAACGATCGGAGGAAATTACAAGTTCGACTGGGTGGAAAGAAGTAGAAGTCGGAGTACGAACGCGAGCTAGACGCGCCGGAAACGAGCGACACTACGCTGTAATCTAGAAAGGAAAGCACCCAAACGCGATTCGACAGCTCGTCTAAAGACAATTTTTAACGAGTTACGTAGTTGATTCTTTTTCCCTTTTTTTTTTTTTTTTAACTTTTACGCTCATTTATCAACACTTGCAACGAATATTTATCGTTTTTTTTTTCTGTCAATCGAATCTTTTAATCAACAATATATTAATATTAATTAATAATATTATTATTAATTTAAATATTAAAATATTAAAATTAAATAATAATAAATTATTTTTATATAATATTTATTAAATAATATTAAATATTAATATTAAGATTTTTTTATATATTATTTAATATATTATTTAATATATTAAGGTTAAATATTATTAGATAATATAACCAATAATAAATATTATTAACCAATAAATTAACCAATAATAATATTTATTATTGGTTAAATTAATGAATTAATATTTTAAATAGTAAATTTTCTTTTATATTTTAAAGATTTAAAATATAAAATTAATAAATATTATCTTATTACCAATAATAAATTGTTATTCATATATCGTACATGTTGTTGTTGCATATATATAACAACATAATAGATACGTCTGATTAAACGTTTATTTGTTTTATTATATCATGTTTACGATTTGCTAAGGTAAATTATTTTTAATGGTTTACACACGAGAAATATATTTGAATCGTTCAAATAAAAATACTAGAAATGATAGAAACAAATTCTAATTGTAAGAGAGAAATATAATCGTCCTGAAGAGCTAAAAACATATAAAATCTTGTTGAAAGTAGAAAACCACAAGGATTTCACGACTGGTTGATAAAATTCGATTGAAGGAAAGATGTCGATGATGAAAAAGAAGAAGAAGAAGAAGAGTGTATTAACGACGTCGTTTCGTCAACGAAAATATCCTAAGAGTCGAAGTCGGCCAACGGTACCTTGTTCGATGTACATGTATGCAAATGATAGCAATAAAATATCCGCATATTTATGCAATACATACACAGATAGATCTTTACCTGTAACACGTGTATTTAAGTACTCGTGTTCATGTATTTTATGAGTCGTTTAAGAGAAGGAAAGGAAAGGAAAATCTTTCTTATCGAACTTTACAAGATATTCATGTGTATTTTCTCCTATCAAAACGAATCTCATACTTAGTGATTATGCATTATGAAAAAAAAAAACATCTACTATAATAAAAAAAGGTTTAATCTTGAAATAAAGAATACTTTGAAACGTCGTTAAGTTACATACACGGAAGAATGAAAAAATTACGAGCAATCGAAACGATTAAATTAAATCTAATCCCGTAGATTTAATTTCAACGATTAAAATGAAGTTTCATGTTGTAGAGAAAAAGCAACAACGACAACCATAACGACACTATAACGAGGAGTTCTTATTATGATCAGAAAAAAAAACTTTGTAAATTTGAACGGTTCGATAAATCCAATGGAACGGATTAAATCCTAACAATGATAGTATAACTAATCGAGTTGTTGTAAGTAAAAGAGAACAACTTGTGTAAAATCTTCTTAAGAATTATCTGAAAGTAAAGTTGAATATTGAACGTGACTGTACCCGAAGTTTGCTGGCCCGCCGAAGTGAGGTGTGTACCTACCTGCCAGGTACGTTCCCTCCCTTCCTCCCTCTCTCTCACTCACTCACTCTCTCTCTCTCTCTTTTTCTCTTTCTTATACGACGTTGTACCTATCATTCTCTCTTTTTCTCCTTTTCTCTCTCTCTCTCTCTCTCTCTTACTGAGTAGTCTCTTTCTCTTTCTTTTTCTCTTCGTCTTTCTCATGGCAGTCGTGGTAGGTCAGTATACCCTAAGCAGAAGTATTCGAAGGAGCAACGTTCAACGTCCAACGAAGCGAACAACCAACCAACCAGCCGACGCGTCGAGGGACAAAGAGCGGCCGCCGGCCCAAAAGAATAAATAAATAAAAGAGAAAGAGAGAAGATTCAGGGTAGGAGGGGGAGGGAAAAGGGGGCAAGTTGGATAAAGGGAGAAAAGTAGAATGCATCGCGATGGACGACGACGAAGACGACGACGATGAGAGGAATAAAATGTTCGTGGACCGAGTGGCCGCCATCAGTGCCAAGGACACCGACCGAAATCCAAGGGTACCAACAAGGCCAACCAAGGGCCCGGCCCACAACGTCTCCTGAATTTACTTGCTTGGCTGAGCTCGCTCGGTTTCCTCTTTCCTCTTCTTCTTATTCTTCTTATTCTTCTTATTTTATTCTTCTTATTATTCTCGACCACCACCTAGCCACATTCTACACTTCGCCGCCCAGATTTTCTTCAGAATGCTCTACCTAAGGTCTGCTTGCTGATCGACAGAGACAGAAAATAACGCGAGCGTCTTCCTCCACTCTACTACCTTCTTCTTTTTCTTCCATACCTTCTGACGATGATAATGGTGGTGGATGATTTAACGCCTACCATTTTTTAACGTCTTATTTTTTGTCTTTTATTTTATTTTACGATATCAACGAAATTGCAATAGAATTTTTGTTTACAATTTTCCCAACGTTCGTTTATTTCGTTTCATTTTATTTCGAGTTTGGTTTGATTTTTTTTTCTTTTTACGAGAGATACGCGAAATCATGCATTTTTTAAGAGACAATAAAAAAGATTACGAATTTGAATCGTTTTAGTTCGTCGGTAGACATTTTATTACAAGACGAATAAACATTTATAGAATAACTCGCTTATATTCCCCATGGGTGGTTCGTACTTATGTTTATATCCTGTGACTCCTTCGAGATGGATCTCGAATATGTCGGTATATTCTCAAAGCAAATGTTCTCTAGCTTTCTCTTCGTTTATCTTTTTTCTCTTCTGGAAATCGTCACCGGAAGGCACGATAAACATCCATGACACCGCAAATGAAACGTAACGATGTATCGAGGGAACATTATAGAAACGAACGTCTCGACGTACAATATGAACTCTCTATCTCTTTCTTCCTAGGATAATAAATTCATTGGCGGATAATATATATATATATATATATATATATGTATATATTGAATTATCCCTAGAAATGTAAAATATTTCAAAGTATAAGACAAATGACTGTCGTGATTCGTGATACGTTATATTTCTTTAAAAATTCAAAATTACAATGTTGAAAAGATTTAAGAGATGAATAAAAAAAAAGAAAAAGTCAAAAGAAAATAACGAAAAGGTTCGATAAATTCTTCGATAATTCAAATTTGAAACGACGGGGTATTAATATTGAAAAAAAAAGAAAAAGAAAAAAGCCTCGACGCGGTAATAAAAAGAAATAAAATTCAAAAAGATCTGATAATATCTGGAAACATTATCCTAATTACTGGGAAGAGAGAAAGAGAAAATCATTGAATGTTCGGTCAGACATACATATCTGTCTATTGATAAGCAAAGGTGGAAGGAAGGTCTCCTTCATCTCTGTTTCACTTCGGTTTGCGTTAATTGGTAACGATGAAGAGACCATAGAAGAAGAAGGTATTCCTTCGTTTCTCCTTCATATATCCATCGTCATTGAAAAGAAACGAGGTCTTTGGTTGGTGCCGGTCAGATAGAGCATCGATGCTACTGCTGCTGATGATAATGATGGTGGTGGTGGTGGTGGTGTTGCTGCTGCTGCTGCACTGGGTTTCAAGTTTCGAGGTAGGCCGAGTGTCGACCAGGTGGATGACCGCAGGTCGTTCGCGAGGGTTGATGACTCGGACGAAGGAAAAATCCGGAAACGAGGGTGGAAGGCCCGGTATAGTCGGCCGCCATGGGTAAGTGCGTACGAGAGAGAATGCGAGAGAATGTGTGTATAAGTGTATGTGTATGTATGTGAGTATATACCAACACGAGTTGATGCAGACGTTGGGAGACTCTCATAGAGTCGCCTCGATCGGCGCTGCCTCCGCATGGCACGCCAGAAAGAGTCAAAGAGACAGAGAGAGAGAGAGAGCGAGAGAATAAAACAGTTCCCTTTCTCTCTCTTTCTCTCTGTCTGTCTGTCAGTCAATCTGTCTCACTCTCTATCAAAGTCGTTTTTCTCTTTTCTTCTGGCATACCTGATAGTTTCGTCTCTCTCGGTCGGACGAGTGTGTTCGTTCGTTCGGTCGGTCGGTCGGTCGGTCGTTTGCTAGCAAACCCAGCAAGCAAGCAAGCAAGCAAGCTAGCAAGCCAGCTAGCTAGCTAGCTAGCTAGCTCGCTTTCTTTCATCCCTCCAGCCAGAAGGATGATCCTCGACGGGGTGGAGCCACCCACGCCCACGCAGGCCAAGCATAGGCCTACCCCAACGTAACTCGCAGTGCGTATAGCTACCCTTTAGGCCGCCGCTACCGTTACCGCTACCGCTCAGCAACCACCCCCATTCCCCCAGCAGACGCATAGGGGGCGTGTACGAGCCCCCGTGCCTCTTCCTTCCGCTCTGCACTGCTTCGTTCCGTGCCTTACCGTACTATACACACACACACATATACAAACACTCACACACACTGGTTGCGAGCCATTCTGCCAACACCAGCCCTGCCAACCACCAACCCTGCCAACCGACCCTGCCACTCCTCGTTCTGTCTATCTCTTTCTTTCTCCCTCTCATTACTTCTCCCTTCTCTCTCTCTTTTTTCTATGTATGTGTATGTGCGTGTATGTGTGTTTTTTTCTCTCTTTTTCTTTTTAACTTTCTTGCCTTTTGCAAGAAGACGAACCACGTGTGCGAAACTGCTTTTCATGGGTAGACGAGCTCTCGATGTCATCGTTGCCGACGACACTGACGACGATGAAGGAGCTGACCCGATGGATAAGGAGGAGGACGAGGAAGAGGAGGAGGAGGAGAAGGAGGAAGAGGAGGAAGAGGAGGTGGGAATAAGGTCAGGTCTAGTGGACACGGAGGATCGTGTCTCTAGCTTTGTGCTTCGAGTTTGAGGTGTCTGGTCTACGTTAATCTATTCGAGATGTTATGATAGATGGTAACTTTTTTCTTTTTTTTTACTACGTGACGAACAGGTGAAAATATATATACATATCTATATGATGAGAAACGTTTATGAATTCAATTGAAGATGTTGATGTACTACACTTGTGCAAATATCCGACTATAAATTCATTACTTTCTAAGAAATCTATAAACTATTATGCTAATATAGGTAATAATAATACACTCAATAAATTCCTTTAAATAATGGTGTGATAAGAAAAATAATAAAAAAGAAAAAAATATGTGTCCAAAGAGTGAAAATAAACTAATCGGATTAATAATGACAGAATAAACGGAATGAAAGAAGAGTTAAATGTTTAAAAAGCATGTAAAAGGACATAACGTACGGGGTCGTAGGCAGGCACCTGTCTTCGGAAGTACCACTCGGTACGACGGTAAGGGCTTAACGCAGCTTATTGGTGGAAACTTTCTCGAACCGGTTGGCACCTGTTTCACTGACTTCTCTCCTTGTCTACAGCTTCTGGCATAATGGAGAAAGCAACAGAGAAAAAGAGAGAGAGAGAAAGAGAGAGAGAGAGGGAGGAAAAAAAGGATAAGAGAAAGGAGCAAGAAGACAAACCTCTCATCGTCATCCTCATCGTCGTTGTCGTCGTACAATGTTGATGGTTGGTATCGAGACGAAGAGAAGAACCGACAGGAAACGCTAAAGGGGGAAAGGAGAACGTACGGAATAAGAAAAAAGTAAAAAAGAAGAAAAAGAAGAAGAAGAAGCACATGATGGCCCTAGCTACTCCGCGGTATTCCGCGAAGGCCGATCTTCGAAAGACGAAGGGAGTTAACGTGCTCGTAGGATCGCAGACTTACTTACGTACGAGTTTCATTGAAATTCGCGTGATGCCTCGAAAACGAGAGAAGGCGTGGCTCGAACTATCTTTTTTTTTCCCCGACGCGATACTTCTCTTCTTACGCTCCTAAACACGCGTTCCTCTTAACGTTGCATTTTCTTTCTCTGTTAAAATTTTATTTATAGATGAAAAAAAGGTTCGTAAACTTTTGAATTAAAAGAATTTCCAAGAGTCTATCGAAATTCCAACAAATTATTTATAATTATTATTATTATTATTAGATATTTAGAAAAAAATAGGTAGGAAAATTATGACACTCGAAATGATTGGATAAAGCAAAATGATTTGAAATTTGTTTACCATTAACAACGATATGAATATTTCTGATTAGAAATTCGTACGATTAAACGAACGATTGGAAAATTAATATACAATATACTACAACGATAAAATAATTTTCACGAACGTTCTAACCAATCGAATAAAGATTGGCAAAACAACCCCCTTCGAACAATGTCACAACGATTATGTGCAATTCTAAAAATGACTAATGCAAAGGATCGAGAAATAAATTCTTTGAAATACACATAACTCCCTATGTTTGGATACCTTATTCCTCGAAAGTATAGTGGGCTTTTTCCCAGGTCTCCACCTTCAAAACGTGTCGGCCAATGGGGTTCCCAGTCTAAAGAGAAGGCTCCTCCTCCTAATAACGTCATCTAAAGTCAGGCCTAACTCGAGTTTTTTAATTGGTGCGTCTTGAAGCATTCGTGACGAAAGCTTTACCGCACTCGTATCCTTTTTTCTTCCCTTTTGAATTTATATTTCAATACATATATGTATATATATATTCTTACATTCTACACGCCTACGTATAAAAAGGTCAATAAAAGTGTATATAAAAATAAATGTTTATCGCTGGATGTGTATCAATGTGTACCATTCAATTTAAATAAATCTTGCACATTTTTTGTTCTATAAAAATTCATCCGACTAGTCTAAGAATTTAAAAAGAAACTAACCCTTTAACTAAAAGTCAAATAGAAAAATATAATAGTATTGTCGTGGAAGATCACAGATGGTGCATAGTAGTAGGCAAGGTAGAGTTCCTTAAGGGGCCCTACAAGAAGGAAGATCGTGCTGCCAAGGCAGGCATTTTTGTGTCGAAGCAAACACACTCGGCAATGTACGAACGGGGGCCCCTTTCGCGTAACACATGCTCTGCACGCACATGCTCTCTCTTTCTCTTATTTCGTTTCTATTTTTCTTCTTTTGCAAGTACTATATGCATTGAAGAGAAAAAGCAATAGCACAGGAGTAGCATCAGCAGCAACAGCAGCAGCAGGAGCAATAGCAGCAGGAGCAGCAGTGCTAGTAGGATGTTGGTGTAACGAAGATAGTAGTGGAACGTAGACGTGTGAGAGAGGAAGACGAGATGATCGACGACGATGTAAAGAGAGAAAAGAAAGAAGAAGACGAAAGAAGACCAAAGAAGACGAAGAAGAAGAAGAAGAAGAAGGGGGACAGAAGTCACCCGTTATTTTTATAGCGTTACGGTAGGTTAGAGCCACGTCCGACCGACCAACCAACCAACCAACGCTTCCAGGCCCAACCTAACCCAACACAACACAACTACGTTGCTCTGACTTTGCTCTCTCGCTTTCTCTCTTTTAAAACACGCACACTTGCTCCTTCGTACGCAGCCCCCTTTCCCATCTCTCCCTCCATCTCTTTCTTGTCCCCCACCTGCAAGAAGGCTGCGCGTTCATTTATAATGCACGCAAAATTTCATGCAGAGGCGCTTCGCCTGCCTTCTCAATCCTTTGATAACGTAGCAATGTGTACGCATATATGCTCACTCCACGTGGACGAACACAAATACACATGACACACATACAAGTATAACCAGATAGCTGACTATATTTAAAAGCGGCATAGGCTTTAGCTTCGTCCGTCTTTCTATCGTCTTTCTATCGTCTTTCTAGTCCTCTCTCTTCCTTCTCCTTCTCTTCCTACTAATCATTTTCTTTATCTTTTTTATCGTCATGCTTGTGTTATCTGTCTTCGTCTTTCTTAGTTGGGAAACGACAACTTCCGGTGGCCACGCTTATACGACCAAGATGTGTCTCGTGAGAGAGTGGTTTCTTCAAAAAAGTATTTTTCCTCTTGGTTCAATTTATTCTTTTATTTTATATATTTATATATTTGTCCCTCCTTTCTTCTTCTTTTTCTTCTATTTTTCTTCATGGTGGTCTCTAGGAAGAAATTAATAGTACATGTACGTTGGTATCTTTTTATGGTAGATATCAGTTGCATTGATTTGCGATAAATCTTCTTCAATTGGTAAGGATAACAAGTTAGAAAGGACTATGATAAATATATAGAGAGATCTCGTTAAATTTTAAACAAAATGACCTTACTAGGTATACCTTAAAAAATGCAAGTTATAATTTTTTAAACAGTTGGAAATAATTATGATCGCGTTATCCTTCTATATGTAACTACTTGTAACCCCTTTCAATATAATACACGTAATTACGTTTAATTTCAAATAAAATTACACATACAATAATTATTATTTCATTTTTCTGAACGACGGTAAAAAGATTTAATCCCAAAAGAAAAAAATTAAATGCCGGTTCCTATGATACTCCCGTAAATTTAAATTTGGAGTCCAGAGTAAGGTCACAGGTAAAGTCATAACGCATCGCTGAGAATAATTTCGTCAGGAAAAATGATCTCATATGAAAGCTTTCCACACCCTTCACCATATGTGTATATATGTGTGTGTGTGTATATACGAATCGATGAATATATCGAGTCAATAAACTAATCATTTTTTCGGGAGGAGGGGGTAATAATGAAAGGGTCGAGCTGCGAAAAGAACGAATATACCGATAACGAATCAATATATATATATACATGTAATAGTTTTATCGAAACGTTGGGGGAGTCCGGATGGTGCGCGTAATCCGCGACGAGATACAGATCGTTCGTCACGCGTCGACGGTATTTTCCCCTCTCTCTGAATTCTATTTCTTTCTCTCTCTCTCTCTCCTTGCTCATTCTATCTATCTATCTATCTATCTACCTAACTATCTATCTATCTATCTGTATATAGATCACCCTCTGGTTCACTCACTCAGTCGTACGGTCACTTCGTGCTCCACCCACACGCGTGGTAACATCTCCCTCAGACCGCTTAATTGACAACCGTTTATTTTGAGACATGTGCGCAACGATCGCCAAACTCATCGGCCAAACGAAATAAAATGGATATCGGATATGGCTAATTAATACCACCGCTCTATCGCCTCCGATACACGAACTATCTATCTATCTATCTATCTATCTATTTATCTAGATAGATAGATAGATAGATAGATGAATATGTTTTTCTCTCTTTCTCGTTCACTCTTCCACTCTCGTAAAAGCGTACTGATTTTTCAATTTGATCTATCTATACGTATCTCGATCAACTTTGTTTCTTTATTTTTTTTTGTTTTCCCCCCCCCCCCCTGTTATTCCGATTAAAACGCCAAAATATAAATGGGTTATTCTCTCTTTTGTTTTTTTAGATTTTCATACTACCTATATTTTATTTTCCTATATATGATATAATATATTGTTGAAAATGATTCTTTAACTAGTCAATCATCCGACAATAAATTGTAATACGCGGTTACAAAATATATCATGTTATAAAAGTATTTCTAACCCCGTCGATTTTACAAAAATGACAAAAGTAATTGTCCTTTTATTTCTTTTTTTTTTTAGAAAAACCGTCGTAAATAATTTGTAACTTTTTTATCGCGTACGCGTAATTCTCAATTGTGTGTGTGTGTTTTTTTAAAATTATTATTTGCTAAACTTTTATTATCATCAAAGTTTTTATAATACCGCGATAACAACTTGCAAACGCTTGAATTTTATTCGATATTAATTTAGATAATAGTTTCTCCCGATTAACACTACAGGTAAGAATTTTGATAACGAATTTTTGACAAAACCGAACACGTTGTTGATCGTACATAATTCAGTAATTATATTCTATATATATATATATATATATATATATCTGACGTCCAATCTTTCCATCATCTCTCTTTTCTCTATTAGCATTTTACATCCTCGTCGTTCTCGATTCGTTTCTCTCTTTCGTTCGTTTTGAGAGAATTGAAGTACCCACCTACTCAACCGGCCTACCTTCATTATTATGCATCGGCCTCAACGACTACGATTACGACTACGACTACGACTACGACTACGACTAGGACGACTAGGACGACGACGAGGACCTCAATGCAAACCGCACCGACATTTAATTCAGTTCAGCAGCACTGTATTTCGCGCCTCATGATGTTCCATTAAAAGCCGAGACAATAACCTGACAGCTCTGATCGGCACGTCTCCACAGAACGTACATGCGTACGTTCAGAGGAGTCTACGAATACCAACACTACCCTCACCCTTCTCTCACCCTTCTCTCACCCTCTCCTCTTACCCTTTTCCTTTCTCCTCCAGCAGTTCTACCTTCTGTCCGACTGAGAAACCGACTTCCGGTTTCGAACGTCGCTCAAACCCTCGTTCGTTTTCTCTTTCTCTTTCTTTCTCACGCTAGTAACTCTCCTTTTCATCCCTTATGGATTAAGAGATCCCTTCAACTCGTTCGAAACATTTTCGCAACAACCATCTCTTCTCTTCACGTTTCCCGTTTCTTCTTCTCCTACAAACACGATCGATTGACGGCATCCTACCGAGTAAGATGATACTGTGCGAAAATTAAACGACTCGATATATCTGGGACATTGGTATTATTACATGTCCACTTTGTAAATGATATTGATGTTGGTTGGCCTTTTTAATATAAGGTAAATTCAATTTTTTCTGTTTTCTCTTTTTTTTTTTATGAGAGACTAAATTAGGATTATAATTAAAGAGCTGATTGGATCAATTATTAGTGGAATCTTTTATGTTTTCTTTTCCTTTTTTTTTTCTTTTATATACATTTTTAGCATTCACTTTTTTCATTTTTTTTTTTTTAGAATTATTATTATTATTTATTTTTTGGGTAAATGCAATAGTTATAGAACGTATCTCGAACGATTATGCATTAATATTCGATGTTTAATTTATCGATGTTTCATCATCGTTTAATTTCAAACGTTTCTTTATCAAAACAAAAATCTCTTGTATATGTAAATTAATCCTTTTTACGCTTTCCCCTTCCCATTCTCTTTATAATTATTTTTTTAATTTTGTTTCCCGGTCAAATTTACATTTTTGTTTTCTACTTTGTTCAAATGTTTTTTTTTTTTTTTTTTACAAGAACTGATAAGAGATTAATAAATGAGACTAATAATAAATTAGAGAGGAAGGAAAATATTTGAACGTGAGATGAAATTACGAATATGATGGTGAATAATTTTCTTCGAAAACTGACATATAAGCCGTTCAGTGCACACATCGATTAACTCCATAAAACATAAAGTTGAGAAATGCGATGAAATAATGTATATTGTTGTATTACTTATTATTCAATGGTCAAACAAATTTTGCCATTTAATAGTGTTAATCTTTATTATTCAAGAAAAATTATTATAAATATAAAAAGTTATGACTATACCAAATGCTTTGACACTTAAATTTAAGATTTTTCAAAAAGTGGAATTAATCGATGTGTGCACTGAACGGCTCATATGTGCCCATAATTATGAAAGTGGTCTAAGTCTGGAAAGTGGTCTATCTCTTGTTTCGAGATATTTAAAGATTTATATTTGAACACTATATGAAATAACAAACATTATCTAACGATTCATTTTTGACAATATCGTGAAAATTACATTGAATTTTTTAGTTAGTGCTTTATTTAGTGCTTAATAAGTGATAAACTCTTTTTTTTTAATTCTGACTTAGACCACTTTCAAAATTACGGACACATACATTATAAAATAAAAATATTGAAATAACCAAAAAAAAAAAAAAAAATAATAACACGATAAATCTTAAAATATTAAAACAATAAAAACAAACCACCAAACTTACCGAACGGAGTAATGATATTTTTCACGTCGAACCATGTAGAATAAATAAGATTAAGTTGATAGTTGAGTAATAGTAGTAGGGTGGGTATATCGAAAGGGTATCGACTCGATTGAATTTTGTTAGAGCTTTAAAAGGATATTAAACATAAAGAGTTATAATCTACTCAAGGCTGTGCCGACAAAACCCTGGCAAATAAAATCATCTAGTAGTGTAGTGTAGAGGGGATGGGTTTAGTCGGGTTGATGTGAAAAGTATAGAGAATGGTATGAGGTTGAAGTTATGCGTGTATATGTGTAAGAAGCGCATATGGGTCATAGCCCGGAAGGTAAAAGAGAGGGAGAGAGAGAAAGACGAAAATATAGTCTTCATGCTATCGTATCACCATCCTCGTCACCGTCATCCTACTTTTTTCTCTTTCACCGACAGAAGCATACCTTTAACGTTCCTCACCCCCTCCCTTCTTCCTCCTCCTCCTCTTCATCCTCCTCCTACGCCCTTTTATATCTCTTTCTCGTTCGGTCCCTCCCTCGCAGCAGTACCACCACCACTATCCACCACTATCACCACCAACCACCACCACCACCAACCACTACCAGTAGCAGTAGTAGCAACAGCACCACCAGAGGCACAGTAGAAGAGACCCCTCCTGTACTAACGTCGGCTTTTCTCGGCGAAATAATTTCCCGGAAAATTAACGTCTCCGGGTACGTGGGCGCGTAACACGCGTATGCACGCATCCACGCACGCATCCATGCATTCCCCATACGCATGGGGTGAGCTGCTCCGTGTAGGTAAATAGAAAGAGTAGCGAAAGGGTTGATGCCGACGTAGGAGACGATGATAACGACGACGACGACGACGACGACGACGACGACGACGACGACGACGACGACGAAGCGGACTTAACGTAGTCTAAAAGAGAGAGGAAGAAAAAAAAAGAAAAGAGAAAGAGAGAAAGATAGTAGTACCGATAGTAGTAGTAAGAAAAAAAAAGTATAGGAAAAAACGGTAAAAAAAGAAAGTAACACATTCGAGAGAGGAAGAAGATTATGAAAGAAGAAGATGATACGGAAGGAAGAGCAAAACAGAGATAGGAAGTAAAAAAACAGAGAGAGATGATAGTCGTGCGTGCGAATAGGGAGGAAGGAAAGATAGAAAGAGAAAGATATATATGTATACATAGAGAGAGAGAGAGAGAGAGAGAGAGAGGGAGAGAGAGGCTGAACGAAGAGACAACGGGAAACACACAGCGTTATAAGATCGATAGCTGATGTGATACCAACCAGCCAACCAACCCAACCCAAGCCGACCCAACCAACTGAACCCAGTCCAACCCTCGGTTCGTTCACCCCCGCGGCACATTCGCGCCATTATCTGTTCCAAATGTCGTCAACGACATCGTTTCATTTACCTAGAGAGGCCTCCTTCTTGCTTTACCTCACCTCCTGATCTCCCACCCCTTGCTAGCAAACCTACGTAGAGAGGTAACGTCGAGACCCCCCCAGAAGGAATACTCGTCTACCCTCTCAATCTCCCTTACAACCCCCCACCCCCAACCTCATCGTTCTCTTTCTACTTCTTTTCTTTCTTCTTCTTCTTCTTCTTCTTCATCTTCAACTTTCTCAGGTCGACTCATTCCCTTTTTCCACTACCGCGTCACTCACTCCCTCAACCCCTGTTTTTAAGGTTATACCTTCGTCAAGCATTACGAGCCATTCCGACGCTCGCTTACGTCGTTTTACGAAGCCCTGATTCCGTACTCCTTGCTTCTTCTTCGTCATATTATTTCTTTCTCTCTTTTTCTACAGTTTCTTTTTCTTCTTCTTTTTCTACTTGTACTCTTGTCTTTCTCTTTTCATTGCAACCCTTCGGTCGTTCGCTCTAAAGTATCCGTCGTAAAAATTTTCGTACTCTCTCGCTTGAATGTCGTGCTGGGTGTCTTGAATTCTTCGTTACAATCGCTTTTCGACCTATGCGAGGAAGAAGAAGAAGAAGAAGGAATATATTCGTCCTCCCATGGACGAAAGAAGAAGAAGAAAAAAAGAAGATTTAAGAGTCATTGGTGAGAGAAAATTTCACTAGAATATTTTCTATCGAAATAAGTCGACTTGTAACAACAAAAATTACTTAACACACACATACATACATACATTTCATTTTTTTTTTAATTAAATAGATCGTATTTAGAACTAAATGCATATTAGAATTATTAGACCCTAATGTTGCACGTAGAAGAAGAAAAAAAAGAAGATTCGATCGATGATTGATCAAAATTTTTGTATGAAAAGAAACAGAAAAAGAATTAAAAAAAAAACACATGGTCTGTTTCATATTTTCTCGAGAGATCTATTTTATTTCTTTCCTTGTGAAAAAAAAAGAAGTAGAAAAAAAAATGTAAAAAAGAAAACGTTTAAGTAAAGCAAAAAAAAAAAAGAAAGGAAAGCGCGAATGTCGGAGCTCGATTTAATTAAAGCCCCCAGATAACACTAAGGTTAAGAACAAAAGAGATGTATGAGGATACTAGCGACATGATAATCATCCTCACGGCGCTGTAAAGTATCCTTACTATTGCACAGACGCCATTCAACGTGAAGCATAACTCGAACGTGTTACGAGCTAGTCCGAATGAACTGCGATTATACGAGGAGAATTTTAATTAAACGAGTGGAAGTAAGAGCATTCATTCGGACATAAATGCCTTTACTTTGTTACCTTCTTGTAGTTACCGATGTGAGAATAGTCATAATGATCCTTAAAACCAATAGCAGTAGATCTTACCGCTAAACAACACAAACCATCTGTGTGCATGTTGTCATAGTAAAACAACCACATGTGCAAATAAATAATAAAGATGTTTATGGAAAATGATTAGAACCGGTTATCACTAAGTTGAATGAAACGAGTAATAAAATAATACAAGTAGAAAAAAAGATTATAATATACATATATATATAGTGTATGAAATAAATAAATAAATACAAAAATAAAAATTGAAAGAAAGATATAAAAGAAAATGATCGATGAAGTAGGTAGATAGGTAGGTATACACGTTGAAAAGTTTCGTGATCTCTAAAACGAAACGAATTTCTATCGGTCGGCAGCAACTCGGCCGCGTTTGCGTCATAAACGCGGTGCATTTGGATGGCAGCTGCCACTTGAAAACTCTTCACTACCTGGTTTTACGCTTGGTGCACACCACTGCGTTAGCTTGCGACGATAACGCGAGCGAAATTTACCTTCAACGCCCACACACTATCAAGTAATATCTCGCCTAACGCATGCACAATTATTCTACTTTACTAATACTTTCATATATATATGCTTATGATATACGTATTTTTTTTTTATTATAGATGTTAGCAATATTTTGTGAAATCCGTTTATTCATGAAATAACTAAACTGACCTTTTTAAAATATATGAAATAAGGTATACTTAAATAAGGGTATTATATAAATTTATAAAAGGTGAATATATAGCTATAGTATGAAATGGAAATTTCATTCGTAAATTAGATCAAATAGAACAGCACGACTATCAAAACGTACATTCTCAATGTACAAGTAAAGATAAGAATGAATAACCACGAATATAACTGTAGAAATAGAAAGCAGACTTTTAATAACAAATCAAATTTCAATCTCATTTGAATGAATAATAAAGTATGAGATGTACTAGAGTTATCCTGATATAATGATTCTTCTGTGCTGGACGTATATATACCCGAAGGATAACTATGTTAAGTCCTTTACGATCACATCGATGCTTTTGATACGATGATTACGAATTTATTTTTCTTTTTCTTCTTTATCTTATTTTTGCAAAGAAGAGATAAAAATTATAGTTCGATCTTCAGTTTTATGATTTGAACTTTTTAATTATAAAAAAACATTTAAAATTCGATAGATCATTTCTATTTATTATTTATTAGATTTAAACATTATTATCATTATTTCATAAATTTAGATAAAATTGATAAATTTGTTATATTTTATTTTATTTAATTTTTATTATTATATTTAATTAATAAATAATATTAATTAAATTATTTATGAAAATTTTAAATATAAAAATTACGTATATATAAAATAATATTTAATAAATAATAGTTATATTTATATTTATTAAATTATTTACAATTATCAAGTTGATTTTATTAACAATAAGAATTTAGAATAGAGAAGAAAAAAAAGAGAAAGAGAAAACGGAAAACGTATCTTCCATCTTATCTAAATCGAGAATACCGAAGTAAGAGAAAAATAGTAGAAATAGAACGATCGAAAAGAAAACATTGTGAAACAGTCGCATGTGTGTACAACACGTGTGTTAGAGGATCGCATATACAACGTGCACGTGCGTTTGTCCGGAGGAAGACTAGTTAACGCGATTTTATCATTTCGAGGTTTCGCGTGTATACGATTTCACGCATTGCACGCATTACACGCATTCCTAGTATTGGGTCGTTGCCCAAGCATTAATCAAATTTTTTTCCATATAATCGAAATTAATCCTTTGGGTATGCATTTATTTGAAAATTACTTTGAAAAATTATACTAATTTAAATTAACATTAAATATAATATTACATATAATTATATTAATATAAAGAAAAAATTACTTATTACTTTGAAATAAACCAGAATGAACAATAATTAAAGCTCGTCTCAGTTTTAATGACGTATCAGAACCTCCTGTGCATCCTTGCTCAAAAATGTGCATAACGTACTGATACGTCAAATGTAACCAAAGGATTAATTAATTTTAAAAGTCATAGTTGTCAATGAGAAAAACGAATACAAAAATATTAACATTTTCTAAAGAATAATCGTTTGAAAATTTGTAGAATGGTAAAAAAAAAAAAAAACAAAAACTCAAAATAAAAATAAAATGTAAACGTCTTGTAAGAAAGATAGAACGTTAACAATAATAATAATAATAATACTTAAGATCATTATTATATTTCCTCGGGAATTCCTTTGAATCGCGATAGAGATAGGAAAGGATCGTTTAGCGACGTAAACGCGTTTTGTTACAAAGTAAAAGCGACTCGAATTCACGATCGACGAAAAGTATGTGAAATGATCCTCGAAGAAGCTTAGTTTTGGTGAAAATGGGTTCTTTCATCATGAAATACGAGTCAAAGCGGTTAAGACGATGAGAATAGTTCGCGAGGTTGTCACCATCCTCTCTTTATATGTATATATATCTTCTACGATAAACTGATAGTGTAAAGAATTTGAGAGGATCATCTGGCGGTATACCTGATGTGTTTGATACACGACACTTACCTTTATTTCTTAACTATTAGAAAACTCTCGTTTAAATTTTACCTGCAAAATTGGAAAATTAATTCGATCACTGTTATTTAATTAATTAAATAAATATAGTAGTATTAATATATAATACTATATATTTATACTACTATAATATAGTAAATATAAGTATTAAATATAATAGACCTTCTCTTTAAAACGTTCCATTAATTTATCAAGTTAAACGATTTCGATTGAAATTAAATATGAAAGATCACGCGGCGGTGTTACCATAATAACCTTGAAACACCTCCCATCATGTAGCCTTGAAAAGTACTATATAGAACACTTTCACCTCGTAAAGATAATCTTTTATAACGTAGTACCGAAAACAAAAACGTTATCTTATATTATCGTAATTTAATAAAAAAAAAAAAAAAACGAACCATTCCCCTACCCTAATTAATTAATAATCTGCCCATGCACGTAACATCCGAATGATTATTTTGAGTTTACGGTCATTTCCGGTGAAAACCTAAATTTAGTGACACCACTTCGTAGATAGGGAAACCTTGGACAGGTGCGTCGTGGTCCGTTGATGGAGCATCGAACGGACGACTCTGGCCGATCCCATCCATCATGGAAATTGAAGCTCCGATGTGCATGCATCTCCTGATCGAGCAGGAGATGCGAATTACGAACAACCTTATCGTTCGCCAGGAAACTTTCATGTTAACGACCTGCCTTCTGCCTTCCCCTTCCCCTCACACACTCTCTCACTCTCTCTCTCTCTCTCTCTTCCTTCGCGTGTTTCCTTTCCTTTTTTTTCTTTTACTAATAAATGATTAAACTTTTATTAATTTTTATATTAAATTTGATATCTTAAATATATCGTATAGAATACGTTTGCCTACTTTAATCATAATAAAATAAATTATTTCAATAATTTTATATTCATGAAGTGACTTTTTATTTTTTTTATCATATTGAATCGAAGCAGAAAGATCTTACGTCGAATAAATGCTAGTGGATCAACAAGCTGCAAGATCGAAAAGATCGAAGCAATTAAGTAGAACCAAAAGGTCGCGTGACTTACCGATCGCAAACATCAACATAATCGCCTTCGAAGTATTCGCCTTGTTTGTGATCTCAACCCTATGGTGTCTTTTATCGGCACTAGTGATCCACACTTTTTCCTCGTACGTGCAAACATTTCCGTTGGGAAACCTAAATTTAGACGTCATTCGTTCTGTGCAATCAAATTGAATAAATATTTATTGGTAAATATCTAATTAAATAAAATGTTAATTGTGTATCTCAGCATTTAATTATTACAAGATTTTTTATTGCACATATAACATATCCTATTTAACATTCTAAATAACTAAACATAACGATTATATCAAAAAGATATATAATCAAAGACCAAGTTTCCTTAAAAAAAAAAAAAACTCTACATAGAAAATAGATCCAAAAGAAAGGGGTATGCATCCCCCAAAAAAATCTGCTGACTTTGAGAGCAGGTTTAGGAGGATGACTGGACAAGGGGGAAAGAAGGAAGGAAGGAAGGATGAAGAAGGGAGGCGTGCAGGCAGGCAAGCAAGAAGGCAAGCAAGCAAGTAGGCACAGGCAGGCAGTCTTCTCTAAGGCAAGGCAAGTTAAAGCAAAGTTAGAGAAGGAAGGAACGATAGAATGAAACAGAAAGAGAGAGAGAGAGAAAAGCCTAAGGCACACACCGTCACGCATTCACCCTCGTCCGATCCCAGACCTGCCTGAACTCTTTTTCCCTTGGTCTCTTTCTCTCTCTTTGTGTGTTCCCCTTCTTCCTTCTTCATTGCCATCACCAACACCAACAGCAGCAGCAGCAGCAGCAACAGCAGCACTAGCAGCAGCAGCAGCACCAGAAGCAGCACTACTACTACTACTATTATTATTACTACTACTACTACTACTACTACTACTACTACTACTACTACTACTACTACTACTACTACTACTACTACTACTATCACTACTACCAACAGCTTTCTCCTCACCTACCTACTCGACCCTTCGACTACTCGCAATCTCTCCTTTCCCCTCACACACACTCTCTCTCTCTCTCTCTCTCTCTCTCTCTTTCTCTCTCTGTTTCCCGTTTCGCTCCTCTTCGTCTTCTTCTTCTTCTTCTTCCTTCTCTGTTCTTCCTCGTCGCTCCGACGCAGAAGCTTCGTCGAGCTCTCCGGAATCCCCTCGTTGCCTCCTTCCTCCGACGTCTCCTCCGTTTGCAGCACGGCGAGCCGTACGTGCCGTCTGGCCCCTCTCCTCTCTTCTCTTCTCCTCTCCTCTCCTTCGCCACCTCCTCCACCTTCTCCACCTCCTCCTCCTCCTTCCTCCTCGACCGTCATCCCTTCTCTCCTCTCCTCTACTCTCCTCGTACGACCCTGCGCCCAGGGGTGAACGAACCTACTAAATGACGGCCATGAAAACAGCCGAAGCTCGGCCACGAAGGATGAAGGAAGGCACACAATCCAAAGATCGCGTTCCCCTTTTTCGGTACGAGTCATCATCATCATCTCACATTTTCATCATATTCATTTGATTTTCTTCCTATTTCCATTTCTATCATTTATCTTCGTTGATACGTTTCATGTTAGAAGAATTTAGTTTTGAAGAAGTGTGTCAGTGAAAATGAGATCATTTTCTTTCTCTCTTTTTTTTTCTTTTCGATGATTTCTATGAGAAACGATAAACCAAAGAAGTAAGAAGAAATCCCCATTTTCGTTTTAGAATCTGATAAGAATTATGAATGATTTTTACTGATCGTGATCGAAATCGTTTTTTAATAGGAAATCTCCGATGTTCTTCTTCTTCTTCTTCTTATACGAGATTTACCAAAGTTCTTACGACAAAATCCAACTTCCTGTTCCAGTGTCATATAGAATGGGACTCTCGCGTACCGGAAGAACTTACCGAGCGGAAGTTCGATTCCCAGGATCGATTCTGTATGCCGTCAGAGTGCGTGCGTGACGACACATAGACGACACATCATCAACGACAAAGTAAAACTACGACGACTAAAACGACAATCTAACGAATCGCAAACATATGAGACTAATGCTTCATTGAACGCTAATTTTCTTCGTTAACACGTTGAAACGATCATCCGTTATCTTAATTATACAATACAAATTGATAAACGATTATTATTTATATTTATTATTAAAATGTTTAAAGTAATGTTTCAATTTATGAAAAAAATTAACATTTGATTGATCGAAATCGACGGATAACGGTACAAAGATGATTCCTATAATAATAATTTATTTGAATGGATTGGGTTATGGATTGTGATGGGAGTGGGGTGGTTATGAAATGGGATGAAATCCCACGCAATAATAAAGAGAAATAAACTCGTACAATTTCGTGCTCTCCTTTTCCTTAAAGTTTCTATTGACGTCAACGTAAAGAGAAGCAACAGAGCTTTTTCTTTTCTCTTTTGCGTTTTTCCAATATTTTTATAAAACTTCTCGTCGTAACGAGGCCTCGTCGCGCATTTCCCCCCTACTAAAATAACCGATAATGTAAGTAATCACACGTAAAATTTATTTTGCGCTTAACTTTATTTTTAATCACTGCCGAGAAACGGAATCTCTCTCTCTCTCTCTCTCTCTTTCTCTCTCGTTCTCTCGCTCTCTTTCTCACTCTCTCTTTCTCTGTTAGCGGCAAAAAAGTCGCGAAGCGAAAGGGCGTTTTTTAAATAATAATAACGCTCTAAACATTCATGGCACGCCTTTAACAACTTTGTTGACTGATACGAACAAAATCCTTTGGCTGATCTTCGCCTGTGTATATGTATCGACGTTAATTTAGCTTTCGGTCCATTTATTATCACGTCCCGAAAAAAAAAACTCTCTTTGACTACTTAGCACGTGAAAAAAAAAGAAAAGAAAAGAAAAGAAAAGAAAAGAAAAGAAAAGAAAAGAAAAGAAAAGAAAAAAGAAAAAGTAAAAAAAAAAAAAAATAAAGCAAAAGAAGAATGTCAAAGAAAATGAATGATTTTTATTTTCCTTCCTTTCTTTTTTTTTTTTTTTTCAACGAAACAAAAAAAAGGGACAAAAAAAATATAAACTATATTATTTATAACACGAAAATCCAATCACACGTGTACCATTTTACATCGAGTTCAATTGGTAACAATTCAAAATTGATAAAAGAAGAAGATCAAATATTTTTATATTGCAATTTCATTTGTATTGTTTCGATAAATTTTTGGGATGGTGAATGGGGAAGGACAGCGAATATAAATCTCATTTAAGTCCGCGAGAAATACCTTTTGACATACCCTACCCTTCTTGTATGGGGTTTGGACCAGAGAAAATTCATTAACCGTGAGGAAACGTAAGTCGAGTGTAAACATTCCATCCAAATGAGAACCCTAGGGAAAGAGAGAGAGAGAGAGAGAGAGTACCCCTTTATTCTGAATTCTGTCAGCTAATTTCAAATATATTCGCATAATCTTCCACAGTTTGTTCGGTTAATACCTTGATTATTAATTCTACGTAAACTTATAATAATCCCGAAACGCGACATAGTTTCGTGCAAAGGCAGTAACGTATAGTGATTGAACCTGGTCACTAATTTTACTCGTCCAAATTTCGGTGGAATTTTCGTCAAGAATATATATCAAGTCGAATCATTCTTGCTCATATTGAGTATTATACTACGCTATTAGAAACTTTGTTCAGATACCAATTTGATTCGATTATATTAATGATAGGAGAAAATTACTGACAAGTATAATATAGCGAATGATAGTTCAGTCATTCGTTTATATTTTATGTAACTTTTGTTTTTGAGGGGGGGGGGGCAAAAAAAAGAAACATATTTTAAAAATATTTTTAAAAGAGATATTTAAAATAACATAGTACTTGTATACTTTTACGCAATTTATGTATTTGCGATCTGAATAATTCGGTAATTATTTGTTATTTAATTGTCACGATTATTGATTATCAGATTAGAATCTTATGTAAACCAAAGCGAAATCGATTTAGTGTAGATAGTTTCGAATGTAATCATTACTATCCTACTCATCTTCGTATGTAATATATGCTAGTATTTGCGACAATTGACATGAAACGACATTACGTTAATAATCCTGCATCAATGGTAGATATCGACTAAGCATTTCGAATAATTATCAACATTTCATATCTATTATCTATTGGTACAGATCTATTCTTTTACGTTACGTAATGTAAAATAATATTTTAACATTTAATCGAATAGTCTTGTTCTCCCCCCTACCCCACTTTCATCCTTGCGATTATAACTGAATATACTTAAATAATCTACACATAGATTCAATGTGTATATATGTATAGTAGTAAGATACCTAAACAGACAATGATTATCAAACCAAAATCCGTTCATCAGCTCCTTAAGCTTATTGCTACAGACAATGTTACCATATATGCGGTAGGGAATATCGAATATACCTACCATTGTCTATAGGCATGGTCCAATTATCACTAATACCAACAAAAATTCATTATTCAAAACGCGTTAAACTTTCTAACTCTTTAAATGTCAATTAATAAAATATATATATATATTAAAAAATAAATGGAAATCAATATTACAATTTTTCAAACTATTATACTTTATACAAAGTAATAGGAAGTTAAATTATTCTATAAAATTTCAATAGAAAGAAAGATTTATAATTCATTAAATTTCAAGTAGATTGAAATTAACAGAAAAAGAAAAAATCCTTTAAAAAAGAAAAAGAAAAAACATGTCTGACAAAAATAGCCCTATAAGTAAATCTCTCATTCTGTAGCATGGAAATTAATATAAAGAAAAAATTCAGTGTACATCTATAGCGATAAATATAAGTTACATTTACTAGGGTTTTTGCGCGGGTGGTGAAGTGAGGTTGGGAGGAGATCGGTGGAGGTAGTATAGGGGGATAGTAGAGATACACGGTCAGCTCTCGAGTCGATTCATACAGGGATTGCAATGTAATGCAGTACTGCAGCAGCATTGCATCGCATCGCATCGCATCAGCGGGACGAATACCACGAGTCTCTGCTGTATTCAGGACTCGTTTATAGAGCGTTAACAGGCACGAGCACCCTCTAACTAATCTCGTCGATGTTTTCTCTCGATTCTGAAGCTGCCAGGTAATTTGAAAAATCGCTGCCGTAGGATAAGGGCAACACGTATGTCGCGTCCTCGACATTCCCTACGTGCACTCGAGTCCGTCAACAACGATTTTCCGTCGTCGCACAGTCGCTCGAGAAGAGACCCTCCTCGATGCCGTCTGCGGCTTTAAAAAAAAGAGAGAGAGAGAGAGGGTGGGCTGGGGTGGGCTGGGATGAGGTTGGGGGGTCGGGTGGTTAGAAATAAGAGAAGAGGTAGGACGAAACTCATGCTTGTAAAATAAAAATGAGACTTGGTCCCTTTTGACTCGCATACAGATTTAATTGCGAAAGTTACGAGCAAGTACTGTGTACTACTTGCCTTCGCTAAACCATACCCTTCCCATTCATTCCCTTTCCTTCTTTCCAGGGTATGAAAAAAGACCCGATTGGGAGGAAGAAGGTAGGAGAAGTTCGATAGCTGTAAGCTCTCTCGTATCTCCGGCACTACAACCCAAATTCCAAATTAGTACTCCTAAATCTAAAACTTTTTATCCTCGTGCATCTACGTATGTGCATTATAGCATTTCTATCCAATTAACAATCCTAATTAAAAATTCGTGCTGGTAAACGTATATATAAAAGAGAACGTATAAAATTATAAGATTGAAAAATTTTACTTCATGAAATAATGATTCCAATATTATTCACCTTTTTTATTGCACTCAAGAACAATTGTCCCCGTATTTGTTGAATTTCTTATAACTATACTTCAAATGATTTCACGCATAATTTACACGTTTTATATATCTTAATACTTCGAATGAGAATATTTGTTAAACATTAAAGATGCATCTTCAGCTTGTTGGGACAAGTATCATCACATTATTATACATATGTACTTTGGTATCTTTCACTATACTTTATATTCGTTCAGAAATAAACCTTGCAATTCTTTCTTAACTCCTGTTAGCATATTACATCATGTAGGTTATTCTCATTCAATCGGATTCCATCAAAACTGAAAAATAATCTGTTATTTCGTACATAATTTAACAATCGTTCGAAATGATTTTTCAATCAAAATTAATTGAAATTTAACAAACTTTAAATGTTTCCTATTAAGATAACAAAAATATTGTTTCATTTTTTCTGTAGAAAACCAATTAAGAATTGTAAAAAGCACACTAAAAAGATTAGAGTTATAATAAAAATATTATTAACGTGTGTTGAACGTTTTTGTAAATAACGTATTCTATTTTGAAAATGTATAGGTATAATTTGTAAGTATTATTATATATTGTAATTTGTATCTTTGATTCTCGTAACCCGAAATGATTCTCGCATTTAACGGGAATAGTAGGATAATATAAATGAAATATTACGAGAGTGGGGGAAATAATATTCTACGGTATATAATATGAAAATGTGAACGAAGTCTTCTCTCGCGTTATCACCTTCGGTGAGAGAGCAAATGAAGGTGGTGGTAGTAGTGGTGGCCTTTTGAAGGGTTAAAACGTTTTTGTGCTATCTATAGCATGGACCGTTCGTTCGCGCTTTTTGGTCCCTCTCTCTTTCTCTCTCTCTCTATCTCTCTTCATCTCTTTCAGTCCTTTTCTTGTGAAGTGGCACTCTAGCCGAAATTCAGTTTATTCGAGCACCACCTCTTTAAAGCCCGTCGTCGTTCGTGCTTACCACCTTGATCCACCTCAAAGAGACTTTCACCGTGCTGCCGACAAACTCTCGAGAACCGAGTTACATTGACGCTCAATCAACGAGGAGTCTCGCCAATGACGACGTTAAGACCGAATATAAAATTATGTTAATAATCTATAATGGTCGACACACACACATACATATACATTAACGATATTTTCTCTTTGTTCTTTATACAAAAATCTACATAATTCTTTATACAAATAATGATTTTAACATAGTTTTTTTTTTCAAACAGTTTTTATATTTTATTGATCGACGATGAATATTATATTATACGTATATTTTAATATTTTATATTATACCACGCTCTCTCTCTCTCTCTTTTTCTCTAATAAGACGAATTTAATATATATATATATCTTTTTTTTGCGTGTAAGCGCATGTATGAGTGTGTGTGTGTGTGTATTTGTTAATTTTTTTATTCATTTCTTTTTTATTCTATATCCATATATATATATATTTTTTCATATCAAATAATTCGAATGATCCGTGTTATTTTTATAGTATATTAACACGGTGTGTATACTTTGACGAACGATCCGTAAATAAACGTTACAAACGACTTAATCAGCTCTATATGTTCGACGGTTACGAGAAATACTTAATTACGAGTGCTACTGCTTCTAGTAATTATTAATTATTATTATAGTACGAATATGTATCAAAGAGAAACGAGTGCGCGTGATACTGTAACGCGAAAAATAAGAGGATACATTGAACTATGTAGGAAAGTAAATGCTTTGAAGAAATCCTTTCAGGGCTTTTTGTTTTGTTTGTTTGTTTGTTTTTTTTTATGTTAAATGCATAGCAATTAATAAACGAGAGAAATTAAAAGCATGTGTTTTATCTCGGCAACCTCGCAAATATTCTCTTTCGTTCGTAATACTTTCTTCTCTCTTTCGCTCATCGTTGATATGAAATTAATTCTCTATAAAATTCCCACGTACATGTACATGTTTATCCCATAGATAATAGAAATAATTTAATTTCTTTCTTTGCATTTATTTTATTCATTCAAGGATTATACGAACAAAATGATACCATCAAACGAAAGAAACAAATTCCAATAACGAATTCCTAAATTTTCTAAATTATCCTTGCTACTTTCATATGTCAACAAAAAAAGAAAACACAAAACAAAAGAAATTATCTCTACGCTTATTAATAATTTTTATTAAAAATATCAAAAGTATGAAAAAATAATACTTAAACGTTATCGTATATATTACTCTAGATATATTACATTATTAAAATTTCAACATGATAAAATATTACAAATTAATTTCTGAAATCAGAAAATACACTCGAACGTTTTAAACGATTAGACACACACACATACACACTTAGAGAGAAAGAGATTCCATCTTCTCAACTGAAACTATCTTCTTCTACTTCTTCTTCTTCTTCTTCTTCTTGTCTATCAAAGAACGTTTTAAGAAAGTTTTGCAGTAGGTAACGGTAAGAAGGCCGAAGAATGGTTACACGAGGTGAATTTCTTCGAAAGCGAAGCGGCACGCTTCTTCTCGTCTCGAGTGGTCCTACAACGGAACCAACGACGACGAAGTCAAAAAGAAAAAAGAAAAAAAAAGAAAGAAAGAAGGGTAATGTTACCGGTGTAGTATAAGGTAGGTAGGTAGATAGGTAGGTATGTAGGTAGGTAGGTAGCTTGTTATCGCACCTAGCAAGCCTTCAGTCCAAGTCTGGTTAAAAGGAACGTGGCTGGTTGGAAAGGGTAGTTAGTAGTAAGGTCTGCAGACGGGTCGGGTGGTCAAGTTGAGAAGGGAATCCAAGCGTTACCGACGCGTACGACGACGACAACAACAACGTAGTGTTGTGTGCGTTTTCGAGGGTCGAAGTCGAGTCGAGTCGGGTCGGGTCGGCATCAATGAGAGACAATGAACAGAGCGTTTGACAACGCGTGCAACCTAATAACGTGGATACCCACTCGGCATACATTGGTCCTACCATAATCTCAAGGAGTCTTCGAGGAATACCTACTAAATCATCTAAAAGCATTCTGATATTCTCCTACTAACACCCACCCACTTCTATTCCCTTCTCTATTTATCATTAAAATAATCCTAAACTTTATTTTTCTTGTCTTTTTATCAAAATGAACAGAAAATGAGAGAATAATTATAAATGTAAGCTTGATAAAAAAGATAAGTGAGTGAATAAGTAAAGAAGAAGTAACTCGAAGAAGAATAAAAAGAAGAAGAAGGAGTAACGATTGTAAGAAGAAGAGGAGGAAGAAGAAGAAGAAGAAGAAGAAGAAGAGGGTCGTGACTCTGGTAGCCTACATCTGAACGTACATATCTCCATCTCTTTCTCTCATTCTATTTCTCTCTCTCTCTCTCTCTCTTTCTGTTGAGTAGAAGACCATCCTTACACCTACCTCCAGTCACCAATACACTCGTACGACTCTCGCGAGCTCACGTTTATGCTACCGTTAACGGTTCTTAAATCGTAACTCTCTTGGGTACAAACCTTTTGCTAAGATTTCAAGGTTATTTTCTAGAAATAGTCAAAATGTAGATTGTGGTTGATAATAATAGGAAATAAAGTTTATTTAAGGGTTAGCATGTAATGTCATCCAATTAGTAACTCGTCCAAGCCAAGGGTGGTTATCAATGATCCAACGACACGTTATTGGAATGTCATGCATTGCTCGTTCGTTCGCCATTAGCGACGATTCGACGTTAACGCTCCATAGAGATACGCTGGATTAACCTTCGCTCCATAAAGGGGCGCCACTCTCTCTCTCTCTCTCTCTCACTCTCTCTTTCTCTTTGGTTATTCGATGCTCGTCCTTCTGGACAAAAAGGGCTTAACCCTTGCACGGTTACAAGCTGGCTTTTCTCTCTCTCTTTCTCTCTCTCTCTCTCTCTCTCTCTCTCTCTATCTTTCTCACACTCACATACATACTGTCTCTTTCTCTAGAGCTCTTCATATACATAGAGATAACCGACGTATTCGTAGAGCAGCCCAATGATTTTGATGTGGCACCGCGTTGACGTTTATCAAACGAGATTCCATATCATCATACAGAGCGCTTATGGCACTGAGTAATATAAATTTGTATGTCGAAAGAGCATACTATTCGAAATTTTGACTAGTTGCCGTGTCATATCATCTGGGTGGGCTTCCTATGGATTTGGCATATCTACCCTTTTGATTTACCTACCTGCTATCAATATATATATATATATATATATATATATATATGTGTGAGAAAGAGAGAGAGAGATTAGGTTCTTCACTATTAACCACTCGCTGTTGATTTAATTGCACACGCCCGATATCACGTCTACAATGTTACAAATGATCCTTGTTATACAACTGCGTTCGATATTAATCTGATGCAATATTCCTTCGATGTTAAAGCACCTCGACTATTGAAGTGAGCCGAGGTAAAAAGAATGATTCAAAAAAAAAAGGAAAAAACATGAAAAAAAATTTGCGGCAATTATTATCAATATATTTACATTTAATATTTAAATTATCATACATTGTACACGCGCATGGTGAAAACCTTGTGTCATATTCTCATATACATAATAAGTTTTTATAACTATTATGAATTTATATATCGGCTTTTATGAAAAACTTGTTAATGACGCAATTATATAAATTAATTCTTGATAAAGTAAAGAAAAACAAAAATAATAATTATCGTTTGAAAGAAAAAATCGTCCTCGAATTTTTCAAGAGATAAATATGAAGGAGATATAATAGGAAAAAAAATGAGCAAAGAAGATTGTCCGCGATTCATCATTTTAAATTCAAGCTGAGAAAGTATTCACGGATTCGACCATGATCGAATTAGTATACATACGTTATACATGCTAAGAAAAAAAAAGAAAAGAGGAAAAGAAAGGTAAAAGAGGAAAAGAGAAGTGTGAGTGAGAGAAAGAGAGAGTATTCGTTATGTCTCGCAGTTTACCGAAGAATCGAAAAAGAACCGAAAAACTTGCCTGACTCGGCCGTGAGAACACGCCGAGTCTCTTACACGCATAATGTACTTTTCTTCTTCTTCTTCTTCTTCTTCTTCCTTCTCTTTTAAGTCTTCTATATCATTCCCTCTCTTTTTCTCTGTCTCTCCTTCTCTCACATTCGTTCTCTGACTCTGTCTCATTCACTCTAATATCACAACTGGAAAAGTTTGGCTCGAGTATACATCGGCACTCTCTACTATGACGTATCGCGTGGTCCGTCTTCTTCACATGCACATGCACATTCACACAAATAAATAAAAACACAAACACACACTTAAACAAATCTACACACAGAGAAAGAAAAGAGAGAGTTGGATATAAAACATGAGGAAGAATAAGGATAGAAATGATGCAGTATACTCGTATAGGTACGCACGAGGTTGGTGTAGGTCCAGGGCCCGGCTCGGCCAATGAGGGGCCGGGAATTCGTGGCAGAGCGTCGTCGAGGCCGGCCAATCGCAGGGCCCCGACTGCCTGGGGTTACTGACCTGACCAACGCGTTAAATATCCCATCCTGAAAAATATCGTGGCCTCTCTCACACACAAACACACACACACACATACAGATATGGTCTTTCAGTATGGAGCAGAGTTAGCTTGGTCGAGGGGAGAAAAAGAGTGGCGTGCGTACGTGCGTGCATACGTGCGTGCATACGTGCATCTATACAAGTAAAAGAGAGAGAGAAAAAAGGAGAGTGAGAAAGAGAGAAAACTGCGTACCCCCTTAGTTTGCACGAACTCAGCATCGTTCCATCGCTCTTCCTCTTTCACTCTATGCGAATGCTTGTATATCCGTGTACGTATGTACATATATGTTATGTATGTATGTATGTATGTATGTATGTATGTATGTATGTATGTATGTATGTATGTATGTATGTATGTATGAAAGAGAAAAAGAGAAAGATAGACAGCTCCGTGACTTCGTATTTCATTGATTAGTATTGGCCATTAAAAGGGCGCCTTTATTACGCCGCTCTTCTCCTCGCTGTTGAGCGCGAGCCAGACGCGAGCCTTTGCTTCTCTCTCACTCTCTTTTTCTTTCTCTCTCTTTTACTCTCTCTCTCTCTCTCTCTCTGTGTTCTTCTCTAACCCTTCTCGACCGCGTAGGCTTCGATTAGCGCGTGCTTAACGCAAATGCGCTCGTCCAGGCATGGACTGCTTGCTATAGAGAAAAATGCGCTGGATGGATGTTAAGTTTTTCTTTTTTTTTTTTTTTGAATTTTCGTTATGGGAAAGAAGTATGTATTAGTTGTTTTTTGTGTAGTTGTATTGGTCGGCTTTGTTTATCAGAGGGGGATAGAGATAAAAAAAAGAAAAGTTTTGATAATGTTGCAAAAGGCTTATTTTGTTATCATTAAAACTTTTTCCTTTTTTCCTTTCTCTCCCTTTTTCTTTCTTCTTACAATGAATTAATTTGTATTAAAAATTAATACAAATTAATACAAGTAATGATCGGACAAATTAATTCTACGTACTTCGTAATTTTGTTCGTATATTTTTCGTTATCATCGTTCTTGGCGAGTTCGACGCTTTTCCGTCGCTTCCTATTGAACAATATCTCACAGTGTACGAACGAATTTGATAAAAATTAATGAAAATTTGTTTCTATATCGATCCACGATCAAATCGAAATTATGAAAATATATAAAAATATATGTTATTTTTAATATTAATGAAATCGAAAAGATATAAGGATCGATGATTTTGTTTATGCAAATGCAGTATTTTAACACGAAAAATTTCAACTCGAGGAATAAATGTAAGGTGGTAACAATATTCCATTATCTTTGTTCAACCTTTTCACCTAAAAAAAAAAGACTCAACCCCTCCTCTGTCTCTCTCTCTCTCTCTGCCTCATTGCCAACGTTCGTTTGTAAAAAGTTCACTAGTTGGTGGTGCAATTGCACACTCTAGTGCGGTCGACTGCACGTTTGTATGCGCATAACACACGGCCGGGGCCACTAAGGCGGCCCAACCCTTGTGGACTTTTGTATCGATTACCCATCGGTGGTGTTGGGCGAGGTTTCGTCCCTCTTCCCCTTCCCCTACCCTTCTTAGCCCCTTACCCCAATTCGTTTCGCTCTCAACCTCCTCCTCTTCCTCCTCGTCTTCCTCCTCCTTCTCCTCCTCCTCCTCCTTTTCCTCCTGGTCGTCGTTGTCGTCTACCGGGACTGTAATTTTAGCGCAAATATTTTGACGTTAATTGGAGCGATCGGCCGATGATCGGTGATTATCACGTATCTTATAAGCTAAATAATTTCACGGTGTTGTCGTCTTTCGAAAAAGACGATTATGAGAGAGAGTAAGAGAGAGAGAGAGAGAGAGAGAGAGAGAGAGAGAGTGAGAGAAAGAGAGAAAAAGAGAGAACACTCTTCTTTACCTCTTCTACTACTATTACTAAGTCTTCTTCTTCATCTTCTTCTTCTTCTTCTTCTTCATCGTTGTAAACGTTTTCTTCTCTTTTGACTTTAATTCGCCTTTTCGCCATCGTTCGTTCGTCCGCGTTCAAAACTTTAATATCCTTTACGTTCAAAGCGTTTTACCGTGTTGCGGCGTCTGGGTTAACATAATGCACATTATCTTTACTTCCTATACAAACGATTTACCTATTTAATGATTTTCTACAAAAATTGCGTGTAAAGTCTTTGAGACAAAGACTTAAAACACAACCACTATCAGGGGGGTTAGTTAGGTCTAGTACTACCGATGTACTAAGGGACGATTAGATTTTTCTAACTAACTCTATATCCCAAAGGTTTAAACGTACTTAAACGAGAACACGCTCATTAAGTTCTATCATAGTTACTTAACAATTATATTGATCTAAGGGTGATAATAATTCCTTGCCAAAACCGTGTCACTCGTGATAAATTTTATATCGTCACTTTCGTAGTTAATTTTAGATATATAATATACTATAAGGCGAGTTTTAAATAATTTCTTTTTAAGATTTTATTCATTTTTTACAAATTTTTATAATAGATAAAAATAGATAAAAATAAGTTTGACTAGAAAAAGAAAGAATTCATTTTTATATCAGATTGTGAAGAGACTTTTCAATTCATTACGGTCTGGTCCGAAAAAGTATTCTCGTTAAACAATCGTTTAAAGATTTTAAATAAAATAAAAATAATAATAATAATAATAATTCATGATATCCGATCTTTCGATTCATCGGAATTAAATATAATATTTAATAATTCACGACTCAACTACAACGCCTTATGTTTCCCCGAAACTTAATACTTCGCCTACGCATGTATTGCCCATACGATGCCTTTTGGTTTAGTGCTTATGGAAATTTCCAAGGAACGCTTTCTTCCTTTCCTTTTCTTTTCTTTCCTTTTCTTTTTTTTTCTTTTCTTTTCTTTTCTTTTCTTTTCTTTTCTTTTCTTTTCTTTTCTTTTCTCTTTTGCTAGCACGACTTTACTTTCGTCTCTCTTCTTCCTTAAACTCTTTGAATATCGAGTTCCGTCGCAATCGACGATAAGAACCGATAACACGAGCTCACATGAAGAAATCCGATCTTATCGGTGTAGCCAAATCGTAACAGCCTGTTGAATTAAACTTACTTTTGATAACGTACGTTTCAATGAATTTCAATAATTGTTACATTCATTTCTTATTGGATAAATATTATACTAATTTTTGATCTTTCTCTCTCTCTCTCTCTCTCTCTCTCTCTCTTTATTTTATCTATAACTCATACATTTTGTTTTTTACTTATTAAATGAATCTTATGGCGAAGTATTATACTATATAACGTTTCTCGTAATTCATGGTTTATATGAAATTTCATGGTATTCGGGAATAGACTCTCGACAACGTAAATCGAGAAACACAAGCTCGACACTCACGACACCCAATGGACCAACCAGTTTCACTTACCGGAAGCACCCATGGTACATAGGCACCAGCCATGTTCACACATTTCCGTGTAGATAAGAGAAATTTCCCAAATATCGAACGGTATTTTGTGATATAGAGTTAAGTCAATATAATCGATAAGTACGTAAATTTCGATAACTATAATCATAAACTACGTATATTTGAATACATTCAATTAATTTATAATAATTCGGACAGTTTTTATTCATTTGCGTGAGTTAAAAAATTTCTTTATTAAATCTATCTTATCGTATTATTCCAACTAAAAAAATTTAAATTCTACGTATTTTATCCCATTTTTTTTATCTATTTTTTTTTTCTATATAGGACATACTCGAAATATTATTGTCCAGCTGTCATGCAACAGGTGATGCTGCGTGCAAGAGAGAAGGAAAAGGTAGGAAAAGAAAATGAAACTAGACCATCATAGTTTTTAGTTAGAAATGTTTTTATTTATTCTTTTCTTTGTTTTGTTTTTTTATATGCGTTGCTTACAAAAATCTTACAAAAATATAAATTAAAAATGAATATGTATTTTTTGTTTCCTTTGAAAAATGAAAAAAAAATTACCCATCCACTTAAAAAAAAAAAGAAAAAAAAAACTGAAATAACTCTTTATTTCTAATTCTAACTCTAATTTCTAGTTCTATTCTAACGGTTATCTTTCGAGCATTAGAATTTCTATGTTTGTATAAAACGATTAAACGAGATAGGTAGACTAATTCCAAGCAACGATCTCTCCTCTCTCTCTCTCTTCTCTCTCTCTCTCTCTCTCTCTCTTCCTTCCTTCTAATTCTCGTTTTGTAATTAAAGCAAAAGGAGGAAAGCTTCGACGACACTAAAAGTCGCGTCTAATGACATGCAACGAGAATGGCGAGCAAAGTGCAATGCAAGTAAACTGCATCGTACAGACACTTGCATGCATCCGTTGCTGCCCCGGTAGGCCGACTTTGTAAGCCGATTATCCACCTAAATACGAAGCCAGAGCGATGCATGTGGCTTAAATTGATGTTGTTTCTACCTCTCCTTAAATTCTCTCTTTCTCTCTCTTTCTCTCTTTATCCCTCTCCCTTTCTAAGACTGTTAGCACAACTTTTGTATTTAAACCATTCGAAAAAAGAATTCTATTGTTTAAATTATTCCAACCAAAAATTAACCAATATAAAAATTTAATCGTATTTATATATATACACATAATAATTTTAAAGATTTTTTGGATGGTGCTCTTATGGTGGGGCCTTAGAGGTAGGTTCTTTCCTTTGAATTATTTTCAAATGTGGGCATCTTTAGGATACACATTCCTCTTGGGACTTAAAAAGCGGTTACTTCCTCGTGGTTAAACCTGGGCAATGGATATTACTTTTCATGTAATGTTTATCATATTTTGTTATGCTATGTATTCCATAGCAAGTGAAATCTAACTAAAGACCACTTTAATCTGTTTTTTAGATTTTGCTTTTAAACAATAATAAACCTTTCTTTTAATTAATTACCAATTATTTTCATATTTTAATATAACTAATTACATTTCAGATTGTTTCTACATATATACATTGGTTTAAACGTTTCATATGTTTTAACGTTCATTAAATAGAAAATAATTTTGATATGTTATAAATTTATGTTTCTTTTTTCGATTACAAATTAAATTTTTACTCTTGTTACTTATAATTATTTTAAAAATAATGAGTAGAATAAATAGAATGTAGTATCTCATAGCACAGAAGGTCATGTAGAATGATCTTCGTATGAATCGTCTATAAAAGTTACTGTAAATATTTTTAAAACAATGTACACATCTTATGCATCTCTGAAAGTATTTAAATTGTAAGTATTCTTTATCGATACAGACTTTGGGAATTTATTCTTTCATATGCTGCATTTTATATTAGACATTTTTATATCGACAAGTCTCTTTTGTACGATTGTGTTCTTTTTGTTTCATTACATCTATTGTAAAGACTTTTAAGAATATGTATAAATTCATTGTTTATAAAAAATTAGGTAATAAACTACAGTTTCACAACATTTTATTTCAAATTGATCGGTTTACAAATACTTTTTGCACCTACTATATTTTAATATATATAAATTACGTGTCACGTTGTTTGTCGGCAATGGACTCCTAAACTACTGAACCGATTTTAATAAAATTTTTGCACACTGTGTGCAGTTTCATCCAACTTGAAAGATAGGATAGTTTATATCTCAATTTATAATCACAATATTATTTTATTGTGAATTATTTGTTTATTAACAAATAGTCTAGTCAACTAATAATAATTAATTATTAATTATTTATATTAAATATTTTATTATTTTTATTATTTTATTATATTTATTATTAATTAAATTCGCGAATAATAACTCTTATATATATATAGCGATCGTGTTAATAGCTAAAACGTTTGCGAGAATCAACAAAGCGTGGTGGGAAAAATTAGGGAAATTGCTTTCGTTCGATATTTCATCGAACGAGGAAACAATATAAAAAGTGTGAGAATGGGGGGGGAAGGGAGAAACAAAATATGACAATCAAATCCGACGATCAACGAGATAGAGAATAAAAAAATAAAAATAAAAATAGAGTGAGAGAGAAAGAGAGAGAGAGAAAGAGAGAGAGGATAGAGGATTTTCCGTCGAAAAAAAAAAAGAAAAAATTGTTGGCCGTGCCGATGCATGTCGACCATATGTATTTCATTTCGAAGCGCGACTTTGATTGACAGCTTGCCCAAAGCACGCAGTTATTTTTTCTTCCCCGATCTCCTCCACCCCACCTCACTAGTTTATTTTTATTTTCTTTCTCTTTTAAGAGGATTTATTATCGTTAGACACTGTATCCTATTTTTCTCGTTTGTTTTCTTCTATCTTTTGTGTTTTTATTTTATTTTATTTTTTTTTTTAATCCTGTTAAAAATCGGTTAATCTATTAACAATTTAAATTCATTCGAAAAATTCCGTAATTTTTGTTTTTTTTTTTTTAATTTACGAAATCGAATACGAATTCATCATTGGAAAGCAAGTAAGTAATGTATCCGCCGCGTAAATTTAAATGAAAGTTTTTGATAAGGAAAAAGAAATGTAAAAAAAAAAATGTGAATGAAAAAACATCTGATGTGAGTGAGTGCAACAAAGTGGAGCGAAAGATAGGAAGAAGAGTAGGAGTTTAAATGAAGGACGATGGAAAGAAAGAAAAAGAAAAAGAAGAAGAAAACGAAGAAGAAGAAACGCTTGGAGGATGGCTAACATAAAATGGCGTTTTAAAACTTACGAAGGCCACGACGAAAAGTTGCCGAAGCATTGTCGTAGTCGATTTACAACCTCGACCTCTCGAGAGATTGCACACTCTCGAAATCGACGAAAAGACGAGCAAGGTCGATTCGCGACGTGCATGCATTCGACGAACGAAAAGGAATAAAACAATAACAACAAGGAAATAAAAAATACATAAGTAAAAACAAAAGGAACGTTTTTTTTTTATAATTTACACTTTTCATACTGAATACTTTCTTTTCGCGTTTTCTTTAAAAAAAAAAAAAAAAAAAAAAAATCAGGTCGACCGTAATCGATCTTTCGCAAGTTAAATACAAAATTCATGTTATCAAGACGAACTTTTGATATAAATATATATAAACAATATTTTAAAAATAGACTAAAACTAAACGTGAAATATTATTTCCTTTGGTTTATTCATTATTTACAAGCTCGTCATATTTCTGCTTCGGGCGGAGAAACACATACATACATACACACACACGTAGTCTTATTTTATTTTCAATCGATTTTTTAAAACTCTCAAGAATGTAGTATTGTACATGCACTTTTATGTTACAAGTAAGAAAATAACGTTCCATGAGATTTCAAGTATCGGGTCTGTCTTAGCCAATGAGTAATGGAATTCTTTTGAATATAATATTACCCGTATCGATTGTTATATGTATATTATTTCAAATGTATTTATATACAGAAATATTACAAATATTGACATTAGCTTATTGACAAATCCAATCTTAACTGTAAAACATAAGTACTGAATAAAATATATACTGGTTGAAATGATGTGTAGTTACCTGAGTTAACGCACGTTGGACATTTACGCGTTCTCATGGTACTTCTTCGGTGTCGTAACTATGTCGTAATTACAGACGCTGCATATATGTATGTATGTTTTTAGATAACCAACAACGATTCACGCCTTAAGTGCCGTTTATGCTCCAGGAAAAGCACGACTTCTTATATATATATATATTTATTTATTTTTATTGTTACTTCTTGTTTTATCTTACGTTGATAAAAATAGAACGCTTAAGTAGGTCAGTGTTGTTACGATCTTACTCCTGACGTTTACTTAATATTTTATCTCTAATTTGATTTGTCGTAACTGAAAAAACAAAAAATAAGAAATTCAAAATCAGAAAACAAAATTTATTTCTAATTTAAAACTTGTAATGCAAATATAAAACTGCTATTTAAAAAGCAAAGATTAAACCACGTAAAACGTTTTCAATGAATTTTCTAACGAAAAAGAAAAAAAGAAAGGAAGAGGAATATCTAGGGATAAAATCCAAAATAGGTTAACCGAAACGACGATGTGTCCTTGCCCGCATAAAGATTCTCATTTTTTTTTCTTTTCCTTTCTCGTCACCAACCAACCAACCAAGCAACCAAGCAACCAGCCATCCAGAGCTCTACGTTCATCGCTTATTTCACGAGGAAATTTTGTGGGAGAGAAAGCATTACTTCCTTCCAAAAGGTCCTCGCGGTATTACCATAGAAACCGTTCCCGTAAGGTCGTAAAAGGTTGCGGGCGAGAGCGGTATAAAGGGTTTAATACGCGACTCTTGAAATTCTATTTGCACCGACGACGATACATACTTTCAACGTTGAAGTCCGAGCAGGTGGCGCCATTGGACGGCCCGAAACAGGCCGCCTTTGTGGAAAACTGAATGCCTCGACCCGTGCGTGTGAACACTCTAATCTCTTTTTTCTTTTTCAAAAAAAAAAAACAAAGAAAAATAACAGGACAGGACAGGACAGGACAGATATATATATATATAGAGAGAGAGAGAGAGAGTCCGCTCGTTGACAATTTCGTTATCTCAGCTCTTTTTCAAAGGTTCCCATTTTTTTCAAAGGTTACACCGAAAGATTGTTCTCTGGTACGCTTTAGCTTAAACACTAATTTTAATAATAAATTTGTAATAATAAATAATGCAACGATGATGTCAAATAATCACAAAAAAAGAAGAGAGAGAGAGAGAGAGAGAGAGAGAGAGAGAGATAGAGAAAAGAAAAGAAAAGAAAAGTAACGTCTCGATTTGTTTAGGATCGATAACAAGCATGCTCGTGGTTTCAGTGTAACGTTGTTGGCCGTATAAGCTACGACTGACCTAGCCCAGTGTCAGACAGTCTCGGCTGAAGGGCCGTCCTCCTTATCTTTCGCAGACACCCGGTAGACTCTCGAAAGCTTATGTAGCATATGTGCTGTGTCGCGTACTGAAGGACGTTAAGCGTTTCCGCCCGGAGTTAGTTCCTTCGCGATCGATCGAAACGAACGTGTCGAGTGTCGTATGAACGCACTCTCTCGTGAGAAAGTAACCGAGAAAGATGGATGAATGTGAAGAGAGAAAGAGAGAGAGATGGAAAAGACCACCCAGACGGGAGAACGAAGCCAAGACTCTTACCCCAAATACGACTTTCAACCGGAAAGTTCGCCGAACCGATGACGCCGAGCGTGAAAAGAGGCTGCTCAAATGATCGATAATATTGAATGACTAGTAGTGTAGTATATGCATTGAAAAAATGAGTACACTCTCTTTTGCATATGGATAGACACAACGAAGGTCAAACAATTACAATTAGATAATAATATCTAATTATATGATACCTATATAATACTATAGGATACTTTGAAAATTAAAATATCAAACAAGGCACATAATTCGTCAATGATTAACGATTTACGGAAACAATCGAATATGCGTATACTAACGTTAATGAAATATAAAAAAAATGATGAAATTTGATTAAAATAAAAATCAATCGAGAAACGCGAGACTATATGAAAGTTCACGTAAAAAAAAAAAAAAAATAAAAAAATAAACAAAAAAGACAAGTATCTCAATCCATCGACGTAGGCCATTAACGTCGCCATCTTTTCTTTCTTCCTCTCTCTCTCTCTCTCTCTCTTTCTCGTTCTCCTCTTATTCTTCATCGAAGGTGCTCCGTTTTCAGTCTGGCGTACTTCTTTCTTTCTTTCTTTCTTTCTTCTTCGAGATCTGGCCGCAGCAAACGCGTTACTTTAGGTCAGTGCCATCGTCCCCTCCTCGTTCAACCGACTCTACACCTCTCCTCTACTTTAGTTTCCTCGTCGCACCTGTGCGTACCGTGTTCAGGTGGAAAGAAGACGAGTCGTCTCCCAGCTAAAGGGCTCTCTTCTATTGGAAAGAAGGAAAAGGGAAAAGAGAGAGAGAGAAAGAGAGAGGTAAAGAGTGGTTTGGGGAGGGGCAGGGAAACCAACGACGGTCCTTAGCCGGTCCTGGACTCCTCTCTTCATCACCCTTCTCTTCCTCACCCTTCACCTTATCCTCATTCTTCTTCTTCTTTTTCTTTTTCTTCTCGACTTTTGCACGACTTTTTGGGCCAATCTGCCCCTTCCTTCTTCTCCTCGTCTTCTATTCGTCTTCTTCTTGTTCTTTCCAAGGAGAAAACTGCGTATCAGCTTCTCCCGACTGTATCCTTACAAACGTTATCCATCTGGCGCCCTCTTGTGCTACCTTTAGGACCAAAAGAGAAATATTCTTCGCATGGCTGAACATGATTTGTAAGAAATTACCTATGGTTATTTGTAATTTCTTCTTTGGCTTATTCTCGAATTCTTTGCAACAAATTTCCCCCATCGTGAGGACTATTAGATTTATTTATCAATAAAATTCATTCTCCTAACAAAGTGACAAATTTAGATACTAGATTTAGGTAATTGCTAAAAGTTCAATTAATATCTATAACATAGAATATAGAAATAAAATGATGGACAAAAGTAAATAATGACCGTGATGGTTGAAGTTTAATCCATTGACTGCCAAATACAAGATATCTCTCGTAGCGTGGTGCTAAAATTTTAGATTAATTACAAATGGTTATTTGAGTTAAGAATTATTCAAAAAAGATGAGTACAAAATTTATATGGTGCAAACAAAAACATGAATTATCAATTATTTGTAAATACCATTACAATATTATATCAGTAACTTAATATTATTATATTTTGTAGAATTTCATGTATATTCTAATAAAACCTTGGCACTTAGAGCAAGACGATCTAAATATATCTGGTAGTCAATGGGTTAAGTTTTTCGTTAACGAAGGCAACGACAACGACGACGACGACGACGACGACTACGACGACGACGTCATTGTTGGTAAAGCGATAAATGTTATTAGCGGTAGTAGTGGTAACGGTTGCAGTCGTAGAAGACGGTGGTGCATGGCGGTAGCAGCTGTCGTTACCCAGGAACGAGCTTACTCGTGACTAATCCTGCATGCCGATTCACCGTAACCTGGTCTACGAAGCTGCCCCTATATAGGTGCGATTAACGCGTGTTGGGTTACCCTACCTTGTCATCCAGCTGCAAGGAAACCAAATCGATAGCACGCGTGCCGAGTAAAGCCGACCCACTAACGATCTCGCGATTTTATTCGTTTCACGATTATAAACACACCTATCTATCTATATATATATGTGTGTGTGTGTGTGTGTATGTGTAAGAATACTAGTAATTATTACAATCAAAAATATCCAAATATCGATCGATTATACGTAATCTAATTCAAACATCTTTGATAACTAGTGCGTGTTATGTTCATCGAACGATTGATTAGCGAAATCTAAGCGCATTCGAGAACTGTCAAATATTCAAATGTTTGCTATTTACTGTCCGTTTTCTTGTCATTAGATCGTAAAGATCGTGTAAACATTGAAATCTAAACTGTCTGTTTGTTTGTAATTTCTTACTTGATCTTCGAAGTTGATCTATAAACATCGTTGAATATTTCAAAAGGAAAATTTAACCCTTCCTCCCTATTTTGAAATCTTCCCGATAGTTTACAAAATCTTAAAAGCTTGCACACGTGATATTATATTATTTGGCAGGTGATCGTAACAGCTGCTCTTCGACGAGAAAAATTATTCCTCTTACAATAAATAATTTTAATAATACGAATAAATTATGCGAAACTCTTTAAATTCCTCCTAATAATTTCTAATCCTTTTATCACTTTTTTTTAATAATTGAATACATTAAAAAAAAGGAAACATTAAATACAATAATTATGTATTATGCAACACATATTTAAACGCTCGTATATCTATAAACCTACCATCTATCCATTAAGATAACAGTTTTAATAACAAATAATTATGTCTAACGCATAGATACATAGATGCATAAGTAAAATCGTATAAATAGAAAAACGAACTTTCAAATTGGTCGGCTGCATGTGTAAAATATGTTCGAGAAAGAAAAAGAGAAGAGAAGAATAAGAAAGAGAAAGAGAGAGAGAGAGAGAGAGAGAGAGAAAGAGAAAAAAAATCTACTCGAATAATAATGAATGAATTCTTTGGTGGTAGATTATTAGTCGAGTATGAGTAGAGTATATTCAACGAGGCACGAAGAAAACCCGGAGTAGTAGTCGAGCGAAATTAAATAAGTCTTTCTTCTCCGTTACGAGCACGCGTCGGCTTTGCGTGATCCAGAAATTAGCGTACCGTACAACAGTACACTACGACTTCATAAGCGTTTAGCGTATCCTGCACACGCTTATGTTGGAATCCACCACACGCATTTTCCTCATTTTCCATCTTCCAATTTGCGACGATGCGCACACATTTTTCTACGTTTCCCAACTTCTTCTTCTTCTTCGTTCCATCTTTTCAAAAAATGATTTATAGATGACGATCCTATTTTTCCGATTTTTTTTTTTCGTAACATACGAATCCTTTCTTTTCAACTTTCATTAACTTCACTTGCGGTATTCCCTCTTTTTGTTTTTAATTATTATTATTACTTATTTATTTATCTCTTTATTTTCAACCCCCTGGTTACCCCAAACCCAGGTAAACTCTTCTATATGCAACTCTTCTTTGGTTCTTTTTTTTTGCTTTTTACATTATATATATATAACTCTTATATCGTCATATACGTGTACACTAACCTAACGAAATATTTTCATTGTATACTTTTGGTACCCACGGGTACTCGTCGTGCAACGAGTATCGTGTCTCGATATTAAAGTCATATCAGCAGGAAAACGTCAGGCTAATATATCCATCCCCCGATGGAGCCGTTATACGACCAAGAGAGAAAGAGAAAGAGAGCGAGAAAAGCGAAAAAAGATATAGAAAAAAAAAAGAAAAAAAGAGAAAGAGAGAGAGCAAAGCGACCTTTTTCGAAGCGATTCGAAGCCGAGGGAAGAAATTAAACGCGACGAAAAGGCGAAACTCTGCGCCAACTTTTTTTTTCCTTTTCTTTTTTTTTTTTATTCCCTCTTTTCTCTTTCAACTCTCTCTCTCTCTCTCTCTTTCTCTCTCTCTCTTTTTCTCTCTCTCTTAGTCGCTCTTTCGCTACTTTTTATCCTTTGAAAGGGCACCAACCGTGCTGCGGGCGGGCGCTCGTAATTGTGTACTTTGTGCTCTTCGATCAACGTTCCGCAACGAGTTATCATACGCTGGAAAAACGTGGATCGATAACGGCCCTGCGTTTTATGTGTGTGAGAGGAAACCTTTCTATCTCTTTCTCTCTCTTTCTCGTACTTACGCATACACACGCATATTCTCTCCTACGCTATTCTCTCTTCTCTCTTTTTTTCTCTTCTCCTTCTTTCTTTCTTACTTTCTTTTACTTTAAGTGTGTCCAGTTGCATCTCACGGGTTGTCGATGATCGTTAAACGAAAATGAATGTCTTACGATTTTTTTTTTCTCTAACCTGCTACTACCATAAAAGCATTAAGGTATTCTCCATAAGATCAATCGATGTTGTTATAATATATCGCGTGTCAGAACGACGTTTAGCAACAACCAACTGAAAAAAAGAATGTCTACGTCGATAAGAACAAAAACAAAATGAGGACTTTCCCTTCGAGAGTAATTTTTGTCTTTTTTTAAAAATATGTATTCGACCTAAATAGAAAGAAAAGAAGAAAAAAACATGAATTATTTCATATGGAAACATCGTAAAAAAAAAGTCTAATAAATTTGTGTCAATATTCACACACACACACAAATATTGTTACATTAATTTCTTTTAAAGAGATTTTTTTATTTTTTTATTTTTTATTTTTTTTATTTAAACCTTTGCACTCGAGGGCTCCGCTATGGAAATAATGAAGAAAATAAATAAAAATAAAAAAAATAAAAAAAGCAAATTCAATTTAGTCTACAACATATCAATTATGACTTTTCTATTAAATGCGCATATATATCACTTATTTATAATATGTGAATATTACTTTTTCAATCGAAATTCAGTTGCTGATAATATGAATGAAAAAAAACTTCGAGTGCAAAGGATTAAAATTATTGCAATTATTATTTATATTAAAACCGTATTTATAACATAATAAATTATAACATAAACTAATTTATAATAGAAAAAAAAATAAGAAAACAGGTATAAATAAAAACGAGTGAATAAATAAAAAGTTTTAAAACACATAGAATCTTGTTGAGTTTGATCAGAGAAAAAGAGAAAAACAGAGAGAGAGAGAGAAAGAGTCTCAACTCTTTGAAAATGTCACGAGTACAAATTTCGTCAGATTTCTGAAGGGTGTTCGAGTTTTCCCTATTCGAAGGTTATATACTATATATCCTTTTTTTTTTTGTTATTTTTTTCCCTATGTTTTATCGATCCATGTTAAAAAAGACTTTTCCTTCCTCGTATGTCGTTTCGTCCCAATGGCAGACAAAACCACCGTGGTATTGTTCGATTCTCTCTCTCCCTCTCTCTCTCTCGTTTTCTCTTTGCTAAGAGAGAGAGAGAGAGAGAGAGAGAAAGAGAGCCCTCTCTTTAATTTTCATGTCGGATTTCGAGGGCGAATGACCGAGTCGGCCGTGCGGCCATTCACGTACGCACCCTCGCGCGGGTTCTGTGTATCGCTACTTGAAAAAATCTCCCTCCCTCTCTCTCTTCCTCTCTCTCTCTCACTCACTCATTCTTTTTTTTTTTTAACTCCCCTCGATCGTTTTTTCAATCGAAAGGAAACAACCGTTGAAAACGAGCTAGCTAGCTAGTAGCTAGCTCGCACGATCGATCTCGATCGGCCGAAATACCGAATATCACTCTACGAATCGAAAATACCACTCATTCTACATATCGTTTTGCAAAAGTTTTCGATAAAAGAATGGAGCTTTTGTTTTCGTTTAGGGAATGATGGTGGTGATAGTTTCGAAAGATTGCCTTCGAACTGTGTTGTTGTGACCAATGTTATTGATAACAATAAAATAAAAAATAAAATCTTCCCATCAGTTATCCGATTATTTTATATAAACGCCTTATATACTCCTTGTTATATATAGACAATTTTTTTACGCATTTAAAATATAAATGTTTAATAATAATAATAATAATAATAATAATAATAATAATAATATTGTAATAAATAAACAGTTGGTAAATAATCGTATAAAATGGGAATATAATTTGAACTTTAAGCGTAACACAAGCAAAATATCGAGTAATTTTTGTCCAAAGTCGAGACATGCAGAGAGAAAGAGAGAGAGAGAGAGAGAGACCTCTGTGTCCACCCCTCTTTCTCGAACCTTTCTTAAAGGGCTGGTAGGGACGACTATGCGTTTCGACGAGCCGTGAGGAGGAGAATTTCCAGGACCTACCCCAAAAAACTCCGTTATACCTTGTCGACAGAGGGAAAGAGAGAGAAAGAGAGAGAGAGAAAGAGTGAGAGGGCTGACGGCGGACAAAGTCGCCGTCATAGTTTGGACAAAATATTTCCAGGCGCATGTTCGATCCTAACCTTCCTCACTAAGCACGCGGTTGCGTTCGGATTGCGTGCCACCACGGCGAAGCTATTGTCCCAAAGCACGTAGTACAGTCAGCAACAAAATTACACGCTTCTATGCCCTCAACCCTTTTCCCGTTACGAAACACCACCACCAACCACCCCTTTCCACTCGTGTTTTTTCCTTTTTTCTTCTTCTTTTTTCTTTCTCTTTTTTCTTCTTCTTTTTTCTTTCTCTTTTTTCTTCTTCTTCCTTTTCTTTTTCTTCTTTTTTTTTGCTTTTCTTTTTTGAAGGGCGCCAAATGTGGCGGCCTTCCCCATGGTGCCATTCCAATTTTACTTTAGACGACTCGTTTAAAATCTCTACGCTCGTGTGCTTCTTTGACTAATCTATTATTTTGTTTGTTTAAATACAACAATATTAGGGATAATGATGATAATAAATGGAATAATTTTTAAACAAAATTATGTAAAATGATTTTGCTATACGTTAGATTGAAATTGTTTTGAAAAAGTAAATTATTGTGTTGTAATTGTTATTAAATTATCGATAAAAAATGATTTTTCGAAAATGTCAAATAATAATTATACAAGCAAATAATTGTATATATTTTCATATCGATGATAAAACCACTCGTGAACCGAAATTGTTTGAAAAGTCACTTTTAATATAGGTATACCTATCTACCAATGATTTGTTTATTCCGTTAGAAGCGAATTAAAAGATAAAAGTACCCACATGAGTGACTCTTGAAATCTATAGGAGTACTCTTTTCATACACGAAACACCAAACATAAAAGGAGAACCCTATTTCAACGTGCAATGATTTTAAACTTTAGACTATAAAATAAAAAAGAAAATGAATGAGAGTTAGAGAGAGAGAGAGAGAGAGAGAGAGAGAGAGAGAGAGAGAGAGAGAAAAGAATACATAAAATCTACGTTATTATGATGAACGCGTGATAACAATAAAAAAAAAAACAAACAAACAAAAGAGTATGGGAAAAAAAATTATTAACAAAAGGAAAGGGGAGGAAAAAAAAATTGGAATGAAGCAGAAGAAGAACGTGCCAAGGTCTTCTTCATTTTCAGTGAAAATATAAATCAAATGTTGTTTGGCGAGTTACGCGTCATAAATATTAAAGTAAGATTTCTTTTTGCAACAATAGTTGTAGGAACCACCAACCAACAAATGACCAGCTTAGCTATGGACATATACCATCTTTTTTATTTGAATTTTTTTTTTCCTTCCGCAAAGTTTCGTCACTAAGCCTCTCGCCGAATCCGATTAACTTTGCTCGCCATGGAAGAAGCCAAGAGCTTATTAACACCAGAGAGACGAGGTCGTGCCTGAAACGTCGATTTAAAACTTCGAATTCATTTTGAAATAACGCCGAAAGATTTCAGATATTTTTTAAAATTCGTTTATATATATATTTTTTTTCCTTCCCCTTTGCAAGTTTATTATCTCATTAAATTTATCCAAAAAGTTTGTTAAGGAATCTTCTATTATACAATAAGCTGTACTTTTAAAATTATTATTTTACTTTATTAATAATAGTTATTATCTATATGATATTATATTACGTTTTTTAGTTATAATTGTTTGTCCGTGATAAACATCGAAACTATTTTACTGATCTAAATAAAAATTTATTTATTTCATTTGTTTTTCTTTAACTTAAAAGATAGAGTACTATATTTAGCGATGTATAATTTGTTTATTGTTAATTTAGGGACATATTATTTAAAGTTATTTTAGTCCTTTTATACTGTTAGAATACAATAGATGGTGCTGCATTATGATTTTATAAATTCTAAGTTTCTTTTTCTATTTTCTTTTCAAATATAAATCGAATTTTAGTAAGGTAAAATTATTATTTAATTTTGACAAATAATAAATAAATGACAAAAAAGATAATGTGCGCAGAAATAATAATTTCTTTTTCTTATTTTAAAATACTTAAAAATCTTAAACATAATTTCTCTACGCGAAATTATTGAATGTTTATTATTAATCATAAATAAAATTTGACAAAACAATGTAAATATAAATATAAATATAAATATAAAAAAAAAAAAAAACAAGAAAGAAAAGCCTTCCGATAAAATTTCATAAACACGTTTAATAAATCCGTAAAATAAATGTACGACGTTAGAACGAATTCTTGCATATTCCCGTAAATATAAGAAGCCTGGTACCGTTAGTACAATATTTCTTTAAGCCCAAACAATTTTCGTGGCTACTGTAAAATTGAATGCTTTTGATATAGTCGAGGGCATTTTATTCGCCGCCTGCACTTTTAGCCCGTACGCATGTACGCAAGGTCATTGACGCGGTACACTTTTATCGTTAAGTATGGTCGGCGATGAGTGGTTTGCACGCGGTTGAATCTCATTCCTTCTTTAGTTTTTTTTTATATATATATGTATTTTCCTTTTTTTTTCATTCCTCCAGTTCACCGTATAACCCGTGTCGGAATTGAAACGCCTCGTACGCGAGAATGGTATAATAACGTTAAAAAAATAAAATGAAAAAGGAAAAAATTGTCTTCCTATAGAAATGAAATAATAATTTATATTTTTATTTTTTTTTTTTTTTAACACGAAAGATATCATCGTTAAAAAAAAAAACGAAGCACCGTTTTCCAACGTACCGTTCGAAATATCGCTGACGCAGGATAAACGTGAAAGTGCATTGAAAAACAGAAAGAAAGAATCTTTTTTTTTCTTTTTTTTTTTACGCAAATACTTGGAAGAAAATTTGCAAAAAAAAGAAAAAATACAAATGAAAATCGGGTCGCTATTTAGATATTAGTGTTTAAAGAACGGACGTGTTCTAGATTCGCTAGAGTACCTATCCGTTCGTGCCGTTACACTGACTTTTACATTACGAAAATACGATTAAAGCTAGAACGTACATTTTAATAATTTAACGGAAGCGGCATCGACCTCTTACTTTTCGAGCGAGTCGAATAAACACCTTGGTCCGTGTATAACACGAACGCATCCGTGTGTAACTGCCAAATAGAACAACTATATATATGCATGTATATATATTTATATATGGTATACGCATATATACATATATATATATATATATTATATGTATTATACATGCACGTGTATCTACATAATAACTATATATAATATATAGTATATACAGTATATAAAGTAACACGAGTCATTAATGCTAACGCCACTGACTTTACGCTGCTTTATCTTGAAAGTAATATTACGTGCCTTGAACTACTTGTATTTTCAGTACATCCATTCAGACATTTTAACCCACTTTCCGCTTATTCAAGCAACGTCGTCGTCTTCGATCTTTCTACGTGTGCGTAAATGTCATCGTACTCATCTCCGCGTTCACTCTATCAAACGACAAAGATTTGTCTTCCTTTTCTTTTCGACAAATCAAAAAAAAAAAAAAGAAATAAGAAATTTACAAATAAAATCAAATAAACGAATTATTATTTGGAAAAGTTAGTTAATTGAAAATAAATTTACGTTGTTCATTTATTTTCAAAACTAAATTGATTATTCTAATTAAAGATACAAATTAAGAAAAATATTTCGATGAAATAACAATCCTATAGAGATCAATCAATTTACTTTTTCTTTTTGTTTTCCCCTCTTTTTTTTCTTTTTTTTTTTTGTTAAATATGAAAGAACAGACTGTAGCAAATGAATAGTCGAGTGTCTGTTGGCAATCGGGAAGCCAAGTGAGTTCGGAAGAGTATATGGCTGGTGGTGGTTCACTCATATTCGGTGAGTGACCTGCAACCACGTCTCAACGACTAGCAACGCCAAACATTTATATGCCTACTGCACGACCTGAAAATATCGTTTGCGATGTGGGCGCGGGCCCTGACCCTCCTCAACGACCGCATTCATCCTCCTTTTAGCATTCGTTGTCGTCGTCGTTGTCGTAGCTGTCGTGCTTGTCATTCTCTATTTTCCTATCGTATTAATATTTTTTATTTAAAAGAATTTTGAATATTTTTTACAACGATTTCAAACACCTATCAATCGTGATATTTGGTAAAACAATAAATAAATTATATATTTATACATATGTGTCCATAATTATGAAAATTATCTCTTCGAGATATCAAAAGAATTACATTTGTACACTAAATGAATTATTCTACATAATATTGAAATAACAAACACTATCTAACGGTTCATTTTTGATAATATCGTGTAAATTACATTGAATTAATTTAATTTAAAATAATGTGGCGTGAAATAACTGATAAACTGATTTTTTTTTTTATAAATTTTGACTTACATTAGATTACTTTTATAATTATGGGTACATATATTATATGTCACTTTTTGATTTTTTTTCTTAGAAAAAAAAAAAAAAAGAAACATTAAATCATAGTCTAATCTTGTTTTGATATTAAATATCGAAAAAATGCATAAATTTATATATCGTTCAAGTAATAATTCAATATTTATAGCTTACTATTAATCTTTCAACGGTTTACTTTAGATGCCTCGAATAAAATGAAGAGGAGGAGGAGCAGGAGGAGGAGAAACAATATGATGACAGTGATAAAAAAGGAAGGAGTGAGGGGAAAGAGAGAATCGAAGGAGGGAATGATGACCTCGATCAGTGATGTCAGTGATTTGACAAGATCACTGTAATGTCGTTCACGTTAAAATAAGAAATTTACCTTATTTCTAAGACCATCATGCATATATCTATGTATAACGAGAAAGAAAGAGAAGGAAAATGTACAAGGCATATACTCTTGAATATACACATATTCGTACACATGTGCTCGCCTACGTTGAGTTACGCAGCCTACAAATTTTCCGGTCTGTTTGACGAATCTCAAAGACTTAAACCGGTGGCAGCACTTGCTGCAGAAAATTCGTTGCAAAGTATGCGAAAAAATGATTCGATTTTACAAAGAAAATGTCGTTGTCGAAAAAAAATTCCTATTAAGAAAAAATAATAATAAAAAAACTTTAACAAAAATAATTCTATCATCGCAAATTTTATTATAATTTATTCGAAGCTCAATTTATTATACCCTGGGATTATCCCAGATATCGTCTAAAAAATTCTAGAATTTATTTTGTAAAATGTAAAACACGAGAATTATACATCTTATATCAAATATAAGAATCGAGTATCATTATAAATGCTTGTGTGTCTTTTTAATTTTCTTTTTTCTTTTTTATAATATATCTCATTTATTTTTATGTGAATGTTGTATTTAAAAAAAAAAAAAAAAAGGAGAAAAACAAAGAATTTATACAAAACGACGACAAAAATTGTGTACGTAATGTTTTAATCGTATTTAAATATAGAAATATTTTATTTGAATTTGTTATGATCGAAACATTAACAAATATCTTATGTTAGAGAAATAGAAAATAAAATCTACAAAATTATATACTATTAATTGATCTTTCGCAACATTTAACGTGTTAATTATATTAATCGTATAAACGTAATAGAAATCAATCTGAAAAGTTATAATATTTCGTTAGTTTTGTTTTGACAAAGTTTACGAAATTCATTCGAAATTTAATTTATAATCGCACAAGTCAATCGAAATGCTTACCCAAATTCGTTTACTCACAAACTATACTCTCTTTCTCTATCTATCTATCTATTTATCTATCTCTCTCTCTACATCCCCGAATTTAATCCAATTAGAACACATGAATTGCAGTAGTACTTGGGGAAACAGAGATGACAATTCTCGATGATACCCGGTATTAACTGTCGAGAGAACGTCAAATTTACAATCCGTTCTAGCAGTTCGTTACGCGACGATTAGAATCATGAAATCCGCTTAGAAGATCTCTACAGATCGAAAATGTAACTAATGGTTCCATTTACATAGCTTCTATAAATAATCCAAATAATATTTTCAAATAATATCAAATTAAACCAACCACTTGAATCCTCCTACAACGTTTTCAATTGCACGCATATTTACAAAATGTAAAATTAAATATTACCAAGTTTATTATTTATTGTTTTCTATTTATCCTTTTTATTTGACGTAATAAACTACTATTGTAGAGAAGAAAAAGAAATGTCGATTTAAAGGGGAAAAAATGGAAAGAAAGAAAGAAAGGCAAAGAAAAAGGAAAAAAGGTAAAGGGATAAAGAAATGTAATTTCACACCACTTAATAAAGGATATATAAAGAATCAATGAGTAGTGTGAAATGTATTTATGGGGTTGAATATGTTTATACTAGCCCTGTTTCTTGAAAAATAAGGGTCCAGAAGAGTTTAAGAGGTGACGAAGAACGTTCGTCAAAGAATCTTTCTCTTAAAACGATGACGTCTGATCCAATCGGAATAGGGGTACTTGGGTACTTCTATCGAAGGTGCAAAAACCACATCGTTGGAAGCAGCAATTAGCTGCTGCTGCTGCTCGCCTGGGCAATATACAACGTGCTTATACCTTTTCAGAAGAAAATAATAATGAAAACGTCGTCGTCGTCGTCGTCGACTGCTGGTGGGTTCACTTCTATGAAGTGGCATAGCCTCGATTTCGTCGACCATTTTCTAACAATACAAGATTTTATGGGAAGGTATCGAAGTATGTACGATTCAGTCAACGTTCCTACTTGTCGTCATCGTCATCGTCATCGTCGTCGTCGTCGTTGTTGTAGTTGTTCTTGTCGTCGAAGTAGTTCGAAAAGCTAAAAGACATGAGTGTGAATGTGTGTGTGTGAGAGAGAGAGAGTGTGTAGGAGAGAAATAAATAGGTTAATCAAAAGGATCGAACGACCTCCTACCGAGAACCGTTTTGTTTTGCGACTCGAGTAACCGCGTTTCGCATTTCCTCAAGTTTCCGGGGAGTCCTTCTAGATCTGCTTCCTCTCCAGGGTGCTGCTTCCCCTACTTTTACCCCGTCTTTTCTTATAATCTTACTTAGAAAAACTCCATCGTCTTGGATTCACGACGAACAACAACAACAACCGATAAAAGGGATATATCGTATTATCGTTTTTACGAACAACTACCAGACATCGAAATCGTCCCCTTTCCGAAAGGTCATCATTCTGACATTCGATAGGCGTTTTACTTTTATCCAACATATACAAATATTATGTCTTTTTAAACGAAAACTTTTATAAGAGATACGAGACTATTTCTATTTTTTTTTTTGTTGTTCTCGGAAGTAATTATACAAATATTATGGCTTTTAAAGAAAAAACATGATAAGAGATAAGACTGTTTCTATTTTATATTTTCTTTTTTTGTTTGTCCTCGAAAGTAATTAAATTTGTACGGTAAACAAAGGACTTATCGATAAAAGGTAATATTTAGTAATTCCTAGCTTTTACTCGACATTTTTAGAAATTCAGGTTACGCTAAATTATCGCTCGTCAACGTGCGGTGGTTCCGTGTTTCGGTCTGATTCGACGGTTAGTCGCGTGTGCCACGCACGAGATCCTAGAACACGCACCGTAGAAAAAGAACTCTTCTATGATCGCGATACAGGATACTACGCTGTTTAATTTTAGACCGTTAAAACGTATTTCACGCGATCGATACGTCATCCGCAAAAGAGGTAGCTACAAACAGAACGCACGCGTATCGTTCATTGTCTGTTATTAACATGTTGAATACTACCATGGTGGTGATGATGGTGGGGGAGGGGGTAACCGATAACCGCCACTCAATTTTCCTGAATTTATTTCAAATACCTTTTTTTTTCTTTTTTAAATTTCTCTATGCCATTGTTATCGCGAGAAAACGTCACACGATTCTCGCAATGAAATTTACTGACAAAGAAAAGAAAAGAAAAGAATAAAAATAAATAAAATCAAGTACACATATCTAATTAGAATAAATTTTAATTGAAAAATAGGGAACAATAAATTTTCTTTTCTTTCTGTTAGATAAAACGATTTCGACAGTCAACGGCGTTTTTATTCACGAAACGTGTATGTATTAAAAAAATATTGTCAATTTTAAATGAAAAAAAATTGTCCTCCTTCGGCAAGGAAAAACTCTTTCTTGCATTGCTTCTCTCTCCCTCTCTCTCTCTCTCTCTCTCTCTTTCTCTTTCTCTTTCTCTCAACGTAACAACGATGTCTTCGAAAAAGGGGCGCGATCGATCTCCCGTTTAAATTTTCATTTTCACCCCCTCTCCAACGAGCAAACAGCCCTTCTTTCCTATTTTACCCTCATCCCCGACGGACACGAGTATCGACCCCTACCGTAATTAGTATATTTACAGCAGGGCGAGGCGCCGCGGTTCAAATACGATTGTGTATGTAAGGTTTTTTCTTTTTATATTCTCTTTTTTTTCTTTTTCTTTTCTTTTCTTTTTATCTTTGTTCGATATCCAAGACATATCGCATAAAAACGTTCAATTATTACCGATAGGAACTCGATAAAGTAACCAAAGACCTCTCTCTCTCTCTCTCTCTCTCTCTCTCTCTCTCTCTCTCTCTCTCTCTCTCTCTATTCTTATTATTTTTCTTCTTCGATAACTTACATTTTACTTACTGTCTTTTAACTATTTCCATCAATATTTTTTTCTTCTTTCAACGTTTCTCATTGAATATACGCATTTTTAAATTTCATTAAAATCAAACGTACAGTTTTCAATCTTAGTCCACCACTTGGAAGGACATTTCCTAACGATAATCTAACTACCAATGGGGGTAGGCAGAAACGAAAGATCGACAACGTCATTGGCATAGCAAGTTTCCTTCGAAACAGGGGATTCGCATTGTAAATTGCGGAAACGCGTGTGTCCGCGAGAAAGAGAGTGGCCTCGCGAAAGGAGAATTTCGCACGTTCGAGGCATCAGAATTTAATTACGGAAATGGAAGCAGCTTGTAACTGTCGCCTGTACCGTGCTAACTCTGTCAGAAGAGACTCACACACACACACACACACACACACACACACACACACACACACACTCTCTGTCTCTCCTTTTCTCTTTTTTTTTCTATTTTTTTATCTTGCAAACACGACACGCTTATATATGCTCTCTCTTTCCTTCTTTCTTTTTCTTTATTTATTTATGTTTCTTTTAACTAACTATCATCCGAGAGTGTTTCGATATCTTTGTCAAATTCAATAAGTTATTCCATATGAAAGTATTTTTATGGTGTGTCGACAATAAAAAAAAAAGAAAACTATAAAAAAGTTGCAACGAAGAAGAAAATAAAAAACACACATTCGCGTGTAAGATAATTTTTTTCCTTTTCTTTTGTTTTTGTTTTTTTCTTTTTTTTTCTTTCCATTAATTTAATCAAAAAGCTTTCCAAATTTTAGAAAAATATTGTACGTTAGTTAGAAAATAACAAAGATATTTTATTATTTTTCGAAAATAATAAATAACGGTGAATACGGTAGCGTGAAATATTATTATTACAAATAGAAAAATTGTTTTCAAATATAACGCAACTAAATCGACCGATAAGATCGAATTACTTTGGTTGAATCTCAAGTCTCGATTTGAGAATATAAACCGCGAAATAGGAAAACACGAGGACATAAATTGTATGTTCTTTCGGTCTCAACGCATAGCACAAGCTCATAATCGGATTTAAAGTTGGCGCGACACACGTGTGTTCATAAAACAATAGAGAACGAAAGGGAAGAGAAGAGGAAGAAGAGAGAATATGGTAAATCAACACACATACTCACACATTCGTTGCATCGAACGGTTTCGCTCGATTTGCTTTGCAATCGCTTAGAAACTACGACGTACATAGATTTAGATTGTATATACATAATATATATATATATATATATATATTTTATATCTTTTCAAAAACCTAGAATGAAAAAAGGAACAAAATTGTAAAAAGTCTCAAAAGTTGAAGAATTCGAAGAAAAGCCATAAAATTAATTAGTTAAATCGATAAGAGAATGTACTTCTCAAACTACTCGACTTTGATTCGCGTTTACAGCATAATAATAACGTCACGAGATATAAGACAATACTTTTCCAATCAAGAATAAAAAATACTTCGATACTTTGATAAGAAAGGAAGAAAGAAAAGAAAAGAAAAGAAGGTTCGTTTTACGAAAGAAAAGTATAAAAAGTAACTGATCGAAAATCCGTAACACTTGTACCGATCAGAACTCGAGAGTCTTATTGCATGGGCAGAAAAGCATAAAGTTCGTGGAGCGATCGTAACGAAACCGAATTGGAATTTTCCGATGAGTTATGCCGCGCTTTTTCATCGAGTTGGGGTAACCATGAATGCGCCCTCTTCTCATGCTCCGATGTATTCATAGGATCATAGAGGTATGGACGTGATTTCCTCTTTCTCTCTCTCTCTCTCTCTTTCTTTCTTTCTTTCTCTCTCTCTCAACGTTTAACCATCGCACTCGTGGGTCCTTCGCTCTCACGTTGTATTCGTCTCTGTAGCCAGAGAGACAAGCAGAGAGAACGTACGCGAGCGATCAAATAAAAGCCCGTGTTTTTTCCCCGATATTGAACCCTAAGCTAAGCCTAACCTGCCCCAACCTCCACCTACCGCAACGTGGCCTGCCGTACGACTAAGGGGAGTGATGGAAGAGGGTGTAGAGGTGGCAGGTAGGGGGAAGCCACCCCAACTGCGGTCGTTGACCCCACGCATCCCCCCCTACCAGTTCTCTCTACCCACCAGTCCAGCCTGAACCCACCCCTGAGGGCCGACGACACTGGTGCCGTCTCACGGAAAAGTATTGCACTCGCATCGCAACCCCTTTTCAGAACTCTCTCTCTCTCTCTTTTTCTCTCTCTTTCTCTCACGAGCTTACTCGCTCGCATACATACATATATATATATATATATATATATACTCGTACCGGGGCCGTTCGTCTTTTTGCCGAGGTACCGAGGGGTACCTCCGCGGTAACGACTGCTGCTCCAAAAGCATTGGAAGCGAAGAAAGAATTTCAGGTGCTCCCGAATACCGTTGCGATTTGTCATTCGTCGATCAACCGAGTCCGATTACTACTCTATCCTCTCTCCTCCCCCTCTCTCTTTTTTTCCTTTTGAATTTCGAACGCTTTTCGAACGTAACGTACCTTCCACCATCCTTCCAAGGTATTTCTTTGATACATCGAGAAAAGCAAAAATGGGATCGATATTCTCTCTACGATTTTTAAACGTGGCTTGACAATTTTCTAGAAAAAAAAATAAAAAAAGAAAAGGAAAAATAAAAGAAAAGAATAGGAAAGAACGAAAAAAAAAGAAAATCGACCAACGCTCTAGGAATAACGATCTTTCCAAGGAAACAACAATGTTTGTTCCATAAGTGAGCTGGTCTCAGATCGATGCAAGTTTTTAAAAGGACTCCGAATGTCTGCCCTTTTCAAAGCTCTATAGGCAAATCCTTACAACTCGCACACCGGTAGACGAGCGTCGGAGACTCTCACGGAAAAGTATTGCACACTCCTGGCAACCCTTTTCAGGGTTCCCTTTACCATTCTCTCTCCTCCCCACCGTCCAGGCCCTCTCTGCCTTTCTCTTTCCCCTCTCATTGTCTTTCTCTTATGTTTGCCTCTCTCTGTCTCTTTCTCTCTTTCACTTTCCCTCCCTCTTTTCTTTCGCTTCTTAACTCAATGCAGCTATTTTTTTTCTTTCTTTTTTTTTTGAGAAGACAATTTTAAGTACTCTAAATGAACGATTAAAATTATAATGTAGATCTATGCATCGATTCCTCTTTTTCTCTCTCTCTGTCTCTTTTTCTCTCGTTCGCCATTAGATTTTGTTTAGTGTCTGGCATAAATGATCAATAAATAATAATAACCCTCCCGGATGGTCCTGTAAAGGTATTCTTAATTTTGATCTCGATACGAATGATAAAAAAAAGAAATACTAATCCTATAAATCGAATAGAAATATTTTATCCTCGTAGAAAGGTCACGCTAGGAGGTCATAGCGTAGTCTCATTTCCTCAAGTCGAGCGAGAATAAAACAGTGTCTTTGACGATACACAAGGGATCGGCAATATCGCGCGAGAAAAAATCTTAGAAAAGGTTTTATTACCTAGAGCAATGGTCGATTTGTTATCCAGCCGCGCGGATGCGTGTGTGCACCTTTACTTCCGGGTTAGGGTTCTACAGGGTGTTGCTCAACGACCTGTATCGGTACACCTTTTTTTCTCTTCGGCATTGAGCGATGGAACACACGCTCGTACTTTTTCTTCTTCGACAATCAAGAACTCTCTGTTAGTGTCGTCCACGTTGGGACCACACGTAGTTATTTCTATTCAACAACCAACCATCATCTTATGCGTTCCAACTAAAATTTTTGAAAGAAAATAATAAGGTAAGACTTCAAAGTAAATAGGTGGAACGTTTAAGTAAATCAAATTTTAAATTATCTTGAATGAAATATCCTTTGTTTTTTGTTTTCTTTTAATTATTGAGTATTATTCAAAAGTACTCAAGAAGATACTTGAATATGAAATTAACAATTATAACAACATATTTTCTGGTCTCATTTTCATTCTATAAACATTATATAGTTAATTCGTAAACAAATGCGGTATAATTACTATGAAATTGTGGTTTTATCATCGTGCTCACGAGTGTCGCGAAAATTTCTCCAGGATTCGCGTTAAGTTAATTGGTGTTAAACTCGTAGCACCATTTGTAACTGGGAACCACATTTCGCTATAGTTTCGACGCCAACATCAGCAGTTGTCTCTCGCACATTCTCCTGACTTTAACGGTATACACAGTGTAAATGTTACCAAAGTACACGTTGCGTATTGGGTAGACGTCGTTATAATTTCGAGACAAGTGTATTTTGCTAATCCTTATCCGCATATTGAAGTATTTTCGCATACACAAACATGTGTATGAAATAAAATAAAGATCAAAGATATGTTATAATATAATTACGTACTTTTTTTTTATAAATTAAATTATAGTATCATTGTTGGTAACTATCTTCTTCCTCCTCCTTTTTGTTGTTGTTCTTTTTAACGATTTTTCTCTTCTTTTCTTTTCTATCTTTTAGAAATCATTCGTCTATTCTTATTAATACTTATTACATAATATTAGTATTTATATAAATGTACGAAATGAATGTCACGAGTAGGATCGTTTTCGTAATATATTTTATCTCTCTGTTCCATGACGCTTTTCAAACCATGAACAAAATAACGTTTTGTGCTTCATATAAAATCGTATAACCGAGTGGATACTGCTTTTTCGCGTTGCGTAATATCGCAATTCGCGTTACGTTGAATTCCGCACAAAGCGGCCAAATTAATTATCGAAACTTTTATTATGGACTACGCGTCTGGTCTCGTAAATAAATTCCACGCGGTACGACTAAATTCGTTTCGTTGAAACTTTTATCATACGATAATGCGAGCATCGATCATTTTAGGAGAAAGAGAGGGAGTTAGGGGAGGGGGAAAGGGTAATAAAATATTCTATTTGAATGATCGAAGAAAACGAGGTCTAGATAATTTTTTTTGTGTTGTTTTCATAATTCAATCATCTTTTATTTTACGATTCAAATCGTTCAAGTTCACGTGCTATTTCGTTGCAAAAAAATTACAAATGTCACGAGATATAGGAGGATACAAGGAGAGAAATAAAAAAAAATATATATATGAAGGAGGTGAAAATTATTTTTTTTTTTAAACATTAAATTACGTTGTATTTGTTTATGTACGATTTCCCGTATTTCTCTTGAGTTTGTATCGTCACAAACAAGTGTAAAGAAGTTTCGTGTAAAAGTTAGGTAGCAGGTATGATGAAAAGAAAGAAAGAAAAAAAGAGAGAGAGAGAGAGAGAAAGAAAGAAATAGAGACGACCCACCCTAAATTTGCGTGTCTCGACCGGTGCATGCCGCTCCCCTGAAAGTTTTAACCCTCCGAGGATAGCCCGTACTGACCTACCCCTACTACGTGATTTATGTACGAACGCCACGTAGACGTAGGGGCGACGAGACCCTTCTTCTCTTCTTAGCCCTTTCGAGACACCGAGCACACCGAGCACTTATCCCGAAGAGAGGGCTTCAAAATTTCTCCCACGATTATACATCGTCGTCGTCGTCGTCGTAGTCGTCATAGTCGTCGGGGTCGCGTGCTAACCCGAAAATTCTTATTTTCAAAAAATATAACTTCCCCTTTTGAATATATCATTTACTTAGGAAATATTTATTAACGCGTCATATACTACGAAACAACCTTAATCACTTCCATATGTTTTCTTCGTCCCATGAAATATTTATCAGAATTTTTAAACTTTTTTTCTTCCTTTTATTTCTTTTTTCTTTATTCTCTTTTTTTTTATTATTGCCTACATTCGATTATCTTACTATTTTTCTATCGAAATTTCTATTCGTTAATTTTAGATTCATCGTCAATGAAATAAATTGAGAAAAACACATTGATTTTGATAAAATGTGAAAGAGAAAGTTGGAAATACATATTTTATCGTTGGTATAAAATTCGATAAAATTGTCGACCAATATGTCTTACCGATAAAATAAAAAAAGGAGAAAGGGGGGAAAAAGAGGAATGAAGTTGGATCGAAAATTGTCGGCGAGCTCATTATCCGCGAACCGTTTAAGATCTCATCTTTGAAGTCGCGCGCGCTCGTGTAACGAAACTCGACCGGTGACGCAGAAGGGCAAAACGTATTTTCAAAGCGTTTTACGCTGGGCCGCAATTAAATTTTCATATTTTGCTGAGTACCGCACACAAGTATCCTGTTGTGTTTATACGTGTTATAAGGAATACGAAGAAAATAAAATAAAAGAAAACGAAAGAAATTCGTAAGATTTTTTTCCAAATCTCTATTTACCACATGTATATCGATGATTTGTACAACAATTTAAATCGAGTTATTTAAATATTTACGAACGAACCGAATCGGAATAAAACGATATTCATAATTTAACATTATTACTTTGGAATTTTTCGACGGTGAATTTTAATCCAATAATAAATGATAAAATAAGAAAAAAACATATATGCGTGCATGTGTAGATGAGATTATAGGAAAAGCCAAGAAGAAAATATAGTTTCTACGAAGTTCGGTCGTTGGTAGGACTAATTTATATCCAATTTCTTTTCGCGGAAGGCACATTTGTGGTGGATAAACGATAACAGCGAGGTAGTAGTAATAGTTGTAGTAGTAGTAGTACGCATGCTAGTGTAAAACGAAATCTGTGGAAACACGATAACTTTCTTGGAAGAGGATCGATGCAACTTCTTTGTGTCATTTCAGGATACGAGAAAAGATTGTCATTGTCGAGCAGGATATATAGATTCCATTTATTATTTTTTTTTCTTTTTACTTATTTTTCTTCTTTTTCTTAACAAAAAGAAAAGAACAAATAAGAAAGAAACGTACTTTTCGATTATTGCTAGAAACGTTCATAGAATCCTCGAGATAAACGTATCGATCTCTTGTATTCGGTTTCCAAGTAAAATCCAGACTCGCATGGTAGCTTAAGAAGGACTTGTTGCTTTCTAAACACGAGGAACCGTTGCAGGGTTCAATGCACGTACTTCCAACTATCAAAGTCTACGATCTTTCAACTCGATCGCATCCTTTCCTTATCGATCATAAATTTCTTTTAAATGAAAATGAAAAAAAAAATTACAAAAATTTGAGATAGAAAAATCATCGTACATATTTTTCTTTTCCAAAGAATTCCATTGATTTTTTTCATATATATAAATACATGGAAGAATAGGAAATACGATTCCTTAAGACTGATGTATAGAATAAGAGGTCAAAAATGAAATAAACGAAAAAAATTACACCCCCCTTTTCCCATCACCCAGTTACAAGGACCACAAGTAGGCGAATTGTTATAACAAGTGAGTAAGCACGTTGATGAAAGTGTACGGTTATGATGCTGGTATCGGTGTTAGGACTCTCCTTGAGAAGAATTCATCCCTTAAGAAAATACAAGCAATAACCTCCGGATTCTCATTGGAGGCAGGAAGGTGTAAGAGAAAGAGTAAGAGGAGATGAAAGAGGAGAGGAATGAGGAGTGAGAGGTAGAAACGGGTGGAGAGGGTGAAGAGGGATCGAGCTCGAAAGACGTTGCGTAGAGGAGGAGGAGGAGGCGTCCGAGGGGCGGCGTAGGAGAACTACGCCGTTAGAGGTGGAGGAAAAGGTGAAGGTGGAGAACTCGGAAGGGGTAGTGTGGGTTAAAGGTAGCGGGCCAGAGCCTCACTTTATTTTTATGCAGTTATTGATCTCCGTAGAAGCCGACACCCGGCGTACCCACTCACCTCTCCCACCCCTTTAGCCACCCCTTTACCTCCTTCTCATCGTTGCTCAGTCTCCCTCTCTCTATCTCTCTCTCTCTCCTTCTCGTTCCTCCTTCGTCTCACCTCCCACGCAGCCTTGCGCCTCAAAACACCCCCTCGTGCGGTAGTGCGGCAGTGGCGGCGGCGGCGGCGGCGGTGGTGGCGGCGACGGGTAACTAGCTTATCAAAAAATGGGCGTTGCCGCGTCTCACTGTCTCCTTCTCTCTCCCTCTCCCCCACCGTCTCCTCTCCCACTCCATCTCCGTCACCCTCGCCCTCTCTCTTTCTCTTTTCAAACTACATCCCTTTCTCTTTCTTTCCCTCTTGCTCACACATGTATATACATACCAAGAAAGAGAGAGAGAGGGTGCGCTACATCTCTCCGTCTCTGATGCATCTGTCTCTCTACACAGCGTCTTCCATTGTGGCCCGCACACCTGCCTCGTCGCGGGGTGGCCCTCATTGGCGAATCGACGCCGGTGGATAGACGAGGCTCGTCGAAGAGGCTGCTGCTGGGCCGAGGCTGCGCTTCCGTCGCGTTACCTACGCGAGAGATGCTTCGGGGGTAGTTCGTCCGATGGTAGAGAGGAAGAGGGTGAGACAACGAAATAAGATATCGAAGAGTGAGAGGATGACGGAGAGAGAGAAAGATAAAAGGTGGGGACGAGACGATGGTACTATCCCATCCTGCCCAGCCAAACCACCACCATCACCACCACCCCACATCCCCATTTTCTTCCAGGGTGTGTCCCATGCTTCTTCGATTTAGGGTAGGTTCGGAGCCAACCGAACGTCCATATTTCTCTCTTGTCCTCTTCCATTCTTCTTCTTCTTTCTTCATATATTTACTTTCTTTCTTTCCTTCATTCTTTTTCTTTCTTTCTCTCTCTCTCTCTCTCTCACACACACACATTCTTTCTATCTTACTTTCGGCAAGCTCTTAAACCTTCCTTCCTTCCTTCTCTTTCTTTAACGACTATATATCTCCATCTCTTTTCTTTCTTCTTCGTCTCCCTCGGCACGAACAACCTCGACAACGAAACCCCTTACTCTCTTCACCCCTTTACCACCCTTATATTCCTCGCCCTCTCCTGGCCACGCGGGACTACGCAGCTGTATGCGTGCGTGGCTGCGTGTACATGTGTGTATATCTATACGCGAGAGAACCGATCGATGTTATATACCCCTCTCCTCTCTCTCTCTCTCTCATCCTTCTCCGCCTCTATCTCCGATCCACCCCCTCTTGGTCCTTAATTACGCGCGATAGGGACGCTACGTTTTTTTCTTTTCTTTCTTATCGTTTCAACGCGACGCCATCTACTAAACAACCATATTAAAAAAAAAAAAAAAAAAAAAAGCAAAGAAATTTAAAAAGTAAAAATTTTCTAAATTTTTAACTTTCCTATTAACCCTTTTTGATGATCCATAAATCAAATAGAAAGTTCAATTTATCGAAAATAGTTTAATACGAAATTTTATCAAGAATCACCAATGACACGATCAAAAAATTTCCGATTAAATTAATTGCATTTGCTTTTTCCAATAATTTTCAATAATCGTGGAGGCATTAATATACATATAGATATAGTATATTTTTTCTATTTTTTTCAGACTCTTTCTCTTTCTATTTTCTTTTTTTTTTACCTCTCGTATTCCACATCGCAATAGATTTTGGAATTTGTATGATAGAGGAAATACGAATAATCCATTTCGCTAATTATAACAATTAAACGCATTATTACAGGTAATAAAGTTGATATTGTTGTATTTGATCGATATCATACATATTCCATTAAATAGTTTATAAGTTTCTCTTTTAATTATTATTCTTAACTCTCCCACCTCAATCCCAAGAAAATAGGATTTAGGATTATAAGTTTGAAAATTTTCGATGTTTTTTTTTTCGTCACGCTCGTAATTTTATTGCGTATCTCAAATACACAGATGAAACGTTAATAATGAAATATGATTCTATGAGAAGGTAGATAAAGTTCGTCGTCGTCGTCATCGAGAAGAAAAAGAGGGTTAAGAGGCGTTCGGAAGGGGGTTGGGAGGAATCGTAGATGGTCGAAAACAGGTCGGTGTCGTACTGGCTGCATAGCAACAGGCATCTGTTGCAATAGAAGACGTGATAGATGCGGTAACAACGTCGACTTATATATCCGGACCCACAAACACAGAATCTTCTCTTATATATATGATGCACTTACGTTTACTTGCGCTGTCTACGTATATGTATATATATATATACATACATACATATGTCTATACTCCTAGCAAATATTCACTAGTGGAAGAATAAAATGAAAAAGCCAAACTTAAACCTTTGCATTATCTCTTTGCTAATAAACTTCGTTTCAAATTCATTAATAAATAATTAAATAATATATTGAAATTATTCATTAAAATTAATTTTAATTAAAAATTTTAATAATTTATTATAATAGGATCGTTTATTAGGAAAATGGATTTACATCTACTTACATGTATTAGTTATGATAAATAAAAAAAAAAAAAACAAGGAAAAAATCTGTATTTATTTCAAAGTCGATAGTTCTTTTTCCTATATTGTATATATTTTCATATATATCTACTTTTGCCTATTATAATACTTATTAGAATTATTTTTTGTAATATATGAAGAGGCAAAAAAAAAATTGGGACGATAAGTTCGATGGATAGATAAAGAATTAATATTTGATTAAAAATAAAAAAATAAAAATAAAAAGGAACGTGTCGCACGACAGGAACATATGTACATTAGCATTATGCACACGTACACACACATATGTATGTACTGGCGCGATATACTGCAGCGTTATCATAACCTAGTGACGCCAAATATTGATTTTGACACATGCACATGACGAGAGACTGAATGTTCATCTATATGTATATAATATATATATATATATATCGCGATGTTGGATTCTCTCATGCGCGTGCAAGCCTATTGCTTAACCCATCGTCAAATTTGAATTAAAAAAATTGAATTTAAAGTTTTTTGAATTAAATTTCGCGCGCAAGATAAGCGTACCATGTGACTGGAAAAGTTGAAAAAAAAATCGGTCTATTATCAGTGGCTTGTTTGATTAAATATAAATTAAAAGATTGTATTTATTATTACATAAATTGATAAATAATATGAATTATACGAATTTGTATTGGTAATAGTTTAAAGATCAGACGAATAATTAGACTTTTTCAAAATATTTTGTGTTTGAAAAGAAAAGACAATTTGATTAGCAAATGATTAGAATTTACTTATTCGGCATGATGTTTTCACGATCGGTTAGTACGAATGCACGAAGCGTTGTGTAAAAGGAGGTCATGGTACAACCAAATAACAATAATAATATCGGACCTATAAGACCATCGTCCCCATCGCAAAGAACAACTTGAAATTCCGCTATGTTAAAATATTTCATACTAAGGACCTCTCTCGTGGAATATATGAACTATTACTTTTTTATGTATATGAACTATTACAGTTTTCTGCATTTGATCTTATCGACATTTACATGCGTAGTTAAATATAAAAAAATAAAATAATAATAATATAATATTGAAAATAAAATATAACCGAAAGATGTTTATAACAATTGTTCTTCTTAAATTCTTTTAACTTGAATCACAGGGAAAAAACTGAAACTAAAACAAAAATTTCATTAATAGTTAAAAACAATTTTAAAACAAAATATTGGATAATCAATTAATTAAAAATATAATTATTACTTATTTACAATTATATTATTTATTACTATTAGAATAATTTAATGTACGTCATCTAATTTCGAGAATAAAAATAAATCGTTTGATTTATTTCGATATTAGTTCGAGATAATATTCGATTTCGTGCAGATGGCGCAGGAGGTAAACCGTGTCCAATCAGAACCGCATAAACGGCTACCTTTGGCTATGTCATAAGCTGTCACATTGACGATAGTGTGTAAATATGAATATTTCATTAATAAAATGGCTTCTGGTAATTTACGATTGCCGGTAATTATGGTGAAGTGTAGATATATAATAGGATTATTCGTTACAATTTTCTTGAGGTATGTTGATTCATCTATTATTTTTTTCAATCGATTTATATGAAAAGTAGTAAAAAAAAAATTTATGTTTCACAAAAAAGAAGCTAAATAAAAAAGAAGACAAAATAAAAGAAATCGATTAAATTACATTTGAGGATTCTTGGATTATTAGTTGCTTCTTTTTGGTTATTAATTATAATTGTTAATTTATCTTGATCATAGGTAATAAGTAGCTTATTTAACGGTAATCACTACGCTTATTAAATATCTTTCAATTTTTTTTTCATGTGTTTATCCTAATAAAGATGATTTTAATCAACTAACCTATTCTTTTCTAACAAAGTAAAATGTGGTTTAATTCCTATTTGTTTTTCAGAAAGAACTCGAGGAATAGCAGTCCATTTAACAATTTAAATAATTGTTAATATTCTTCTTCTTCTTCTTCTTCTAAGTCACCGATCACTAATCACAATCGCAGTGCTTGCAGAAATTCAAATCTGTGCGTATTTTGTGTTTAATATGGCTTACACATCACTGCCGCAATTTATCAGCTTAAATCCATTATCATCTAATAATGTTGAGAAGACTTTATCCGAAGTAAGTATTAATGCAAATATTTCAATACATATAGGGGATGCTATCATGTAAGCGTAACAACAATTTATTGATGAATCATATACGTCTATAGTCTTTAGAAAAATTGTGTCGACAAATGCCCTGCTATGCGATCATGTAATGTTTTCAACAAGAAATCTTAACAATGTGATTGTGCTGCTTGAAACTCATATGATTAATTAGCGTGTTTGTTACTGTACTTTGAAAAAGAGTTTCTATCCACTGCTTTATACTTATTTGTTGCATTAATTACTACCACAAATGTGCAATGCTCGACTCTTAATGAAAATAGATGTAATACAATTATGTGACACCAATAGCGATTGTCTTAATAGATCAACTATGATTTACATTTGAGATATTCCATGTGCTCAATATTATTTACTATAACAATGTTTATAATTTACAGATATTACAGTCTGAACCAGTAAGACGGCTTCTTAATCAGCCTAATATTATTATCAAAACTGTTCCATTGAATAATCAACCTAAATCAAATTTGACATCAAACGCTACCAACTCAAGTACTGTCGAAATCTCCACGAATGTATATGGAAATAAAAACAATGGTACCCATTCGGATTTAAGTAGAGACAAACAATCAGAATTAACTATACATTGTAATAAATCAAATAAGGATGAAAATGTGGAAGATGAAAATCTTTTACCTTCCAAAACAGAAGGAAAATCTGAAATCTCCTTGCTACCCATTAGAAGAAGGAAAAAGGATTGCGGACACTGTGAACCTTGTGAGAACATTACTTGTGATGTTATTGTTGAACAGTGTATAGATAACAATGGAATATCTCTTATGTTAGCTTTTAATATAGACGAATGTGAAATAGATGCACCTGTGTCGAAACATTGTAAGAACAGTTCCTGTGACGCATTAAGTATCGACCATGATCGTTGTCGTAGAGCAATTATAGGATTAAACAGATATGATAAAGATAAAATATGTGATATCTGTGGTGTTAGATTGAAAACATTAAAATCTCGAGTACATCATAAGAATTGCAAAAGACGAAATGAATACAGGCATAATAAAATAGATAGCACGCAACTTTTGAAAGAACGAATGCGCGAAAGAGAATTGCAAATGTTAGAAAATGCAAAAGCAAAAAAACAAGATTATATGGATCCAATAACAGGATATAATCGTGCTATGGATTTTTTAAGAAATAATGATGAGTTAATAATTATTCCTAAAACGCAGTCTCCTAATCAATCTGGTATGATTATAACTTCCTCGTCTAACCAAATTAATCAGCAACAAACGGATAACATCGGTAATATGTTCTCTTCAAAATTTCCACTAAATATACCTCTGGTATTTCCACAGCAAAATATAGTTCTAAATAAAAATGCAGGCTCTAACGAAACTAATGCATTGCAAACTAATATAACTCATATACCAGACAGTAAACCTATAATGAATACTTCAATTACTACGATTCCAAATAAAGTAATAAATTTGACTAACTCACCTCAAACCGACGTACAAACTATATTATTGAATGATTGGTTGTTATCGCAATCTCATATTATTACAGATTCTTCCCTAAATTCTAAACCATTTATAACTCCTATTCGTGTTGTACCAATTACTAATTTAATAACACAGCCATCGTTATTACATCAAACACAAGGTATTCCAAAATTTTGTATTATGGCAGATAATTCATTACCAGCTTTAACTGTACCAGATATAAAGCCTGTTATATCACCAAAACCTGTAGACAAGCCAAGTAGCAATTTAGAAGAAAATCCTAAAAAAGAAGAATTACCAAAGCGTAAACGGTCAGGAGTTAAGAAAAATGTACGAAAAAGAAACCGTAAAAAAGACTTGAAATGTAATTATTGCAACAAACACTTCAGTACGGATTGGTACTTCAAAATTCACATTGCTATGCATAGCGGTGAGAAACCTTTTACGTGTAGATTATGTGAAGAGTCATTTAGTAATAGATATGATCTAAAAAAGCATGTAACAAGTGATCATAAGAACGAGAGCATTAATTGCAATGATTGCGATTTCATTTGCACTTCGTATTCGTCACTTGACAAACATATGAAAACCCATTCACACAAAAGTGATGATTACGATCCTACGTTAAAAACCATTAATGATTTTAATTCTAATAAACAGAAATGTAATAGTCATATTGAAACTGATATTAATAATACAACGGATATAGAATTAAATAGTAAGGAGATTAAAAAAGAAGGAAAAAAATCATGACAATTCGAATAATTTGTGTAATATAAATAAAGAAAAATGTGTACATGGTACAGACACAAAGAAGCTTCATGATGCTAATAAAAAAAGTATCAAAATGCAAGAAAAACAAAAGAAAGTTTCTTTAGAAGAAACTAATGGTGTTAAAGTAAATGGTGCTGATTCTCTTCCATAATAAAATCAAGATTAAATGAAATTTAATGAGAACCAAACCATAGTTAAATGATTGAATGTTAATCATTATCCTGATAGAATATATTCTCTATAAATAAAAATATCACATTCCATGCCAAAACTTGTATAAAAAGTCACACGAAAGCTTAATGCTTTGAATAAAGTGATATTTCTTTAAAAGAAATAAACGATTAATTTAAATGCGACTATGATTACTTATTTCAAATAAGATTCGGCTGCAAAAAGAGTAAGAAATTAAAAATTAGTATTTCTTCTAAATAAATCACGCATATTTTTCAGCATGAGAAGCCTTGAAAAGAAATAAATTTCTTGATTATTGTTATAGTTCGTTAAAGCTTTACAGCAGCAGCAACAGCAACAATTCGTAGTAGCAGTGTGGCACGTGGAATATTTTTATTATCAAATTAAAAATTACTAAATTATTTGAAAGAGAGAATCGTAGAATGAAAAATGTATTTTTTGTAATTTTAAGTAGCTTTTAATGAATTACGGATTAGCCGAGTATTATTTATCAAATAAAGAATTACAATTAGAGATAGATTATATAAATTGTGTGAACTGTGATAGATGGCCGCCTTCGCTAAAATTATTTATCATATATTTCATTTATTTAAATTTTTATTTAGAAAGATAGTAGTATACCTTTGTTGTTGTTTTTTGTTCTTAAATAATATATTATTTGTATGAAATTTAATCTTACTTAAAAGTTTTCGTAGAGTGATGCAGAGATAATGTTTAACGATAAATTCGAGCACATCTCATCGTCCGGTGTATAAATATTATTCTAATTATCTATACTGAATATAGAATGTTAGTAGATATACATATCACTTAACGCACAGATTATGTAAATGATGTTTTATTGGTTTCTCTTTCTAGTTAGTATCTTTTGCAATAATACGATGAATGTTGAAACAATTCTTACAATTTGTAACATTGAAAAGATGTAAATATTTTTGTGCTATTATTTAACTATTATATATATAGAGATATATATAATATTATAATTTAAATTTAATATGCAATTTAATATTTCACAAGTTTAAAAATGTGTTGCAATATAGTAGTACATTATACATTGTAAGATGGATTTTTCTTCCTCCTTGCAATTTATATTTTTTGTTGGTCTTGTTTGAATGTATTTAATGATATTAGAAGATCAGACCATATGTATTCTCACAATTATGAACAAAACATATATATATTTAAATTGTAAAAGATAACACACATATAATATTTTTCTATGTCAAACTCGTAACATATATATATATATATATATATATATAGGTACAGAAGTGTGCTCATCTTTTATGTATACACTTGTATAATCACTTATTCTTGTGAAAAAAGTCTTATATATGACAACAAAAAGTAGCAATATCGCAACAAATATAAATGTGTTAATGTATAATATATACAAGAAAAAAAAGAAAGGAAAAGAAAGAAAAAATGTACAGCGAGAGAATGAATCTATAATTTATAATTGTACATAAATATATATTTATAAACACACTTAACCCTTTCGTTAAAGCATGCTTCAGCACAAGTATCATTTCACATAAATTAGCTCATGTATACAAATCGTCGTATGTTAAGACCCTTATATAGATCGATCACAACCCTTACATGAGTTGCTAATAACGAAAGAGTTAAATGCAATTTTGGCTTATATTATTTCTATTTATGTAATATATAATTTTGTAATACGACAAATTTATGATCTATATCTAAACGTATGATTAATAATCGAAAGACTAGAAAGAATTTTGTTGGTAAATATTTAAGTAAAGATATTTCATTGTCTAATATAGAAAAAAAAAGAAAGATTTACGAACAAATTCTTATTCTATTGTAATCTTATGTAAAAAATGCATAAAACAAAGTTTATGCAATTAGTATGTTTTATCAGATTGAAAATATATATATACAAATATGTACACACATTGAAAAATATTTTTAAAAATACCGAAGAAAAAGATCTGATAAAATATCACGTGCCTTTTAAATCGTAAATGTTCCTAACAAAATAGTCTGTTTTAAAATAAAAATACGTAAAATGTGCAGAATATTTTCCATATTTACAAATTATGACTACTTAAATATATCGTCAATTGATTTTATTTTATTATCAAAGTGTTATCCTAAATTACTATTACTATTATTATATTATTATAATTATTATTATAATTGTTATTATTATTATTATTATTATTATTATTATTATTATTATTATTATTATTATTATTATTATTATTATTATTATGTTCAATCTAATTATTCGCATTTTTAATCATTTAATATCAATAGATGAATCAATAAAAGCGATTATCACATTCAAATGAATTTCATTTTGTGTAAGATATTATAAGAAAGAATTACCATTATGATCTTCAAATATAACTTTTATTAGAACGTCTTTATATTTTTATATTACATTTTAATATCAACACATTTTAATGTTAATTTGTTTAGTAGAAGTTCTAATAAATGAATGAAAATTAATAAAAAAAATATCTAATTACTTGGAAATATATAAATTAATGTATCTATCAAAATACCTTCAATATATACACCTTTGAATGCAAATTTTGACGTTTTTTTCTCATTTTTTAATTTAATAAAATTCCAGATATTCCTGAACGTGAAAAATACATAAACGGAGCGCATAATGATAAAAGAGTTAGAACGTCAAAAGTACTTGTCGTTACCGCCTAGAACGTTTATTGGTTGGATATTACGCAAGCAATATCCAATGAAAGTATAGGAAGAAAGTAAAGAATGTCGGTAAACTGATTAAAAAATCAACGATAACTTTTCTTAAGACTTACCATAAGAATTTATCGACCAAAAGAGAACCGATGGTTGATAAGTACTTATTATGAATAATTGTTTTACAAAAGATTCACTTTGGCATATCTAAACATACCTTACAATTAAATAAAATGTAACTTATTTAATTACCAGTAACAAATTATAAACATTTAGATGCTTGACGTATTCCATAGACTGTAACATAAGGAATAATATAAGTCACTGTAAACTGTTATGAAAAGAAAGCAAAGGAATAGCTTATAGAAAATATCTTTATTTTATTCCATACACTTAAAAAGCTTTATATTAACGAAATGTACCATAGTAATATGAGCGAATGTTAATTTAATTATTTGATTATATTCGTGAATATCTCAATTGAATTGATATCCATTGTGTCAGGATTGCGAGAAAATTGACGCTTTTCTTATTGTTATTTGACATAATTTTAAATTCGCATTTGGCCATCGTGCAATTGCTAAAAGTTAATCGAGTATTTTCGCTAACTTAGCAATAGCCATAAGAAAAAAGAGTTTACATACATATGAATTTTATAATATATGTACAAAGAAGGGTTAATCGAACGAGTCTATTTATCACTGTCTACTCAAATTCTCCTAATTTGAAGACTCGTTTATTAGGGCGGTGCCTCTGTTGTTATTCGTTTGGTTTTACGTAAACGGCCTCCTCTTCGAAAATGATATGGTACACGTGGTACATTATAATTATTATTTCTACCAGCAGACGTTCTTTGCCGTGGGTAATTAGGGGAATAACGTGACTGTGGATAATTTGTTGGTCGACGATAAATATTACCTACTTCTGGTTTGAATGAACGATCTTCGGTTATACGACGTCTAAGGCATACAGCACAACGACTGATTTTTGATGTATGATCTGCTTTCATTGTTTGTTGCAAAGGTTTACGGAACATAGCATAGTCTTCGATAGTCGCCAACCAATAAGAAGTCGCTGTGGTGAAGAAATTACAGGTACCCAAGCCACGACACTCGATAAATGGTCTAAAACGGAATTCTTCTAGACACGATCCTGGGGAGATCAATGCTTGACCACCGCCATCTGCACCAGCGTCTCTGTGCTGTAACATTCATTTTGTTAATTAATAATGAGCAAGATTTTAACCATTATTTTAATAAATCAATTTGAATTCTTATGTAATTACCATGTAAAAACTATAACCGATCCATAATTCTTCCCAACCTCCAGGACATTCTGGTATATTCATAGATTGACTGTGTATAGCAATAATCCTCGTGGGAGCCTCGCAAACTGAACATCTTGATATGTATCTACCGATCTGTGGGGCTGGAATAGGTGTCATCGTCATTGGCATTGGTTCGGTGGTACTAAGCCAATAACTATAATCGTTACGATTAGCATAAGAGCAAACATCGTTCATGTTACAGAATGTAAAAGGCATCGTTGAAAATTTTCTAACGCAACTTCCTGCACTTCCTGTAATTAAAAAGCATCGTAAAAGTGCATGCGATTTTTTCAATTATAAATTTTTATAAGAGTATACTATAAGGTATATTTGTCTGTACTTACCAAGATCTTGTGCGTAGGCTCGACCATTGCCCATAATATGAAGTAAAGAAAATCCATCCCATAATTTAACTGTATTTTTTGGACAAAGTGGAATCATGACGGATTGCGAGTGTCTAGCGAAATGGAATCCTCTATTACCGGGGCCACGTGATGGTGCTGCTGGTATGCCGGGGAAGCCAACATTGCCTAGATAAATATTTCAAGGTAAATTATCCTCGACTGTTTATTCTAGTTGAATAAAATACTATTTTTCGACTTATTGTTAGTCAATAGTTCAATATAATAATGAGTCTAATATTAAAACTTACCAGGGGGACCTTGTCTACCAACCGTGCCAGGTGTGCCAGGATGACCAGCACGACCTTCTTTACCTTCAGGTCCTTGTGGTCCAGGTAACCCGATCATACCACGTTCTCCTTCTCGTCCAGGAAATCCGTCTGGACCAGGGTCGCCTATTGGACCTCGAGGTCCAGGAAATCCTATCAAAATAAAAACAATTATTTAAACATCTTGTTTTGTAAGTTATTTTCATGCAGTTATAAAGTCAATTCAATTGATTTCTTCATTACCTGGCAATCCTGCAGGTCCCATATCTCCAGGAAGTCCACGTCGATCGAAATTCAAAAATGGATTTAAACCTCGATCTCCTTTCGGACCCTTAATAAGAAGACAAAAATATTTGATATAAGTTACCTACTTACTAAAAACTTAAGCAATTATTAAGAAAGAAAAAAAATATTTATTAGAAATAACCTGTGGTCCTGGAGGGCCAGGCAATCCTGGTAATCCGGGTTCTCCGCTATCTCCTGTTTCTCCTTTAGGCCCAGGTAAACCTTGGGAACCAGGTAAACCTGCGTTACCTCTTGCTCCTTTTGGACCGATTCGACCGTCCAGCCCTGGCCAACCTGGTTCACCTTTTGCACCTTTTGCACTACTAGCGGATACACCTGGTTCACCAACATAACCTTTAGGACCAAGTATACCTGACATGCCAGGTAATCCCTGGTTACCGGGCGTACCAGGGAAACCTACATATCCTGTTGGACCTGCATCATACGATTCATTAATTATTATCAATAATTAACTTCTTTCTTTTTCGTTTCTTCTCATTCACGTCTAAATGAAGTTTATTTATTTAGTACTAGGACGTTTACCTTGATCTCCTATTATTCCTTTAGGTCCACGAATCGAAAATCCAACATCTCCACGAATTCCCTTAGGGCCATTAAAACCGTATTCTCCAGGAGCACCTTTTTGACCCGGTCGACCAGGAATTCCAGGCATTCCATCGAGACCAGCTCGTCCTGGTTCACCATGCTCGGCTAATGTCTCGGTTCGACCTATCGAAACAAGCAAATAATATACATTTGTACTTTCGATCTAAATGAAAATCAATGATCGTTTTTTCTTTAATACTTTACCGGGAAGACCAGGAGGACCTTCATCTCCCATTATTCCTTTTAATCCTGGGAAACCTGAGAAACCATACTCTCCTGGATATCCTATATCACCTTGTTGACCCTATATATTTTGTTTTTTTATTAATAGTTCTTTTAGGGGAAGTAATGTATGGTACAAATAAACTAACTTTTTGACCCGGTATTCCAAGATATCCTTGATCACCTGATTCTCCTTTTTGTCCTGGAAAGCCATTTAATCCCGGGTTTCCTCGATCACCTGTTTCTGCAACTGCATACGATGCCATTCCAGGATCTCCTACTTGACCTTTAGGACCTGGTGCACCCATAATACCTGGATAACCTGGCAAGCCATCGTCTCCCGGCATACCTACAATATTTAAATAATTTTACATTTGCAATTAGATATATGTATCGATAATAATATTATAATTAAAATAATATATAGAATATATATATATTGAATGAAAGAGTTTTTACCTGGGCGGCCCATTAAACCAGGATCACCATCGGGACCTGGCTTTCCATCTGGCCCGTCAAAACCAGGTAATCCTGCTGGACCACGTTGACCTTTCGCTCCGTAACTACCTGGAATTCCAGCATAGCCTGGTCGACCCCTGAAACCTTGATCTCCTCTTTCTCCCTTAAATCCGTCCGGTCCCATGTCACCTATCTCTCCCTAAATAAAATACATTTACCATTTATTTTCTGTTAAGAATCTAAATATCTATTAACAATATTTCTTTGATTATTACCTTAGGGCCAGGTGGTCCGTTATATCCATCGAATCCTGGTTCTCCTTTTTCTCCAGTTAAACCATTTAATCCATCCGTAGCTAAGCCAGGTTCTCCAGGTAAACCAGGTCGACCATCAAATCCAGCGCGTCCAACGGGTCCGATCTCTCCAGTAAAACCAGGATCTCCCATATCACCTTGTGGTCCACTGAAGGAATTGTCGCCCGGTGGACCAGGTATTCCGTCCGGTCCAATGTCACCCTGAATACCCTTTAGACCTATTTGGCCAAGGTAACCTGGACTACCAGTGATACCTATATTTCCTTTTTCTCCCTTTGGACCTGGTACACCGTCGAATCCTTCGACACCAGGCCGACCGAGTGGTCCGGGTTCACCAATCTCACCGACGTCACCTTCCGGACCTGGAGGTCCAGGTAAACCTGTACTTCCATCTAAACCTTGGTAACCTTGAGGACCCATATCTCCATCATCGCCACGTCGTCCAATGAAACCAATTTCTCCTTTTAATCCTTTCATGCCGTCGAATCCTGGCGGCCCGTCTGGTCCTGAATTAGTACATAAATGTATCATAATTATTTTCCTTTTTAATTTGTGTTACATAACTTTATATTATTACGACCTCATTACTGTCTACTTATAAATGATTTCTTCCTTGTAACTTACCACGAGCTCCTACATCACCAATTCTTCCAGGCATTCCTGGTTGCCCTGGTATTCCTGAAAGACCTCTTGTACCCTGTATACTATATCCTCGTTGGCCTTTAGCTCCCTATAGTAAGAAAAATAATAATATACTTAATAAGATAACGTTTAGAATCCTCTCTTCAATAAACATACTAACCTGAAGACCTGGTAAGCCCTCGAAACCAGGAGCTCCTTTGGCACCTTTCATACCTTTAAGTCCATCTAATCCTGGTCTACCAGGGAAACCTTGTGGTCCAGCATCTCCAATTTCACCTTTACTTCCGTACCAACCGGGTTCACCTATTTCACCGTAAAGAAGATTTGTGCCAGGATCACCACGATCTCCTTTACTACCAACACGACCCTACGATAAATATCTTTTAGTATTGCATGTTGTAATTGGATTGGTGATTTATATCATAACGTTATTACTATTTCTTTGACATATTTTTCACTGACAATGTGTTTATACTTACAGGGAAACCGTCTGGTCCTTGAAGTCCAGGAGAACCAGCAGTGCCACGAGGTCCTTGCAAGCCTGGCATTCCTGGATATCCTTTCAAACCTATTGGTCCTTGAAGCGATAAACCAGGAGATCCCATAGGTCCTGGCAAACCAGGGAAACCTTCGTCACCGGTTTGTCCTTGATAACCTTTGTAACCAGGCTCGCCTGCAAACATTGTTTAATTAATATCTTATTGTCAAAGGATATGGTTAGTCTTACAAGTTAGGATAAGACTATTTTAATTGTTACTAACCAGGTGCACCTCTTTCGCCTTTATATCCTTTTTCTCCCTGTGCCTTGATCGAAAATTGTGTAGAATCACCTGGTTCTCCCTTCTTTCCAAATTCTCCAGCAATACCTTTTATACCGGGCACACCGTCATATCCTGGATCGCCACGTAAAAATTCGATTGGTATCGAGGCTGGTTCACCTTTTTCTCCAGGTATACCATCATATCCATCTGTTCCATTACGACCAAACAAGCCGGGAAGGCCGTGATCACCCTAAAAATCGTATTTAACAATATTATACAAGTTATATGTATATGTACATATTATATGTGTATGTATATAGACATTTTATACCTTTTCTCCTTTCGGTCCTGGTGCTCCGGTATCTCCGATCGGACCAACTTTACCCCACGGTCCCATAGGACCTTCTAATCCAGGGTATCCCTTATCACCGATATCCCCAGGAGGACTCACGTACTTTTCTTCTGGCGGTAAGAAGACTTTTCCTGCCTGTCCTTTAGGACCTTGAGGTCCAGCAATACCTGGCCTTCCACTGTCTCCTTCCAATCCCATTGGTCCTTCTGGACCAGTTTTTCCTTGTATTCCCTTGAATCCTCGAGGTCCAGGCAATCCAGGAAATCCAGGAGTTCCCGAATATCCGCTCAGTCCAGAATCACCACGTTCACCCTTTTCACCAGGTAATCCTACATAAACGTATAACGAGCTTTAATAATAGGATTGTAAGTCTCGCTGTAAGTATCTAATATTAAATTATATGTATGTCTGTTTCTATATGTTCATGTTTTCTTCGATTACCTGGCGTACAAACGCCACAGTCATCTCCGCGGTAGCCTTTAACTCCTTTTGGACCAGGTCTACCTGGCCATCCATCTGGACCAGGCAATCCTGGAGATCCTGGTAAACCGTGCTCTCCAGGTGGTCCTCTTACTTGAACTCCTTTTCCAGGAAAACCTTTCTCTCCTAAAAATATGATCACGAAGGTTACAAACATATTTATCCTTTAAAATTTTATAATCATCTTTAATTCTCTAAAGGAAGTTTTCATTACCAGGTGGTCCCGGATCTCCACGATCTCCAGGTGGACCAGCTAGCCCTGATAATCCAGGTTTGCCATCGGGACCTGGTGGACCTATAATTGTGGCACCAGGAAATCCTTTTGCACCGATAAGTCCAGGCGCACCAGGAAGACCGGGTGGTCCTTGTTGTCCGATTGGTCCAGGAATGCCTGTCAAATATCAAAATAATGATTTATTATTTGACTATAGTAAGTATATACGTATATAATATAATTTTTCGTAAGATTTCTAGATATTTAATTGCTTATCGTACCATCGTCTCCTTGTTCTCCTTTGATGGAAGAGCCTTTCCGTCCTGGTTCACCTGGTCGTCCAGCAGGTCCTGGTGGTCCTGGAGGACCAATGTATCCAACTTTTCCAGGAAGTCCAGGAGTTCCTGGTTCACCTGGCTCACCAGGTGGCCCTATCGAAAAAGAGAAGAGTCAACATTTTATTCGAAGTTCATTTATATTTTCGATGAATTTGTAGACCAAAATTTACCGAGATCTCCTTGAATTCCAATACTTCCAACGATTATTTCGTCGAGTTCTGGTATATACGTTCCTGGTTCGCCAGCAGCTCCTTGCCTTCCTGGAGGACCTTGATTACCAACTTCTCCGGATTCACCCTGAAACGAAATAGTAAATAAAGTTAATGGAAAATATCAAAACGCAAATTGATTTTATAGGATTTCGAAGGATGCATACATCGGGACCGTCTGATCCAGGATTTCCTGCATAACCCGGTGCACCCTTTTCTCCCTTACTTCCGGCGGGTCCAGCTGGTCCTTCGTAACCTTGTTTTCCTCTTGGACCGTCATCCCCCTGTTCACCCTTGAAACCTTTAGATCCAGTAAAACCTGGTCGACCCTACGGAGATATGAAATCCTTTTTGCTAACATCTTTTAGTTAATAATAATCATCTACATGAATGATATTAAATTCCCATTACCATTGGTCCCTTTGCTCCTACTTCTCCTTTTCGTCCACGGTATCCATAATCTCCTCTTTGTCCTTTCACACCTTTAGATCCTTTGACCGGGCTAGTACCCTTACCTCTTACGTATTGTTCACTACTAGAGCCAGGTTCACCTCTGTCACCTTGTTCACCAGGTACTCCTCTTACACCATAAACAGTTTCTCCTCGATCACCTTCCATACCTGGTAGACCTTGACCACCTGGATAGCCCTATAAATATTAAAGAGAAGTGTCTAACATACATACACGTTAATAAAAAACTATCAAGATGTTTAACATAATTTCCATGTAATAATATCATATTATAGATATTGTCTTAATGATTTTCAACTAATTCTTTATCTACAAATAGTAGTAAAATTTTTCAAAACTGAGATGTACTATCGAGAAATCGAAATAGTCGTCTATATTATATTCGTCATTTTTTTTTCTTTCTTTTTTGAATCTTCTCTCGAGAAAGTTGGTTTGTGCTATCAGTGATAGTCGTATCAGCAGATAGAGTATCATCGGTTCGGATTTCGGTACACGCGCAGTCACTTTAGTACGAGCGATTAAAATTTGCTTCTTACTTGTTGTTTGGGAACTAATCTCTTTTTTTCTCTTTTTTTTTTTTCTTTTTCATGGACGACGATGGATCTTTTTAATCATAATACCGAGAGAGATGATCACGTCTCACGACGATGATCATTGTTTTATCCTCTTTTACAATTGGACAAAATTTTGAAAGGCTATCGTTCGGTTGTATCAATTTATTGAAAATAATTCCTAGAAAAACGTGTATAAATAATTATTGACCGTTATCGTTGATGATTAAAAAAAAAAAAAAATTACTTACAAAATCGCCAGTTTCTCCTGGATAACCCATATCTCCTGGAACTCCGTACGGTCCTGGATAACCCTGTATAATAAATAATTCATTTTTCTCGTATAAATACAATTAATGTTACTTTAACAATGGCCTAAATCATATAGGATAACGTAATATTATGATATTAATTAAATTACAGATTATTTACCTGAGGTCCATTGATACCGGAATCACCCTGAACTCCTTTCACGCCTACCGAATTGATTCCACCTTCACCAGGTTCACCAGGTGGACCATAATCTCCAATATCTCCTACCGGTCCCCGTTCACCATAAACACCAGAAATACCTGGTGCACCGGCACGACCGTCTGTACCGTTACATCCGTCAAGACCGTCCGGTCCCATAACACCAGGAATTCCTGTGTTACCCTGTGAATATTTTCAAAGTCAAATTTTATTGATTTTTTCTTTTTTTTGAAATATTATTTCTCTTCGAGATTGTATGATTTTAATATCAGAATTAATTATTGTACTTACGGAAAGTCCAGGAGCTCCAGTGAATCCTCGTATTCCGGGCTCACCCTGAAAAAAAAGGAAAAAGTAAAGAAAAATGATTCATAATTCATGAAATCATATAAGATTACGTTATTAATGTAATATATATATACGTTTTGGAAGTATAAAAAGATGAACGCATCGTTGTAAAGACTCTCTCGTATGCCCTTTACGGGCATACACCATACGAAATTGACACACTTCCATTTAAAGTTTCTTCATTCGACTGGACCACTTTCGTATGCACGAAAAGGAAAGGGGGCCCAATCGTAGCGTCTGGTATTAAAACGTAACCGTAAATGGTTTTCTTCCAGACACTTCCAATATTAAACCAAAATTCATGTCGATATGAACGTTTTTCTTTTTGTTTTGTTTCCCCCTGTTTAATTTACGAATTAAGAGAGAAAAACATTTTTATTAAAGGAATAAAAAAAAATAGATAAAGAAGAAGAAGAAAATAGTCGTACGCAACCTTGGAACGGTGTAATCGATAAAAAAAATAAAAAAGAAAAAAAAATGGCGATATAACAATCGTCAGAGGAGTGAATTGCGAAAAAAAGGACGTGGTGTGGTTTTGATGAGGATTCGAAGAGGAGAGAAGGAAGAGAGTATGCATCAACTAATATCTGGATATGAGATCATTCGACTTCCGGTTTGAAAGCGTTGGGATGCAACAGTGAATGAGAAAGAGAGAGAGAGAGAGAGAAGAGAGAAACAGAGACACTTGTACACTTGTCAATGGGAAGTGCGTTATCAACGAGCGACTTCCATCTTTTGTCTCATTCGTCCTCTCTTTTTCTCTTCTCCGTACATACGCAAGATTCCGAGTTCGCAACGACCTGATTTCGAAAGAAACCCCCCATGATTTTTCAACGTTTTTAACAAAGGACAAGGATAGCTCGTTCCGACACGTGTTCCTCTTTTTTGAATTCTTAGTCCTCGATTTTTGCTGAAGATTTCGTAACATCGAAATATTTATTTCCTCTACTTTTTGTATCGAACGATCGCAGTTTCAAAATTATAATCCTAAATCGTTATTTTGTTTAATTTTGTTTATTCTTTTGTTAACGGGATAAAACCCATTGGTACAATAATTTACAAAAAAAAAAAAAAACAATAGAACAAAAAATAGTAACAATATCGAATGTTCTTTTTATTTTTTTTATTACAACCATTAATCTTTACAATTTTTGGACATTCGGTAAATTAGTTTAACATAAATGTATATATCGAGAAGCATCGAATATCGAAAGTATATCGAAAGTATATCGAAACATTTAAAAAAAAAAAAAAGGAAAGTACGAAATGTCCAAGACGAACGATGAACTTTAGAGAAACTTATTACGAACGGATGAGAAAGCTAATTGGTAATTATTATTCTTAGGTATGTAAACGTTTAAGAGATAAGAGAAGAAGAAAATTTATATTCTTTCATTCCGGAGACAAATGCGTTCTCGGTTTCGTGAATAGTAGGACGGAAACAAGAATGGTCTTCACCCCCGCATTTGCGATAGGAAGAGCAAGGAACGCGTAGGATTGGCTCGCGTATCCGTTCGATGAGACTTATCGCTAAATATGTTGGTTCCTTTTTGTTAGCAACTGCAATGTTACCATAAGCAATATCTTTAAACGATGTACTACAGAACAATATATCTATTAATCCATTGAAAATAATTGAACAATAATTATCCTACCAAACGAAAATAAAAAGAAAATTGCTAAGTGATAAGTGATCATTCCGTTTCGCATAATTAAGAAGATTTCAATATATTTAGAAAAAAATTATATTATGATTCCTTTTTTGTGTCTTGCTTATTGACGAAAGCAAAGATAATTCGGTGAAAGAAAGAGAAAGAATAATATATATATATATAAAGAGAATACGGAGACGTTATTTTCAGCGAATTGGTCAACAGGGATTTCTTTATCGGCGCTTAGATAGCCTAGTTTCTTGGAGCGAATCAAAACAGCAGTCTACCACGTGCGTTATTTTTTTTCCGTTCTTATTTGACGATTTAACGTTTCCCTCGTACGTGTCAACGAAAAGTATTCTATTATAATATTTACTCTCGATAATATGTTATGATAAAATTTTTTCTAGATTCCTTATAAAACCTAATCGACGTCTATTAAACTAACGTTATATAATTATTCTCGTTTTATGTAAGTACAAAATAAAGAGTATAGTATTACTATCCTTGAATATCCCAAAAACGCTTAGGGTTGCTTCTTTGGATCTTGATAACAGGATATTATATACGAAAACGATTTAGTTCGTACGAGAGAGAGAGAGAGAGAGAGAGAGAGAGAGAGAGAGAGTGAGAGAGAGAGTGAGAGAGAGAGAGAGAGAGAGGGAAGGAGGAGGAGGACTATTGTATGAGAATGAGAGAGTGACGCAGAGTGACGGAGAAAGAGAGAGAAAGAAAGAGAATGCAGTCAAGCACGTGGGTACACGCGTAATATCTGGGTAATCGTTACGTTAGATAGGGATCAATGCCAAACGCGTTGGAACTCGAGATACCGCAATTTATCATTAAACGCCCACGTTTACGTTTCGTTAACCCAAAGCGCAGAATTGTGCCGTGCCCCGTTACTACTCCTACGGCAATTTTCAAAGTAGACGACAAATCGTTTTCGATCCCATAAAGAGTTTAGATCAACTTTGATGTTGTTGAGGATAACGCCCTTAATTAAAGTGTCTTATCTACTTTTTTTTTTTTTTTAACACAGATCCCTTATCTGAGTGATAAATATCACGTGTTGTTTAGACTATTATTGGAAAGTAACTGAAAGTAATATATGTATATATATAATGGAATAATTTGTTCTAAAATGTTAAACTTAACTCCGAGTGTTGCATTTCGAATGATATTTTTTTCTCAACAAGAACGTGGTCCGACGGTTTGCTTTTGGGTAACATAAAACATCACCGTGGGCGATTCTCTTTCTCTCTCACATTTGCTTTGTCGAGCCAGCTTGTGTGCGCGCTTCGATCTTCTTAAGAAGCATGACGTCATTGAAAGAGACTTCTCCAGCTTGCACGTAACCCCGGTGTCTTTCGGTCGACGCATAAAACGAGATATGCCTTCTTCTCTCGTAAACTCGTTCGTTTCTCCGCAAACCGATGAGCGTTCGTTAAGAATAAATCGAGAGAAATAAAGAGAGAGAGAGAGAGAGAGAGAGAGAGAGAGAGAAAGAGAAAGAAAAAGAAAAAGAAAAAGAAACAACGTATGACTGTGTGCCCAATGTTTTGTTACGCGAATTATTTTTCACGACGCATTGTCCTTGTCGTCTTTTAAAAAGTATGATATGCATCATTCTCGAGTGAATTATTTTTTACGACCCTTTTTCTTTATTTATATTCTTCCTCTCTCTCTCTCTCTCTTTCTTGCTTTTATTCCCTATAATTGTCCTAATTTATCCAATCCATATGTTATGCGAATTATTATGCTGTTTTTGATCTTATTCTACGAGTTTTATATCTCGTCAATGAGAATATGAGATGCGTTTAGCGTTGTTTAGGAAGTTTCTTTTTTTTTGCTTTTTTAAAGATCGGGATAAAACGGAAACGATTAATTATATCAAAAAATGAAAAAAAAAATAAGAAAATAAAAAAGATTCAGTTAGAATCGTATTGAACGAATAACCATAAGTGCGGGCGGATTCGTGGGAGTTGTTAGTTGTAAAACGTTTTCAGCCTGTCCGCATTTGGAAAACGGTTCTCCTCTTCTTTCTAGACGCTGACGTTACGACTCTTTTTATTTCTGATGTATTAAACGTTCTCCATATCTAAGTATTTTCTTTTCGAACAACGAAGAAGAAAAAAGTCCATTTTTTTTTTTACATATTGTAAAGACATAAATCGCACGTGGGAGTTTGACCTTCCAAATAAGTGAGATTTATTGGTAGCCTAATGTTAGATTCCTATTGCCATGAGAACATTTATTTGTATGCTGTCAAATAAATACTTACTCGATAGCCCTTTTCTCCGGTACCGCCATATTCACCGCCTGCACCTTTTTCACCTTTAGGTCCTGGTGGTCCATCCGGTCCAACTTCACCCGGAAGTCCCTCTAATCCTAGCTGTCCAGGTATTCCAGGATGGCCAGGTTCTCCTTTCACACCAGTACAATTGCACTTGTAGGTGTCCCGGCATATCTGAAACCCACAATGAATGTATTATAATAGACATTATTACACGTTATGTTTTTATGTATCTTTTGAAATAGACAGTTTATTGATACACAACGTTTATACACAAAATTGTTCATTTTATTCCAAGTAAACTTCTTCGGTATTAAATTAATATTGTTAAATAAGAAGCCTAATTAGGTTAATATATGTTGAATAATCAAGCGTTATTATTTACTTTTTTATCATGCAAAATAATGTCCACCGTTAGTTAAAATCATCTTGAAAGTAGTTGTACATATTCTAATTGTTTGCAATTATTTTCAAGTCAATTGTCAATCTTTTTAATGAGATTTTGTATTTAAAATGTTAAATTTGCATAACAATTTAATAGAGTATTAATGTAAAATTTGATATTAATAAACGTATTGTTGAAGATGTAACAAAATCATTGATGACGTTTAAGAGGAAAAATATATACGATGATATTATTTTTCAAAGATATAATTTATTCACAAAGTATGTAGTAAAGGAAAAGATAAAAGAAAAAAAGAATTTGTTGTATATGCGTTCATGTTGGTATCAGATTAAACCCTGACGCGACTGGTCGACGAGAAAATAGACGATTCCGTACGATGACGATAACGATGACGATGACAACGGTAGCAATGATGATGATGATGATGATGATGATGATGACGACGATGAGGACGAACATAAACGAAGGACACGAGCAAAACGAGTATCATCGTGTTCTATGCATGCATTCATAGGATATGCCTAAGCGTAATCGCGAGGTCGATGCGAAAATGCATTTGCTCTCCGACATCGCGTAGATCGTTCTTGGCCTCGGCAAGTCCCGTCAAACGTTTGTTCGTTCGTTCGTTTCACGAGGTCGTTTTTACGATATTAGTACGACGATTAGTCGTCTTCCGTTTAGTCGATGAAGTCATTTTGGGGAAAATAGTCGTAGTATAACACTTCGTTTATGTTAAATTCATTGAATCTTAACAAAACGAATTACGTAAATGATGCCAACTATTTAAATCATTTCAATTTGTGTTTGTATTTTGTTGTTGTCAATATTTTCATTAAGTATAATATCGAATTATTTTCAAATCGACGATTATTTCTGTTAAGGGATTATATTTAGAGAAAAGAAGTAGTTGCAAAGAGGGTTTAAAGTGGTCAACAGGAGTATCGTTGAACACGTTAAAGTCTAATGCCTCAGTTGTCATCTTTTCCTTTTGTTTTTTTTTTCTTGACTAAAGCAAGGAGGAGTGCTAGCATCGAAGGACGCGTAACTCTATTTGCAGAGCGTCGGAGGAGAACGAAAATGGAGAGCCGCTTCCACGCGTTTGCCTTGTGAATGAATATTCCGACTTGTGTCAACTAAGCGTTTTGTGTTCGTCGACTTTTAACGAATCTGTTGGATAAATTAACTGAAAGACCTTCGACTTTTCAATCTCTACTAATTCTCTCTCTTTCTTTTTTCTCTTTCTCTCTCTCTATCAATTAGATTTATTATAATATTTTTTGTTTTTATTTTTTTTTATTTTTACTAGCTAGTACGTTAATTAACAAAAGTGACAAGAAGATCTTCATTAGGTCAAATAGAAACTCTGACAAAATCCTATAATATTGTAGTTGTCATTTAAATCATCGTCATCATCATTGTCATCATCAGTCTTGGTAGTAGTTGTCTCTTCGAAAGTGATTATCGAGAAGAAACCGTCGGCACTTGTTGCTTCGTTTTATTTTATTTTATTTTTTTATTACTTTTTTTTCCCCTTGCGCCTTACGATGACGTAACACAAGCGCAACGGTAATTCGCCGCGTGACATAATTTCCCGTGCACTCGGCTTATGTTAGGCGTCGAGACTACGCCGATCTGTGCCGATCTGCCGGCAAATTATATCTCGATTAACGATAACACCTTTTTCTTACTTTTTTCTTATTGCTTATGGCTTATCTGTAATATATAGTATATACTTCGTTCATTTAAAACAATTACTTTTTCCTTTTACGGATTTGACTACTTTCGAACGTAATTTACTTTAAACCTTTTTTCTTACACACGAGTATTTTACCAACTCGCAGCGAGGTTCTTCATCTCGCGTTGATAGAAAAGTCCGCCACGTGCACGTAGTCGAGTTCATTCCGAGAACCGGAGGAAGTTTACGAGATCACTCAAAATATTCGTTCCTCTCTCTCTCTCTCTCTCTATCTATCTATCTAACCATAAGCAACATTTTAGGCGGCTGTTGAACTTCTTCAAATAACCAAAATAATTCTAACAGACATGATCCAGATCGAAGATACGAGATTTTTGCACTTTTTTATCTTTTCATTTAAGATCAACGAACGTTTAAGATGATGATAATGATGATGATGATGATGAGGATGTTTGGTCTACCTGGTTTTATTTCCGATAAGAATGAACTGACTGATAAGAAACAATAAAGCTATACGAAGAAATTAAGAACAGATCGTTAAACGAGAAAGTAATGTAAAAGAGAGCAGCGCATATCGATATAACTTGATATTTCTTATCGACTATTGACTTTCCTATTAATTTTTTCTGTTCCTTTTTTTTCTATAATTGTTTGGTGTTCTAAATCAACGATATATTTGTTTTTTCATTGTATATGGCAGAAATCTACTTTATTACATAGAGAGAGAACAAAAATACAGAAAGCGAAGTGAAAATATGATACGAGTCTTGTGGAATCTGCATAACGTGCTGCACTAACATAAGCGATCGTCTTCAACGAAGAGGATGACGCTGACCATGCGAAATAGCGAATGTGGATGCTATAGGACGTAGGTAGAAGAAGACGACTTCTTCTTGACTATCGTGATTCTTCAATTCTCCCTCTGGCTAATATATTTCTCTTTTTCTTTCTCTTTTTCTCTCTCTCACTGTCCGTTCGTCTGTTTGTCCGTTCGTTTGACTGCATACCTTAGAGATTTCGTCCTTTTCTTTTTCTCTCTTCCCTTTTTTTTTCTTCTCTTCTTTTGTGATACTCGAAACCGCGTTTATTTCTTTTCCATTTAATTTCATAGAATTATGGTAATGTCATTTTACTAATTATTATTTTTTCGTCTTAGATGTTTAACGCAAACGAGGTTAACGAGTGTGGGACAATTTTCTTAATTGATAATAATTGTTTTATGCGTTGCTAACTAAGTTAAGTGTTTTTTTACAGAAATATATTTAACGGGAAAATGATATATTCAAATGATGAGTAACATGATGGACTAGTATCATCGTTAAATGTATCGTCGTATTAAACATCGATTAAATTAATAGTAGAAGGTTAATTACGGTCAAGATCGGTGGATGCATTTTTCTCAACAAATATTGCATTGAACCCTAACGTAACCTTAGAATCCTTCGATTTAATTAATAATCATACTTGTGCTATTTCCTATAGCAATTCGAACGAATGTCAATGTTAATTCTCGGATGCGAATAAATCTTTGGTGTTTAATCTTCTTATAATTAAAATTGATTGAGTGATACAAAATTAGAACGAAAGCAAAAATTGATGATCAATTTTGTATGATTGGGGTTAAAATTAGTTCGATTATCATAACTTTTCTATTTGTTTAATTATTATAGTTATTCGAAATGATACGTTTGATAAGAGGTCTTTTTTAATGGATTAAGTTAGATTTATAAAGCTCGAGATTAAGGAGACTCACTCACGCAGACAGCCGTTCGAACTTTTCCTACGATTTCGAGACTGACCTCGTATTTCCGAATGCAGCGAAATGCGAGGATACCAAGAGTCAGGCTTCTTTCTGGTTTAATTTATCGACGACATATGAGAAAGAGTAGGACGAAGAAGAGAACAAGCAGAAAAAGAAAAAAGAATAAGAAAGAGAAAGAAAAAAAATATCTCGTTATAGCTGCATCGCTAAAGACTATCGGCTCACGCGGAAATAGAAACGGATATGAAGACTAAACGATGCTTTATTTTTAACTCGCAATAGATATTTTTTTTCTTTCTTTTAAAAGAAGATCCGGCGATCCTGCTATGCAAGAGAGAGAAAAAAAAGTCAAAGTTTGATATAAATTAATGCTTATACGAATTATATGAAAATAAGTAAAAAAGATTCAAGAAGAAGATAATATTATTTAGATAAGTAATTGTATGAATATAATTAATTTAAAGAATGAATCTTCTTTACTGTAGTCTGTTTATTGAATCAAGCACGCATTCAAATAATAAAATAATAAAAATTGGTCAACGTGTTAGCTACTACTTGTTTCAAAAGAACGTTTTACGCATCGTGGTTAACCCCTTGAACTTTCGAGCTCAAGAGATAATATTATATCGAGGTTATTTGTTTCGTAAGAGATATATTCTTACGCCCTTAAATATTTGATAAAGATTGAAACGTATCTAGAAACATAAACTTCCTTCATCTATTTCTTTACGTTTCTATGCAAATTTTAATCACGATTTATAGATTTGTATATGAAATATGATATTTTTATTTTATTTAAACGTTCATTGCCAAGAAGACTGGTAACTTGACCCACCAAGAAAGTTCACGATCGTTGATCTCATTGAAAATTATTAAAGACCTCTAAGCATTTCATCGAGCGATAAGAGTTCCTTTTGATGGATCGTGACAACAGTGTAATGAAACTGAAATTATGTTTATGACACAATTAAAATGAATTTTATCAGTATCTTTCGTAAAAGCAAATATACAAATTTCTACTAAGTCCGTTACAAAATCAAAGGATGTTTCTGTATATGAGAATTACATTTTTTTCCTAGTTTAAAGAATCAAGATATTGTTGAATAAAAATAAAAAAAAATGTTTGGAGGAAATTAAATGAAAGGATAGAAGGAAGAACGTTATCGGTAACTCGTTTCTCTCGAATTTATCACGCGACAGATATATATAAAAATTGTAGATTATATGATTCATCCCTTTTTTTTTTTTTTTAATAATTTTAAATAAAGATCAAAGTACGTGAATTTATTTTTCATGAATGAAATCTTAAACGATATCTTTATTTCATTTGCAATCTTTCGAATTTATGGGAATCAACGACAAACGTAGAGAACAATCTTTGGCGATAAACTTTGTTCGTGGTTCATTTGGTTTGACATTTTTCTAAAACAAACTATTTCAAAGCACGATGCGTCGAACTTGAAGGGGGAGTTTACGCTAACGTACACGCAAAATAAATGCGTACGCGCATCATAAGGGTTATCACCATCGTTTGCAATATTTCTCGATTGTCGAATGATTTTCTACTAATTCTTATCGTCATAAATCAATCACTTTCATGCTAGTTTCTAATAAATTATTTTCAAAGCGTGATGTCATTCGCAAGTTGCTTTACTTCGTAATATTCGATTTATGATAACGAAGCATAAAGATGAATTCTTCTTATCGACGATTTGACGTGGTTTTCTCTTTACATTCTCGTAAGAAAAAGGAAATAATACGTAAAATTATTTTAAGAATTTATGGGTTCAGTTTAACGGTATTTCTCGAATTATCGTAGGACTTCGAAGGAGTCGAACGAGTTTCGTGCTAGTAAACTCAGGGCTGACATCGTAATTTTAACACACTATTAAACTCCAGTTCGGGTGAAAGTAATACTATTGTCGTGTAGACTTGCTACTGAAGCTCGAAATAGATGCTTCCTTCCATTCTCAGTTTATTCATCGACGTTCAGTACCATTTACGTACGTGACAACCAGAATGTAATCGAATAGCCATTGGGTTTTAAAAGTAAAGTCGCATCGATTTCAATAATTGGTCCAATTTAATTAAATAATTAAAAGAAAAAAGAATAAGAAGGGACGTGAAAGAAATGAGAGCGCGCGTAGGAGATAAAATTCGTGTCTGGGCAACTGAGTTCGAAAGAAGATGGATAACATAATAGCGGAGGATGATTCCGGCGTTGGGTCTTGCGAAACCGACACGACGATCGTCCTACACCTCCCCTAACTCGGTCGGTCGGCTTTCCTCTTTCGTCTCCTACAACAAAGACCGTTCCCTACCACCGGGCGTCGAAATCGCCTGCGGAACTGCCTGCCTGCCTGCTTGCTGAGTGACTTCAATGAGACAGAAAGATAAAACTATTTGAAAAGCTAAACTATTTTCGAACTAGGCCCAACCTATATATACAATGCCACATAGATATTTTTCTACGACTTGGAGTGTTAGTTTAAAGGGATTCTTTTTTTTATTGAGATTCACTTTCGTACGATCTATAATTCAGGCTTGGAATGAACCATCTTTTACGATTGAATTCATAGACCGATCCCTCCGGTCGAACATTCGAAGATGTATCAAAGAGGGTAGATGATGAAAGGTTACGTTACGTCATCGTAGCACCTTTCATTGAGAATAATGGAAAAGCATGAATTGGATACGTTCGTATTAAGTCGTCTCCCCACACGTTAGTTAAAAGTTAAAGACAAGAAACTAGAATAGCGTAATTCACCCACGTTCATAAGCAAGCCCGCGTGTTTCGAGCGTGCCATCACGCAGATTACTTTTTTTCTTTCGATCGATTGACAGGCAAGCGGCAAGTAATCATGCAAGTAAGCAAGCAACCAAGCAAACAAGCGAATGTTATCCTTAACGAGAGAATATGCATTTACTAAATATATAATTACATATATATTTATATAAGGACTCACCACAGCTTCGTTCGAAGGTATAAACCCAAGGACGATAATAAGAAGGGCCCAGGCGATTCGTAGGATGTTAGGGCTAGGCCCATCCAAATTGGCGGCCACTGGCCGCATCGTGGATGGCCTCCTCCTCCACCTCCTTACCTCCCTCTCCAGAGGATTCGCTCGTCTACCTGACGAGTCGGTGATCCTTTATCGCGAAAATTCAGCGAGTCAAGCGATCGTTTCGACGACGTCTGGGTCGCGTCTATTCGGTGTTTCTTCGTGGCGTGGCGCAGAGAGGAGTCCAGTCGAGTTGCGGACGAGTCTTGAAAGGGCCCACGGTCAGAGGTAGAGAAAGAAAGAACTACCAAGTGAAGAGAAGAGTCTGAGAGAAAAAGAGAAAGATAGGAAGAGAGCAAGCACGGTCTCTCGTGTGTGCGTGTATGTGAATGTGTGTATACGAGAGAGAGAGAGAGAGAGAGAGAGAGAGAGAGAAAGAGAGAGAGATAGGATAGCGACCACTCGATCGCTTCAACCGCCACACACAGAGAGCCGGCGTGTCGTCGAAGAGAGGACGGGAGGGGCCCCGGCGTGCCGCACCGGTATCCTTACGCGAGTGTTGTACGCCGGTCGCGAGAGTAACACGACGACCGCGCAACAGTCGTCGAACGACGCGCGACCTGCTCGGAGCTGGCCGTGTAGCCGCTCGCGAGCGAGTCGAGAAGAGGAGTGCACCAAACCGGAGAACAAGAGGGCCAAAGACAACAAGGAGCGCCGCCGGGGGACTATCCCCGTTGATCTCTCCTTCTCCCTCCCACAAACGAGCGAACGACGGTTTCACTCGTGAGAGAGATAAACACACCGAGAAAGGAGCAGTAGCCACCAACGGGGAGACGTGAACCACCACCAGGAGAAGAAGCAACGACCACGTCCACGACGCAGATGACAATAACCATCGACCACAACTACGACCCACGACCCACGACCCACAATCCACGATCCACGATCCACGACCCACTACCACGACTCGCGCGCTCTTTTCTTTCGATCGCACGCGCACGCGGATCCTTTTGGCGGAGGAATTCTAGCTTGCGTGGCTCGCCACTCTGCCTCCACCTTCTTTCCCTCCACCCGACTTCATTCAGAGCCCTCCCTGGATGGGACGGTCCACAGAGCGCGTCCACTCGGTGCCGGGTTACGCGAGATATTTTGTGAGACTGAGAGATCCGTTCGAAGAAGAGTAGCTAACGTTTGACCTGTGCCTGTTTGACTGACTTCTCGGCTCCCCAGCTCCGCTACGGGAATAGGGAGCTCGACATGACCCGGTTGGGATTGCGGTAAGTTTAACACTTTATTATTTCTAACATCTTTATTTTAAATCCTCCCCTATCGATTATATATCCCTCTCTTTCTTTCTTTTTCTCACCCTTTAACTCGGCGTAGGGGGTGGTAGGTTTTCATTCTTTCATACATTTTTATTCTTTTTATTTACAGATTCGTCGCATCCCTAGTCTGCTTGGCCGGGATCGTCAGCGGGGTACGTAAACTATGCATGCATACAAATATTTATCGTTAGTTATAAGTGAAAGCACTTTGCGAATATTAATCCTATTAAGATCACACCAAGAAAAATAACCAACGTCTGACGTAAAGAAATATCCTTAATGTCCATAAAAGAGGTGCGGCAGAATATCGATAGATTGTTGCTTCGGGCCCTGTTTCGTTGTTCCATTCATCGAAAACACCTAACGAGTGCGCCTTACTCGACGATTCCTCTCGCTCACCCCGTCGGGTCTCACGTGCGTGCACGTGCGAGGCTTACGTTTGCGCGCTCTCTTCTCTCAAATCCGATCGACGATTTAACGACCATGACTATTACGCTCTAACTATAAATCTAAAACTTACGCGTTTAGATTTATTCGGGTAGCAACGTATCGAATTGGTTGCATAGTTGGAAATAAATCTTTTCGTTTGGAAGGGTAGCCCCAGCTACAAAAAGCTACAAAATCAGAAATGGGGCAGTCGTACGATGCGAACCAGTCCGCCCACGGGGCGCCGTAACTGCGCTCACCATAATTTTATTACATTAGTACGTACATATACCGACATGCGAGACTGCTTCTTACTCACTACTGAAAATAGTTCGGAAATGCTTCTACTTTTGCTTTCGCTCTCCGTTTCGATGAAATCGAAGCCTCTCTTCTTCACTGTGTATCGTCGACATTTAGATTCAACTGCATTCTAAGAACAACGAGAAAGTAGACTTCTTTGGATGTTACAAGAATTTCCAGTTACATGACGAGTTCGTTAATCGAAAAAAATGATTTTCGGTATCGAGTAAAGGATATTAAAAATTGAACTAAAAAAGAAAGTACTAAAATTTATTTGGATATAAAATATTATAAATTGTATAATAAGAACAAATTGTCGAACGAGCCTTTTTTTTCCAATAGGAATAATTTGCAGAATAATCTAAGCGAGACATAAAAGGATCGTTCGGATTTTCGGGGATAGTCGGATCAGTTGACTTTACGCGACGTTTGGTGGGGTGCGTGTTTAAGGGCCGATAAATATGTCGTAACACGGTAACGAACCGACCGTGTAGAATACCGGTTTTTCGCTGCACCGGTTTGCAGGCTGTGAGTGCCTCGTCTGGCAATCTCGAAACGTGATTGCCTGCCTGGCAGTGCGCGCGAACAATTTATAAGAAAAAAAAAAAAAAAAGAAATGCCGAGTTAAGAAGTCCAAGTGTATGCATGGTCCTCTCATCCCACGTAAGTATTATGCATAAGCGTGTAGGTATACATCGAACCAACGTCAACGTTGTTCCGAAGCGTCGAGTTAACGGTTGATTCGCGGTACCGCGCTGCACTGAAAGATAACTTCAGGGAATGTGTGGGGTGGGGCGAGGGGAATTCAGAAGGAAACCGAAGAAAGAAACTACGAAGGAGAAGAAGGTCGAGGGTACCAGGGGGGAAAAGGAGGGTGAGGAAAGTGATAGTCGGGGGCGGGTAAAGGGATCGGTAGGCGCGATATACTCAGGTCTTTCTCACTATGGTTGCTTTTGCATTACGTAATCGTGATTTTACGAAAGCTGCCGAGATAGCCGATAAAAAGGACAATTCTTGTGAACCGTCACGAAAAGATATCTTTTATCTTGAAATAAGAAAATTAGGTTAGAGACGCGTTAAAGACAAAATTGTACGAACCGCGCGTGGATCGCGCAATTGTGATCATAAACGATCGTAAATGTAACTCATTCTCTTTTTAACCTGACGCAATTACAATTTGTTAGTTTTTCTCATTTATATTGTAATTGATATAAAAGAATAATTTGAATTTGATTTTTCGATTTAATGCTTTCGTTTAATCTTTTTCTATCGTTTATACAGAAGTAAAGTGCACATTTTTCAAAAGATAGAAATATTATAAATTATGTGAAAAAAAAGTCAATCGTTAATAAAAATGACTCAAACGATAGTTTATATCTCACGATGAACGTTATAAATGTTTGATAATGCGTAAAAAATAAGAATAACTATGATGACATTTTCGTTTCGAAGATTCGTTAATGAACGACGATCTCTCAATGATCATACTCAATCGTTTCGAGGTCTGAAAAGCATGCGATACTGAACGGTGGCTTGTCGTTACTGAGCGATAACGAGGCAATTATCTCTTTGTACTTCCCGTCGGCGGGTGTAACTGCGAGATTTAAACGAGAGAGCCAAACAAAAAGGAAGATGAGACAATAAACTTTCCTGGAAAACGATGACGATTAATTAAAGCTTTATGCTATTTTTATTTTCTTTATTTTTTAATTTATCCAAATAACTCTAAAATTATCCAAATAACATTTAACGTATTCTAACCGATCGCTAAGATTTTGAATCCCCATTTTTGTTTTTTATTCTCGTTAGGAAAATAATTACACATGGAATAGAAACGAGCAACCGGTAGTACCTTCGGAACCAATGCGAGGCGACATTGGAAACCCAAACAGCACCGATGACTATGATAATGCAAAATGGGGACTCGTATTTGGCAATTTAAAGAATTTAAGTAAAAATGACGGCGATAATTGGAATTCGAGCAGCGGCCTCGAGTACGGTTACCCAGAAGAAAATTCTCAAAATCAACAAGAACAATATTATCAAAACTTAAGACCTGGTGGATCTTATAGGTCAAGAAATTCAAATTATTCGGATCAATACCCATATAATCAAGAGTATCCCGAATCTGGGAGACGACAGGATGGCGAAGAGTCATCTGGATCGAGAAATCAAGACAATCGATATAACTATCCTTCCGGTCAAAGAGAACCTAGTTATTCTTATAGTTATAGTCAAGGCCAAATTCCAGAGAATAATGCTCGAAACTATGATATTAATCGAGCTCCTGTTGATTCATACGATCGGGACTCTTCATCTTCTTCCTCTGGTCGGGAATCTGGTTACAATACTGATTACAATCCTGGTGGTTACAATACTGGTTATAATACTGGTTACAATCCTACTGGTTACAATCCTGGTGGTTACAATACTGGTTACAATAGAGGACAAGGTGGATACGCAGCGGCTGGAGAATCGGGAAATTATCCAAGCAGTTACTCGGTTGTTACTGTACCTGGTGCAAATCGATCTCGTAATTGCACTGGTTCGGCTAATTGCATACCAAAATGCTTCGCTGAGAAAGGTTCACGCGTGAGTTGACTTTTAAAGGATTATCAATGACGCTACTAGAGGATCTACATTTACGACGAAAAACTAATGTTTTGTTAATATAATAGGGACCACCCGGTATTGTTGGACCACAAGGGCCAAAAGGACAACAAGGATTTCCTGGATCGGAAGGTCTCTTAGGTCCGAAAGGAGAAAAAGGTGATCCTGGTCCACAAGGACCACGTGGATCAAAAGGAGATAGAGTAAATAAGATATTTTTAGATATTGTCAGATATTTTAGGGCGTAAGACTACTATAGTTTCGGTTACGATTAATATGTAATTTCGCTTTTTAAAGGGTAAAATGGGTATGCCTGGATTTCCTGGAATAAACGGTATTCCTGGAGTTCAAGGACCACCCGGAGCGTCTGGACTTCCTGGTAGAGATGGTTGCAATGGAACAGACGTATGTACATATAGAATTTTGTTCACATTTCTCAAAGCGTAATTACACTTATATTATCCGAACCATTAATAGGGTGCTCCAGGTAAAGACGGTCAACCTGGTGAAATGGGACCTCGAGGTTTTCGTGGTTCTCCAGGTCCGAAAGGAGAAAAGGGTCAACCAGCTTTTGCAGGAAATTTTCCAGTTGGTCAGAAAGGAGAGCCTGGAATAGATGGTGTACGAGGTCCTCCAGGACCTCCAGGATTACAAGGACAACGAGGTTATCCCGGTCCGAAAGGAGAACGTGGACCACAGGTGATTAATTCTTTCACACACACATTAAACTTCTATATATTTTCTAAATTCTATGGTATACGAAGAAATCTATGTTTGATAATAGGGTACACCTGGTATCCCTGGACAGAAAGGAGAGAAAGGTAATATGGGTCTTGGATTTGAAGGATTAAAAGGAGATAAAGGACAGAAAGGAGAGCAAGGTCCTCCTGGTTCGTCAGGACCGTTCGTCCCATTGTCAACAATAGGAACAGAAATGGCTGGACCACCTGGTGAATCAGGAGAAAAAGGAGATAAAGTAATTCAATCTAATTCAATCCAATCCTTTCATTATTTTTCGCTGAAACTAATTTCAAGCAATATATGGGATTTTGTATAACGCGAATTGATACGATTTAGGGTGAAATGGGATTCGATGGTCTAAAAGGAGAACCAGGAATGATAGGAGATCATGGTCTTCCCGGTGCAGCAGGCATGAAAGGAGAAAAGGGTCTTCCTGGAGCGCCAGGTATTCGTGTAAGTTTTGCAGCCGTTTGTTGGAAAAATGTTTTTTTTTGTTGCCTTCTAGATTTACTGACGTTCAAGTAAATTTCTATGTTTTTTAGGGTAGGGACGGTTTCTCTGGACCTCCTGGACCACCTGGTCGTAAAGGTGATCGAGGTTACGACGGATTGGATGGTCTTCCTGGTCGTCCAGGACAAAAAGGAGAACCTGGTAAGGATGGACCTATGGGCGTTTCAGGGCTAAGAGGACCACCTGGTCCACCGGGTGTAAGTTATTTTCTTAAATTCGTGACAAACATCATTTTACATCCTACATAATATTATGTATTGACATCGACTTAAGAAAAATATTACGATTATTAGGGTGGTAAGGGAAGACCAGGGCCACCAGGTCCCAAGGGTCCACGAGGATTTCCAGGACCGATCGGTCCTCGGGGTTCCGATGGATTCCCGGGCGATCCTGGTCCGAAAGGTCCTATCGGTTTACAAGGTGGACCTGGTTTGCAAGGAATTCCAGGTCCGGAAGGGTTGCCTGGAGAGAAAGGAGCAAAAGGAGAGCCAGGACTTACCGGATTTCCTGGTGGTGATGGTCGTCGTGGTTTCGATGGTCCTCAAGGACCAGTAGGTCCGCGAGGTCTACCTGGTGAAAAAGGATTATCGATTATGGTAAGTAATGATTTTTCTTTAAAAATAAACTGGAACGATTATTTACCGTCTAATTCCTATGTAGGGCCCTAAAGGAATGGATGGTACACCTGGTCGAGATGGAGAAAAAGGACAAAAAGGAGAACGTGGTTATGTTGGAGTACGAGGTCGACCAGGAGATTCTTTGGATGGAATTCCAGGTTCGCCGGGAGCACCTGGATTACGCGGAGAGCCTGGTACACCAGGAAGAGATGGTACACCTGGCTTCCCCGGATCACCCGGTGAAAAGGGAGATATCGGTGGTCGTTGTCAAGATTGCATACCAGGTGCCCGAGGACCGAAAGGAGATCGTGGATTCGATGGTAACCCTGGCTTGCCAGGTTCGCGCGGCCCGCCCGGAGAACGTGGTTTTCCAGGAGAACCCGGATTGGATGGACTGCCAGGACCGATGGGACCATCAGGACCGCCGGTATATTTTTCTTTAAATTGCTTATGAAATGTGAATAATGATTTAATGTATTAATAGGATAATTAACGATACGATTAATTTTTATTTCAAAAGGGAAGAGATGGCATTCCAGGATCTCCTGGACCTCAAGGATCTCCTGGAGCGCCAGGCATAGTTACTAAAGACATGTTAAAATTAGAAAAAGGTGATAAAGGATTGAGAGGAGAAACGGGTCGGCCAGGACCGCCAGGACCAGAAGGACCGCCAGGAGAAAAGGGTAGACCAGGATTGGAAGGTTTCCCCGGATTGAAAGGACAGCCGGTATTATTGGGTTTTTTTTACTCGTTTATAAATACAATTTTAAGTTTGATCATAACATAATGTATATTATAATGGTAGGGAGATCGTGGATTTCCGGGACAAGATGGTACGCCTGGTAGATCAGGAACACCTGGACGCAAAGGTGAAAAAGGAACTAGTGTGAAGGGAGAACCTGGAGAGCCAGGAAGACCTGGAGCTCCTGGAGCGAAAGGTGAACCTGGATTTTACGGTGAAAAGGGTGAACCTGGTAAGATTTATATTTATTATATATAGTGTTACATTTTGTTTTATTGCAAATACAAAGAGAATATTTAATAGAAAGTTATGTTTTTACTTTTATTTAGGAATGTGTCAACCTTTAAATTTTATGGATAGACTAAAAGGTAGTAGAGGTCGTCCAGGCGACAAAGGTGAACCAGGACCTCCTGGAAAAGATGGGCCAACAGGTGACAAAGGTTTACAAGGACTTCAGGTCAGTAGATGAATGATAATTTTTATGCTATCATTCATTGTTTATGGATACAACTGTAAACCTTCGCTTTGTTTCGGCGGACAACATCAGGGTCCCCCAGGAAATGTTGGACCTAGTGGTGCAACTGGCCCTGTCGGACCACGTGGTTTACCTGGTCCTAGAGGAGATAAAGGAAACACAGGACCAATGGGTTTCCCTGGTGAACCTGGTCGTGAAGGACTTAGAGGGTATCCAGGTATTCCTGGAGGAAAAGGCGATAAAGGAGAACCAGGAATATCTGTAAAGGTAGTCCTGGTTTACCCGGGCCACCAGGATTGAAGGGAGAAAAAGGTCTTCCTGGCCCACCAGGAAAAGAAGGTCAAGTTGGATCTCCAGGATTAACAGGATTTACTGGTGAAAAAGGGGATATCGGCTTTCCAGGAAATAATGGATTACCAGGTATACCAGGAGAGAAAGGAGATAACGGACCAATTGGACCACCAGGACCTCCTGGTGTTGCTGGAACGCCTGGAGCTGACGGCAGTAAAGGTACAAAATATTGTTTTTTGATTCAAATAAGATATTTTTATTTGTTTACTATCCTATCAAATCGTTGCTTACAAGTGATTACGTTTCACTTATAGGTGAACCAGGATTATTAGGAGAACCGGGTAGACCAGGACTTCCAGGATTCCCTGGTACAAAAGGGGATCGTGGAGTTCCTGGCATTGATGGACCTAAAGGATATCCTGGACGACGTGGATTGCCTGGTACATCTGGTCGACCTGGAAGCGAAGGTTTGCCTGGTTTGAAAGGAGAAAGAGGCGAGAAAGGATCACCAGGCTTCCCTGGCTTACCTGGTATGGAAGGAAAACCTGGTCGACCTGGTTTACCAGGAGAAAAAGGAGACATTGGTCCAGAAGGTCTTCGTGGTATACAGGGATTACCCGGGTATGACGGACCGAAAGGTGATACAGGACCAGCAGGGTTACCTGTACGTTACCCTTTAGATTTATTTCAAATCTATCTTTTATAATAATTATACATTAAGCTGATTGTGCGTGATTAGATATATATTTTTTAATTTTTATTTGAATATTATTAGGGCCGGAAAGGAGAGCCAGGTCAAGTATCGGAAAAAGGACAGAAAGGTGAACCTGGAATGCCTGGCATTCGTGGACCACCTGGACCACCAGGGAAGGATGGATATGATGGTCTCAAAGGTGAGCCTGGAAGACCAGGAATAGGACGGGACGGTTTGCCTGGTTTAAAAGGAGAGCCAGGGTTACCAGGACGTGATGGATTACCAGGATTTCAAGGTCCAAAAGGTGACGCAGGCGTACGAGGATTCGTTGGCTTAAAAGGAGACGTGGTAAATATTTAATAGTTATATGTAATAATTTAAAAAATTACCGGTTTCACGTACTTCAATTATTGTTATCATCAAGGGTCTACCAGGAGAACCAGGAGAACCAGGTCCACCTGGTATGGATGGTTTCCCAGGTGAGGTTGGAGAAGTCGGACCTCCTGGAGCACCTGGTTTCCCTGGAGCTGAGGGAAAAATGGGAGCACCTGGACGATCTGGACTTGATGGAGTTAAAGGCGATCGCGGTCTTCCAGGTGAGTTAAATTCGTTGTTTTGTGATTTTTTCATCATTCTAACGGATGATCTTTATCGTTTTAAGGTCCTGCTGGTATTGCTGGCATTCCTGGATCACCCGGTGAGAAAGGAGACAAGGGACCACCAGGACCAACGATTCAAATCAAAGGAGAAAAGGGTGAACCTGGTCATCCTGGTTTAACTGGACTACCTGGCGCTAAAGGTGATCGTGGTTTGGAAGGTATGGCTGGATACGATGGAGAGAAAGGAGATAGAGGTCTTCCTGGTCCGGTAGGAAGTCCTGGCCCACCTGGAGCGGTAGGCCTTAAAGGTAATCTTATCTATCATATATTTTTTTCTTTTATTAACCGTGTGATTAAGGCTTGTATGTAAGTTGTAATAAGCTATAATGATCTCTTTTGAACAGGTGATCAAGGTCCATCTGGTATTCCTGGTCAACCTGGAATAACAATTAAGGGTGAGAAAGGTTTACCTGGTTTGTTGGGTAAACATGGACGAGATGGACTTCCGGGTCGCCCAGGAGAGAAAGGAGAACAAGGACTTACTGGATTGCCTGGACCAAAAGGAGATACTGGACCTTATGGTCCTGTCGGACCTCAAGGAGAAAAAGGTGACCAGGGTCCTATCGGTCTTACTGGTCCACCTGGACGCGATGGCGCGCCAGGTCTCGAAGGAATACCGGGTTTACCAGGTGATAGAGGTCCAAAGGGAGACAGAGGACAACCAGGACTTTTCGGTGCCCCAGGACAGAAAGGAGAGCCTGGCCAACCAGGTAAAACTTTTGCTATATAAAACGCCTTTGAAATTATTTTTTAAAAATTTGATATGCACGTACATTGTACAAATTTTCGTGTACATAACATTAGGTCAAAATGGTTTGGACGGTCTTCCTGGAGAAAAGGGTGATATTGGTTGGGATGGAGCAACTGGACTTCCTGGAATAGCTGGTGAAAAGGGAGATCGAGGATATCCTGGTGCTATGGGTTTAATGGGTGCCGTTGGATACGTTGGTGCTAAGGGTGAAAAAGGTGACGATTGTATTGAACCTCCATTAGGACCGAAGGGTGATCGCGGTTATCCAGGTATAACTGTAGAACTATTCTTTTTATTTAATTTGAGCATAAACATATACTAAATCTATGATCTAATATGTAATCATTTTGAATTAATTTTTAATAGGTCCTGCTGGATTACCTGGACAATCAGGAGAGAAAGGTCTTCCAGGACCACCTGGTTTCCCAGGAGTGAACGGTGCAAAAGGAGCTCCAGGATTTATGGGACCTCCTGGTCCAATTGGATTGACAGGTCTTGCCGGCCCACCTGGTTCACCTGGTTTGCCAGGTCTTGAAGGTCCTATTGGTGCTCCTGGGCCTGCTGGAGAACCAGGTCAACCATGCGAAACAACACCCGATTATCTCACCGGCATTTTACTAGTCCGACATAGTCAGAATCAATTTGTACCTTCCTGTGAACAAGGTCACATCAAATTATGGGAAGGATATAGTTTATTATTCACGGACGGCGACGAGAGAGCTCATTCTCAGGATCTAGGTAAGAAAAAAAAATCAATTATTCTAACGTCATACGTAATGAAAAAAAAATTATTAATTGGCATATTAACTCGTTCAATAAATCTCTGTCGGGGGAAAAAAAAACAGGTAGCGCTGGCTCGTGCGTAAGAAAATTCTCGACAATGCCCTTCCTAGTTTGCGATATCAACGATGTTTGCAATTACGCTAGTCGCAATGATCGTTCTTATTGGTTGTCAACGAATAGTCCAATTCCTATGATGCCAATCGAAGAATCGGCGATAGAGGAATACATCTCCAGGTATGTTTGTGTATTTGTTTTTTACATCTCGTAGAAATAAATATAATAATACTCTTGCATAATTTTCCATGTATTCGTATAAAAATTTGCATCGACTTAGATTAAGATTGTATTTCGATAAATGTGTTGTATCCGTATTAATAAACATGAATTCGCGCGGGGTTTACGCATGAAGTTATGAAAATGAAGTGTCGCTATTAATAATTGATAAGCGTCACACCGTGTCATGCCTCGTGATACGTATTACATTGGTTACACACATCGATTTGAATAGTTCGAAGGAGATATACTATGTATGATATTATTATATAAAAAGGTGTACTAAAAGAGAATTTTTCTTATTTTTTTTTATTTAAATAACAGATGCGTAGTATGCGAAGTTCCGGCAAATGTTCTAGCGGTACACAGTCAGTCCCAAAACGTTCCGGATTGTCCAAGTGGATGGACTGGCCTTTGGATTGGATACAGTTTCATAATGGTACGTCATAGAAAAAACGAAATTCTTCAAAATTTGTCCCCTTAACATCTTCTTTCTTATGAGAGGAGAGAAAACTCTCCTCTCACGTCTTACTTACTTTTTCCATCTTTTTTTTTCTTCTTCTTCTTTTCAGCACACTGGCGCAGGTGCTCAGGGTGGTGGACAATCATTGTCCGGTTCTGGTTCATGCTTGGAAGATTTCCGGGCGGTTCCTTTCATCGAGTGCAATGGCGCGAAAGGTCAATGCCATTATTATTCGAACGAGTATAGTTTTTGGATGTCTAACATAGAAGATAGTCAACAATTCCGTGCGCCCAAACAAGAGACCTTAAAGGCAGGAAACCTTAGGTCAGGAATAAGTCGCTGCCAAGTTTGTATAAAGAATACGTAAATTTTCCCATCTCTTCCTTTCCCTTCCTTCCCATCACCACCCCACCCTCTACTCTCCACCTTTACTTTGTATTCTCTTTATCTTTTATTTTATTATCGCGGCAACGATAAAAACGCATTTGGGATCGTTATTGAGAAGAAACAACGACACAATGGCCTTACGAAAGAAGAAAGAAAGCATACGACGAATAAATTTAAACAAAAAGTAGAAAAAGAAAGAGAGATTATAAAAAAAAATTAAATAGGTCAGATTTAATCCGAACGCAAGGATTCCTTATTTTTTTCTTTATAATCGAATTTTTCTTATCCCCTTATTTTTTTCTTCTTCTACTTCTCTAACTTCCAATATTCTTTTTTCCTTTTCTGTTCTTTCTTTCACGCTTACAATCAATCAGTGGTAACCTTTCGTCAATTCGATTAATGTTTCTTCCTTCCGATCTTTTTGACAATTTCTCTTCTTACGTATTTTTATATAACTATTAAATCAAGCAAGCAATTCAAGTGCCTTAGCGTACTATCCCACTTAGCATGTAAAATAATAAATATATAAATATATTTATATCTCGTTAAAAGAAGAAACAAAATAATAAAAAAGAAATTAAAAAGAAAAAAAATATATACAAAAACGTTAAAAAAAAAAGTATAAAAAACTGTAAGAAAAATTTGTTAAGATTATATCGTACTACCATGGACACTGCCCATATCCAATATGGCACATTTTACATATTGTATATTAAATATAAAAAAAAAAGATCCTTAGCCTCGTAATTGTGTGAAGCCAAATATTTAAATAAATAGGTATTTTGCTACGTAGATAATAAAATGACATTTTCAAATTTATCTTTTAAATCAATCCATTTGTCTTGTCCATCCGAAGATGCAATATAATTAATCTACATACGTAAATATGTATGTAAAAATAAAATAATATGTAAGTCGTAACTATAATACGTAATAATACGGTCGAACCGTGTGCATATCAGAGCCTTACCTTAATTCTTTCTTTTTTTTTATCTTTCCTTTTTAACATCGACTAATTAATAGTTTTAAAATAACGCATTCAACGACAAAATAAAGCATTCTGTAAATCTCAATAATTTTTTTCATCCTTGTTTGCAACATTGTATTATTTGTACAAATGTTGTTGTTTTTATTGTTGTTTTCTTGACCATCGAACCTTCGTTTTTATTTTTTTTTTCAAATGTTTTCAACGGATATCAATGTGGTCAATTATTATTTGTTTATACCGTCGAACTAGAACAAGTAACAGGTAAGATCGAATGCATTTTTGCAAGGACAACCTTGGGACACTGTTATAAACAACGTTTAGCTTCGATAAACAAATAGTTTATCAATTGCGAAAGTTTCTTTATTTAAATATGCACATATTATAATTAGTGATATATTGGATACATTGTTTTTGGAAAAGTATTGAAATTATTTGACTATTCGATATTCGAAAGGACGGAAGTAAGGAATAACATTTATACTGCAGTGATATTTCCTTGCATGCACTTTTGTTTAATCCAAAGCTCATTCGAAATGGAACATTTCCTCGAATAGTTTCTCGGTTTTAATGCAAATGAAATGGTAAGATGAATATGCGTATAGGAGAATTAGTTTGTGTGTATCATGTTATTTTCTTATATTATTTTCAACGATCTTGTTGATCTATTCAAATTAGCATACGCTGTTTTATTTTTCATTGAAAACGGGCACACCTTTTCGTAGCGCTCGGTAAATCAACAAACTCGTAATTTTGTTTTCTACTCTGTGAGAAGAAATATTATAGAAGAAATTCTAGACTCCCGGTAGATATTTTGTTTGTTTTTTTTTTTTATTTCGAACTGATCATCTTATTCACTAATTTCAATAAAGTTCAAATCCTTGACCATTACCAAACTTATTCATGAAAACCGGAATTACCGCATTCCTCTTAAAATTTTATTTAAAATTAACTATTCTTTTTTTATTGTTTGAAATATTATTATATTTATCGAATAGTATAGTTTAAAGAAGAAAAAGAATAAATGATATTGTTACGATTTGTTGATCATTCGAAATATAAAAAGATCAATCAAAAGTAAATCAATATAACAAAAGTAGATTAATAAATGTAAGATTATTGATTCTAATATAGTGCAACAAATTGATACGAGGATATTAATCAATGACGTAAACATATAATCTGTATTTAATTAATTATAAAAGAAGGTGTGGAACTGAACCGACCAATCCGACCGGTTTGTTTATTTTCCAGCCTCCTTCGAACATTTCGAATATTATTGTCATATGTTGATCTCCACTCAGTGATCGAAGAACAGTTGATCGTAGTGATCATTTTTGAATCGTTTTCTAATTCGTCTATGTTTCGAATAACAACGCAACTTATTCGAATCATCTAATCGATAAATTGTTTTTGTTTCTCTTTTCTTTCCTTTTTTTTTTTTATTATTCAAAGAACAAATAAATTCAGATTAAACGGTGATCGAATGAAATGTCTGGTTTAAATTCACGAACACGATGGGAAGTTCGAGCTTCTCATATTGCAAAAAGAACGCACAACCCTATAAGATCGATCGTTGAAAACATCGTCGTAGAACCTAATCCTAAGAAGAGAATGATCGCATTGTCGATCGGTGAGTTTTATCACGAATTTTTGAACTTTTATTTTGACATGAATTTGGAGAACGATTTTCATTTTCTTTGTTTCTTTTTTTTTCGAAGGGGTTGTGTCAGGGAATACGTTTTATTGGTTTTTTCTAAAAAATGTAATACGTAGAAAAAACATTTATTCAATAAAAATTTGATATTTTATGTATCATGTGTAAACGATACATCGATATGCCATCGTTTGTTTATATTCAATGATTGGATTGGGTGATCGATCAAATCCGTCATTTTCAGATAAATGTTTTTTAAATGAATTCGTGTTAATAAAAAAGAAAAAATATGTCTTTAGTAATATTTCATATATAACGATAAATTCGTTAATTATTTCTTTGGAAAAAGAAAGAACAAATGATAGTTGATATGTATAAATTTGAAATCAGATAAATTCGACCTAAAAGACAATAGAAAATGCTTTACTTTACATTTTAATGTCGAATGTATAAAAATTTGACAAAAGGTTTTAAAACTGCATCCTTGAAATATTGAATTATCGAATATGAATCAATGAGTCGATGAGTTTTACGATCAAAATTATTCATCGTGGTTTTTATTTTTCACACAAAACTGCTTTCGACAATTTTTTCGGAGATAATAATAATAATAATAATAATAATAATAATAATTCGTAATATTTGTTAAAAACGTACGAAAAGTGTATAAAAAAGTATAATAAAACGAATGAAATTGTAACGTTTTCTAATAATGTTTGCACATTCGAAGGTGATCCAACGACTTTTGGGAACTTAAAACCAGCAAAGGAGGTAATTGAAGCTGTTCAAGAAAGTGTTGCTTCGCAAATGTACAATGGTTATGCTCCGAGTACAGGTAAAATATGAATAAAAATGCAGTCGCGTATCCAAGAATAGGAATTTTATTTCCTTTTTTCCTTCACGTAGGTTATGAAAAAGCAAGAGAAGCTGTAGCCGAGTACAGTTCTACCGATTTCGTTAAGGTAGAAGCCAAGGTACGTTCAAGTTAGAAGAAAAATAAGTAAGAGAGAGAAAGAGAGAGAGAGAGAGGGAGAGAGAGAGAGAGAGAGAGAGAAGAGAGAGAGAGAGAGAGAGAGGGAGAGAGAGAGAGAGAGAGAAAGAGTACGATCGATACAGTGTCGTTAAGTTTATTCTTATTTTGTCTACTTTTTTTCATTTATTTTCATTTTTTTTTTGCTTTTCTCCCCCTTCCCCTCCACTATCGATGATATTATTTTCTACCAGATGTTTCGATATCGGGTATCGACATTTTCATGAATATTAATAAAATATCATTCCCTGCAAGCGTTATTGCTTTTTTTTTTTTTTTTTTTTTTTTTTAATTTAAGAGAAACTCATCGATACCCTATCGTACCTTTACTAATCGTGCTAATCACGAATTTCCTTGTGGTACACTTTAAAATTATAATAATGATTTATTTCGTTCTGTAAAAAACCGTTTCACAATTTAATTGTACTCGCGTATTGTTAACTTGGTTAATTTAGTTCATTCAAAGTTATTATTATTTAATATTAGATTTTTATAATTTTGGATTATTAGATCGTATATTTCCATTATTATAATTACGTGTTAACGTAAGCGTATAAATCGTTAAAGAATTGAACGTCAAAGTAAATTTCAATTACGATGAAATTCTTGAATTCTACTTATTCCTTACTTATATCCGTTTTTCTCCAGGACGTGATCCTTTGTAGTGGTTGTTCCTGTGCCCTGGATCTCTGTATTACTGTATTGGCAAGAGAAGGACAGAACATTCTGATTCCACGTCCTGGTTTTTCTATTTATCGAACGTTAGCAGAAGGTCTTGGAATCGTAGTGAAGACTTACAATCTTTGCGTAAGTTTCTATATCGTATTAAAGTTCAACAATTATCAAAGATAAATTTGTCGAATTATTTTCATTCAACAATTTGTCATATATACAAATTAATAATTAACGAAAAAATAATCCATTCGTTGTATCGTTTACGGTTACGCGCACACACAGCAATTGTGGAACTACTAATACTGAAAATAACAAACAAACAAAAAATGTATATATATATATATATACATATTAAAAGATATTATTTCGTAGATTTTATATAAGAAAAGAAAAAAAAAAAACAAATTTTATGTAGTTTAAAACAATAGCTCAGGAATATTATTTGCCCTAATTTTCATATATTCACGACAAGTCACCCCTTCCTTTAGCAATTCGTTTTTTCTTTCCCTTTGGGGGGTGACGGGAATGAATAACAGGGACTACCACCACCTCGAATGGTAATAGAAAGGAGTCCTTCTCGCTGGATTCTATTAATATTAATCGTTTGCTTTCAGCCAGAACGCAATTGGGAAATCGATCTCTATGACCTGGAGACGAAGATCGACGAATCTACGGCAGCGATAGTTATAAACAATCCCTCGAATCCATGCGGTTCTGTGTTTAGCCGCAACCATATACTCGATATTCTGAATATTGCTACACGTTACTACCTACCTATCATCGCTGACGAAATTTACGAACATATGGTAAGAGCGTTTTTTTTTTATATTTTTTATTTTTCTCCCTATATCCTCATACACTTGTTCAAACGTTAAATAATTTAAGCAAATATCCATCGTGAGCGTTTTCGTTCGTTATAAAATCGCAATAAAATTCGTTCGTTTCAATATTAATCCTACCATCTATTTTTTTGTTTTGTTAAATATATAATATATCTATATATCTATATCTACTGCGTACACGTGTGATAGTTACGAACTAACGAGAAAACATACATAGTGTCCTCGTGTGTCGTTAGACATCGATAATAATCATATTCTTTTTAAAAAATGTATCGTATGGAAGTAGTTTGCTGCACGATATTCGATACCTAATGAAAGAAATAATAACGGGGATGATAAATATTCATAAACACGTACGACGTAAAAAAATTCATCGTCCATATACTTGCATTTGAAATCATTTCATTCTGATCTTTATTTTCTACTAGGTTTTCCCTGGACAGACTTTTCACTCGTTAACGTCTCTCCCTAGTGAAGTTCCGATTTTACTATGCAGCGGTCTTGGAAAGAGGTAAACGTTGTAAAGATTTTTAAGATTAAAACAAATAGATAAGATAAGATGGTTGAATGTTTTATTGATCGATAGTGGTTTTAAATCTTCATCAATTTTTCAACGATTTATTCATACGTGAATATTCTTAAAGGTTTTTGGTACCTGGCTGGCGTATGGGATGGATAATCATCCACGACAAACAAAATGTACTAGAGGAAGAGGTAAGTGTAAAAAGATCGATCTTTTTTAAAACAAAAGACTATCGACCAAGTCGAAATTAATTACCTACTTTTTTTGCAAAAGGATTATTTTCGAATCGAGGTCACTATCCTAAGGTATCCGCGAATCTTCTACTTTAAACTCGTTGTACGAAGCTAAAAGTGTGGATCGGATTAAATTTTGTCGATAAAACTTGAAAAGTTTTGTACCAACCCCCCCCCCCCTTCCCCTTCCCCTCCCCACCCCTCCCCTATCTCGAGATCGTTCTGACAATCTTTCCAATTTTCAATTCGTAATTTAACTTTAACAACTTTTATATATGTATATCTTTTTTTCTTTAAAATCGATACAAACAAAAAAGAAAATGTGTGCTTGTATTGCCGTATATAAATCAATTATTTTCTTTGCAAAAAAAAATTAATTTTCCTCATTTTGTTTCTCTTGTTTTTTTTTTCTTTCGTAAAATATGTTTATAAATCTCGACAATCACGTTTCAGATTCGCAAGGGTTTGCAATGTTTGAGTCAACGAATTATTGGTAGCAATACGCTTATACAGGGTGCCTTACCTGCCATTTTAAAAAATACACCACAAAAATTTTACGACGATGTCATGTCTATCTTGTTCGTAAGTCTTTCCTTTTTCTTTTTTTACCCCTCTCTCATTTTCTACATTTTATTCATCCAATGTTATAATCCGTTATTAATCTATCGGTTACTTTTTATCATTGTTAACAAATCAACTATGTTATATTTTTAATGGACTGTTTTTTTTGCAGACTCATTCGAAATTGTGTTATAATTGTATAGCTAAGATACCAGGATTGAAGCCGATAATGCCAGGCGGTGCGATGTATATGATGGTAAACTACGATTAGGCTTGAATCGAAACATCTCTTCCAATCATGATATAATCTAGATCATCCACATTAACGTCCAACAACTATATTACGGTCAATCTAATTGAATAACACACAAATATTTCCATTCCTATTTTCGATTATTTATAATATTATATATATATATATATTTTTTTTTCATTTTATTGCAAACATTAATCAATTTCATGTCCACAATACACTTTGATTATTTTATTTCATTTTCATGAATTAAAATAAAACGATCGATATTAATTGTCGTATTGATTTTCAGGTTTTTATAGACTTATCTTGTTTTCCTGAATTTAATACCGACGTTGATTTCGTCCAACGTTTGCTCATGGAAGAATCCGTTTTTTGTCTGCCGGGTCAAGTAAGTTAAAAATAAATTTGATCTTTAGTAACTTATTGATTTATTATTTATACGGTCAATTTTATTTCTTATAGTGTTTCGACTACCCTTCGTATATGAGACTGGTAATTACCATACCTAAAGATATGCTTGAGGAAGCATGCAAAAGAATCGAAGAATTTTGCTGGAGACACCATTACAAAACGTCACAAATTAGTAGGAAAAAAAGTTTGATTGAAAATTAGATAACTATTACATGTTATGCTTTGACGAATGAAATAGATGTGAATTAGAATAATTATCGTGAAAATTCTATAATAATATTATTCATAAAATAGACACAACCAATGACAATCTTACGATAAAAAGAATTATCGTTTTAATATAAGGTAAGTCGGGGGAATATGCCACAGCTAAGGAAAAAATCAATCTAAAAAGTACATAAATAAATTTAATGAAACTTAAATACGTGGATTTAATAAACATGGCCTCTATTTATTATATGCATAATAACATTTGTCTAAATATTTATTTATTTATTAATTAATAACAATAAATTAGTGCGACTGAAAGTGACATATTCCCCACATGTAGGAGTAATATGCCACTTACTCAAAAAAGAACTTAATTTCATATAAATATCACAAATAACTCGTAATTTAATACTTTTACAGTATAACAAATATAATTTCTATTAACTACATTAATAATTATAATAAATAGCTTCAAAAAAACGAGATAACATTAATAAGAAATTTGACAAATTTTATGATTTACATAGAGGACAAGTTTCACTTTCACAACAAGTTTCGTGCATCCATTTTTCACATTTGCCACATTGCACCCAATCGCATTTCGGTCCTTTCTTACTATAAAAACTTATGTGACACACAGGACAAAAGTCTTCACTGGCATATTACCCCAACTCTCATTTTGTGGCATTTTGCCCCGAATGCACAAAAAAATTGTTAAGTAAAAAAAAAAGAAAAAATCTTTCTTATTATGTTTTAAAATCAGTGCCGTTATGAAATATTATTAATTCTACACAATATACAAAAACTCGTTTTAAGAAAAACGTATAAATATGATAGAAAATAAACATTAAAGTTACAGAAAATTTTAGATTCTCACCAATTTAATCCAACTGTGTTTAGAAAGCAAAAAACTACGTTGGTATACTGTAGTATTCACGCAGTATGGTCAGCTGTACATAATAAACACCTCAATCTTGCTCCTATCGATATCTACTTATAATTATAGGAGATATAGCAAAGTGGCAGAAACCCCGACTCACCTTACATTTTATTTTTTTTTAAGCGAGTAATAATCCTTTTAAAGAAATATTGCCTGCATTTTTACCAAATAAAATGATCGAAATAATAATAATAATAATAATAATAATAATAATAATAATAATAATAATAATAATAATAATGAAAACGAATACGAAAAAAGGCTTGATTTTTCTCGGTCTTATTGCTTTAACGAAAGAATTCAAAGATCTCACGAACGACAGAACGTTGTTGGAAAAGCATTGGCACTTATTGTTAGAAGTAAAACGGAATTTTCTAGGCTTAAGAGAATAAATAGTATAGTAGGGAACGTCTGAATCCGTAAGTAAAATCGATTATAGTTCCGTATTCCTTTTTGTATAAAAGCACGCTAGTCTGTTCCAGAGAAATTCGCTTTTCGTGTCGTCGTGGTCGATCGATTGAACGTTGAATCTAATGAACCAACGAAGTCAATGCTAACGTACGAGTACAACGTTTTTCAATTGCGCTACTACGTCTTTACTACTACGTCTTTGCTACTACGTCCGCCATTTAAATCATTTCATTCCTTTTTCTTCTTGGGTAGAGATGAGAGAGAGAGAGAGAGAGAGAGAGAGAGAGAGAGAGAGAGTTACTTTTATTTTTAGTTTAATCAATGAATTGTTGTTGATCTTTTTACTTTAAGGTACGTATCAAACGTAACTAACTATTTACCTTATTACCGTTCGTTACAATAAACATTTCCTTTTGTAAAAATCCTTTTTTTTTTCTTCTTACCTATTGTATATTACAAATGATGGAAAAAAAGTTAGATCAAATTTACGATCAAACGTAAAATCATTTTACAAGTTTGTTTAAGTGTTAAATAACAAAGGTTCTAGAGACCGTGAATGAATACTGAAAATTTGTATTAGAGTTCGTTTAAAATTATTCGCACGATTTAGCTGAGACACACACAAATTGATCGTTCGGATTCGTGGAACTCGATTACACCTTCGACGTCTTCGATCGTTTCTTCCGGCTTCATCTCGTTAGTACGACTCGATAGGCCATTCCACTCGTCTCGTTTCTTTCTCCCTGCAACCTCTCGAGCGAGAAAAAGAAAGAAAAAAAAGAAAAAAAAACACGAATCCGTTCCTCGAATCTTACGTTGGCACTTCTTTTCAATTCGAACTTGCAACCAATTTTCTTTCTTTTTTTAAGAGAGATTTGTTTCTTTTATTTTTTCTTTTTTTCTTTATCGAGAGTTTCAACCAAAAAAAATAAAAGTCTCACTTGGAAATAAGTCGAACAACTTACTTATGCTCGATCGTTTATTTTCATCCAAATGTTTTTTTTCTCGTTGAGATTTAAATGTATTTTATTGGTTTAAACGTTGTATTAGTTGCATTAGGTGAAACATCGGTATGCATAGAACGTTCGTGCAAAAGGTAAAATGATTAGTCTCTCTCTCGAAATCGAAAAGATAATTCGATATTAAATGCGCCTCTCTCTCCCTCTCTTTCTCTTGTGTGTTCTGTCCACGGAAAACGTCATTCTTAATGTCGTTAAGTGACGCGTCGAATGATATTGTCGGTGATTATATTTTTTTATTCTCTTTGCGAAACGAAAACTCGATCGATTTTCGTACCAGTTGAATTTACCCTTTTTTTCGTCTAGCGATTTAAACACGAAAAAAATAGACTGTTATATATAATAAGATTTATTATTTCGAAAAAAAATCAAATCGTAATAGATCATCGTCGTGGTTGCAATGTCTATAGTGCAAGTTGATTGAATCAAAGAATTTTTGTTTATTTTTTTTTCTCAAAGGGATCATCGAAGATAAATGTATTTTTCAAATATCAGTTCGATTAATATAATTTCTTTTGTTATTTTTCCTTCTCGTCTAAGATTATGGAAGGTATCTAAGATCTAATAAATGTTGTTTTGCTTGGTATATTACATATTGTAAATAAAATATTATCCTCAACTTTAGACATGATTGACTCGTTAAGCCTTTAAAGCGTATGCGATTACATCTTACGGATAGACGAAGTAAGCGAGAAACTTGAAGCGAATGATGGAGTCAAGTTGAAGTGGATGAAATTGCAATATTCAGATATCGTTGGAGAGTAAGCTCCCCTCTGAGAGAAGGGTATATATATATGTATATATAACTCATCTTAGAGATGATTCAAATAGCCGGTATTAGACTATCTCTTCCTCTCGGCTCAATTTGAAGATAAAAGCCTAATATTATTTCGATTTTAAAGTATTGCACGATGCTACTTTTATTTGTCTAGAGCAACGGAAGAGAAATGTTTCATAATTTATAATATGATTATGTTGAAAAAAGAGAAAAATACAAAATAAATAAATAAGATCACATTGTTTTCAAGTAACACGAAAAAAAAGAAAAAAGGCAACAACTTTAAGGATAATTGAAATACAAAAATAAAAAAAAAGGAAAAAAAAGCAAGTTAAACGTAAAGACACAAAAGGAGGATGACTTAAAAGTTCCATTGCGCTAATATAAAGGGTTAAAGGGGGAAGTGTAAAGAGGATAGGTAGGAGTGAAAGGGTAGGATAGGGTAGGGTAAGGTAGGGTAGGGTAGGGTAAAGGGAAGCGTAAAGGCGAGCGTAACCTTTGACAGGAGAAGTTGCGGATCGTGCTGGTAGAGACCGCTCTCGAGGAGCATGCGTGAAATGAAGTTCTCTCTGGAGAGAGAGAGAGAAGACGGGTTTGGATGTGGAGGTGGTGGTGGTGGTGGTGGGGGAGTCGGCACGCCAAATGGAAGAGCCCCACCATCGTTGTTCTACCGAACGATCCGGGAGGCTCGTGGAGGTAGTGGCCCGCGCCCCACAGCCGCGTCAACTTCGAAGCGTTATTGTCGCTTCTTTCGAAATCATATATAAACTTTTTTTCTTTTATAATTACACATTCAACCTATATTATAAATATATATATTCTTTATATTACCCTTTTTATTTGCATTTTTTCCTCGTCAAAAAAAAAAAAACGATACGAACGAGGAACACCCAAACGACCCGGCTTCTTAACAGTGAAGTATCGCACCTACTTCGTTTTCCCTGTTTTTGTTTTCTTGGGGGAGGTTTTTTTTTCTTCCGAGTAAAATATACGGTATATATATATATCATATGTATTTCGATCGTTCTTGCACTTTAGCTCTCTCTTTCTCACTCTCCCTTACTCTCTCTCTCTCTTTTCCTCTCGTTCTCTTGGTACGTCTGTCCCTTTTTTTCTGAAGGGAAAAGGTCGAACGCGCGACAGATTTTGGTCGAGTTAGGTGACGTAGTTCGCCGCGAGGTGTCGAGACGAGCGTATAGAGAGAGGGTTGCTGCTTCGAAAGGGTGTAAATGAGAAAGAAAGAAAGGAAGAGTTAAAGACAGGAGCTTTGGTGACGTTTATAACCCACTAGCGATTTCTCTCGTAGAATCCCTTTTCCTCCCCTGCCCCGATCGTTACTTCGAAAAAAAACAAAAGAAAAAGAAAAGAAACACACGAAAATTTTTCCTTTATAAAGCTTTAGGTAATATACTTAGAAAACGAGAAAACAAATCGAAGTGGCGCGTGCGATCGACGTGCTTCAGTGAAGCCCGGCGCTAGGGGTGAAAGCTCGCGTCAAGCAGACCACCCTCGTTGATCGTGTGACACATCTCCGTGCAGGTAGGACAACGGATCAACAGAAAAGTGTTAGAGAGAGAGAGAGAGAGAGTGTACTCTCTGTGCCCTCTGGATAGGTGCCGCTCGAGTCTTCCTTCGGAGCTTTTCAACCCTCGTTTAATCTTCAGGAGGAATCAGAAACGTCGCCGCCCAATCACCGAGTGAGTATTATCCGTTTGTCTATCTGTCTGTCCCCCTCCTCCCGGATAAATTAAACTATTGTCGTTTACTTAGCTCTGCTTTTCTCGTTTTTTTTTGTTTTCCACATTACAATCCTATACTATTGGTTAGGTACAGTTTTTCTTTTGATAATCCTATCTACGTTCTGTCTTTTTCTTTATTTCTTTCTCTTTCTTTCTCTCTTTCTTTCTCTCTTTCTTTTTTCCCTTTGATCTTATCGTTATAAAACGTTAGAGAGCTTTCTCTCGGCCGAACCCCAGAACAGGTTATTGATTTTGTCGAAGTAAGGAGGCACAGGACGTACGCCCTGCGACTTTCCTTCTCCGTCGCACCCTCGCCACCCCTTCGACCTCGCTTGTCCTTGATCCTTCCTCCATCGGTACCTCTTATTTCCTCCTCTTCCATTTCCTCTTCCTTTTCCTTTTCCTCCTTCTCTTCCTCCTCCTTTTCCTCCTCCTACTCCTACTACTTATCTTCCACCTTCTCCTTTACCAACTTGGTTACCCCACGTTACGAGTAACGTACCTTCTTTCTTATCTTTCCTCCGATTAGCAGGTGATCCCAACGCGATCTCTCGTCGAATATTTTTAGGGCACGCCTACTATTAACCTTTTCGATTCAAGGCCTAAGACATTTTTTTTGAAACGATGTCAATCTTATGAATACAATATACCTTTTTGTCTTTTAGTATCACAATTTATCAATAAAATTCATTTCTTTATTTTTCTGCCTAATATTACAAACGTAATGATGTTTTTATAATTCACCTTTTTTTAAATAATTTCCCAAAAATGTAATTTATTGAATTTGTTACATGCACAGAGAGAAAGAGAGAGAGGGAGAGAGAGAGAAAATTTATTTAATACTAATTTCGACAAATGTCATTATTTAGTTAAAATGCAAGGTCGATGAATGTCTCGATCGAAGTTAATAAAGCAAGTTAGTGTCGTTGAACCAACACGAAAAAGAGATATACCGTAAAGGTATTATGTATCGTGTTCACGCGGTACGATGCACTCGCGAGGGGATTTCATTGAGGGGCAGGAGGGGGAGGGAGAGGGAGACTAGGGGTGAACGAGAGAGAGTTCATCGATTCTACTCGAATCTATCGTATCCTCGTTTTTCGCGACGTGATGCTCCGCAGTTGTTTCGCAAGACCACCGCCTCGTAGTAAATCGATAGGAACCACGAGACGGCGAGACAGCAGGATAGAGAGAGAGAAAGAGAGATAGAGAGAGAAAGAGAGACAGAAAGAGATTTTCTCTCTTTCTATTTTTCCCCCTTTTTTCCCCATCGTTCCCTCTGTTTCCATGGAATTTCTACCTTCATCTTTCGTTATTTCATTTCTAGGTGCAGAATGAATATTATTCAATTTAACCAAGACACCATTTTTTTTTGTCTTGTTTATTAATTTTACTTTCTACAAAGCCTCGTTAATTTTTAAGTTACTCTAGCCTAAATATTTGAATTATATTTTGTTTTGTTATACTTCGCATTATTTATTCGTACTGCGTTTGATTACTTTAAATTGAAAGTTAGTATCAACACGAAACATCCGTTGTATAAATTTATAAAGATAATATTACTTACAATTATTATTGTGTAGTATAATTTAATATAATACTTATAAAGTAATTATTTGTTTAACGTTATTGAATCCAAAGGAGACCGTTGAGCATGCAACGTATACACCTTAACATCTGTATAAATTTAATACCAATGTAAGAGCAAGTAAATATGCGTGAAGGATATACATATATAGGTGCACGCGTACGTTCGCTGTCGCGCGCGATTCAATTATGCGAAATATTGTCCATCGGTATACCGTATGGACGACATCCCCTGAATAGTTCAATGATTGTTATGAAGTTCGTTATTTTCGTTTTGTTTCTCTTTTTTTGTTTTTTCTTTTTTTGTTTTTCTTTTACCTTTACTTCCTTTGTGGTAAAGTTTGTTAAATTAAATTTCATCCTCTTCGTTTTTTTTTTTTCATTAAAACGTAAGGCTAATTACGTTTTTATTAGAAAGAATAACACAAACGTGACAGAAAACAAAGAAAGAAAAGGAATTTATGAGAGGTCAACGAACGAACCGTTGTAATTTCAATGAATTTTTTTTCTTCTTCTACTTTAACGAAATTCACAATAGTTTTAAACAAGAACGCCGACGTGATTTGGCAAAATGCCGAAGAAATATCGTAGCGATTAAAACGGGACTAGATAGAAATTCTCTTTCAAATATAACTCGTTGTTTCTACTTTTTTTTTTTTTTTCATAGAAAGTAAGAGAAGAAAAAAGTCAATTTATTAAAGAAAGGAAAGGGGGGGAAAAGAAATGAACATTTATTAATTAAAATTAACGTGATTATCTATATCACGATTACGTTTACTCTTATTTCGTTTTCATCAAAATCCAATGTAAACGAATAAAAAAGTATCAACAAACTTCAACGAAGGTGTTTCTATTTCTGTTGTTTATTTCGTAATCGAATGACGTTTACGCGTATAATTTACCTGACAGTATAAGAAAATGGAACCCATAACATGTATATATATATATTAAGGATAAAGAACATAAAGAAAAAGTATCATTTTAAGAGGAAGCAACCGTTGTAGCACTATATTCTCCGTAACCTAAATGTGTAAAAGGTAGGTGGTACGGCGGTAATAGATGCCGTAATATGTTTCTCGATCATAATATAGGATTTATCGGAATGCTCTCTTTGTGCCTCGCGTAGAAATGGTCTCGCAAATGCGAGGCCATTGACTCTCTCTCTCTCTCTCTTTTTCTCTTTCTCCCTACATGAGTTGGCTCTCTTCTCTGGTTTAGTATACATGTACCAGTGGAAAGCAGCCAGTCCCAAAATACTTCGGAAGTAACGTTCGTGAGTTAATGTATCGTCTCTACCGTTCATAATTATCATTTTGTTTAATCTTTCTCTCTCTGTTTCTCTTTGATAATTTCAAATGATCTTTCTCATTATCGAAAATAGTTCATTCAAGCAAGATTTTCCTAAATTCGTTGTCATTTTGTTTTTCAAAAGATTTATAATCACTTTTTTTTTAGTTCTTTTTTTTTCTGATAAAACTCAAACTTTAGGTGACTCGGAAAAAGACTGATAAATGTTGAATATTTTTTTTCTTCTATTTCTTCTCCTTCTTTTTCTCGTGGGAAAAAAAAAGAAAAGTTTATATTACAAAAGAAGAAATATAGAACGAAAAAGAAAAAAGAAAATTGGTAGAAAAGTTCCTCCATCATTTCTATGTATATATATATGTATATAGGATTCTTTCGAAATTCGTTCGGAAATATGTATATTTTTGGTTGAAAAATAGGTGAGGAACGTTTTACTTCGACGTGACACCATTGAGGTTGCGCGCGCAGATTCCCTTTTCTCTCTTTTGCCAATATAGATGACGAGAGATGATGATATTCGCAAAAGCGGTTCGTTACAACAAGGGTTTCCTTTTTTCCTTTCTTTTTTTTTCCTTTTTTTCCGCAAGCTCTTCTCATTCTCTCGCTTACTTTCCTCTTCTTTCTCTTTGTAGAACTCGCTTTGCTTCTTTAAAAAAAAAAAAAAATAAATAAAATAAAATAAAAACAAAATGATCCGAATTCGTTCGTTTCTCTTTGTCATTTGTTGAATTTCTTGTTAAACGTTAATCCGCACACGATTTCTCAATTTCAAGCTAGTTATTTAAACATCGAACGATCAATTAGAACGTTTCAATAAAAGCGAGAGGAAAATAGAGAAGGGATCAAAAGGGGATAAGCAAATCCCTATGTAATATTCACCATTCCATATCACATAGAATCTGGTTTGGTTCGTTATCGATAAGACAACTTAGTGGGCGAGTGTTCCTGACACCTCGGTTTTCCTCCAAAATTCCTTCTTCGATGAGGGAAAATGATTTTCCTTGGTTTACACGTGAAATCGTTCGATCAACGTCCGATACTCTTTGAAACGTGTCTTCGAGTATTCTCTATTAAAATCACGACCATAGGGTTCCTTTCTAAATTATACCTAAAATCGATGAGACGGAAAATAAGAGAGAGAGAGAGAGGGAGATGTTAAGATTTTGAAATAATTTGGAAACTATATATTACTGAGAAGGATGATAACGTGATGGTGGTATTTGATAATAATCTTATTTCACGAATAATCCAATTTGATAGAAATATCGTATTATACTGATTTAAGATAAAATAAATGCAACCGTTTCTTTGGTAAAATAAAACACGCTCGTTTCTAGGTCTTTTTGGATTCAAGAGAATAAAAGGAATTGACGCTCTAATAATTATTAAAAGCACTGCGTGTGTCTCGTCTTTACTTTCTTTACTTACTTGACACCCTTTCGATGGTTTCATCGCATTTCGTTTTTACGACAACGACTACGACTACGACAACGACAACGTCGGTTGCTCGTTTGCTTGGATGTTATTTTGCTCGAATTCAAGTTTAGTTATCGTACTCACTTACTCTCTCTCTCTCTTTCTCTCTCTCTCGGTGAGGTGTTCTATTTTTTATTTCGGTTCATGTAAAAAAAAAAGAAATAAAAAAAAAAGAAAAGAAATCCACTACCTCTTCTCTGTTTTTCCATTCTTCTCGGGAATTTTTTTAATGTTAGCGTGTTACCAAGTTGTGTACTTAACGTAAGATAGGTCAGAGTTCAAGCGTTCTACCTACTCTACATTTTTTTTTTCTATCCCCATCCCCCCTTCGCCCACTCCCCGAGCGATAGTAAATTTCTAATAAATTATGTTAGTTTAAAAAGAATATAAACTAAAGAGAAGGGAAAAAAATGTTCAAGATATTTGTTATCATTTATCATACGTGTACGTTTTACACGTGTTTACACAAACAATCTATTTATCTTAGTCAGTGATTTTTTCTCTTTGTTCCTTTGATTATTTTTCTATTCCAACACTTTATTTTATTATTATCATTCTTTACATCACGCACGCGATTTTTAACAAGGACGGCTAGAGAGAATTGAGGACAAAATTTCCATAGTTTTGCGAATATTGCGATTCAACTGTGGGAAGAAGGGTCTACTCTTTTTATCGTTAACGAGCCCCGGAGGACCATTTTTATTTTTTTGTTTTTGGTGCAAGGATGCAACCGACTCGTATCTCTTTCGTTTCCTTTCCTTTCCTTTCCTGAACGCGGCGAAAATTCCTAGATTGAAGTGAACGCTTGTATAAAGTTCGAGAGCCTTTACCACGAATGGGCGTTTCTGGACTAGATTTTGTCGACGACGGTGCATTCTGCACCCTGCACCGTACATCACCTCGTTGCATCACGCCGTGAACAAAACTGTGTATGCCATCTAATTAAGGCTCATTGTTATTTGCACCTCCCTTATCTCTCTCTCTCTCTCTCTCTCTCTCTTATTTTCTTTCTCTCATTCTCTATCCAAACACAAATTCACACTTTGTCATTTGAATCTACCGTCGTGTTCCTATTCTATTCTAATCCCATTAATTCAATCGTTTTACTCGTTATATTTGAAATTTCGTCAATAAATGTCTGGATTTTTCATTTAACGGATTTAATTAAAAACTTGTGATAACACACTAGCAATGTTTTAACAGACAAAGTAATCTCTCGGGAAAGTGAGAAAGAAAAAGAGAGAAAAAATTCAGTAGAAATGAACATTAAAATATGTCTCGTGAGTTGAGAAAATAATACAAAAAAAAAAGTTTAATCTTTGGCAAATAAATAGCGAGAGAAGGAGTCGTTAGAAAGTAATACTAATTAGGATGCATCCGTTCCATGGCAATAAAGGTTTCTTGGATCGTAGGGAAGCATTTGAGTCTAAGGACTCGAGGGAGAAGGACCCCCTATTGGTCTAGGGGTGTTTCCCCTTGTTGCATCAGCGTCACTATAATACAATGCTCTAAGGAAGACTAATGATAATGGTGACAGTTACGAAGGGTGGATAAGAATATTTTTATCGGTATATATATATATATATATATATATATATATATATATATATATATATATATATATATTTTTGTTAAAATCATTCGAGGAAAAAGAAGAAAGAAACGCGAAGTAATTCTATTTGCAGTCGAATTGAAATGAACGTAGAGAAAAGAAAGATAGGAAAAGACGACAGTGGGGTTTGGAAAGAACTGTTTGCGTTCTATCGAGCGAGAATTTAGGCAGGAACAGTTGACTTTACACTCGAGAGAAGGCTCGACCCTTTTACTAGAACTTTCAACTAATGCCGATAGAATAATCGCGTGTAATAATATTTTTAAATTCTTCTCAACCTTGAATGAAAATTTTAATTCTACAATAGTGTGTGCCGTGTGCATATTTTTTTTGTGGGTGCGTGTCGGTGTATGGTTTTTTTTTCTCGTTAATAGGATACAAAAAAACGGCTGGGGGAAAAAAAAGTGAAAAGAAACGAGGAAACAGTTTGATGACGAGTGAGTTCTCGAATTAGACTCACCAACATGCCCGGACTAAATTATCGGCTTGGTTACAAGCTGCGTCACACACACATACACACACACGCACACACACCGTGTGTGCCATGCTGTGACCGCCGTTTTACATATCCAGCGAGTATTATAAAGTTGGTCACGCCATATGGTGTCGATGGAGCGTGTAAAGGGTTGTCGGTACTCGAGACTCTGAAAGCTGCTTGCTAGTCCTTCACCTTGGATCTGGAGAGATCGCCATTACAAGGAGAAGGAGATCTTGCTTTTCTTTTGTTTGAACTTCCTCTCCTTTCCTTTCCTTTCTCTCTCTCTCTCTCTCTCTCTCTCTCTCTCCCCCCTTTCTTTCCCTCTCTTTCTCTTTTTCTCTTTTTCGTATGCGCATATTTCTGCAAGCGCACGTTCGCTAGTCGACGTTTCTGACAAAAGACCTTTCTTTCTTTCGCGCACCCTCTACCACCACCATAATATTCCCTAGACATTCTGTCAAAGGACGCGTTATCTTCTTCGAAAAATGCCACTCTCTAACTCTCTTTCTGTTGGTCGAGTATTCGTATTCAGTACGGGTAATGGATCGCGTGTCCGGCCAATGAGCGGCCGTTGGTTTTACGTCTCTTTCTATTTATCACTCCTCTTTCCCATGTGTGAAGTAACAAGGAAGTCCATAGTGTATTTTTTTTTGTTTTTTTTTTTTTTTTTGTTTTCCTAGTAATTCGATATTACCTCTCGTGTGGATGGCCAAGAGGAAATAAATCTTATCCGTAATAATATATATTGCTTTTTTATTTTAATTAATTTTATATCCCTAGTAGAAGAAAATATTGAAAAATATTGAATATATGGGTATTTAATATTAAAAAGACGTTATGAATCTCTTTTTAATATTAAATACACATGTATTCAATATTTTTCAATATTTTGCGCTACTAGGGTATTATATATTTATAAATATCGAGTTTTGTATTATATTGGCTAGTAAAATTGGCCGTAATTTGATTTCTTTTTTCTATGTTATTCGAGAATATAGAAAAAAAAAAAAAAAAAAAAAAAAAAACAGAAAAATGTATAAAATGTATTTTTCATTCTTTTATTGTTAAAAGAAGTTTTTTTGAAAAGGAAGTTTTAAACGGAAAGGAAAAAAACAACAGAGAAAAAAGAAAAGTCCCTTTGTCGTAGTAGGGACTTGTATGAAATACGCCTCTCTTTCTCTATTCCCCAGGAGGCATACTGGGAGCATCTGGCTCGGAAGTCGACAGAGAACCCAATGATTTAGACGTGGTCGCACGAGCGTGTCCCCTTGCGGCTGCCTTTTCCTTTCCTTTAAGTTTGACAGCGAGCTCTGCTAGATATTTCGGATAGGGAACGGAATGGTTTGATCAAATAAATTCGACCAACCCGCATCCTACAATTTATTTATTTTAATCAACATTTTTCTGAAGTAAACGACGAGTAGTAAAAAAAGGGGTTAACGTTGGTAGGAAACAAATTAGTTGATCGTGGAAAAAAGAAAACTTAGAACACACGTTATAGAATAATAAAATATGAAATAAAATAAAATAAAAAAAAGAAACGATAATAGAATTCGGAAAAATTATTCAAAGATTAACTGTTTCCAGTAATAATAATAATAATAGTAAAAAAGAACATAAAACCCTGTTTTAATCTAAACATTATAGAATATGATGAAATATGAAATAAAAAAAATAAAAAAAAGAAACAATAATAGAATTCGGAAAAATTATTCAGAGATTAACTGTTTCCAAAATAATAATAATAATAATAATAATAATAATAATAATAATAATAATAATAATAATAATAATAATAATAATAATAATAATAATAATAATAATAATAGTAAAAAAGAACATAGAACCCTGTTTTAATCTAAACATTATAGAATATGATGAAATATGAAATAAAAAAAAAATAAAAAAGAAACAATATAGAATTCGGAAAAATTATTCACAAGTTAACTGGTTCCAGGAATAATAAAAATAAAAATAATAATAATAATAAAGGCGGTGTGTAGTAAGCGTAGTAAGTGGAGCAATGGGGGTCTGGTTTAGGACGCATGCAACCGCTATCGATTGACAAGCTTCCAGTAGTACCACCACCTACGCCACCACCTCCTACACTTCCACCACCTCCACCACCGACGCCACCGTCCTCGTCTCTTGGCTTTTCTCTCAATCAATTCAAGTAGTGTTCTTTCCTTCTTCTTTTCTCTTTCGTACACGTATACTCTCCCTTTCTCCATTACTTCCTACATACAGGGTGTTTCACCTGTATATTTAAACCCCACCTTCACTCCTTTCTATCCGAACACTTTTCCACAAAAATTTTTCTTCTAAAAATAATCTTGATAGAAAAAAAAAAAGAATAAACGTAACGTCGATTAAAAATATCAATTGGAATGAAATAAACGTAATTATTAAAAGTATATGAAAGAAAGAAATATGGGAGAAAACACACACCCGGTATACAGGAAAGTACTACACATGCTCTTGGTGTTGAGCGCGAAATGTAAGGAAAAGTCGTGAGTATGTATATGTATGTGTGTATATATGTGTGTGTATGTGTGTGTATGTCTGTGCGAATCTCCCCTCTTGCTTTTTACCTTTTTCACTCGTGGAGTTTGTAGGAAGCTAGCTAGCTAGCTAGCTACCCTTCGCCCTAACTTACACTAATACTAGTGTATTCTGCACAGAAAGAAAGAGAAAGAGAGAAAGAACACCCTCGCTTGGTGCCGTAGCTTCTCCTATTCTCCCTTTTACATGAAAACTACTACTATACGTGTACCAACTATACCAATGTTTTATGTCGTCGTCGTCGTCGCCGTCGCCATCGTCGTCGTCGTCGTCGTCGTAGTCGCAGTCGCCATCATTGCAGGATTTCCGTGAACCCCTCTTTGCTTTCTCTAGAGTTGTTCCCCCCATTGCTAAGAGAGATGAGAAATCTGTGTTGGGATGAGGTTTAGAAACGAGCCGTGCGCAGAAAGAAAAGAACACGTTGCTCTCTGGTTGGGATAGAGAAAAAGAAGAGAGATCAACGTCCTTTCTTTCCGACCGAGGAGGAGGCGGGCCCCTTCCCTAAAGCCTCCCCCCTCTCCCTTCACTGCACCCTTCAACCTCCTCCCCGAAATATTTGACAGGCTAAACTGCGCCGGCGGCCTTTGCACATTCGCGAGGAATCGATGTGCGAACAAGAGATCAACCGAAAAATTTTTATCTGTTTTTTTTTTTTTTTTAAAACCCTTCCTCTCCTTACAAAAGGAAACATCTAAAGGCACGAGTTTAATAATTTAAAATTATATTTTTAACGCAAATTTTTATTATTATTATTATTATGTTTCGAAAAGGTTATTACGTTTTTTAATATAACGACCAATATAGAAATTTTTCCTACAGGATAATATCTTTTTTTTTCTCGGTTCATCGACAAGAGATCATATTACCTATCCAATCGAAATTGGTTATTTTTTTTTTTTTTAACGGAACATCCCAGAACTCCCAGGGAGTTTCGTATAAATGCGATATACGCGTAGAGATGAGGAGGGGGGTTGGTGAAAATATCTCGAGATAACAAAACGACGAAAGTTTTCGTTGAAAGTTTTTCGAGTAAACGCGATTACCATCTCGCTCGAATTACCACGCGCGGATTCGATTTACCTCAATATCTTGTACCTTTGGAAAATGAAGGTAGAGAAGATTGACCCTATTAAGGGACGATATAAATAGATAAAAAAAAAAAAAAGAAAAAAAAAAGAAAAGAAAATTCGTATCGATTCCGTTATTCGAATAATACTTTGGAAAATATATAGAATATCACAGATGTTTATTTATACTTGTGCAATAAAATATGTTCGAATTCGAATAAATGTTCGTTAATCGTAATCGAATATTGTTTACACGAGTATTTAGCAACATGGTAATTGATTGGAACAATTAATTATAAATTACCATCGTCAATGTAAATATTAGATAATAATTTATAATAATTGAATGTAAATATTTAATTTTATCTCTTTAACTTTTGAAAATTTACAAAATGTAAAGATCAAACTGGCTGGCTGATTGAATTGAACGAATTTTCGTTCTTTGGAAAGAAACTACGAGACCCTGGTTTTTAAAAAGCCGGAGTCGTTAGAAAATGAAAGGAAAAGATTCGTTGGCGGAAAACGATTGAGTTGAAAGGTTGAATGATGCAAACGAATACGTTTGCCGAATGCAGAAAAAAACGACTGTTTTTTCAAATGCACCGTACGGGATTAAATCAAAGTCTTTTGCAGAAACAAAAAAAAAAGGAAAAAATAGGCTTCGTTCTTTGTTCAACGTGAAAAAGCTTAATTTATCGTTGGATGGGCAAACTGTTTTTTCTTTTTTTTTTTTTTTTTTATAACCAAAGACACGAAGAAAGAAAGAAAAGACGAGAAAAAAATAACGTGTATCGTTGTAGAAAAAAAAAGCATACGGAAAAATTTCCAATTCCCGTTTATACCAAAGTAATAATACTATTATTATTATTTAACAGTGGACAGGTGTTTTATTCAATAATTTTCAATTAAAATAATATTATTTTTTCGCAATGTACATAAATGTCAAATACAAAGCAAAAAAAAAAGTGATATTAAAGTGTCCGATAATTACAAGCAAAATGTTTAGATACTTTGTCGTATTATTTTCAACGTATAGTACAATATTTTCTACCTTTATCGTCAACTATAGAAAGAGAAACAAGATGAAGAAGGCTTAGAAATAAACATATATATGTATATATAGAGATACCATTACACATATATATATATATATATATACTTACATGTCTGAGTACATAGGTCATAGGTATTTCATTGTCCGTTGGATACGTAGGACGGAAGTAGCGACTGGCGAGTTGCCACAATCGAGACTGACAATGAGGGGTGTTGAAAAGGGAAGAAAAAGAGGAGATAGAAAAGGAGAAAAGTCGATCGGGCGTTCCTCTTTGACGGCCGTTGTCTCCTTTTTCCTCGTAACAACTCGTATACATATAACATATATATATGTGTGTGTGTATATATATATATTCTCAATCCCTCATTAACCCTTTTACGAGAAGACTCCTTTTTCTTCCTTTTTCCTTTCCTTAAGTTTTTATGAATATATCTTTGACTTTTTAATGCGTCAACTCTTTTGTCTATTCGAAGGGAGTTCCCTTCCTTCCTTCTCTTTTTCTTCTCCCCCTTTCTCACTATACCCCCCTCCCCAGTCTGTCGTAGAATTTTTCTTAGAAAACATTACGAAGCTCGTTAGCATGTAACCCCAGAACTTGTCTTAATTGACTCAATGGATGCCTACTCGGGTCCGTCTGCTAATTTCCGACGCGATGATGAGGACAACCAAACGGTTTGGCTCATCTGATGTTAGAGAGAAAGGAGGAAGGGTTAAGAGAAAGGGAGACAGAGAGCAACCTATGAGGTCAAGATCGTGCTTAGGCGAATATACTTCGCGTATAAAGACCATTAATCCTAGTAACGTTATCCTCACACGATTCTCATTCTAAAATGTTCATTTCTCATTTTCGATTCATTAAGTTAGAATAAATTATATACAAATTATGGCATATTTTTCCATTATTTCATAATGCTTTATAATAGAGAAGATTTGATAACATTTAACTCATTCTCAAATTTGAACAGAAAACTTAATTCGATTAAATCTAATTGCGGTTTTTAATTATATATAACAGTGATGTAAGAAACATTATATACCTACCCAAAGAAGAAGAAAATGTCTGGTGGTAGGTAATAAGTTAAGCTACTTTGCTAATAAACTAAATGAGTCATATTTAACGTTGCTGGGAGATATTTTTCTTCCTTTTCGAGATAACAGCAGGAATAGTAGTAGCAGTTAACAAAGGAACATCCCCGGAGAACAATGTGGAAAATATGAAATATTACGAGATAGGTATTTCATTTTTTTTTTTTTTAGTTAATAAACAGTTTAAAGTGAAAGGAAAATAATATCACTAGGAAAATTGGTCTTATTGGAATAAAATGTTGCAAACAGGTTTTGGTAAGCGTTTCAAATAAAAGCAAAAAAGAAAAAAAAATTGCTCGATTTGAAATGCTGAATAATTTAGTTGGATCGGCATTTTTTCTCAGCAAATGGATTTTTTTTTTATTTTTCATTTAATATTCTGGTTTATTAAGACTTTCCTACGGGTATAGAAAAAGCTTGTAAATATATTAGGGGGAAAAAAGACGTGCGGGATTATTGTATCTGTGTGTTAAAGATATTATATTTAAGAAATAAAACTGCTAATTAATTCAAATACACTCAAGTCTTACATTTAAACACTATATCACGATAAGATCCTTATTAATTATTTGTGAATGAACTTGGTGGCTAAAATTAAGAATAAAATAAAATTGGAAAGAAGATACTTTTGTTATTTAAAAGTAAACTTTTCTAAAAATAAAAAAGCAAGGAGAGAGAGAGAGAGAGAGAGAGAGAGAAATTCATTTGAAACGTGGCCTCTATCGCAGCACCAGATGATCCCGAGTTTATGCCCGAGGCAGAGTGCAGGTTATAGAAATCATCAACAATGCAAGAACGTCGGGGGATTTTTTTCTTTTTTCATTTAAAAAAAGAATCCACCAAGAGAGAAATATTTTTAAACGTTACGTTATTTTATTTTGTAATTCAAACTTGATATACACAGACAAGTTGATTCATCGATTAGAATAACAAATAATTTTGTAATAGAACGTTGTATTAAATTCTCATTTAAAAATAACATGTTATTATAGTTGAGAAAAAAAGAAAAAAAAAGGGATTAAATACTTGGAATTATGAATCAAGTCGTCTTACGCGTCTCGATCGAAATGTAAGAAAGATGAGAAAGAAAGAGAAAGAGAGCTCATTTAAAACTTTCCCTCGAAACTTTAAGTGGTTGGTATGAGTAAGCACGGGAAGACGACGGAGTCAGCAGGCCCTTCTTACGAGACCACAATTACGGACTTTTTCGATTCCAGAGGTTCTTCTTATGATGGCTACGAAGAAGATGAAAAGATTAAAACGTCGCTATAATTCGTTAGAAGAATGATAGGGGCACATCTCACGTTTTATCTTACATTCATTTTTTTTTTTCTATGATTTACACACACACGTATTATTTCGCGTTATTTTCATTCATCCAATACGTTTCTAGGTAATAACTTGTCAATCGGTTCGATAGTTTCGATAGTTATATATAAATATAAAAAGATAAATTTTAATGGTTCTTTGAGAAACGTTTTATTGTTTATAAAATAAAATCGATCCTGGTAGAAATTTGGTTCGGTAGATTGAGAAACTGTTAGGATAGAAAGAGAAAGAGAATTTCTGCATTATTCATATCAACGACTAGTTCTATACTCTCTCTCTCTCTCTCTCTCTCTCTCTCTCTCTCTCTCTCTCTCTCTCTCTCTCTCTCTCTCTGCGTCGGAATCCATGCATTCTAATCGCGTCCATAAGATGAAAATGCAAGCAAATGATTGCCGCATAATGCAAGATATCGGTATTTCCTTGAATAGTAATAATATATATGTATATATATTTTGTTAATTACTACGAACACACACACAAACACACATATATATATATATATATATATATATCAAGTATTTTGTAGGGAAATATATTACTAATTAACATATAAGATTTGAAAAAAACGTCGATTCATTTTTTGTCCTGGGAAAAAATTAAAAATAATAATTTTGTTTTCGATCCGGAAGGTCAACATCGTGAAAATAAGTTCTTTTTACAGGTGGTATTCGATGTATCGCTTTTCAGAACAGAGAGAAAGAGAGAGGAAGAAACAGTCAACTACCCAGCCAGCTAGTAGTAGACCAAAGACAGTCACTTAATACGTTTCGAGGAGGGATTAGGTGTCGTGTTTCTACGGACTTAACTTGATATAATACCAGCAGCTTGCTTGGTCGACAAGCATCCGCTCTCTTAGGTCAGTCTCCAGTCGATCTCGACTTTCGACTGTTTCGAGTTCGCCAGCATTTCAGAGAATGAGGAATTGTTTCAAGTGTATATGCATTTACTTACATTCATATTTTATATATATATATATATATATATATATATATGTAAAGAGAATACTCTTAGCCTTATCGTATTTAGCGCGTAAATCAGGTCGGTAAATCAGACTTCCTATTATATTATAAGACAATCGGATGATTTAATTCGGGCGTGTCAATAATGGCGTAAATCACTAACAATAAGTTCACACGTAGAATTCATTAAGAACCTCCAGACAAAATTGTTAAAGTACACAAATTGTTGTTACAGTGTGAATAACGACATTGAATGTTGTTTCTTTGTTAATTACAGGTAGAATTAATAATTAGGTTAAGCTGTTATATTGTATTTTTGTATAAAATAATAAAATCTTTGTTAATTACAGAGAAACAATTCTTGTGTTAATCATACAAAAAAATAAAACTTCCATCAATTTCAAAAACCATCTTATGTATATACTAACTGATTCCCACGGTTATATAAATAAGCTCATAAAGATTGTTTGTTGAATTAGAAAAGAACTTCTTCACCCTGTTATATAATTTCGAAGTAATATTAAATGTATATAAACTCGAAACCAATGTTAACATGACGAGAGTAGGAATGTAAACAATGCCGAGGTCGTAGTCAACTTTGGCATACTACCAAGTTTATCAGTCAGTCGTCTACGAGTCGTTCTAAGAGTAATATATTTCATAGTAATCTTTAAAAATATATATTTTTTTTTAATAATATTCCGTAAGGGAAAATAACGACCCCTTTCATTCTTTAACACCAACATATACATACACACACGGGAAATAAAAGATGTACACAACGTCTTGTTGCATTTAAAATACGCTTAAGTAATATGCAGGAAACATTATGGTAAATTTCTTGATATGCCTTGCAAATGTACATTAAATGCGTCTCTCTCTCACAATGCTTTATATCGTCATTTATATAATGTACATATTTAATATACATACATATGTACATTATAAATCATATTGGTGGTATTTTAAATTATATAATATCTTTCATTGAGCTAATCAATATCGCAAATCATTTTGACCTATGATTTATCGAGCGATTACGAATAAGTTAGTCGTCATATAGTATATATATATTTACATATGTATATGTACATATGTATATGTAGATAAGTATATATAGATCTTTCTTTTTTGTGAGTTCAACGATAGAAGTACTTAAACGAGCCGCGACTGACCTCACGTCCGGTTTCTCTCGGGGCGTGAATGGAATCAAATGGAACGGAGGGTTACTAAATGACAATGGTCAACTCGTACGCGCCGGTTCTTATTTCCGGTGCAACGTTACGGACATTGTTCATCGCGTTGTCTGTCTGTATGTCTGTATGTCTGTCTGTCTGTCTGTCACGAGATAGGAATGACGGGAGGACTACTCGCGTCGCTCGATGTCACCGACACGTATTGATTTCGTCTGGCAGCTGACTCGCACGAGACCTAGTATATGCACTTTACAAAGAAGAAGAAGAACGGAAGTAAACGAACTTATGCCGTTGAAAAGATATAACAAAGAACTTAGCGGGATTCTTTCCGATATTATAAACTTTCTTTTTTATTTTCTTTTTTAATTTTAACCAATGATTTGCATTTGATATAAGAACAAACATATAAGTGTGTATTTGTTTTTTTTCGATGTTGCAGATCGTGTTTGTTGCACCCATGCTCTAGTGAAGGCATCAGGGGAAGTTACCGAGAAGGAGCGGCAGGATGTGGCGATTACTCGTCTTTTGGATCCTAGCGATCAACTTGGCGAGGATCGATGGAAGAACCGCGGTTGTACCTCACGACGTTTATCCGGGTTATGACATAACCCGATTTCGCGGTGATTCGAAACAACAACCATCGAGGTTTCGTTTACTTGACAATGCTTTCTCCAAGTATTTCACCGTTTTGAAGAATGGCCTTGTCATGACAACGTCGAAACTCGAACCGTTGCTATATCAACCTGGACCTATCAATTTGGTCGTTTTAGAAGAATTAGCAAACGGTACGAAATCTCACGATCTACAATTGTACGTGATAGATCGTCATCACCAGATAACATTCTCTCGGGAACGTCTCGGTGAAGGTGAAGTGAAAGAAAATTCACCCGCCGGTACTCTGATCGATGGATTTCCAGTTTTAAGAGCACGCGGCAACTTTCCCGTTCATTATACCATTTTACCAGACGAAAGTGGTGAAAGACCATTCGCTTTGAAAGAAGATCATTCGAACGATAGTGGTTTTAACATTACACTTAAGTCAGTCAGGCAAGGAGTCAGTGTGGTAACAACTAAGCCATTAGATCGCGAAATAAAAGAAAAATACAAGTTGGTGATACGTGCGTTCGGTCGTAATTACGTGAGCAGCACTCAAATCGGTGGTTTTGTTCGTGTAATTGATGAAAATGATAATAGTCCTGTTTTCGAGAAGGATGTTTATACCTTCGAAATTCGGCCTACGAATATTGAGGATTTGAGAGAGGGCATCGACATAGTTCCATCATGGAAAAGATTTATGACGATAGGCAAGCTCGTAGCCAAGGATGCCGATGGTGACAAATTGGCTTATAGAATGCTTACCAATACGGATCTTCTGGTCGTCGTTCCACAAACGGGTGAACTTTTGTTAGTCAATGAACCCGATTTAGCTCCTGAAGAAGACACGGAACGACGTTTTCTCGTCGAAGCACACGATCTTCGTACGCCACAGAAAATCTCAGAAAAGCCGGCTAAAGTAATCGTCAGATTTCTAACCTCGGTAAACGTTGTCGAGCCGGAACCTCACAAGATTCGTAAGAGACGTGTCACCAGAGCTGTCAGGCCTACTAAGAAGATCGATTTTTCCGAGGCCGATGGCGACGTAGTTGGAAAAATAGCTTTTCATCTTGAGAAGGAAAACGAAAAGGAAACTTATAAGATCAGAGACGAGAACAAGTGGGTTACGGTTGGATCCAATGGATCCGTCATGGTCAAACAAAAGTGGGATTATGAAGCTCTCGGACTCGAAAAGACTATCGATTTTTGGGTTACCATAACTAACATGGGTAAGCTCGTCTTTTCTTTTTATTCAAAAGTTCTGTTTGTAGATCTCTTTTTCTTTTTTTATTCCAAACAAATTTATTATTTTTTTTTCCTTTTCATTAATAACTTATGATTTTATCATTGATTTTCATTTATATGTTCGAATGTTATTTTTCTTATTAATTATTATTTGATTTCATTTTGTCGACTGTGCGAAGAGCTGTCCGAAGAACTGTGTGCACGGTTTTACATCGATTACCCGTGTCCATTCGAAGACGGTACCAGCATTTGATTTTTTTTTTTCAAAGATCGCTTCGAAAAGCATTTGAAATTCTTTCGCTTTTCTGGACAGTCTTGATACACACGCGTAGCAAATAAGCACCCTTTCTTTATTAGTGGGAAATTGGGTATAGTTTGAAGATAAATTAATTATTTTCTAGCACGTTATCACTGTTATTAATTTGAGATATTTTCTTTCACGCATAATCGGCATCCAAAGGATTTCAATGTAAGTATCATCGCAATATCATTCATTTCTCTACACGTATACGTGCGTGCGTATACGTGTATGTATGTATGTGTGCGTGTATTTTTTTGTTTTTTTTTTTGCTTAAAAGTATTTAGAAAAAATTAGAAAAAAACAATACTTATTCATTTGCAAATTCATGGCGTATTTCATGTATGTTTCATATATTTCACAAATGACGAATAGCACTGTTTAAATGGTTATTTCTATATATAATATTTCTGACATTATTTTGATATTCCATCTATCTCTGTGGTTACAAAGTCTGACAAAATGTACTTGATTAAAACAAATAAGGTTGCAATGAGTGACCAAACATACATATCGTATCGTTAAATTAATGAAATTGCTATTGAATTAACCGTAGTGACCTTATTCGAAATATACCAAATATCGTATAACCATCTATTTGGTGAATAATATTAAATAAATTATAGACTATTCGTACTCGCTTGAAATTTATAATTCAAGTTTCGTTAGATCGGCTTTGTCAAAAACAAACAACGGCTTATCTTATTGATCCTGCCAAAGCATGCATATTTTTGTTCGCTTATTCGTGTAATTCGTGTAAATTATATATAACTTTTTTGTTTCTATATGTTATATGTTTTTTGAATTTTTGGCTTCACGAGGATGGGTTGAAAAAGTGAAATGTAATGTTATGGAAAAAAAAAAGATAATTTCTCTAAGCTAAGTTAAAAATTTTTCAACCCAGCCACATGTGTGTGTTGCAACATGCTTAACATTGAATTGTGAAAATATAAATATGATACATAATCGTAGATACGGACAATCAACGTGTCATTATCAACATGAAGGACGTGAACGACGAGCCACCTTACTTCATTAACCGTCCTCTACCCATGCAGACTGTTGTACAGCTGAATGCACCACCAAACACGCACGTGTTCACGTTACAAGCAAGGGATCCTGATACCGATCACAACATTCACTACTTTATTGTTAGAGACCGGAGTACGTAAAAATGATTATTATATTTGACTATTACTATGACATTTTAAAAAAAATAATTTTCTTTTTTTCTTTCCTTTTTTTTGAAATTTATTTCCGTTTGTTTAATTAATTACTCCTCATTGTTGAAAATCGGAATAGATGATAATTATTATTACAAGTTGGAGTAATAACATTTTCGAATCATTTCCATTTGAGTTACCTTTTGAGTTTGCTTTAGTTCTCTTTAATATGTTACATGGTTAGAAATCAAGAGTGCGTGAAATTTCATGATTATTATTATGATTATTATAATTATGAACATTGTCAAATAATTTACATTTAATTAAGTTTTGCGGCTATGAACTTGGGAAGAAAATTATTACGACAAATATTTAAATATTCGGTAAAATAACTGTCCCGACGGGTTAACTTGACTTTTGATAGAATCTTAACGATTAGGCGATTCTTAAATAATTCCATTAGCTTTCTAGACTAATTATAGATAAGATAGACGTCTATTAGAGTGCTCTCCTAGCGTTCGTTGAATAATTTACGTGATATCTCTGGATCTGGAAATTGTCTTTTATTCTTAATCAACCGATCGATTTTTACGTGAGTGCAACGTCCGGTTACACGTGAATAAAGTCATGATGAAACCAATCTCCGATACTTATTTTCGTGCCCTTTATAATGTCGTTTGACATGCGACTACTTTTCACTTCCTTTTTTTTTTTTTTAGTGAAAACTTCTTTAGAATCATGGTGATTTTTATTTTCTTTTTTTAGTTTCTTTGTCGGTAGAGAGAAATGTTACGTTCTTAACAAATTTATCTTTACTAGTTTCATATTGACAACTCGATAGTGTATTGCATAGATATTTATAAAAAAAAAAAAATAGATAATATTGGATAAATGTAGGTTTATCTTTTTTTCTTTTATAGCCGGTGGTCGTTTCGAGGTCGATCAAAGATCAGGCGTAGTACGTACTCGTGGTACCGATCTCTTTCAGCTGGACATGGAATACGTTCTTTATGTAAAAGCGGAAGATCAGAATGGTCGAATAGATGAGAGACATTACCAGTCGACTACGGAGGAACGACTATCGATCGTTGGTGGCAAACGTGCACCGCAATTCTACATGACCGCTTACGAAGCTGAAATTCCAGAAAATCAAAAGAAAGATTCCGAGTAAGAAGTTTTCTTGTTTTTTTGCTTAAAATATTTTTCTTTAAACGATCATTTCATTTCTTGTCTTTTTCTCTTCTTATAGAAAGATAGAGAGAGAGAGAGAGAGAGAGAGAGAGAGATTTTATATTGTTTAATTCGTTTAAATTTGCAGCATCATATCGGTTAAAGCCAAGTCATTCGCCGATCGTGAAATTCGTTATACGTTAAAAGCTCAAGGACAAGGTGCTGCAGGAACGTTTAATATTGGTCCCACTTCTGGTATCGTCAAGTTAGCAAAAGAACTCGATTTTGAGGATTTACGTCAACCACACATATATTCGTTGATAGTTACTGCTACAGAAGATTCTGGTGGATTTTCAACGACGGTCGAGGTACTTTTATCAGTTTCAAAATATGTTCATAACGATAAATGATTGAACTTGATGAGATAGTTTAATTTTTGAAATAGTTCAGTATAGTTCTGTGATATAATTCTAACGTATAGGTTGAATACATCATATTCGCATATTTGCAGTTAACCATTAGAGTTTCCGACGTGAATGACAACGCTCCAAAGTTCGAGTTACCAGACTATCAAGCTCACAACGTCGACGAGGATATTCCTTTGGGTACCAGCATACTAAAAGTTAAGGCAACCGATGCCGATTCTGGGGCAAACGCGGAAATCGAATATTTAGTGTCGGACGATCATTTCAGCGTTGATTCGAACGGTATCATCGTAAATAATAAACAACTGGATGCAGACAATAATAATGCATACTACGAATTCGTAGTTACGGCTAAAGATAAAGGTAAGTTTATTCAAAATTAATTACTACTAACAAACACTGTGATAATAGCAAACTAATTAACATTAAAATATAATTAGGTACACCATCGAAGACCGGTACGGCTACTGTACGAATTTATACTAAAAATAAAAATGACGAGGAACCAAAATTTTCTCAACAAGTGTATACGCCAAACGTTGATGAAAATGCTGGACCAAATACATTGGTGACAACCGTGGTAGCGTCCGACAAGGACGGTGACAACGTTCGTTTCAGATTCGTTGGTGGAAATATTACGTCGGGACAATTCGTTATCGAAGAAATTACTGGAGTTATTCGTCTTCACGGTGACAAAATAACATTGGATCGTGACAAATACGAACTCAACGTGACAGCATTGGACGATGGTGCATGTTGTTTGAATGGGGATGCAACGATACATACCAGTACAGCTGTCGTCGTTGTTTTCATAACCGACGTTAACGACAACAAACCGGTGTTCAAAGATTGCGGAACTTACAATCCTAAAGTCGAGGAAGGTGCTCCTAATGGAAGTCCTGTGATCAAGGTACAAGCTACCGACGAAGATAAAGGTGTCAATGGGCAAGTGAAATATTCCATAGTACAACAACCTAATCAGAAAGGAACTAAATTTATGGTGGATGAGGAAACTGGCCAAGTATCCACTAATAAGGTAATTTGATAATAATTATTATACGATTAATTGAACAAATTTACGTGAAATGTTATCCTCGTGTTTTACTATCGGATTGTGTATGATGATCTCTACATTTAACGTAAAGTCCTTAATATTTTACCTTGAACTAGAAAAACAGACTTGTTAGAAGGGGGTAAAATGATTATAACTTTAATTATCAATCCGAGCGGGTGCTTCTCATCGAGTATGGCAACGACGAAGAGTATTTAAACAGGCCACGTTGCAACAAGAGAGAGAGAGAGAGAGAGAGAGAGAGAGAAAACTCGCAATTAAGGACATGACCTGATTATGCTCATCACGATTACTTTCAGGTATTTGATCGTGAGGGTGACGACGGAAAGTTTGTATCAGTTACTGTAAAAGCTACGGATCAGGGTGAACCATCCTTGGAAGGAGTTTGTTCCTTCACCGTTGAGATAACTGACGTTAATGACAATCCACCGTTATTCGATCGTCAAGTAAGTTGATAAGATAAGAAACAATATAATTATAATATCTCGTGTTAGTAGTTAAACTACTCTTTGGTGTTTAAAATATCTTATTGACATTTTTCAAAGTATGCCCGCGTTTAAGGATTTACCTTGTACATTGATCAAACGATTATTATATCAAAGAAAATATTTTTCAGAGATACGTGGAAAATGTTAAACAAGATGCAAGTATTGGTACTAATATTCTGAGAGTATCGGCCTCTGACGAAGATGCCGACAACAATGGCGCTATAACATATACATTGAGCGCACCTAACAACGATCAAGGCTTGGAGTACTTTGAAATCCAACCAGAATCTGGTTGGATCGTATTAAAGAAGCCACTAGATGTGAGTATCTATTTTAAAAGTTGACTCGCATATTCTATATCTTTTTAATCGTAAAAACGGCTACGATTTGCTTGGAAAAGCGCGCGTGCACATAGAATATTATCATTCATACTATAATATCTTAATTATAATAATAATAATAATAATAATAATAATAATAATAATAATAATAATAATAATAATAATAATAATAATAATAATAATGAAAATTTTAAACTACAATTAAATCTCCTTTCTATAAAATTTCACGCGCGTTATTCAAGATCTCGTATAAGCCGAAATAATATAAATGTATATATATATATATAATTTATTATACATAAATATATACATGCGTGTATATTCACGTTAATGTATATATTGTATGTGTGCGTGTGTGTATGTATGTATGTATGTATGTGTGCGTGTATATATATATATATAATATATTTACTTATATACACGTATATACATATATTTCATATGCCGATATATATTGTACGTTTTGCGTTAACTTACGTTCTTTAACACGAATCCGTTTTGTTACTACTTGCCGGATAAACTTGTATACCAATATGCGTTTGGTCGATAATTATTTCTCTCATCACTAATATGCAACGAAATGAGTTTCCTTTTTACGGCACATGTATAGAACTTTTTAATTCCCATTGATATGCACAATGTGTTCACTATGGTAAATACTTAGCTATGCCTGATTTCCTCAAACGCTTCATGTACCTGAATCGATCGACCGTTCGGGCTATTTTTGCATCAGAACACTCTATCTCTCTCTCTCTTTCATTCTGTCTGCGGCGCGAGTATCTTTTTTTCTTTTTTTTTCTCTCATCTCTCTCAACTTTTTTTTTTTTTTTTAAATACATTTTTTTCTCTTGACTGATTTTTTTTTTCTATTTTTTTTTTCTAATTTTCTTTTTCACTTCTTTTTTCAAAATATATAAAACGTGCCTCGAAACACCTATCGTCCAACGACTCTGCTAAAATTTTTTTTTTCGTTTGTTATCAGTATAACGCGCGCGAATAATAATAATAAAATAACATTCGTTTTTGTTCTTCGTACGGACGATCTTTACGCGTTTCCTATATGATTTTTCAACGTTCATTTTCGATCGACCATTCGACCTTTCAAAATTCAACTACATAACGAAATAAAAAAAGTCCGAAATCTTTCTCGCCGTTATCGAAAGAATTTTTTTGTCGTCGCGCGTCAATGCAATACTTTTTTTGTTACTTTTTTCCAAAAATGGCAAAAAATAAAATATATATATATAAAAAAAAAGAAATTAAAAAAAAAAGGTAAAAAAGAAAAAAGAAAAAGAGAAGAATCCACGATTTTTTGTGTACGTACGTCACGCGTTAGAGATACGTAAGAATGACACAGAGGAAAAGAAAATAATAAAAAAAAAATATATATATAATAAAAAAAAAAGGGAAAACGAACAAAGCTGCTGACTAATAATCTTTAATGTTCTTCTAACATAAATACTAATTTAAATGTTTTTCAAAAGGGAAGTGATGTTTTTTGAACTTCCAGGAGCAGGTGGGAACGACATTTTTTGACCCCCACGTAAGGTGTACTTCAACCTCTACGCATTTTGTGGTGCATCAGACATAAACAATTTTTGAACAAATGCTTGCATATTTTATATGAATGTATTTTTGATTCCTTTACAGGAACGGATTCTCGCTCTCGCTCCTATCATCCATCCTCTAATCTCGACCTTTATTCTACGTCACTTATGCTCACTATCATGTTCTGTCTTGCTCTATTACCTTCCTTCTTTCTTTATCTTTCTTTCTTTCTCACTCTCATTCTCTCTCTCTCTCTCTCTCTCTCTCTCTTTCTTTTTCATTATCTTCCTTACTTTATTTCTTTTTTATTTTTATTTTTATATTCCAATCGATCATTATTTTTAATCGTATGTATGCTTCAACATTCATCTTCTATCTCATTGACAAATATTATTAAATCATTATACTTTCTTTTGCATTTTTATCTCGATCGATTCTCCATCTTTCATCTCATCTAACTAACTATTATTTCTTCCTATATAATTTTTATAAGTCATTCTATATGCGTTTTGTTATCTGCTACATATGGTTTGATGATTATGGTTTGACAACGATCACGATTCTTTGAAATTTGTGTTCATCCATCGTTTGCAACCATTGGATTGTACATTTTTGTTTGTTCTTTTCTTTTTCTCTTTCTTTCTTTCTTTCTCTATATCATCGTCATTCTATTCATCAATAACTATCGTCATCTAATTCTACTCTCGCAAATCTCACCAAATTTTTCACCCCCTACACCTAGTTCCTTCACTTACTTTACCTTGACCCTTCACTTTTTCCGCTACATCATGACATGACTGACAAAAATATATATGAATAAATATATATATATATATATATATATATATATATATATATATACATATATTTATATATAAGCATATATATGTATATATATAAAGATAAAAAAAAAGAAAAGAAAAAAAAAAGAACGATTTTTTGTGTCGAGAGCGTGACAAAAGCAAAAATTAAATCGCAAGAAATTTGTCCGTGGTGTGACATTTTTTCTTCTGTGATTGGGGCAGCATACCACTGTCGTAAACGGAACGAACGCATACGGTCCATACAATATATGACTATATATAGTGACCTATGCGAGATAACAGTAGAAATTGCAATTCTACACACGTATACAGAATATTATACGTACGACATAACTGAACCGAGAAAAAAAAAGAAATAAAAGAACAGAAAAAAAAGAAAAGAAAAGAGTCCAACGAATAACGTCCATCGGTTTTTGAGTGTCGTTAAGAACGAAAGAGAACGAATCAGAGCCCCAGGAAAATCTTTGTCATTTTTTTCCGTCTACCCTCGACTCCGGAATATATATATATATACGTTTTATCCGTTTGAAACCGATCACCGCTAGCCGGCCAGCTAAATTGTCCTTTGCCCTATCTCTCTCTCTCTCTCTCTCTCTCTCTCTATCTCTCTCTCTCTCTATCTCTCTATCTCTCTATCTCTCTATCTCTCTCTTTCTCTCTTATTCTAAATTTCAATATATAAAAAAGAATATCTCTTTCTCTTTCACTCTTTCTAAATTTCTAAATGCATATAAATATATATATATATATATATATATATATATATGTATATTTCTCTCTCTCTCTCTCTCTCTCTCTCACTCTCACTCTTTTTCTGTCTCTCTCTCTCTTTCTCTACGTTCCTATCCCATATCCATATATTCCCAAAATTTAATCCCAGATGCCTATTTTAATGCATTCTCGCTTGCATGCAAATGCCTGCATTGGTTGATTTCGTAAAGGAACTAATTTCAACTTCTTATTGTTTATGTTTGTGTTTATTGCACCATTTACTTTCTTCGGATTTGATGATGACAAAAAAAAGGGCTGTTTTCCAGTAAGTAGGAATAATACTCTTGTGTTAGACACTTTGCATCGGAATATATATGATATTGATAAACGATGCGATAGTCAAGATTATCGTACGTATTGAACAGGAAGCATAATATTCGTTGCAGTGTATTAATACAGAGAGCTCTTTGAGTTTCGATTTATATTATAGAATGTTTATTCTTTCGATGAGTTTTCGCATATGTTGTTATTATTGTCACTCGATAAATTTCTTTCTTTCTCTCTCTCTCTCTTTCTTCTCTCTCTATTTCTCTTTCTCTCTCTTTCTCTCTCTATTTCTCTCTCTCTCTCTCTCTCTCTCTTTAAACCTTCGTTTTCCCAACTTTTATTAACAAAAATTTTCCGTTGTTTTTTATTTCGTTTGACGCGTTAAATTTATCATTTATGTATATATATTAGGTCGAGTCATAAGTAACTTCCGATGCGACTATGTAGAATCTATTTTTCGTATTAACCCACTACAAGTCACCGAAACAAACGGATTTTCGATATCACTATATAAATAAGAATTCAGTTAGTCTTCTGTCAACTTTTTTATGCAGTCAATGTTACATTTAACCGTTTTTCTTAACCACTGAAATGGATAGTAAAAAGTGTATATTCGATAAATGTTATGCTTTAGGAATTGAAACAAGGCAATAGCACTAACTAAGATGGCAACTGAACAAATATGCAGCGTATACAGTGAAGGACTGATAATTGACAGGGTAGTCAGAAATTGGTTTGTAAAATTTCGTTCTAGAGATACAATCTTAAAAGATGAACCGAGTTCAGGACGTCTTTTCGACTTTGATGAACCTTTTAAAGGTAATATTGGAGCAAAATCCGATAGATACGTTCAGCAATTGCAAAGAGTGCAAAAAAACTCCATGAAAGGTGTCTTGCACTTATCAGTCGCAGAAACGCCATTCTTTGTCTCATAAAAAACGGAAGTTATTTATGACTCGACCTAATATATATATACATACGATATTTTTCACGCGACATTTATTTATTATTTTCGTCCTAAACTCGTAAGTATCTCGTATTACAAAAATTTGTCATTTAAATTCAATGGTTTATTTTCCATCTATATATATATATTAATAATATAAATAATTATAAATAAATTTATTATTTCAAATATATTTATATATACCAGGTTCTCGTCCTAGGTGTTGTTTTCCTTCTTTGAACGCGATCGTTATATTTAATAAAAACAGCACATTAAATCGATGCAAGAATTTGTTAAAAAAAAAAAAAGAAACAAATTATTGTAAAACAAAACATTTTCGAGACGTTTCAGATGATCGCAGTCAGAGAAAAATAACGTTCCTAGTTAACACGAAGGAGTACAAGGACGTTTAAGAAGCCTGTGAGATAACCCACTGATGAAGATCTGGATCTTTTAATCATGAAGATACTTGCGAGCACGCGTCGTCCTCTTTCTCTCTCTCTCTCTCTCTCTCTCTCTCTCACACACACACATACACTCTATCTATCTGTCTTTCTTTCTCTCTTTTTCTCACTCTCTTTCTCTATTTCTTTCTTTCTTTCTCTTATTTATATTTAATTTCTAATATCGATTTGAACTCAAAACGTCCACGTGGACTCGAGTGACGAAACGAAATATTAAAAATTAACGAAACTCTAATACGATCGACGCAAAACAAAAATTGAATATATATATATATATATATATGTATGTACATATATATATGTATATAGATAGATAAAGAAAAAAATCGAAAGAAAAAGGTGTAAACAGCAACAACAACAACAGCAACTTGTGTTGAGTACGAAACAGTCTAACAAAAAAAAAAAATAATATTACAAAAAAAATATAAAAAAAAAAATAATAAAAAACAAAAAAAAAACAAATCAAAATGATAAGAAAATTGTCCTGTGTAAGTTGACGGCCGAATGTTTTGCCACTATAGCGTGACACCTATCGCCTACGAGTACGGGCCTCCGACAGAGGGATGCTAGTCTTGTACGCAGACGTGGACGTTGAGTTAGACGTCGTAGACAGGAACAATAAACCACCTGTGTGGGATGCGAATGTATACGGCCCCATTCACATCAAAGAAAATGTCACAGTGGGTACTGTAGTGACGTCGGTGAAAGCCAGGTTTGTATACCACGACATGACCGAGACAAGACACGTGACATGCCGTGCCATGCCATACAGTCTGCTAACTTTTTTTATCCTTCATTTATATCTTTATTTTATTTTTATTTATTTCCATTTTAAACATACACTTAAAACATCATTTAATATCATCTACGAAAACACAGAAACACACTTTCGTTCTTTAACTTTATTTCTTGTCTAACGTATTATTCCTATATTCTTTATTATACGTACACGTTACACGGAACTCTCTATATCTATGCTATTTTCTTTATTTATATTAATTTTTTGTTTAAAAACAATATGGCAGCACGTATGGTTAAGTACGGCCCGGTAAATCGGAAAAACATCGGTACTACAGTAATTAGATCTACTATTCTACTACTTACCATCACTATTACCAACACCATCATCACTACCATCATTAACATCATCATGATCATGATCATCATCATCATCATCATCATCATCATCATCATCATCATCATCATCATCATCATCATCATCATCATCATCATCATCATCGTCATCATCATTATTATTATCACTATTATTACTATCTACTATCACCATCTGCTCCCCTTTACTGGCATCACGAAGAATCTCGACGACCAAAGTTTATATTCCCGTTTTTTTGGATTATTATACCATGGATATTTTTTCTTTCCCAATTGGCTCGTCGTGATTCACGTGATGAAAATAAATTGAAAATCCAATCATTGTGCGAGGGCGAATAAGCGGGAACCGTTTGTCCATCACAATCTTTGGGCCTCGTCGTCGATACTTGGGGCCGCGAAAATGGAGGAGCATTAATTAGGATATATACATATAAACGTTTATATATATATATGTATATATCTCTCGAAAAGGACATCGTGTCTCGTAGGGAAGAGAGAGCGTTTTTTCAGGCGCAGTTTCTAGCAGTTTGGAAGAAAAAACAAGAAAGTGCAGGGGGAGAACATTTAGCACCGTCTATCTTCGTCTATCGTCCGAAGTGTCTTCACACCCTTTGAAGAGACCCCCTTTTTTCCCCCCATTTTTTAACGTAACCCTTTAGGATCTATCTATCTATCTATCTCGTTTAGCCTCCAGCTGCTGCTCGTGCCAATTTTCTGTTGGACCATTTGTGGTCTCTCTTTTTCTCTCTCTTTGTCTCTTTTTGAATTTTGTTTGTTTTCAAGGCGTCGAGATCTGTGAACAGCGGAACGAACGAACGAACGAAATAAATGAAAGAAAGAAAAATAACGAACGAACAAACGAACAAACGAACAAACAAACGAACGAAAGAAGCAAGAACGTGTATCAACAAACATCAGCTCATCTGATTTAGGCCTCCTTTTTTTTTTTAAATAAAGGGTGGAAGAGCGAGTGTACCACATGTCGCTGTCATGAGAGCTTTGAACTTTTGACACACTAACACCGATTGTTTTTTGTTCCCGTTTGCGATACACTCGCGGTCTGGTGCGTAGCGCGAGACGTACAAGCTGGAGGCGAAGGCCCAAGACAAGGGCGCCAACCCAATGTCGCGAACGGTGGAGGTTCAGATTGACGTTGTGGACCGTGCGAATAATCCGCCCGTATGGGACCACGTAGTGTATGGCCCGATCTACTGTAGAGAGAACATGGCCGTTGGGGCTAAAGTTGTATCTGTTAAAGCCAGGTCTGTCACACTGTTAATGCTCCGTGCGGCTCTCTGCACGAACCCGCCGCCCTGCACGCAATCTCGTGGCAGTATATTGTTTCTTGTGCACGTTATTAATTGATATTGTGTACGAATTTCGCATACACACGCATACAACACACATAAACACGCTTAATTACCCCCAATTCCCTTCCCCCGTTACATTAATACAAATCATTGTTTTTGACATTGACAGAAGTGTTTTCTTCTTTTTTATCGACTAATTTTTTTACGTATTTTGTTTTTTGTTCAGATCACTTTAGATACGCGACAATTATTTTTGCGATTGCTTAAATTAAATTAAATCGTTAACTTACGTTACGAAATTATTATCAATTATTTTTATAATTATGTTTCTCCGTTTTTTTTTTTGTTATTGAACTCGAATATATCTTCCTACGCGCACATAAACAATAAACACGTGTCATGCAACAATCAAGGATCAAAATAATACATCACATGATAAAAAAATGAATTCTAGCAATGAGACCCCCTTCCCCTCAGTAGTAGTTTTGGAATCGTATTATTATTATTCATTACGTAAATACATATACTACGTAAAATTTTGTATACAGTATAGTGAGTGTTTGTGTGCGTGCGTGCGTGTGTAATATGCGTGCGCGTGTGTGCCGTAAACAGTTTTTTGGGCATGTTTTACGACTATAGATGCTTACCAGAAATCACTCCCACCAAAAGTACACTCTCACATTCACGCGTCTTTTTGACCATTGTGTAATATTTTTTTGTTTTGTTTTTGTTACCCATCGTTTTGCACATCTGATTGGCTTTTTTTCAAAATTTATTTTTTTCCTCTCTCTTTCTATCTTAAGAGAGAGCTATATTTCGACGATGTTGTTATTGTCTATTTAATTATGATAGTTAGTACGCGTAAGATATAGCAAGCAAATTTATTTTAACACGAGGACACGTGTAATCCGAAGACAGTGATGAGAGTGTTAAAAACAAAAACAGCGCATTTCATTTTTATCGTCAGAGACGCCATAGTTAATTTTTCTTTTTTTTCTTTTTCTTCTTCTTCTTTTCTTTCATTTTTAAAAGAAAATACGTCGACATAACGTTTCGTGGTTTTTTTTTCGTCCCAAATTTTGGTTATTTACAGTTTCGTAAAGATTTGCATATATATATTTTATATCGAAACCTTAGATCGCCGAAATGTATTTTTTTTCATGAATGCCATCGATGATTCATTTTTTGGGCATGCGTTACACAAGTTGCTTAAAATTACATGCGTTAGGTATATCGTCTAAAAAAAAAAAAAACATATTATGTATACGTAACATAATTATATCATATCGTATCATACATTTCTATATTTTTTTTTTGTCTCATTTTTCATTTTTTTTTTTTGTAATTTTTTTACTCCTCCATTCGAGAGCGTAGTACGTATAATAATTGTGTTCTTCGTAGTAATTTTTTTCGTCGACGAAAACAAATTTGTTTTTGCCCTGTGAAAAAAAAAATAACCAGCAATGTTACGCGATGTAACGAGAGTTTCCAGAAATTCGGAAATCCGGAGATAAAAAAAAAGGAAAGAAAGAAAGAAAGAAAAGAAAAGAAAAGAATCGATAGGGGGTGGGGGGGGGGGTCAAATTAAAAAACAAAAAAAACGGAAAAAGAGAAAAGCAAATAAAACCACACGAAGAAAAAAAAAACGGAAAGTTCGAATACGGTCGTAAAAATGTGACAAGTTTACGAGAGTAAAGAATTAACTATGACAAGTATGGCAAATGTTACGTTTTGTTTGAGAACTTTCGTAAAACGCGACTTTACAACTTGCTTCTTCTTGTTATATTCGTACTTGCGGCTAAAAGTAGAATAAAAATGATATGTTTTTTCGAGGATTCATGAAGGGGAAAACGATAATAAACGGTACATCGTATATGTCCTCTTTCTCTCTATTTTTCTCTCTCTATTTTTCTCTTTCTCGCACTAATTTTAGATATTTCCAGTCATTCGTTAGTATTTTAACGTCTAAACAACACGTGAAAAACATTGAGATAGGACAGAAAAAGCTATGATTGAAAATTAGGATTAGATATATACATCTATATATATATATATATATATATATATATATCATTAGGATAACAATCTTGTGTGTGTGCATCGTAGATAAAGCTTCGTATTAGTCTCGTTCATGTGTATTCGTTTGAATAGAACAATTCGGGATATACACGTAAATCTTTCCTTTCAACGATGCTTTTCGTGCGCACAAACATACACACACATACACATATATTTATCAAAGCACATACGAGGTATTACGATTATGCGTATCGTAGTATTTACTTACTTGTTCACGTGCGAGCACATGGGTTGCAAAAGGGTAAAAGGGATCGTGCTTATTCGAGCTAACTCTACTAACCAAAACATACATACATATATACAGTGTAACATCATACATATGTACATATGTATGTATTTACACGCGAGAAGAGAGGTATATATCCGCTGGACATACACGACCGGTCAATTTTCTACTTTTGGCAGAAAGCATAAAAAAAAAAAAAAATACGAACTTTTTCATAGTAGGTTTTTTTTTTCTCTTTAGGAGAAGTAACGATCAAAGGATTAACATCTTTAACGTTAGAAAAATCATCGAAGTTTATTCATTATATATATATATATATATTTAAAAAAAAATCATACGATTTATTTTGCATATTATTTGATATTTTCAAAAATAGTATCATTTTTTGTTACTCGTATGTTTCATCGTTACGATACGACCCGCATACGGGTCGTTAGTTACGGAAGAAGGATTAATTAAAACGTACAAATATTTTCACTTTAAAATAGAAAAAAATATTTAAAAAAGTATATAGAGTAAAATTAAAGAGAAAAAAAAATAGGAATAGACATCGATTTGGTGGAGAAAGAAAGAAACACTGGAGGCGCGAGAAAAAATATAATTCGTTGAGAAAGTTAAAGTCGAGTAGGCGTTTGAAATAGAAAAAAGAGAGTCATCGAAAAAAATTCTCAAAGGACGTTATAGAATGACGGACTTGACACGCGAACACCATTGAATTTCTCATATTATTTGGTGATATTTGAGAACGTAGTTTCTACAAAAGCTCCTCTTTAGGTAGCACTAGTAGTACGAGCTTTCTCTCATGCCGACGTATTCTCGACTGACAAACGGTGCTATTAATTTGGCGCCGAGTCCTTTAGAAACGTATGGTTCACCAATGTGACTTTGTGGGCGGGAAGGAGGTAGGGGGATGGGGAGGATAGAGATAGAGAATGGATTTCTCTCTCTCTCTCTCTCTATTTCCCTTTACCTTCCATCCTTTTCACGGATCGATGAACCGTACGTTCTGTTCGGACGTTCAACGTATGACTCGGAAAGCACATCCTACAGGGCCCATTCTTTTTCAACGTGCGATTGTGGGTCTGTGTTTGGGTGTGTGTCTGTCTGTCTATCTGTCTGGATCCCTTCGAACTATCTCGTTCTTTTTTTTTTTTACTTTTTTTTTTATTTTATTCCCCTATCTCTTTTTCTTCGAAATAAAAAGACAAAAATATCTGGGATTAATGAAAAGGTCCAATTTTATGTTTTTTTTTTTTCATCTTTTACTCGTGTAATACATTGATTTCTTTTTTCTCTTTTCTACTTTTAAATCTATAAGGTATAATTCTTTTGTTTTTCGCAGTAAAGAACGATCAAAATGAAAAGAAAACGTAGGAGATATTTATGGGTAAAATTTTGCGATAATGTTTTTTTATTAGAGAAACTTCTAATGGATGATAACGACGACGATGATGATGATGATTCACGACTATTTTCGAAGAAAATTCTTGTTAAAGTTTGTCGCGCATGTTTAATGAAGTTTACGTGATGTAACGTGTCTCTCGTTTATTATTCATACGCGTGATAATTACTATGAATCAATCATATCTAATTTCCCTAGCGAGTGTAACTGAATCGAGATAATTTATCGAATAATTTAAAAAGAATGAACATTATTAATGATGTTATGTGTAATTAGGAGAGTAGCAGTTCAGGACGGTATGAATTAATTTGCTTTTTTTTTCTTTTTATCTCTACAGGAAAAATATATGTGATTACATTTTAATTTAGATTGTTTAACAATTTCAAAATTAAACAAAAATAATAAAAAGTCGGTCGTAATGAGTCCAGCGGTAAATACGAAAACGACAAACAGCCAAACTAACATTTGTCAAAGCAACAATTTCGTGCCTGAAACAAGGCAGAAGTTGTGTATTGGAGAAGGGAATTGTAGCTAGTGTTTCATTATCGTTGTGTATTCGTCGATCATGCCAACTGTCTCTCTCTCTCTTTCTCACTCTCTCTTTCTCTATATCTCTCTCTCTCTCTCTCTGTCACTATTATATGGTGTTTGTTTCTTTTGTCGAAAATATCTATGTTATGTATCAGAGGCTCACACTAAAAAACATATAGAAATGTATCGAAATCCTTTAAACCACCGGGTTATATACTCTCATTATTATTGAAACGGAAAATACGGACGACTAGTCGGAAAAAGAAAAAGAAAAAAAAAATAAACAAAGAAAAAAAAAGATATATCATTATTTTGTCGACTAGAAAAAAAAAACTATTCGAATTCACAACATAACACGAAATATCTTCGGAAATCATTCGAATTCTTCGATGATTTCTTCTCGCTTGCAAAAAAAAAAATAAAAAAATAAAAATAAAATAAAAAGAGGAAGTAAAAAAAAAAGGGTAACTAAATTTATCGCATTAAGAAGAAATTTGATTTTATTCCATTTGTTTATATTTAAATATTACTTTTTTTTTTCGTTAAGTATATATACATAGATGAAGAAGAACGAGAGTATCGTGATTGAAAACGTTCAATGATCTTTCCCATTTTTTTTGTTTTAACTAAAAAAAAAAATCTATACAAGTTTGAAAAAAACAAAAAACAAAAAAAAAAGATTTGTAGATAATTTCATTCTCGATTGACTTTTCGTTCTTTAAAGTAAAAGTTCCTTATTTCGTCTTTATTATAATCGTATGTGTATATTATTATATATTTGATATTTCGCATGTTATGAGATCTTTCATTTGAAGACATTTATTATATCGATAGTAAAAAAGTAATAGTTGATTTATTTGTTTATAATATTTTTTTTTTTCATTATCTATTATAACGATAATATACAATTTCCGTGTTCGTTTCTGTTAAAAATTTTCCGTTTTGATTTACAAAGTCGATTCGATAATCGCTTGAACAGTTATAAACTCTTATTATTATTATTATTATTATTATTATTATTATTATTATTATTATTATTTCCATTTTTGTTTCTATCACATTAAATTCGCGTAATAACGTTTGATTTTCGTGTGTATGTCTCAACAGTTCTGGAATCGAAAATAATCCAACGGTCTTTTACCACTTAATGCCTGGTTCTACGGCACAAACGAACAAGTATCACACCTTTTATCTTCAGCAACGTGCTGAACAATCGGTAACGTGGGCGGATATCAAAGTTAACCATCCGTTGGATTACGAGAGTATAAAGGAATACAATTTGACGATACGTGTTGAGGTAGGTTGAATTTTATCAATGATATTTAAATTATAATTTATGTTTTACATCTAATAGAATAAAATAGATCGAGTATACATATATAGATGAATTTGATAGAGTGATAATAAATTACGGTATGACGCTGTTGATAGTTTCGAAAATATAATGTGCGTTAGATCTCATTGTTCGACACGCTTTGATAGATATAACATACACATGTATGTATATACTCGTTCTCACGTACGTGTCATACGTATTATGTTCTTCCATAGAACAATGGAGCGCAACAACTTGCATCAGAAGCGACGGTTCACATTATGTTGGAGGACGTTAACGACGAGATACCACTTTTCACCGAACGTGAACAGGAGACCGTGTTAGAGGGTGAACCGATCCGTAGTAAGGTTACTCAGGTCAACGCCATCGACAAGGATGGTACTTTCCCGAACAATCAGGTAAGTTTGATCCGATCAACACTTATCTTGCTTTAAACTGAGCTATATTAACTGATACAATCGATACTCGAGAGCATGTTTATTTGATAAATTAATTTTCATTTAAAAAACATAGTTTATCTTTCTCAAATTGTAAATGAAAATTGATAAAATGTATTATTTACAAAAAGGAGATAAAATATTATAGACGATTTGGAAAAATGAAATATTTATTTCTCAAAATCTTTAATCATTATTATCATCGAAAATTCAATTGAAATTTTCAATTGAAATGTAAAGGAAGAAAATGCGCGTTAAGATATTGCAAATGTTATTTCGTTGGATTTTAGTTGAAAAGCGTATTATCTACGTAAAGGGGTACCTCTTTCTACAGAGAAAATACAAAAGTAGTCGTAGAAATTGTAATCGTAGTTTCTCGGAAATTCTCACTACGCGGATCTTTTGAGAAACTTTGAGCGCGTATCTTTTAAGGATTCGGAAGTTAAAGAATTGGTTACGTGACTCGTGTAGGTCGCATATAGGCAAGAAGCTTATACACAATAGTGAAGATCGAGACTTGAAACGAGTCTCTTAGGAATGTCTATTATTCGAAGTAGCTACGTTGGAAACGTACGATCGCTGGGAACTATCGTTGCTCTTTGATATCTAAGAGAAAAGGACTGTTTTCATGATAAAAGTAACGACGTGAGCAACCTAGCATAGAGAAAACGAACGAAACTATACTACTACGTATATAACTGTATATACCATCGACGTACTTCCACCTTTGATCAGTTCATCGACCTGAAAAAGATACTTTCGGATATTTTCGAAACGATTCGATACTCTGCATGATCTTTTCCCATTCTATTGAATATCATTTCATATTATTTTTTTTTTCTTCAATTTAAAGGGAAAAATATGTTTAGAAATAACACACAATCGTTTTATATTACTTACAATATATTATATTTTCTTTTTTTTTCAATTTTTCACTAAATTGAATGTCTTATTTTATTCGCATAATTATTTATCGTACATTACCACTAGAATAGCAAGGAAAGGAATTATTTATGCTTATCGACTATGCAAGAGAGCTCTTTTATTCGCCTCGAATGATCATCCAATCGCATATCCTCGCATCACTGATAGGAAATAATTATCCGACGAACAATTTAAGGAAGAAGAAGAAAAATCGAAAATTCCCCCGTAGTTTCTTCCAATCTCTCTAATTGCACCGGACAAAATCGATTGGTCTCTGCCAAGTGTCCGGAGTTTTTTTTTCTTACTTAAAAGGGAAGAATAAACATTTTATTGCGATAAAATTAAAAAGAAAAAATAAAAGCTTCGCGATTGATTAGATTTGGGCCTGTCTAAGATTTGTCTTTATAATTTTATTCGTGAATATTTTAAATAAAATCAATGTTAGTAGATTGAAACAATTACCAACATGAATTAAATCTTCATTTATATTTTATTCTTTCTTACGAGTCATCCTATTTTTTTTTTTTTTAAAGAACTTTTACACAAAACGTACGTAATCACATATTAGATATATAGGGTAATAAATCGAATGAAGATTATGGTAAGAACAAAAGCCGTAAATTTATCTTTATCCTTACAGGTTACGTATTATATAGTGGACAGCGACAGAAACGAAGGAAAGAATTATTTCGAGATTAACCGTGAGACCGGTGAGATTTTTACTAAAATAGTCTTCGATCGTGAGAAACAAGGTGCTTATGCTCTTGAGGTTGAAGCCAGAGATGGGGCACCATCAGCGAGACCCAATAACAATGGTCAACCAAATTCAGGTACGTCATTTCTTTTTTCTTCATAATTTCACTTTACACACATTATTTCATGAACATTTCTTTCAATGGCGACATGTCGAAACTGTAATTAATTAGATTGATGATAGTTTTATTTTAATGTTAACATTCTTTCTTTTTTTTTCCATTGGTATATTGAAACATTGATTAAATTCTATAACGATTAACGTAAAAGCTTTAATTCGATATACTCGTACACATTTACATAGTAAAATGTTGACTATCAATTAAATTCTACTATGTAAAAACACATGAATTTAATTAAAAATTAATAACAACATATTGCAACCAATAATATTCTCAAAGAGATTTATTCAATATGTGGAATTAAGTTATTCTTTTTTATTCTCTCTCTTTATATATCTTTCTCTTTTTCTAATGAAAGATATTTTTCAGGAGTCACATGAATAGATATATTTAAAAATGATAAGTGAGAAATAGCATCGATAAATATTTAAAAATATTAAATTTCTAATTTGAATGTTTCTTAACTCAAATATATATACGTATTCAATTTTCTCGTTCAACTTTTACAGTTTTCATATTTTTTCAACTTTTATTATACACTCACATAAATGTACATACTAATATTTATCCAAGATTACTGAAGATAAATTCTCTTAGAAGATTTTCTTTCTTAAACAATTATTTAACCAAAGAAAATTACTTCCAGGTAAAAGAAGGGAATATATTTTTTATTAGTATAACTATTTTCTTTTTTTTATGTATACGTCGTTAAATTAATTAAATTTGCTAATTTATGAAATTATTTAATAGTTATATAATAAATATATCGATCAGTACTTTTTATATTCGAAATATTTGAAATTTAGAAAAAAACGATATAAAAAGAAAACTTAGTTTATAACGATATTGTTATTTAAAAAAATATTTTCTATTTACTAACGCGATACTATAACTTCAATTAATTCAAATATCAGCGTATTCAAGTCAATGGTTACATTGAAATCAATTCGAGTACGTTAATTCAGCAAAATCGTATTAACCGATTACAACAGTTACGCGATTCGCAAATCTAAGTTCGTTGATTTTCACCAAAGGCCTTTTATATCAACGCAAAAGTAAAATCTTCTTTTTGTCTTTCATTTGCTTCAAAGATTAAAAGAAGAATTCATTAGATTTTGAAAATAGGAGCTTCTTTTCTTTCTCTCTTTTTCCCTCTCGAACAAAAAGAAAATTTACCTTTTCTTTTCTTTTCTTTTTTTTTATTTCACGAGAAGAATATTTCCTATGAGTAAAACTAGGAAAAGAAGATAAAGATGAGGGATTAGGATTTAATTCCGAGAGATAACGTCGATAGAACACAGGGAAAAGGGGAGACAAAAATCTATTAGAAGATGGAAAAGAGCCAAAACCCAGGTTTGAAATCAAACCGAGTCATAGGATTTTTATGTTCTTACAAAAAATAAAAAGTTGATAGTACCCAAAGCAAACTCACCATAAGAATGCTGTCCCGTACTTTTCTCTAATATTTCTTTTTTCTCTGATTTCATCATAGAACGTCGTAAAACATATTAACGTTAGTCAATTGAAGTTCTAATAAATTTTTGATTGATTCTTTCTCTGATGGAAGAACATAGAATCTTTTTCGTTGATTTTACGATGTATTTTTTTTTGTTGTTGTACAAATCGTGACTTTTTTTATTCAATTTTACTCAACGTTCAATTATTTTCTATAACTTGTGAAAACTTATGATACATTTTGACTAAAATTTGTCGTTTTATTTGATCAAAAATGTATATGCCACATATATATTTAATTAAAAACATTAAAAAGCAAATTCAAATTTAAATAAAGCAAGATGTAAATCTTTATTGATCTTCGAGTTTGAAAGGATTGAAATATCATCAAAGATTTCAACGAGCCAACGTCGTTTGCTCGACAATGTTTACTCAACGCGAGTAATCTTACTAGGAAGCATATAACTTCGAAGTAAAAGGATTTCATGTACAATGTAGAATTTGCAAGTTATTCAAAGTTTACTTAAATGTTACGCGTTTCTCTATCGATATCTATAAAGACGATACGAGATATATATAGGGTGTCCTTTATATCGATGATTCTCTCTATAAAAAAAAAAAAATAAATAAAAACTAATTCGAAAAAGTAGAATAAAAATTAGTTTGTATAATGTTTCGTTTTTTGTACCATCAGTTTACGGAACATCCTGTGTTACATATATTCATAGGGTACTCAACTAGTAAAATGTTGTTCCCACCCAAGGAAACATTAAAAATAGATAAAATTGAAACGAAATTGATGTACTTTGGAATATATAATAGACTTACACGCGTGTTACTTACGTCCCATTACAATCAAATAGCAATAATCCGTGCACGTTAGCGAAGTTAACTATAGTTGGGTATCTTGCTTTACTCTTGAACCAGGGATGAAAACTGTTAAATCGCAATTATACTAAATTGCAAGAGGGTACTTGGCACGTTGCCGTTGGAAAATGAGAATATAACGTACCGTATGCATGTATATATGTATGTAGATATGTATGTATTTATGTATGTACAATTCGCGTACGTATTGTTAACAATAGAGTCGAATCGTTGTAAAATATAACGGAATAGGTGAAGAAGAGTGGGAGTGGAGGGGAGTTTAAACGACAGTTTGCTCGCCCGTTTACGAGCATGGTCTGATAATTAATTGCATCCTTTTCGTATTGCGAAATAATTGGGTCGTAACATTGTCGAATGTTCTTGACATTTTTTTCTTTCCCTTCTTTTTTTTTTTTTTTTCATTATTTAATAGACAAGCAAGAGCTCTCGCTGAGACGTTCATTAATTTTCTGTTCTTTTTATTTTTTTTTCTTACTATTATCAATTTTTTAATAAGAAAAATTCGATTAATTATGAACGAATAATCTCATGGTCGATTTTCGTCGACGTCAAATGTTGTAAAAAAAAAAAAATTATTCAACGCAACAAAAAAGTGGAATAGCAAATGGTTAAATGTAAATAAGCACTTAATATGCTGACTTTGATCGAGCCACTACACTCGTAGCACAACGTTGCTTAACTTTCTCCAATTTCCTTTCCTTCCTTTCTTCCTTCCTTCCTTTCTTCCTTCCTTCCTTCCTTCCTTTTTATTTCAAACATATGCAAATATTATTATTTACATTCTAGAGCGAAATATTTTATTAATTTATTGTTATCGGAAGAACAGATCTCGCGAATATTCATTCGAGTGCATTTTTTTTCTTTTTTTTGTCAATATTTAACGTAAAACATTAATCAAATGCAAAAAGCGTATGGACCGATATTCGTTTATTCGCGGTTTAATAGGTAAAAGATACATCATTTTTCTTTTTACAGGAAGATAAAAAGAGAAAAATGGTCCATCACGATATTTTATCGATTTAAACTTTTCAAATACACACACATATATTACATAAACACACCGTTTTAGTTCTTTTTTTAGGAAAAAGATTATTTTTTGTATTTTACAAATGAATAGAAGAAAAATTCCAACACTAACAAAACTAGGTACGTTTATCTTTCTCCATATTTCCATTTCCATACAAAGCAAAATTTCAAAATCGACACCGAGGTTAAATTCCGCTTCGTATCTGGTAGGCAGACCGTGAAGAGATAAACACGATATTGTGCGGGACGTTTCTAAACTTTCCTCGTAAGTTGGCAACAGGCCTTGCTGAACTGTAACGCGTAAAGAAAGACCACACACTCTCGAGAGTTCGGACATTGTGTAGTGGGCAGGATCAATATCATAGTGTTTTCGCCACTGAAAACACACAACTATAACGAAAAAGTGATCTCGATAACGTAACCGTCATATTTCAACTTTTATCCATGTCTGGAAACTTTCTTTACCATGAAATAAATAATGTTTTCAAGTTGATAGTTTGTTTTTTCTCGTAGAAAAAAATCTAGGGATGTAGGAGGAAAGAATGATGGATGGAAATATCAAATCAAAATTAATTTTTCTTTCAATTAATTTTTATACGTTTAAATTGTTATCGTTAAATTATTAAGAGAAATCAAAATAACTACGTATAGGAAAAAAAATTGTGAAAACAACGAAAAGAAGGGCAAGAAAAAGGGAAAACAATGAAATGTGCTACGTGCGTCTTTTAGAGAGCGTAAATTTTTTTTCCGAGCACGAAACGGCGTCGGACAGATTTGCGAATCGAGACTCAGCACCAGCACCAGCAATAGCAGCAGCAGCAGCAGTAGCAGCAGTGACGTCACGGGCAGAATAGGACGGAAAGGATGTTTGTGGCTTGCATATGAGAGAGAGAGAGAGAGAGAGAGAGAGAGAGAGAGAGAGAGAAAGAGTGCAAACCAACTCTGTATAACCAAAACCCACACTTCCTAGCATATATATATACGCGTTTCCGACATAACGAATTTGCTGGATGTACGAGGCGGAAAGAATGTCTAGCCATTTTTTTTACCCATATTCGGGAAACGAAGGGAAATTTTGGTGAGCCGATACGTCCAGTAAATTGGAGGTTAGTAATGAAATTTATTATCTAGGAGAAAGTCACGAACAATAGATCATTATGTTTGATTATAATCGAAAGAGTAATATACGTGGTTGGTATATCATATATCGAAAATTATCGAGAACAATTAAAATTGGATTGTTTAATATTTTTATCGGCTTTGATCGTATAATAAATGGAATTGATATTCGTATGGATCCGATGATATTAGTGCCTTTCTCGAAAATACAATAATAATAATAACGCGATTGCTTGAATTACTATTATAAACATTCATTGGTGTGACGTTTGTATGAAGTAAACGGCTGTATTTCATTTCGAATTTAACGTAGTCGTCCTTAATGATATTACCTGACAAACGAGTAATTTCGGTCGAAACATAATTTTGCGAATTACGCTAGAAAACTCGCTTTAGAGCGTGACGAGACAGAGACAGAGACATATTAGAGAGAAAGAGAGAAAGAGTCAGATATTCGCACAAATACGATTTAAATACGGTAGAAAATTAATTATATTTTCATTCATTATTCGTTTCGTTATTGGATACTGTGTATTCATTGTCTTCGTCTAAATACGTTGAAGTACACTTTTGTGTTATTTCATTAAAAAAAAAAAAAAAAAAATTAATATATTATAATATCAATCATCGATTTGCAAAAGTTCAATATTTTTGTTAGAAATATTTCATCTTTTTTTTTTCTTTTGTAAATTAGCATCAAATTGGTAAATATAATTCTGACGTATACGAAACTTCGTTTGTTGAAAAAGAACTTCGAATGGTACTCGAACAACGACGAGACTCTTCTCGTTATTAATACTGTCCATACGGATACACGTTTTGCGGACAGTATTAGCATGTTGTAGTGTTCGGTCATTCACCAAGCCACTACTACCAGCTGAGGTACGATTTCATAACGTAGTGGCATACGACGCATCGTCGAAAACTCGACACGGCTTTTCCAAAAACGACGCGCGTACCTGTGGACGATAACGACGACGACAACGACGACGACGAGATCCACACTAGCATTGTCAAAACATTATACATTCGTTGTTCATTCGTTTATATCGTTACCGTCCTCTCTATCTGAAACTTTCAACCTACCCCAGCTCTCTCTCACTGTTTTTCTGAATAACAAGTTGTCAACTCTTATTACGGTGACACAACGAAAAATATCGGGACTGAAAAATAAAAAAAAAAGTATACAGAGTAAGGAAAAATGTTAAAAAAATAAAAAGAGAAGGAAAAATCGTATAGAGAGATGTGTGCGTAACATAATTCAGAGATCCGTATCTCGATTCAGAGAGAGAGAGAGAGAGAGAGAGAGAGAGAGAGAGAGAAATACGTAAATTTGTGCATAATGGAACGACGCGGTTCGGTGAATTCATCGTTACTCGACACGAGTATCGTTCCCAACTTGCTTTGGGTTTCGATATTAGAGAACATCGAAAATTTATCGTAGTTAATCAACGTTTGAGTTTGTAACCACACTGACAGATTTCACCTTTTCAAAATTAATATAATTAATACTGATTCGAACGACGTGTGTTGAAGTAGTATTAAGAATCTTATTATTGATTTATTCGTAAATTCGAGTATCAATAATTTATATAATCTAAGAGAAAATAACAAAGATAAATATTTTCAAACTATTGTTATTTAATACCTTTCTTACTGGAAGAAGAGGCGATCGTTGGACGATCGACTAATTCAAAGAATTCGAAACCGCTCCGCGTGCCGTTTCACGTGCCTTCTCGAGATTTCAACTTCTCGATGAGATTCCTCATTGATTTTTGCCTCGCAGTTCAGCAACGTGAAACGAATTCGGTTCGACGATTACTCTCTCTTTTCTCTCTCTCTCTCTCTCTCTCTCTCTCTCTCTCTCTCTTGTTGGATTGCCGATTATTCATCCACGTACTTTCACCAACTATTCCTCTTACCGCACCACCGATACTTATTGACCTGGAAACCTATAAATTCCCGCGACAATATCGATGCACAAGCTTAAAAAGAAAAAGAGAGGGAGGAGAGAGAGAGAGAGAGAAAGGGAGTTACGAGTACGTATGCAAAACTCAATCCATGGGTGATATGCTTTCGAATAATACTCAGCTTGCGAGTGCTATCAAGCGAAAGATTTACCCTGCTTTTTTTCAAAATTATCGATTCGTGATTTTTTAGTATTTTCTTTTTCATTTTCTTTTTCTCACAGTCGATAGACAGAGTTAGATTGTTCAATGGAGCATAGATTCGCAAACGTTTCTTTTATTCCAAAAAAATGCTCTCGGAACTGTCGTTCAACGGTATCGCTAATTTCATGAATATCATTTTATGATTATTATAAAAATAATTATTTCAGGTAAAAAGAAAAAACAATTTATAAATCTTGTTTTGTCTTGTAAAAAAAAACATACTTTTAATACGATGGAAATTTTTATAAAAATATATTTATAACTAATTAACAAGATTAAAATGGTACAAAAATAAAATGGGCCTTTAAAATGATATTTTTTCTATGTCTCTATGTCTTTTAGTTCCGAAGATATTTCTATGTGAATATAAGATATTATTATAAATAATTATATTGTTTATTAATAATGCTAAAAATTTATTTTAAAAATAGACAAAATTCTGCCCTTTAAAATGACGTATCATTCAATTTTCTACGATGCCTAGTTCCGAAGATATTTCCATGTAAAAAAGATAGGTTTACGTTGATACACTGACCTACATAATTTCATTCAAATTACTCATTGGGTCATTGATCTGTTTACTACTATTACTACTACTACTACTATTACTACTACGATCAGCTGTAGTATAAGACTTGAATGAAAATCTTTGCAAAGCGATATCTTCCGAACAGAAATTCGTAGAGACTCGAAAAAACTACCGTTTTAAAGGGAAAATTATTCTCTACCTATTAAAATATATTAATAATATTGATATGATAAAATCAAAATTGTTAATAATTTTTAAACATAAATAACAAAATTTTTCATTCCGTATTTTTTTTACTAAGGACATAAATATATATAAAACGTTAAAACGTAATTATAAAATTATGTTAATTTTATCTTATTTATTCAAAATATAAGCTCATATCTTCTATATATTCTAGGCTACACACCATATACTCTTATTCTGCTTAATATTAATTCTGTATAATGATAAAACGATTACTCACGATAAGAACGATATTAACAGTAATGATAGAAGTTTTGAGTAGGAAGAAGAAAAAAATCGAGTAAAAATAAAAAATGGTACTTATCTTTTCCCTTAACTATACAGTGATATAGAAAATAACGTTTTATCTTTTATTAGTGCATCGAACTGTTATATCTTTTCTACTTATACTTATTATTGTACTCCGATCGAAATTTCTTCTTCTTATATCGCAAACAAAATGATACGTTCGTGCTTGCAAGCGCATCTTCCAATAAGTTTTATCTTAACTATCACCTTCTTAGACATAGAAATTCACGTATCGAGAGTAAGAATAAAAGAAGGCCGATCATGAGATAGAACTAACACACAAGATAAGAAAGAAAAAACTTTCTTGCATTTTCTTAGGTGGGTGGAAAGGGGACGAGTGGGGAATAAAGTAACAAACGGTTTTATCGTCTTACGTTATCCGGGCCTCTCTCTCTCTCTTTCTTTTAGTGTTTGGAGTCTCGTAAGCAGTGTCCTCGTTTCTTTAGATCGTTCTAATAAAACTAGAGGTTTAGGAATTACGACGTAACTCTCCTTTTTACGAGCAGCTGCCTTTAATCCCGCGAAACTTGGCCTCCCTTTCGTCTCTATCTTCCCTTTCCTTTTCATTTCTTTCATTTTCTTCTATTTTCTTTTCATTTTCTTTTCTTTCCTTCCACGTCTTATTTTTCTCTGTCTTCTTCTTCCTCCTGTTCTTTAAGATCTTATGGTTAGAAAAATCTACTTCTGACCTGTAGAAGGAAAAAACTCGTACGTCACTGCAAAAGGTGTCCCATTCTTTTCTGTCTCGTCTACGTGAGAGAACTCCTGGATGGGCAGTAATATTTTTCAACGAATAAGTATTTTCTCGATTCTTTCTATATATTTTATCGTAACATGTTACAAAACGCGATCGATCGATTTAGTTTTAAGGATTTCACGAGAAAACCTTATTAAATATACTAACGTTTATTATAGTTTTATCGATAAACTGATCTCTTTGTTCATTTATAATGCTTAATTATTTCTTAATTATATTTTATAAGAAAAGTTTGTACTTTCTTCTTGCGAATTGTTTTCTTATTAAGAAATTCCATGAAAAATTCCTTCGTAAATTATTAAAACTGATGTTTAAAAATGAAAAAGAAGAAAAGAACAAAAAAATACTAATTTTTATTAAAAAAAAAAAAAAATAGAAGAATGTGTCTTTTGTTCTTGGTGAATCTAATAGTTTAGTTTAACGAATAATAACACGAGACACCAGGTAGTTTTGTTTAAAGTTATTCAATAATAGTAATACGAGCTTTCTCCCTAGACGCCTATATTCCAATTTTTGCGTTTCGTTATTCTCCCGAGATCTTCTGGTAAAAGTTGAAAAGAAATAAAAAAGAAAGAAAGTGACACAGCGTTACCTACGAAAAAATATATATATATATATATATATATATATATATATATATATATACTCACGTGCAAAAAAGCAAAAACTAACGTTAACATATTTAAATTCTTGAAATTCACGAAACATGCTTCAATTTAAACTAGCGCATTTTTTTTTACCGCCTTTCTCTCTACCTCCGTTTTTTAAATGATTCTTTTTTTCTTTATTTCTTTTATTTTGTATAATCCCCGTTGCGTTGTAAATAATAACGAGGAGAAAAATGAAACAAATAATATATCGGTGATTCCGAGAGCGTATATTTTGCAAATATAACATCTGGATTTTTTTTTGACCATCTCGAGGTAGATTTAAAAAAACAAAAAAATAAAAAGGGCGCGTTAAAGTCGAAGCAATCTTTTCTATCATGCTTCATTGACTGGCGTTTTCGAAGGCTTTCGTAATAAAAAAAAATAAAGAAGGGGATACTCGAAGGTAGGAAAGATCGAAACGGGTATTGCTTCTCAAGTGCTTTTTAGGAGCCTAGTAAGACGAACTTTTTCGATGGATTCTCTCGATTAGTTTCTAGCACCTTCTTCTTCTACTTCTTCTTCTTCTTCCTCTTTTTCTTCTAGATTGACTCTCTTTCCAACTTTCAGTTACATTAGCCGAACTGAATGAATGGACTAAATTTCGATAATTGTTACGCGAATTTCTACCAGTATTCGATTCCCAAAAGTATAACAAATTTTCTCACAATTTTCTTCTTTATAATTAAACGCGACACCTTGAATTTCTAACAGATTTTTGATTCATCGTCATTATACTTCTTTTGTAATTTTTAAATGGGGCGGGCGGGGGTTTAAAGGGCGTGGCAGGGAAAAATTGACAATTGATCCTACGTATCTATTCGAATTAGAATGATGCTTAACAAATACCATATTAATATTAATAATGATAATGATAATAATAATAATAATAATAATAATAATAATAATACGTAATTATAATAATGATGATAGAAACCAAGTATTAATCTGACAATAATCATAATGAAAATAGCAAATGATAGGACGATAATAATTATTTTAATAATAATAATACTATGGCATTTACGGAATAGTTTGAACGTATCAGTAATTTACGTCGAATAGTGGGCGGGGGAGGTGAGAAGCAAATAGAAATATTTTCATGAACTTTAAATGATTCCTAATGGAAATTATTGTACTAAATTGTTCAGAAAATGTTTGCTTATTTTGCAATTTGTACAATGTAGTATATGCGGATGCGGCGGGTGCGTGTGCGCGAAATCGATCGTTGGTTTCTCCATCTCGTTTTACCGTTATATCGCACCCCCCTTCCCCGTAAAATAAGTTTTGAGACAACGTATTTACCCAGAGCTCTTTCCACTACCCTACTAGGATTTCCTATCTTCGAAATGAAATCTTTTCGAAGTAAAGTGCGATAATGGGACGACGCTAGCTAAGAAAGTCCAACGAGAAATTCCCGTACAGGGTGACCGAATAAACTCAAAAATGTTTGCTAAAGTAAATAGAGAAAAATCGTTGAAAATGTCTTCTTTTTCTTCTTTGACTTTCTTGGCACAGTTAGCAGTTGTTTCAACGAGAAAGAAACAACATACTTTTCTTTCTTCCTATTTCTCTTTCTTTCTATATTGACCAATCGAATGCGTAAATCACCGGACACGTTCTTTTTTCTCCTCCTTGTTTCCTGTAAATAAATTGAAAAATCGATTTTGTTTATCGTTTTTTTTTTTCACCCTCTGTGAGTGGTACAATGTAGAAAAAGTGTAGTGTCCGATGAAAGAAACTATTGTTTCGTTTTAAATATCTAAAGGATGTGTGTTATATATTTTACATCGCATTTCACAGTTTACACTACGATATGTTTTGTTAAGAAAGAATGAAATAAAAAGAGAGAGAGAGAGAAGAAAAACAAAATGTATTTCCATTGGTTTCAACAAACCCTCGAGTAAAGAAAAAGAGGAGAAAATATTGTAAAATAGTACGTCATAGAACTGAAACATAGTACCACTTATAATATAAAATATAAGAATATTATTAGAAATTCAAAAATATTAATTTGGTATAACGTTTGAAAATATTTATATATTTATATATAAATAAATGAATGTAAATACCAACCGTGAAGTGAATTTATTCATTAAAATTAATAAGGCAACAAAATAAAAGCAGCTTGTATTAAATGTGCTAAGTATTTTCCTCTCACTTGCTAAACATGCTTTTTCTTTCTCTTCCTCTTTCTTTTTCTCTTTCTCTTTCTCTTTCTCTTTCTCTTTCTCTTTCTCTTTCTCTTTCTCTTTCTCTTTCTCTTTCTCTTTCTCTTTCTCTTTTTCAAGTAACTTTACAAAATATTTAAAAAAAAAAAGACCATTTTAAGAAAACTTCGACAAGCTACTAAGAAATTCTATTAAAACGTATTATTATTATGAACACATTTTTGAGATTTTATCGAAACAATTAAAATTCTACGTCAATTGTCAAAAGTTCTACAATTAAATAAATTCTTTATACTAAACAAAAAAAACAAAAATAACAGGTTAATTAAAGTTTCTTATATTCAAAAATCGTACGTGTTTCATTTGATTCGTTTGATACTATTAAAATAAAAAAAAGGAAAATAAAGGAATAAAGGATACATAATATGTACATAATGGAAGATAAGTAAGTGATACTAACAACACACATTATCGACAATATAGTTGAAACGATGGGAAAAGAGAAGGAGGAGGGGGGTAGAAAAGGAGAAGGGAAACACCTGTCAAAAACGCTTATCGTTCTATAAAGTTTTGACGATAGAATCGAAGGTATCATTCGTGCGTCGACGATGATGTCAAGAAGGGCCGATCGAATAGTGAAATGTGTGAGGAAGAGAGAGAATGAGAGAATGTGTGTGAGAGAGAGAGAGAGAGAGAGGGAGTAGTGTTGCATCGTCTGTGGCCGCACCCGCATCCTCTCCTATCTCGCCAAATAGCTCGAGACATTCATGAAGATAGACAACGGGCCACACTCGTATCCGACATTGTCTCCCAGCATCTTCCTCAACCCTCTCCTCCCCTATCTCAATAATAGGAGCTTACATAACAGCACTTGTACCTACAACACACAATTACGTTCTACCTAAACTGTTTGATACCTACCACCATCACCGATCTCATTTGTATAAAACGCGCGAAGATTAGGTCAACCCGCAATAAAAGCGGATGATACATTCCTTTCAAGAACCGTGCAACTTTAATAAGACATCTATCGGTACTCTCGATTTTTCTATCATCGGAAGCCTGTTGCTGCACGTTGCATGTGAACGATACAAATAAAGTATCGTCACCACAATTTTTATTGTAAACGTGTATCGTTAAGTTAAATTACAAAATGTTTTTAAAGTTACATCTCCATTTATAATTTCGATTAGATTAAGATATTATTTTATTTTGTTTTTATTATTGAAAGATTTAAAAAAGAATAGAAAAAATGAATGGTAGGATAAAAGACTTTGATTATAAAAGAAGAAAATACACAAAATAGAAAAAGAAGAGATGGTTGAGAGTATCTTGGTGAATATATCATAGAGTGTGGGAATTTTAGTAGTAAAAGAGAGAAGAAAACAGATTGAGAAAGAGAGAGAGAGAGAGATATCGTTGAGCAAAAGTTTGGTGTCATAGAAATCCTCCATCTCGTATGGCCCTACAGACCGCATTCCTGCGATTCCGCGTTCGGTATACGCGGTGACACAGTATATTGACTGAGGGTGGATTGTGCGCCCCGACTGATTTGCCGCGGCTGCGCAAATCTCTTTGGCTCGGGGTCGGCATTGGTAGCACTACCACCACTACCACCACTACCACCACTATTACCACCACCATCACCACCAACCGCCCACCCTAAGTAAGTGCGCGCGCGCGCGACCGCCCATCCACCCACAGAGGACGACTACGACGACGTAGACGACGACGACGAATATACCACCGCGATAAAAACATGTCGATGACAGCCACCGTACTGGACGTACGAATAGCTGCTACCTAGTTCAGCTTCGAGATAACGTTTACGAATCCGCGTATAGGGAAAAGAAACGAGGAAAAATTGAATTAAAGGAATTCAAACAGAAGAAGGAAATACGTATTATTATTTGTAAAAGTACACACAAAAATTGAATAGAAAATAAATTTAAAAAAAAGGAGATATATATATATATACTCTAATAATCGACTTTGAGGGCTGACCAAACAAGTCGAAGGAAGAAGAAGTGGAAGTTGTAAAGGCGCGTGCGGGCCCTTCTTATCTTGTCTTTCCTCCTCTACCTACACCTTTTCCTCCTTCTTTTCCTTCTTCTCTCTCTCTCTCTTTCTCTCTCCTTCTCTTTCTTCTTCTTCTGCTACTCCTTCTATTCCTTGTCCTAGTCATCCTAGTAGTCGAGAGACTACGAGACGCTAATTCGGTTGTGGTGGTGGTGATTGGTGGTGGTGTTGCTGCTGCCGCGCGTTTCTCTTATCATCGACGATTGTCACCGCTTTTTTTTATTACATTTGTGGTGATTGATATTCTTGAAAAGTTGTGTCCTTTTTTTGTCGCATATTTTAGTGCGTGAAATAAATTTTGTTTGAAAATATACGAAAATAAAAAAAATAAAAACGGGTGAGTCTTATACCGGAAGATTTTGGGATTGAATCCTCGGTGGAAAAAATAAACAACGACGAGGAACGAAATTTTGCGTGGATCGTTCGTTTATGAGATGAACGTGTGGTTTAATGGTTGATCCGCTCAAACTTTTCTGGGTTATTACCAACAGCACCTATCTAGGTATGTTGTCAAGTTTTATTCTTATTTTTTTACGATGTCTGATGTTCGTGTGTGATCGATAATGAAAATGTGTAAAAGAAAGAGAGATAGAACTAAATTACGTGTCACGAATAAATTTGCAAATAGGTGGTGCGTTTTCGAACTATCATAAGCATTCACTCCCACCCAATTCGACGAATTTCTCTGATTCAGGCTAATCCATTACATTTTCTAACTTGTCAGCATATTTACGTAAGGCAGAAATATTTTTATATTGTTTTAAAAAAGAGAAAATGAAAAGTGTGCGTGTCCTTCATCTTTCGATAACGTTTTCACTTATTTTCCATTATCCTGATCGTATCGTAAGTTTATTTTTTTTTTCTTTTCTTCAACTATACATATTCATGCGAACGTCAAGAATAAAAGATCGATCCTTGAGAAATTGTTCGATAATAGAGTTTAAGTTTTAATGGTCTTATCGTTTCCCGCGATAAGCTTTCTTCGCGTTCCTTCGATCGTTTTTACCTTCATAAAGTTAGACCCTTAAGTGTCATGAATTAATAGTGCCAGACTTGCAAATGTAATCGCAATTTTTGCGCGCCAAACTCTTTGATGTAAAATTCATTCTACCTCTACCTTTTCAACGAATATTTTATTACTTATTTTTATTTTTTATATAATTTTGATAAAATACGTGTCACAAATGTTGATATTAAACAATTTGATATATGGAAAAGTGACACTACGATTGTTGATCAGAATAAATCCTTCGATGAAAGAAAAACGATTTTTTTTCTGCAGGAAAGAAAGAATTGAATAAATATTAAGAAGGAAATAAAAACTTTTTACCTAATTTTGTATATTCGTATAATAATTCGCGAGACAGCACACTGACAGCAAACGAACATATATGTAAATAAGTATAGATATAAGTAGAGAGAGAAAAGAGCACATATGAGTTTTCTCTCGTAATGCAAGTGCGCGTTGGTGGACGTTGGTTTCGAGGGAGTAGAAATGGTGGAAAGCTTTGAATGGGCGAATCTGCATATTGCGAATGCACTTGCGGAAAATTGACTTTATACGATTACGCATCTCCTCATCGTCATGTTCGGTTTTAATCTCTTTACGAAGGGAACCTAATTCCATTCATTCCATGCTGAAAATGTTCCATATGACTAGTATTTAAAAAAAGTAAAAAAGAAAACAAAGAGTGTGAAAGCGAACTCAATTTTTCTCTCTCTTTCTCACCTGTTAAAGAACTAACTGTTACAATAGAATAGGGCCGAAAAAGCTTTTGGAGCTTTCGTGATACTTCAAAAGAAAATTTCTTGATTTTCCTTTGTTAATGAAATTTCTATTTTTTTTTTTTTTTCAATCAACTACGAGAGTGTATATCAAAGTTTCGAATATGTTGGACTATTGATTTACTTTTGAGACATTTTTATTCCTTTTTTTTCTTCTTCTATCGCTACAGCTTTTCGTAGACTTGACGACATTCGAATGTCGCGATTCGTACTATTCGATAAGGCTAGAAAATATATTGAATTCTTGATCCCATCGGTTATACGTCAGTTGCGTGGAAAAATAGAACGCGTTTTTTTTTTTTTTTTATCAAGACCCGTCGTCAAGCGAAGTGATAGGACGCAAGATGATGGACCGTTTTTCCGATATTTTTACGAACTAAAATCTTCCTCTCTATCTTTCTCTTTATTAAATATGTAAAATATGTAAACGTATTGTTTTTTTTTTTTTTTTTTGTAAGAAAACGTATATCTATTCTTATAGACCTCTATAATTAAAAAATATATTAGGAGCATAATACATTTTATAAGCATTGCAGACGATAAAACTAATATCTAGATCTTTCTTATAACAATTGGGAAAAATCGTTGGCGGTTGTTAGGGAGATAACCATCAACGGATGTTTATTAAGAACTGTTGATGGTTACCATGGAGAGGACCGTTGACGGTAACAATTGAAAACGGTGAGAGACCGAGCTTTTTTCGGTTTGGCCCCACCTCTATCCACCTCCGGTGGATGCTGGAAGCCAATAAGATTAATAAGTTCTCTGCCCCTCTCCAAAAGGGCGTAGATTACTTTTTGTATAAATACGTGTAGATAAGTTATGTTATTCTCTGATTCTCTGATTCTCTGTTTGATAAGTTGTTAATCTCCGTATTTGTAAGTAAATCTACGTCTGTATATATATATTCTTGTTATTATATTATATTATATACATTAATCATCATCTCTTTTTCCTTCTTTTTCTCTTTTCTATAATACCCCACAGCATAAAATAATTAATTTATTAATTTAATTATTTTTATGCTGAGTTTATTATTAAACATAAAAAAATATAATAAATGTAGGGAAAAATATATCGACAAAATTTATTCGTTCTTTAAATAGTAGAAAATTTTGTTCTTTTTTCTTTTTTTTAGAAAAGAAATGCAAAAAAAAATAAAATCGAGAAAAATAGAATGGATCGTTTTTTCTTTCAGCTGACGCGACTAAAATTGTCCATTTCGCGAGAATTTACCGGCAGAGCATTTTCGATGCACCCAGCTAATACATCACGTAAATCGTTTCAGATCTCCAATCTTACGAGTGCAATGTATATTTGTACTTTGCAAAATGACTTGTGAAATTTTAGAGCATAGTCTGCCGTTAATATCAACGATATTCGTAGTGTTCCTTCGCATTTTAGTACGACAAAATCAATAAAATTGTTCAATTTCACTTATATTTTTTCTATTATATTATTTTATTCGATTTTTAACGATTAAAATATCTACGATATTTTTGATTAGATAGAATAAAATAAAGAATAAAAAAAATATTAACGAAGATCTTTTTCGTTTCGTTTATTCTTTTTTTTTTTTTTTGTGAAGAATGGAAAAAAGGGAAAACAAAGTGTTTTATTTTGCTGTGTCGAATACGTTTAACGTTTCATCAACGGGGTTCGTACAAAATAGAAATTGAATTTAATCGAACGAACAAACGAACGGACGAATGAACGAACGAAATGTCGAAACTTGGCGCGAAACCACGTGAATGGTTCTCGCATGGGGATTAGCCTCAGGAGGAAAAAAAAACAAAAGTATTGCTTTACAAAATTCAAGCTTCGTTGGACGGGCGCGTGTGTTCTCTGCGATAAATTCAAAAGGATTTTTTTTTATTTATCTGTGTACATGCAATGAGATGCATTAATGGCACCTGCTGGGAATAATCCCATCCCTCCTCCAACTTAACTTTTCAAATCTCTTCTATTATTCTACTCTTTCTACTCTATATATAATATATATATATATATATATGCAATAATATGTGCACGCGTGTTGAGAGCGTATACAGTGCTTACGTCACATTTTATATCCTTTTCATTTGAAATAAAAACCAAGAATAATGCTACTTCTCGGAACAACTACTATCAGTGTGTTTTTCAACAAAGTTTAACGCGAACGGACACATGAAGGAGAAGAATTCCAAGAAAGAATTTTCTAATTCTAGAAACGAGACTAAAACCAGAGGAAAGAGTCGCTTTTATTCGGAAGGAAAAGAAGAGAAAAAAAATAGAATAAGAAAGAAAGACTGAAAGAGAGAGAGAGAGAGAGAGAGAGAGAGAGAGAGAGGAAGAGACAGTAGTGATATATGCGTGACCAAGCTGTCGGATTCTTTTCAAGTAACTAAATAACCGACTAAGGAATTCGTTCGCGTGGTTAAGATAAATGGAGCACTCTTGTGTGCGTACTTGTTTGTTTGTGTAACAAGCGTATTTTATTATTTAATCCCCTTAAATTCTTCCGGATTATAGCACTTACGCTGTGGAATTCCCGTTTGGCAGTTTCCTCTTTCTCTTTCTCTCTCTCTCTCTCTTCCTGTTTTCACAGAGAGAACATCCACGTTAATTAGCATTCACATCCGTGTTCCTCGTATTTGCCCGGTCCCATACTAGTTTCTCTATGCACACCTGAGTTTGAACACGACTCTTACCGCACTTATTTTCTCGCATTTCTTTTTTTTATTTCCTTCTTTATTTTATAAAATATCTTCGTACTTTTGTTAGATTGAAAATACCGAAGAGGAGAAGAAGAAGCAAGCAAAGTAACTCGCGAGTTTATTTTGTAAATTTTCGAATTTAACGAGTTCACCTTGCGAGCACGTTCATTTTATACGTCTGTTATCGTTTCGAAGATAGTAGTGGAATTTTTTGTATTCTTATTATTTATTACTTTTATTTTTTCTTTTTTGTATTAATTTGAACCAGATGCAAATGAAAGAAGTAAACGCGAACGATGCGGTCTATTAATATTCAAAACGTTACTTTACCATTTGTATCTTATAAATACGTAAATTACTATTCGAAATAAAACACAATTTTAGTATGATAAGAGTCGTGTAAAATATATATATAAAAACCAAAAAAAAAAACAAATGTAAAATATCGACAGGAAAGGCATTATATTTTGTAAGTTCGATGATACACAGTGCGAAATGATGGAAGATGGTAGGTAGACTTTCAAGAGGGAAAAAGAAGGAAAGAGAAAAGAAGGAAAGAGAAAAGAAGGAAGAAGAAGTTTAAAGTCGTGAAAAAAGTACATCTTAACATTTCGCTCGCTTACTCGAGTAAGAGAGAGAAAGAGAGAGAGAGAGAGAAGTATGACCTAGATTTTTAAAAAATTACTATCTTTATCCACGTGAGTGCGAATGGTTTCTCTGTAGGGTGGAACATATATATATGTATATCACGGACGATCCTAAATGAGATAAAAGTGGTGCGTGCATAAACAGTACGTGCTTTCGCATTTAATTATTTTTCCGTGTTTGTTTACGCGTACGAAAATTTCCTTTCGCGATTTTCCATTTCGACCGTAGGATAATACACATTATTTACATTTTCAGAAATCACGAATTTCGTCCTAAGCGTAAAATAAATATAAAATGTCCTATGTAAATGTACGTATTTTTGCAGCTAATGGAATACGATAGGCACTGATGCAATCTTATATATTATTTTCATTTTTTCTTTTCTTCATCGGACATTAAAATGTCAGAACTTAACAATTACGTTTATTTTTATGACATTTTTTTAATTTTTAACGAGGTTTCCTTTTAATCATCTTATTATAATAAATCAAGCAGGAAAGATAAATCGAATACTTAATAGTATAACTATAATTAGTTATATTATAGTTTTGTACTATTTTATTGCAATGTACGATAATTCGAGTTTCCTGCTTCGATTTATTTTAATTGGAAGTCTAATAATATAATATATATATATATATATATATATATATATATATATATATATATATATATATATATATACAGAAAGAAAGAAAGAGAGAGAGGATATAAAAGAGACGAGATCTGTCTTTCATATACTTTTATGTACAAAGTAATCCGAAATCGTTCTTTTTCTTCTAAAAACCCTTCTACTTGCTGGAATAGAAAACGTTCGTATAAGTTTTCTTTTTTTTCTTCAGAATAAACAACGATGCGTTATACAGTAAGAACAATAACGACGTGCAATAACAACCACGATTAGATTTTTGTCAAATGAAAAATAAGTTAGTGGATAAAAAAGTACTATAAACTTAGGGTACTATATAACGTGGAATGTCGTTTTGGTACGTTTTGGAAAAAAAAATGGTCCTAGGGCGTGTGTGTTTAAGTTTCGATTGCAGATAGGCTGGATTACAATTAGAAAATCCTATATCATACATTGCCAGTTTTCGCGATATTGTCATGAATTTTTTTCTCTCTCTCTCTCTCTCTCAAAAAAAAAATGTATATATATATATATATATATATATATATATATATATATATATATATATATATATATTTCTATTTCCACTCTACTCTTTTTGTGTTTCCTACGTCATATCGTATTAAATAGAACGATAACGCTTGTGTGCCAAAGATATAGAGCGAACATTTTATACGGGTACTTCTACATAGAATTCTCCATATGAAAACGTTGTATTCGCGTAAATCTATACTCGGTTGATTTTTTTTTCCCCCAACCCTCTTTATTTCTACCCTTTCATCCTTTCTTTCTCCTTTTTCGACATAATATCGTTGTGGTAGAAACATAAAAAATCATTTTGCATTTTCATCGTGCGTCAAACTCGCAATATGTGCGAATTGAAAAACGAAAAGGAAGAAAATATATAGGTAAAAGGAGACACGTTTGACAAGGTGATAAGAAAAATGATTATTTTTTTTAAACAAAAAGAAAATATGAAATAAAATGTAAAAACATTTCTTTTTCAACGATCGTTGGATCTGTTTTTCATACGAAGAACGTAATTGTGGTTTGAGAAAGAAAGGTATAAAAAAAAATAGTGGGATGTTGTATCTAGGAAGTTAAAGGATAGAAGAAGAAGAACAAGAAGAAGAAGAAGAGGAAAGAGGGGTAATTTGGTAGTCGCATTTTAACGCTGCTGTATCGAGGACTTAATGACGCGTAGTAGTCGGGTAATCACGGATGTTTCTTACTCCTCAAAGAGAAAAAAAAATAAAAAACAAGTTAAAAGAACATTTCTCTCTCTTAGAAACGTTCGCCGATATCCGAGTAGTCTTTCTTGATCTCTTTTCTCCTATTTCTTTTATTTTATACTGCACTGCGTCATTAAAGTTTTCTTTATTTTATCTTTATCTTTCTTATCTTTTGTATCCATGCAAAATAGAAACAGTTACGCGATATATGTATACACGATAAAAAAGAAAAAAAAGAACGTAAAATTCAAATCAACCATTTGATCCTTGAGAGAGATAAAAGATCATCTTTTTATTAAAATGATCGTCAAGGTAGCTTCGTTCTTTTTTTTTGTTATTAATAAAACATATGTACGAGAGTAGTTCGATGCCAAAGTTCTCCCATAAAGGAATTAATGGTTCAAAGTTAACTTTATTTTATAGATATCGTGAAATCAAAATAATCATAAAATGGTGCAATAAAATGAGGATGCTTCGAACGTAAATATTTGTTAAGTTATTGAAATTACATCGTTAATAATATAGAGAAAGTAAAGATATATATTAATTCAATAAATGATAGTATTTCATGGTTGCATCATTCATAAAAAGGCAAAAGAGATATACTGTACACATATATAACAAAAAAAAGAAAACAAAGTTAGATATGCCAGTAATTCTAGGCAAAATCGAAATTTGGAGATAAAATATTTTCTATTTGGAAAACGATAAAAAAACAGGACTTCTCGATTGCTTATTTTCGACGAATCCCTCTTGAGGCTTGGATAGTTCGATAATGGATATACGAAGAGAAGATGCTTATCGTCAGTCGTCGATAGATTCGAACCTGAAAATGCTTTTCTATCGAGACTCGTTTTCTTTCGCTATTAATCAATCGAGAACGTCGATACGAAATACCGGATAAATCGTTCGGACCACTAGTCTTCGTCTTTTTTTTTTATCTTTCTTTTCCCTTACTCCTATTCGTTCTACGTTCTTGTCGCGAAACGGTGAGACGAGGGGAAAAGGGAGAGGAGAGGGGGAATAGGGTTGGTTATCCTAACAGAAATTGGTTGTATCAATCGTACGACGAAACGACTCTTGAAAAATTACTTTAAAATTACGTTTAACGAGATTTGATAAGGGGAAAAAAATAAAACGAAAAAAAAAAGGAAAATAACTCTCAAGAAACTTGTTTGCGTTCTCGTTACTACGATAATTGATTTTTCTTGATCAATATCGTATTAACGTATACGAAACGAAAATTGCGTTATATACGCGCAAAATATTTTCCAGTAATAATTCTACTAAATTATAATATAATTAAAAAATTACAAATTGTAATATGGATAAAATTCAACGATCCACTCGATCGTATGTAATCTCCTATGTAGCAATTTTAACGAACAAAATATATTAAAAGTAATTTAAAATCCACCACACCTGATATTGACAAGCTCTAAATGAAACATTTATGTTTCACGGAAAGCTCAAGAGGATTATAAAATTTTCTTTTGTGAATAAAAAAAAACCGATCGCGAAAAAAAAGGGGAATAAAAAGAAAAAGAAGAATGTAAAAAAGTGAACGATAGTAAAAAGTGTAGAATTAAATAAAGAGTAAAAGGTAAAAAAAAAAAAAAAAAAACAAGAGAGGAGGAAGAATTTCATGAAGGAGATAAGAATCTGAAAATTTTCTTTTGCACGTTTAATCGAATATAGCGAACGATAAAAGACGTTATGAGATAGACTATAGAGATCTTTTCCTAGAGCCGAGAAAAAGTCATAAAGGAAGGTAGGAAAGGGGGGTAGAAATACGGTGGGAAGGGTATGGGGAAGGGGGTAGAATCGCTAGCGATTACATTTAACGGCGTTAATGAGTTAGTCACAGTGTAGCTAGCTTCTTGTCGTTGTACGAACAGCTTCTCAACTTTCAAAATCACGAGATATCCAACGATAGACGATATCACGCAGATTTTTGCCTTGATTTTTCTTTCACCATTTTTAACTTTTCCTTTTTTTTTATTTATCCTTTTCTTTTTTTTTCTTTTTTGTTTTGAAGTGAAAATTTCTTATGAATGAGAGTGATTTGAAAAAATGAAACACGACAGCGATGCAGCGCAGCGATGAAACGTTCACAAACGATACTAAGTAAGAAGAGAAAAAAAGACAAACATAGAGGATTGAGCCTGCGAGAGAAAGAGACAGAATAATAGTTATACAGTTTTTCCTATTCTTGGTCTCATCTTTATGAGCTGCTTCGTAGTCCCCACTTCTAGCTACTAAGCTTTCTATATGTGTGTTTTTGTGTGCGACTGCATACTACGAAGCGTGGACTCATATTATCTCGATACTAAACCTGTATAGTGGCCAATCGAAGAACTACCTTAAAGTTTATTTTTTGACTAGCTACTAGCTGCTAGATTTCGCACTTTTCTCACAAGCAAAACTGTTTCATGAAAACTATAAAAAGACCTGCAGTATTAGAAAAATTTACGATCCTTTTTTAATAGGTGATATTAGTAATGTATCACCAAATCTTCTCAGTGTAGTTGAGTCATGCAACTGCGATGAAAAGTTGTTGCTATTTTTTGATTTCAATATAACAATAATATAGAATGTTTTTTGAAGAATAATATGTCTTTTGCACCTTTTACTTAATACGGGGTAATTAGGAGAAGTGGAGCTTCACAGTAAATATATTAAATGAATATTTAAAATAAAATATATTTTTAATAAATAATAGTATTGAATTCGAATGGAGAAAACTTCTTAACATTAGAAGTACACTGACTGTTCAACATATTGGACATAATTGATGTTTGAAATTTACGCTGATTAAGATGGGCAGGTCACGTGGCGCGTATGGGGAGGGTCGAACGGAAAAAGACAACTGGGTAGACCAAGACGTGAATGGGAGAACAATATTAGAAGAGAACTTAAAGAAATAGACTACGAAGATCGCGAATGCAGGGGTCGTGTTCAGTGATGGGAACACTGGCGGGATTTAGTATTTGCGGCAATGACTTTTCAAGTTTCTAATGCTAATTAATAATTATAATAATAATATTACTGAATTATAATGTTTCTTTTACAACGATTTTTGAAGAGAAAATTTTGTTATAATCCTTGTGATTTAAAACCCAATGAAATAAAAAAATACGATTAAAATTGCTCCGTTCTTTTTAAGGCATTTAAAGAAATTAGTTACATTGTTTCTTTAATTATATGTTATATATTTAATTATATGTTTTGTTTCATGTTTTTTTAATTATAATGTTTGCATATTTAGGTGTTCTTTTTCAATTATCTAAATGTATTAGTTGCTATAAAAAAAAATACTTATGTGTGCTGACCCATGATAAGGATATCTCAAATTCACAGAAAGACTATCATTTAACTGAATTACAAAAAAGGATATATTATATTTAGTTTGGTTAGGACGACGTATCTTTCCGTCGACAAACATTCTACAATTTTTGTTTCTATCTATGGCTATTGCACATTCGGCATTCTATCTTAATTGATAAAATTTGAAAGTGATAGTTTATGTTAGCTACCCCCATCCCAAAATCATATCGGTGCCCTTTGATATATATGGTAACAATTTTATAATAAATAAATCAGTTTTTTGAAGGTTTTACTTCTAACACGTGTGATCTGCACACATGATCTTTTTTTATTTTTTTCTATTCTCAAACTTAAGTTTCTCTTTCAACAATATCGAATAAATGTTCTCAAAGATATATTCCGTTCTGTTGTTTCGAATTTTTTTTTTTAAACAAATTTAATTCGACGAATATTAATTGAAAAGTATTACGATATTTTTCATTGTATATAAAATAAAGTATATAGTAAAGCTTATACAAATACATTAAATCTCTTCTTCACTTTATTCCTATACTTAATATTATATAATACATTTAGCAATTTACTATATTTTACAAGTAGTTTTAAGCTGTAAGGAGAAAAGAAAGAATATATATCTTTATAACGTTTAGCTATAATTTTGCGAGATAAAGCCGAGGGCTGAAAAAAGTTTCAATTAATAAACAGGAAAAAAGAAAAATAATAATAAAATACATGAATGTAACATAATATATAAAACATTAGGAAGAAAAGAAAAAAAAAAGCAAATCCATTATATAATATGTATACTAAAACTTTTCTCTTTTTGAGTTAATATTATTTACCGGAAAACAAATAGAATAGAAAAAGGAGGGTAGGTAAAGGACAAGATTCGATAAAGTCTGGATTGTTATAAGGAAAGGAGACGAAAGTGGGATGGGGAGGGAGTTTGAAAATCATTCGCATCAAAGATATTCATGCATGGAAAATAGTAGTAATAGTAGTGTTAGTAAAATTTAGTTAGTATAAAACAAATTCAGTTAAAAAAGACAATGGGTGAAGGTGAATGATATACAAGATGAAAAACGATTCTCCTCCTGTACGAGAAAATTAGATTATTCTCTACTATACTAGCTTTTAGTCGGAAAACTAAATTTTAGGCGCGAAGTTGACCTCAAACGACCTCGATAATGCGACCCCCTATTAGTAAAGAGAGAGAGAGAGAGAGAGAGAGTTTCCAACATCGAAATTTCGAAACTCTTCTTCTCCTGCAGATTTTGAGTTTGGTAGTTTGTCTTGGGTTAGAAATTGACAAACGACGTACCCTTATATTGCTGGCGCCGAAAATTTTCCTAGAGAGACGACCTCAATGTTCTCTCTCTCTCTCTCTCTCTCTCTCTCTATTTCACTCTATTTCACCTTAACTCTCTTGGAGAAACTCGCGTAGACTCTCTCTCTCTCTCTCTCTTTCTCTTTACCGTGCAATATGGTGCTCCCATTTCGCAGCGGTTCCTATTAATGACCTCGTTCGAGCGACAAGTGCTTTCGATTACGCTTGCGAATTGCCACGAAGGATCTTAACTTCCGTGAAATTAGCCAGCTCTTTCCCCCCTTTTAACTCTATACTTTGACCTCGTCATTTTAACAACGTTCGTTCGTTGTTTCCAAACCACTAATACAACAAAGTCAATCATTATCGCGTAATATATATATATATAGGTATACATTATATAGATATCAATATAAATATGTTATATATAAATATATAATAAATATCTACGTAGGTTGAAACTTAAATAATGGCAACTATTTATTCACAACCAATACAAAAGAGTTACATGTTTGTACCTGTTACTCTCCCTCAAAGTAGTAACCAGCGTTGTGTAGAACCCCATGTCTCATCCAGTGTTAAGATACGGCGTAAGAAAGAAGCCTCTCCTTCGCGCTCATAGCGCTCTAAGTGCGTCTGAGCATCGTCGTAACGCATCCATTTCTGCATTTCCGTCAATTCATGCGGAACCAATCGTGGCATTCGCTTCAGAACTGTTCATGAGATTCGACAGGCAGTCGAAAATCCAAATCGCTGACAACGGGTCCTACACAACGCTGGTGACTACTTTGAAGGACAGTATCAGGTGCAAACATGTAACTCTTTTGTATCGGTTGTGAATAAATAGTTGCCATTATTTAAGTTTCAACCTACGTATGTATTTCTATATATAATATATAATATAATTATTTTTTTATATAATAAATAAAATATTTAAAAAGTATAATATATAATATATATAAAATATAACATATAAAATACTAAATAAATATTAATATATTATTAAATAATAACGTCGTTAAATAATACGATAATATATATGTATATATATATATTATAGCTATAAGTTGTGTATAGACCGAGACGTAGATGGGAGGACAATATTAGAAGGGATCTGAAAGAAATAGGATATGAAGATCGCGAATAGAAGGATCGCGCTCAGGGATGAGAAAATAGCGGGATTTGGTATTTGCGGCAATGAAATTTCGAGTTTCTAATGCCAACAAATAATAATAATAATGTTGTGTAAACAAATTTGAAAGAAAAAAATATTAATAACTAATGAACGTGATCTTTTGTTGGCGTTAGAAATGTCACAAAAAAAACAAGATAAAAAAATGCTTAATGTATTCACTCCATTTTAAGAGATACGACGTTTGTACAAAGAGTATCTTTGTCGTTTTTGTCCTAGCATCATCATTGCGGAATATATCACGTTGATGGTTCATTAATCAAGGTATTAGCATACGATGAATATATTCATAACTTCTAAGAGAAAATATAAAATATTGCGTTGGTCAATTCGAACGTTGTTGATTTTTCTTTCCTCGTTCAAAAGTTTCTTTTACTTTTATTTTTCTTTTATTATCGTCTAATCATATTTTTACATTTCTTCTCGATAACGTTTGTAATAACTTGTAAGATAAGAAAAATGTTTGTGTGTGTGTGTGAGATTAACTTTTTCCAAAATTTCTTTAGTTAATTTCGATGATTAATTTGTCGAATTATTTTTGTCAACGATGAAAGAAAAAGAAAAAAAAATTGAAAAAATGAGATATAGAAAGGAGTAGTAGTTTAATCGAGCGAAAACAAAAGTAAAATTCTATTTTCTTTAATACGAAAGAACCATTATTTCTATAGACGTATTAAGAAATAAAATAATCCGATTACTTTCTTAAAGGGAAATGTTTTTCTTCTTCTACTTCAATTGCGTTTAAATTGATTCTTTAAAACCTATGCGCAAATAACATTTCACGATTTTAATAAATAAAGAAGAAACATAATCTATAATCGTTTAAGAAAAAGTTATCTCATTCAAGCAAATATTATATTACTCCATCAATTTTAAATGTAATTTATTTTCAATTGTATTTATTTGTGTTACTTTTCTTTGAATGTAATTTTAAACATTTTTTTTTGTTCTCTCTTTCTCTCCCTCTCTCTCTCTTTTTTTTTGGGAATGTCGAAAAGAAGAGTTAACAACGTAAAGAGGATTTCCTGTATTTCATCCGAATCTCATCTATCGGATTAAAATTTCAAAATCGTTTTCGATCTTTCGAACGTACGGGCTGATAGATCGAATATGCAACTGAAACCAAATCAAGTTTTGTTGGTTATTGCATTGAGAGCAAGTTTTGTAACGAGCAAATTGGAGAGGAGAAAAGTCGAGAACTGGGAGAGTGTGTGTGTGAGAGAGAGAGAGAGAGAGATTTGCTACGAACGTGGATTGTTTAAACGATAGAAATCCGACTGAATGTTATTTTTGGAAAAGTGAAATGATCTCTTCTCTGCCAAGTAATAATTGAATTAATATTTTCATCCATATTCATAATTCGTATTCTATTTCTTTACCTATTTGTTTATGTTGTCATATCTCGTTCACTATGCACGCGTGTATGTCATAATCAATAAAAAAATATAAAACTTATATTTTTGTAAGCCAATTGCGTTAGACTTATGCACGTCGGCAAAAAGTATTATTGAAAAGAAAAATAGAAAAACAAGATAAAACGTGGATATTCATAGATAGCTGAGAAAAATAACTGAGGGTAAAAAATAAATTATTACCTCTCGGAATTTCAATAAACAAAGTTCGTGACGGAAGAAAAAAAAATAAAATGAAATGAAATGAAACGAAACGAAACGAAACGAAAGAGAAAGAAAACAGAAAATATAAATAAATAGCAAACGAATATAATAAAAAAAGAGAAAAGAAAAAAAAAGAGAGAAATGGATAGAGATAAATGTGTGACGGTATATAATTTAATTTTCCAAATCAATTCTCAACTTCTTTTTTTTTTCCACGAGGAACGATGAGAAGTCACTCTGTTTTTTTCGCTTCTTTCTTTTTTTTTCCCCATCTCTCGAAATTATTTTGGCAAGCTTTCAAGAGTGGCAACGAACGAAAAGAGGGATGAGGGTTGAGAATCCCTACCCCTGAAGAGGGGTAAAACGAAGGGGAAAAGAGGGTGGCATAGTGAAGAGCATTGGCTGCTAGTTGTGGTCCAAAACCAAATTGGAATTACATGAGAGAAAGAGAGCGAGAGAGAGAGAGATAAAGAGAAAGCCGTGAACATTGGTGGATAAAATACACGGTTGGAATATCGAATGCGTTATATTATTTCGTCAAGGTTTATTTCCCAATGGGAATATATATCCATATTTTAGTTTTCGGATACGATAGGTGGGAGAGGAGAGAAATCATAAATAATACAAAAAATTTAATGCGACTCATTTAACTCACCTAATCGCGCACGATTTCATATTCCTGTTATCCTTGAAAATGTAGGAGAACGATAGTTGGTTTGTCTTTTCATTGTGAATTTTATCGAGTGGAAGATGAATACTTACGAATAAGTTTTTGACTCTCTCGTACTTGACATGCTCGAATAATTCTCAATGTGCCATCATAACCATTCGAGAATTCTGATTTTACTCGAGGAACGCTTGTATAACTTAAACTCTATATTCGCTTTATCATAAAAATGTGTTGCATGATAAAACTTCGTTAATATATATATATATATGAAAGAAAAGAGGGAAAAAAAAGATAGAAAAACGGTAACGTAATATACTAGAAAATAAATCGCTTTCTTCATTTTTTTTTTTGGGAAGGGGTTTTAAAGTAAAGTAGATTGAAGGTATCATCGCGTTAAAAAGATTTACTGTTTCAAGTGAAGTATAAGAATCCTGTAAAGTGAAAAGTTCATAGCCTTCGTGACCGGTTAGTTCTTGCTAGCGACGGATATAAATGATTCACTTTCAGAGGAAAAAGAAATTTTGAAAAGAAAGAGAAACACAATGAAGAAGAAGGCTCGAAAGGAAAAATAGTAGAGAAAGATAGATAGATAGATAGATAGATGGATAGATAAGAGAGAGAGAGAGAGAGAGAGAGAGAGAGAACTAGTTAACGGTCACGGTTAAGCTTGAAAGAATAACGCGTTCGTTGGGTAATCTTTTTTTTCTCTCTCTCTCTCTCTTTCTCGTTTCTTTCGAGTGAAACTTTTTTCTTCTTTAACATCCTAGAAAGAAGTCGAACTTTAATACTGGTTCTTCGCGCGTTACACACGTTAGAGAATAGTTAATGAGTTTTTCTTCAAACTTTGTCTCTACCAAAAGAAAAAAAGAAAGAGAGAATTTTTACTAGGTGCTTTTATAACAAATTACCAACCACGAATATTTGAAAAAGTAGTGTAGGCGAGAGTTGTTTTAATTCGATGGACACATCGAAGAAAAGTAACTAATTCTACGATCAAACTTGATTGCCCTCGTATTTTATCCTTTTACCGGTAACCTTTTGGAAACTTCTATACGAGGAAAGAAAAATATTATGATACTCATGATAAAGATTAAATCCATTTAACTCGATGAAGATTCTAACATATTTGTCGACTTTGGAGAGGAAATGAATAAATGAATAAGAAAAAAAATCGTAAAAAAATAAAAGACACAAAAAACGATGTTAATACAAGAATAAAGATTAGTTGGAATATTTTCCTAGTAAATAAAGTTACGTATAAACTAGAAAGAAGGGGGATTTTCTTTGTCGGCCTCATCGTCGTACACGAGAAAGAGAGAGTAGTATCGTCATTCCAAAAAAGGAGGGAGGGGGTAGAATGATTATCCGCTTGGTGTAATTATTCTAGGCAAATGCCATATCGGATTAGTTATACGGTGTTCGCATTTACATTGTGTCAAGCATAAAAGAGAGAGAAAACCGGGCACGATTAAACGTAACGAACGAACGATAAATCACGGACCGGTAAGAGAACGGTAAGGGACGGTAAGGGACACGACCGCACACACTATCCTGATATTTTTCTCGATTAACTGTAACCAAAGCAGAGGTGGGTACTCAACCCCCCCCCCATTCTCATCTATACCGATCGAATCTACTTCTTTTTCGTTTTCTTTCTCACACCCTTTTCCCCCTCTACCATCCCTTTCATACCCCTTTCTCTCTTTTTCACTCGAATTCGTTCTTTCGAGATCTCTAATTGCATTCCCGTTTCTAATGCGAAAAGAGAAAACACAATTACGAGAATTAGGTCGCCCATAGCAACGTTTATTCGTCCAAGGATTTATGTAGAGCTTTTATTTTTTGCTTCTTCTCTCTTTCTCTCTTTATTTTTTTCCTCTCCTCTACTCTCCTCTGCTCTTCTCTCCTTCAGTCTTTCACATCATAATCCGTAAACTCATAATCCGTAGATCAAAGAGAGAATGGACTCTATTATGTTATCCAAAATTAAATTATAGAGAAATATAATCAAGCTAATTATAACCAAATGAAAACCCCAAAAGTATTAATTAATGCAGTTATAAATAAAGAATATGATTGAAATATGAAAAAGGAAAAACAAACATAAAAAACCAATTAATGTGATAAACGGGCAAGGACGAAAATGGAGAAATAAAAAAATAAAAAGGGAAAGAGAAAGAGAGAAACAGAATACAATTTGTTTTACCAGAATGAAAAACTTTTGTTATTAAAATAAATTGATATTAATATTTAAAAAAAAAAAAAAAAATAAAGTCAGTATATATATGTATGTATTTCAAAGCAAAAATTAATAAAGGTAAAAATAAAAGAAACCTAATTTATTAGTTTGATAAAAAAAAAATAACATTTACAACAAAATATTATGAAATGCAAAATGTAATAATAAAGAGGGAAAAAATATAAGAGAAAAAGAGAGAGAGGAAAAAATAATTAATATTCTAGAAGAAAGTGGCATAAGTTTAAAAAGCTATTGGACCTGGTGAGCAAGAGAACGGGCAGATGGGAGGGAGGGGGGAAGGTAGGAGAGAAAAGTTCGTTTAAAATTCCAGATCGGTCCCGTTAAAAAGTTAGCTCGTAAGATCGAGAACCGAGGGGTTGAATCCTCTACCAACCCCTCCTCCCCAGCAGCTATGGCAATTTGTCCTTCTCGAACTTGCCTTTTTCGCGACACCAGCTCGACTTTTCGTCGTCATCATCATACACCACACCATGATTCTTTTATTTTATTTTTTCTCGTCTGAATTCGTCTCTGTTATTTTTTCCCCCTCTCCTCTCTTTCCTCCACCATTTTCTTTCTTCGAGCTAGCCCTGTTTTACGACAACGGTGGATGGGAAAAGGGGAAATGGGGGAAGGATGAGGTTAAGAGTAGTTTTAATAGGTTCACACTAACATCGACGCACTTTTACGATATTCTGATTTATTCGTTAGTCGGAGGAGAAGGGGAAGGGGGGGCATATTTAAGCGGCGTTAAATACGCTGGCATTTCGCCAGACCTCTCATATCATAGCTTTTAACCCTTCCTTCCTCTCTCCCTTTCTCTCTCTTTTCTCACAGCAAAAATCCCTATTAACTGATTCATAAGCGTTACCGATAATAATTTTCAATCGAGTAAGTCGAATATAGAAGAGGGAGGTTTATTCTCGACATTTTTTCCCCATCCCTCGTAAATCATCATTTTTGTTTTTTCCATTTCATTTTTTTCTTTGTTTTAAACGAGTCATATATAAACTATGCTACACAACTCTATAATAAAATTGAGTTAATTTGTAGATGAAATATGTATGAACGTGCGTACACCATAGGTAGATTAATATGAGTACTAATGTGTAGAATGATGAAAGAAAATACTTCACGTTAACTAACGTTTCCTAACGTTGAATTTGTAATATGTAAAAGCCAGTAAGCTCAACGTTTCTATATTCCGAGATACTTTTAAATTAATGTCTCGCTTATCCTGAAAATAAATGAAGTCAAAATATTTTATTTAAAAGAGGGAGAAAGAGAGAGACAGTCATAATTTTATAAACGTAATATGCTTTACTACGTTAAAAAAACATGACTCCAATGTACATTGTAATAAACTGTTTCATTAAGATTAATTTTTAACAATTCTTTCAATTTAAACATGAATCGAGTAGTATAATAATTATAATGATAATAATAATAAGCTATTGAACTTTCTTTTTTCGTGTGCATATCTATTTGATGTATTATATTAACGATTGTAACATTTTATTATTCGGCAATGTTTAATAATCATTTTATCACGTATCATAAATATCAAAACCGATGTAATTATATTGAATTTGAGAAGGAGCGAGAGAGGACAGGATGGGGGATGAGTTAAACGGGGAAAATGGATCGATTGCTCGTAAAATGAAAAGCTGCATGAAACAAAACTAAATGATTATTTATCGTCTCTGGTTTTATCGTCAAGCTGAATAAATATGATACTATACGTTGAAACTCTATAAAAAACATTCAACTAATTTTAAAGGAAGAAATTATCAAAGGGTGAGTGTTTGATATACTATAGTATTCGTTTCAATAGAGTGTTATAGACGTATATTACGAATGACAAAGCAAAACAGTGTAACAATAACTGTAATCATCGTACATATTCTATCCATGCGAAATCGTTATATTTGCACGAGAGAACGATCGTGTAACGAGCCGAAATCATGCCACGAAATAGTCTTTTTCGATTTTCTCGTAAATAGCCGCTTTGTTTTATCCTACCCATTATTATCCTTCTTTTTCTTTTTTTTTTTCTTTCCATTTATTCGAATTATTGGTAAAGCATTAAGTTCGACTCCCCGATGTAATCGATTAATCGTGTATTTAATACGAAACACTCGACGAATATTTATCGTCATCCTTTTTTTTTTTTTATTTGATAAACAATTTCGATCATATTTATTATTTTGGTTTTGAATCGTTCGTTCGTATTTCTTTTTTTTCTCTCTTTTTTTCCATGGAAATTAAATGAGTAATATTTTTCACACAAGAGAAGAGACAACGTTTGACTCGATAATATATGCGAACCATTTTGATCGACGACCCTTTTGTACCATCTCTCTTTGAAAACTACTGAATATGGATTTTGTTGTCACTCATTTTGAAAACCAGGCCAATCAGACTAAATTCAACAAAATTAATTGTTTTTCCGTTTTGGGTGATGCTCGTTGACGAGCGCGAATGTTAAAATATCAACTTGTAAAATATGTATTACTTCTATTCGTTTAACGATTCGTTCATTTGAATTTTCATCAAAGCATTCTTTATTCATCCAAATTATTTGCCAATTAAATGGACTAAAGATACGTTTAACTAAATTAATACTAAATTTAATTGTGTAAAAGATAATTTTTTATTTGAAAACATTACTGGAATTCAACGAAAGCATAACTCAAATTGAATTTTGATTCTATACTAACGTAAAATGATTTTCTTCTTTTTTTTGTTTTCTTTCCTCCCCATCCTACTACTATCAATTTCTCTCACGTTTTGTAAGAAACAATTATTCTAAGACGAGTAGCAGTAACAGCAGCAGCAGCAGCAGAAGCGTCAGAGAAAGAGCAGCTTCAGATTCTAGCAAAGACGACAGGAGATTATAACGGATGCAAGAGGAAAATTAATTTTGGTCTTCCATCGTTGAAAGTCCAAAAGGGAACTCGGTCGCTCGCTCGCTCGCTTGCTTGGTGAACTTCTCGATAGCAAGTAATTCACAGCACGTGCTGCACTGCATTTGAGGAAATTGCAACGAACGTTATACTCGTTCTCTCTTCTCTCGTCCTTTGAACAGTCGAATTTCAAGGCAACCAGCAGCCCCTGCACGATTCTCTCTTATTTCTGTTTGCAGTGCTTTATAAGCCAAACTATCGCTAACAAATAAACTAACATTGATTTTATCCAACTATATAAACTCACCATTTTTTTATACAATCAAAAATTATACAATCTCGATGTATATATTTATTTTTATATCGAATCTTCATATATATGATATAAAAACGTCGAAATTATCTCATTCACCAATCTCTCTTTTCTTTTCTTTTAAATACACGTAAACACTTGTACAATTTATTTTAAAAGTCACGATTTTCTCAGAATTTTATTTTCTACATGGACTTTGAATGAATGCATAGAAATAAGAGAGTTGAAAAAACGTTTTCTTATGAAAATCTTCTTAAGTAATATACATATATATATAATGTAGTGTAGGAATAAAGCTGAAAGAAAAGTACCTTTTTTTTTTTTATAGTGCAACCCGCTTACATTATCGTCGTTACATAGCACAAGGATAAAGAGTTTGGTTCTTGTGTGTTTACCGGTGTCTCGCTACTTTTATTCGAAAATTTATTACGATAAAATTTATTACCTTCTTCGAGATTTAACGAGGAGACAAGTAAGATAGATTAAGATACAGGAAGAAAAAAGATATATATATATATATATTATATATAAAAAGAGAAAAGGAAAGAAAATTACTTAAAGTATTTTTCAGAGAAAATAAAAACTCATAGAAAAATATTTCTTTAAACGCTATCATTCTATTCATCAATTAGATATTAACCCTTTTGGGTATACATTTATTTGAAAATTACTTCGAAATATTATAATAATTAATTATAATAATAATAATAATAATAATAATAAAAATAATAATAATAATAATAATAATAATATAAAAATTACGCATTACTTTGGAATAAACCAGAATAAATTTAGTTAAATCTCCTTACAGTTTCAATGACGTATCAATGCGTTTTTATCCAAATGAATGCATGACGTAGTAATATATCAAATATAGCCAAAGGGTTAATTAATCGTTTTTAATGAGAATTTGGGAAATTTAATGCTTCAAATAGAACTTTCAATGGGGGAGGGGTTGGTATTATAGTCAACGAACGAATAGTATATTATTCTGTTATTCGGTCTCTCATATTTTATGCCCGTCCTGGATCATATTTTTCATTCGTTTCATTCTTTTTTACGAATAGCGCGCAATGAAATATTTCTCTTGTTACGCAAGCTCGATGCGAAGGATATAATATTTACAAGGTACGCGCAACGTTAACAACGTCGGGGATGGTGGTGGTGTAGCAGCAGCAGGGATTGAGGGTAGGAAAATCGATTCCGCGAATCTGCATGAAGAGGAGATTGAACGGATATCGCGTTGGCATTATTCATGGTTGTGTGCAAGCTATGAACTTATTATTTCTCGAAAAATGTGTAGTATTCTTTTCGTTCATGCCACGAACAGACCAATCGACAAAAGAGATTATCTTTCTGCTCACGTATACACCGAGTTGGTTCGAATCTTTTCCTACAATTTCTTTTTCTTTCGATCCTTTTCAAAAAAGCAAAGAAAAGAAGAAAAAAGAAAAGCAATTTTCCAAACTAGCAATAAACTCGCATTTAGAAATAACCAATCCGATGACATTGTTCTATAAATTTATGTATCAGATAACGCGAGATAATTATTTTTACAATACAATATATATATAATATATCGTACGTGCTACTATGCATTTGAAATCATTCAATTAGTATTATTAAACGTAAAACAATTCGTTAAATAATATCTCTATGTTATCAAGAATTTCATCATTTTATTCTATTGAATATATATTTATTTAAAAAACAATAATACGAAGAGAGACAGATACACTTTCGACCTATATTTTCGATAATTATTTGTCTTTTTTATTTTTCAATATTTCAATAGACCAGATGAAAACCGTAACAACGTTTATAAAGATTAACATTAAACTATATTGAAAACATGGCAAATAATATTTTATTACACGTATAACGTTTTACGATCACATATTTTCTCTATAATACGGGAACATCTAAATATAATATTAGTTAATCAATATTGTATAAAAACAATAATTCGTATGCAATAATTAATTATGAAAAGAGATACTTAGAAAACAAAAATAAATGGTCCAAAGAATGGAGTCAAATATAAAACGTAATTTGTTTGTTTGTTTTGATAGAAAGGAAGAAAGAAAGAAAGAAAAAAATACATTCGTCAAATTGGTGTAGTAAAAAAAAAAAAAAAGGAAAAAAGAAAATCATAGTAGTAGAATATGTAGGAATAAAATAGGGTGAAGGGTTGGGAAAGAAAAAAAAAGATCAACCATCGTGGGCCGTGGCCGCTGTTAACGGATAACGAGCAGTTCTGCTTACGTCGAAAGAGCAAAGAGCCGGGGACGATAGCATTTGAAGAAGTAGAAGGGTGAGAAGGGGGAAAAGGGGTAGAAGTGGTAAAGAGGAAGAGGAGGTCGTATTTTCAAAACCAATCGGGTGTTACAGGGTGCGCAGGGTGCGGCCAAGAAGCGAATGCTCTCTCGACGTCGCCGACAGGGTGGATGGGGGGAAGGAAGGGTTCGGTTAGGGGTTGGTGAGAGAGTGAGAGAGGGTGGGGGCTTCATCGATTTCTTACCCCGTGGCCTAGTAACGCGTTTCGTACATCCGCTGTACAGTCATTGGGTGTAGCCCCGGCACGTTTTCGCGGCCTCACTTCAAGAAAACAGGGTGTGAACCCTGAATAATTTTTATTTTTCAATCACTTTTTTAAATCATATACCCCTACCCCCACTCCCCAATCTTAAGTATTAATCATAAGTATTATATTTAGTAATATACTTGTTTACTTAGTTGCCATTGCATTTCATGTTATGACATTTTTTTTGTTGAAATTATAGATTCATGTATAATATTTTTTTTTAGATGGAATACAAAAAATTGAATTAATTTAACAGTTGGTATTTTCAATAATGGTTTGCTTTAAACTACCTTGATGGATCGGTTCGCAAGCATTTGCCAATCAATTTATTTTGTTTCATTGAAAGTGAACATATGTATATGTATTATATTTATATCTATGCAAACATACAAATGTACGAACACCTGCGGTTATAAATTGCACGTGGTTTGATATTTCATCGTTATTCTATCAAATTTCACATAATATAGATATAATATCTACGATCTTATTACATTACGAATATTCGTATGAACAAATTTCTTTTCCATCTATCGTAGATATATCCTAGATACGAAGAAGAGCAATGATGTCAATTCTATACTTATTATTTGTGTACATACAAAAATTATTCAAAGACGTGCTATGGAATAACAAACAGAATCGATTATTTCTTCTCTTTCGATTTTTCATCATTGATTTGTCCTACCTTATATTCTTACAAGAAAGCATTCTTGAATTGGAATAATATTTGTCAAAAGAATAAAATAAAATAGAATATATTTTAAAAAGGAACTCGGAAAGCTTCTCTTTTGTATTTTATTTAAGTGAAAAATGTGTGTATCGTGGATGGAATTTGTAGAAATAACGGCGAAACAATTTTCCAGTTTAACTCAATTTCTATTTCTAAATTTTTTGTTCAATTGAAAATTCGTATAAAATGTTTTATCGTCTGTTGTTATTAACACACCTTTGATTCGTCCATTTTTTTTAAATAAATTTTTAAACAAGTTTTTTTTCTGGAAAAATAATTCAATAACAATTTAATTCCAATGAAAAAATTTTAACGAACAATCCATCGTTCGTTTCAATTCGTCAAAAAAAGGGGAGATTTTTTGAAAGCAACGTTAAAAAAAATATATAAATTCCTACGCGAATAGTTTTATCGGTCGATTAAATTGTTGATTAATGATTAACTCGTAATTAAAGTAGTCCGAGAGAGAGAAAGGAAGAAAAGAAAGAAAAAAAAGGCACACAGGAACGATTTTGTCATACAGAGATAGACAAAAAAAATAAACCCATGAGAGAGAGAGAGAAAGAGAAAGTCGTCAGTGGCAGGAAAGTAATTACCGTGCTGAAGTCTACATAGCATAATTAATACTCGGACTAACTAGGAAGATCCGTGAAGTGGTCTTCTTTGAATCTGATGAAGCTTTACAGATTGATAGAGTACGTGAAAATAAGAGAAATTCGTGTTCTCTTATCTCAACATGTAATTTTATTATTAAAACAAAATTAACGTATCGAAAGATATTCTTTTATCTATTTATTCAATCGATAAAATCATTGACTTGAATAAAATTTTTGTAAAATTGTTTATAAAAATTGTTGAACAATCGTTTAAACATATCGTAATCAAATAGAAAACACGTTCTCTTTAAAACTGATATTTGATAAATTTTTTTTTCAATTGTTTATAACAAATTTTTTATAACAAATTTTTTATAACAAATCATTAAACAATTTGTCTAAGCGTATCTTAAACAAGTAGGAAACACGTTTTCTTTGAAACTACACTTTTGATATATTTTCCAAATATTGTTTATAACAATTTATTTATAAACAATTATATGCAATTGTTATAAACATTATAAAATGTTGTAGAAAGTTCTACCCTTAAAAGTGGTTCTTTTGCGAAGTTTCTATGATATTTAGTTCTTGAGATATTCTCAATTAAATATTAAACGTTTACTTAGAGTCATTGACCTATTTAATTTCATTCATTAATCATTGACACAATGGCCCATTGACCTACATAAATTCCTGGAATTTACGCATTTACGTGCATATGAATACGAATTATGAATGAAAATCTTTAAATAGCTATATCACCTGAACGAAACGTCGTAAAGACACGAACAAAGTATCATTTTAATCAGGGAACTTTTATCTTTTCATTTAATTAGTTCAATATTATCGATATAGTAAAAATAAATTTTATTAATATTATTTAAATGCATATACAATGTATATGCACGTATTCTCAATGAATTTTATGTAACATTTACGTAGAATACTATAATTACAATTAAACATTTTGCATAGAAATGATTGTAAAAAGTCTACAATAATGTTATATTATTTAATTTCCAGTAACGAAATTCATTCGGATTGGAATAGCCGACAAGAACGACAACCCACCTTACTTCGACAAAAGCCTCTACGAGGCTGAGGTAGACGAGAATGAGGACATTCAACATACAGTTCTTACTGTCACCGCCAAAGACCACGACGAGTGTAAGCATAACTCGCATTGTTTTCTTACAATAACCACATAGAGTAAGAGTAGTAGTAATAGTAGTAGTAGTAGTAGTAGTTGTTGTTGCAACAACTTTTTGAACTTTTTCGAAATACTTCTTGATGTTGGCTGGTATGTTTTACGATACCATGAGTTTCTTTTTGTCAAATTTGTATTCATAGTCTAGAAAAGTTTTCTTGACAATTCAAAATAAAACTCAAAAATACGAACAAGTTGGGAAAATATTTTACAACAACAATTCGCGTAATGACAAAAAAAAAATAAACATAAAGAATGAAAACGATCGAAAGATTCCATTTTTTTTTAAGAGAATAATAAAATCTTTTTCTTTATTTTTTCCCCCCTTTTCTTTTTTTTTTTAATTTGATTTCACACAGCCTCGCGTATTCGATACGAGATTACGAGCGGTAACGTAGGCGGTGCATTTGCTGTGAAGAACATGACCGGCGCAATTTACGTCGCCGGTGTTTTGGATTATGAAACCAGGAAAAGGGTGAGTCAATGAATCTTAACTTTCTATAAAATTTAAAAAGAAAACTGTTTTGCTTTCAAGCTAGAATTGAAAGCTATTTCATTGAGAGCTAACTTCTTCATTCTTTTCATTAGAATTACATTTGGAGTAGAATTAATTATAGATTCATTCATAAATGAAGTAGGATCAAAGCAATTTGATTGTATAATTTCCATCGTTTCATCCCCTATTTCAGTACGAGCTTCGTCTCACAGCATCGGATAGCTTGGAAGAGAATAATACAACAGTCGTGATACACGTGAAGGACGTAAATGATAATCCACCTGTCTTTGAGAGACCGAATTATAGAACTCAGATAACCGAGGAAGATGATAGGAATTTACCAAAACGAGTGCTTGGGGTAATGTCGTTTAAGCTGTCATTTTGTTTTTCTCATTTTATTTTCCCTTTGTTCTTTTCTTCTTTATTTTGTTTCTTCCTATGGTGTTTATCTTTTCTTTTTCTTTTTTTTTTTTTTTTTTACAAAAGAATTCATCCCTAAAAAGAAATGGGAATTTTAAATATCGATTCGATTGTATTTAGGTCACTGCAACCGACGGGGATAAGGATAGACCTCAAAACATCGTATATTTCTTGACGGGACAGGGAATCGATCCAGACAACCCGGCCAACAGTAAATTTGACATCAATCGGACTACAGGAGAGATTTTCGTCCTCAAAGTAATTCAATCATTTTCCTAAAAAACTAAACGAAAACATTCAATTTTATAGGACACCAATATTTAAAGCAATACAATTATAACCTGAAATTAGAAAATGTATTAAAGTTTTGACATGAAATCCATTTACAATTTGTCGATAGAATATTTGTATTCTATGTGAAAGATATGTTTTAGGTACATAAAATAGAAGAAATATTGGGACGATTATTATTATTAATATTATTACTATCTCCGTAGCCATTGGATAGAGACCAACCGAATGGACGACCTCAATGGCGATTCACTGTTTTCGCTCAGGACGAGGGTGGGGAAGGTTTAGTAGGATACGCCGATGTACAGGTCAACCTCAAAGATATTAACGATAATGCACCGATATTCCCACAGGGAGTATATTTTGGTAACGTTACTGAAAATGGAACGGCAGGTTAGTATAAATTATTATATATATATATATTATAAGTTCACACACGTATTAAACATTTTCTTCTTTTCTTTTGATTACGTTCGTAATAAAGAAAGAAAAACGTTTAACATAAGAATATAAAGAAAAAGGTTACTTCCATATAAAATAGTAGAACATATATATTTTTCTTTTTTTATAGGAATGGTCGTAATGACCATGACAGCGGTAGATTACGACGATCCTAGCGAAGGTACCAATGCAAAATTAGTATACTCGATCGAAAAAAATGTTATCGAGGAAGAAACTGGAACACCGATATTCGAAATTGAATCTGAGACAGGGGTTATCAAGACGGCCGTTTGTTGTTTGGACAGAGAACGCACACCTGATTATTCTATACAAGTTGTCGCGGCGGATGGAGGGGGGTTAAAAGGTAATCAAAAATCCATGCAAAAGATGGACCTATATATACTGGTCAAGAATTTATTATCATTAATTTTTAAATAACAAAACAAAAAACATGATTATAGTAATATGATTATTTTAATTAGGTACCGGGACGGCATCTATACGAGTTAAGGATATAAATGACATGCCACCACAATTTACAAAAGAAGAATGGTTTACCGAAGTAGATGAAACCGAAGGACCTGATTTACCCGAAATGCCAATACTCACCGTAACTGTTCACGACGAAGACGAAACCAATAAGTTCCAATACAAGGTGTTTCAATCATTTATTTGAAATTAATCTTTTCTTCTATAAATAGTTATCAACGATTCTAAGTAAAGTCTTATTTCGATAGGTAATCGAGAGTAGCGGTTACGGTGCTGACAAATTTACTATGGTGAGAAACAACGACGGTACTGGATCATTGAAGATAGTTCAATCTCTTGATTATGAAGATCAATTGCAAAGCAATGGTTTTCGATTTAGAATACAAGTAAATGATAAGGTACGTTGGAAAAGATTTTATTTGAATGTGTTTGTTAGTAAATTTGAAAGAACGAATATTCATTGTATTTCGCGTGTCAGGGGGAAGACAATGACAATGACAAGTATCACGTTGCATATTCTTGGGTGGTTGTCAAATTAAGAGACATCAATGACAATCAACCGCAATTTGAAAGAGCCAACATAGAATCTATTGTACCGGAAAATGCTAGAATCGGAAATACTTTGGAAACATTCAAAGCTACAGATCCTGATCAAGGTGGCAAAAGTAAAGTATCCTATTCGATTGATAGAAGTTCCGATAGGAAAAGGCAATTCTTTATCAACGAGAATGGTACGGTATCCATACAAAGAAGTCTCGATCGCGAGGACACACCACGTCATCAGGTAAATAAATGTTAGACATTATTCAAACGAAAATATTGTGTCAGTTGTTATAAAAGTGCACCGTTTTTCAATCAAATTTAATCAGGTTAAAATCTTGGCCATCGACGACGGCATACCACCAAAAACTGCGACAGCTACTTTGACAGTTATCGTTCAGGATATTAACGACAATCCACCTAGATTCCTAAAAGATTATCGACCAATCTTGCAAGAACATCTTCAAACGAGAAAAGTCGTTGAGATTTTAGCCACCGACGACGATGACAGATCTAAAAGCAATGGTCCACCGTTTACTTTCAGAATGGATCCAAATGCCGATGATATTATCAGAGCTAGTTTCAGAGTCGAAAGCGATAACAGTAAGTTAGATTGTTCAAACGATTATAATATTCCATTATTTTATTTTAATTTTACTATGATATATTTTGTTGTGTCTGTGTGTATTTTCCAGAGGGAGCAAATGGAGATGGCATGGCTATAGTTTCGTCTTTACGATCATTCGACAGAGAACAACAGAAGGAATACTTGATACCTATAGTTATCAAGGATTCTGGAAATCCTTCAATGTCTGGAACAAGTACATTGACTGTTATAATCGGTGACAGTAACGATAATAAAATGCAACCCGGTTCTAAGGACATTTTTGTATATAATTATGCAGTAAGTAGATGATCGTAATATTATGCGAATGTAATAACATTAATAACATTTGTTTAATGATTTTATTTTAGGGACAATCACCTGATACCGAGATAGGTCGAGTATACGTTTACGATCTGGACGATTGGGATTTGCCAGATAAAAAGTTTTATTGGGAAAGTTTAGAACATGCGCAATTTAAGTTGGATGAGGATACCGGAATGATATACATGAAATCAGGTACGCACGATGGAAGATATCATCTTCGTTTTAAGGTTTACGATCGAAAACACACGCAAACGGACGTACCTGCGAATGTAACGGTCATAGTTAAAACTATACCTCACGAAGCTGTTCTTAATTCTGGATCCGTTCGAATATCGGGTATTACGGATGAAGATTTCATACGTGTTTGGGATTATAGAGTAAGTATATTATAAACAAATTTGTTGATTACTTACATATCGTTATAATTTTGATATTCGTTTTACAGTCGCAGAATTTATCTCGAAGTAAAGCAGATTTATTCCGAGAAAAATTGGCACAATTATTAAGCATAGATAAAGAATACGTCGACGTATTTAGCGTACAATTGCGAAGGATGCATCCACCTTTGACCGATGTTAGATTCGCTGCTCATAGTTCACCTTATTATAAACCTGTCAGACTAAATGGAATAGTTTTGATGCATCGTGAAGAGGTAAGGAATTTTATCGATTTATTTAAATTCATACATTTTCTTACGATGATTTTATTACGTAATATTAGATTGAAAAAGATGTTGGAATAAACATCACTATGGTTGGAATCGACGAATGTTATTATGAAAATGAAATGTGCGAAGGAAGTTGCACCAATACCCTCGATATCAGCAGTTTACCTTACATGGTTAATGCCAATAAAACAGCTTTGGTTGGTGTTAGAGTAGATGTGATAGCCGAATGTACATGCGGTGCAAGAAACTTTAGCAAAAGTGAATCATGCCGAAGCAGTCCTTGCTACAATGGTGGCCGTTGTATCGAAGGAAGATTCGGTTTATCGTAAGTACCAAACTTTATTGAAAATCGTTAACTTTAATTAGATTCTTTTAACAATGAAGATAAATCAATAGGTGTCAATGTCCTTCCGGATATAACGGGCCAAGATGTCAACAAACGACTAGAAGTTTTCGTGGCAATGGTTGGGCTTGGTATCCAGCTCTGGAAATGTGCGATAATAGTCATTTAAGTTTTGAATTTATTACAAAAAAATCGGATGGATTGCTATTGTACAATGGTCCTATTGTTCCACCGGAATCCGACGAGATTATGGTGTCTGGTGAGTTAAAAGTTTTCAAAATAGATTTTCTTCGAACTGTTATTTGACGTTCGTCGTCATTATTATCAACTATTATTAATCATTCACTTCAGTTCACTTGTGGACTTAAATCTTCTCTAATTTTAATTTCTAATTTTAAAATCAAAATTTCTATTTGAGAAAGATTTATTATTAAAATAGGAGATTGAGTGTGGCGTAGAATGGACATGGGTAATTAGAAAATGACTTCATGTCCTCGAAGTCTCCGCTGAAATTACAAAATATATCTGTTATTCTTGTTCTTTGACAAATTTTATTTTTTAATTTGATTTCAGATTTCATATCGGTCGAATTAGATCGTGGAATACCAAGGCTTTTAATAGATTTCGGATCTGGCACTTTGGAATTGAAAGTCAAACCTAAAAGAACCTTAGACGATGGAGAATGGCACAGACTCGACATATTCTGGAATACCGAGGTTAAATAATTTCCGTTCGATTAAATCTGTTTGTATTTTGAATGAAACTTATTACGAATAATCCTTGTATATTGCAGACGGTAAAGCTTATCATCGATTACTGTAAAGCCGCTGAAATAACCGAATTAGAAGATGGTACACCTTCGGAGTTTAACGACACGTATTGTCAAGCGCAAGGCACAGTACCACCGTTCAACGAATACTTAAACGTAAATGCACCTCTTCAAATTGGTGGGCTTTACGTTGAACAATTCGATCCAACTCATTACAAATGGAAACATATGCCAGTTGGGAAAGGTTTTGATGGTTGCATAAAGAATCTATTTCACAATAGTAAACTTTACGATCTGGCACATCCAGGATTATCGAGGAACAGTTTTGCAACTTGTACGCAAACAGAAGACATTTGCAACAGTCAAGAATTGACGTTCCGTTGTTGGGAACACGGAACATGCGTTGGTAATTTCTCCGAAGCAAGATGCCAATGTAATCCTGGTTGGACTGGTCCTGGTTGTATGACTCCAACGATACCTACAACATTCAAACCACAGAGTTACGTCAAATATGCATTATCCTTCGAACCCGACAAATATTCAACACAGGTGCAGTTGAGATTTCGAACACGTGAGGTTCATGGTGAACTTTTCCGAGTGAGCGATCAGCATAACAGAGAATATGCTATTTTGGAAGTAAGTCAATTCCATTGATTTTTATTCCTATGAATTTGTTGTATTTAAATATCGAACGATTTTTCCATTACTTTCTATTACAGATCAAAGATAGCCGATTACACTTTAGATACAATTTAAATAGTCTTAGAACTGAGGAACGTGATATTTGGTTAAGTGCAATAGCAGTAGATGATGGTCAATGGCATACCGTCAGAGTATCCAGATATGGTTCAGCTGCGACTTTGGAATTGGATGGTGGAGAAGGTCGAAGATTCAACGAGACATTTTCATTTGAAGGTCATCAATGGCTTTTGGTTGACAAACAAGAAGGAATTTATGCCGGTGGTAAGGCCGAATATACAGGTGTTAGAACGTTCGAAGTTTACGCAGATTATCAGAAAGGTAAATTTAATTATATATACATCATATCTCGGAACGATCTCTTAAATTCTAATTTAATCAAATTTGTCAACAGGTTGTTTGGACGATATTAGATTAGAAGGTAAACATCTCCCATTACCCCCAGCTATGAATGGGACACCATGGGGTCAAGCAACAATGGCGAGAAATCTTGAACGAAATTGTCCTTCGAATAAGCCTTGTGCCAATGTTATTTGCTCCGAACCTTTCGAATGTATCGATCTCTGGAACGAATACGATTGCACGTGAGTTATCTTGTTAATTGACAATTAACAATAAAAAACAATAACAACTTGTATGAATTTTTTTTGTAGTTGTGGTGAAGGTAGAATACCCTCACCCGATAACAAGGGTTGCATGGATAAAAACGAATGCATAGACTATCCTTGCCTGAATGGTGGTAGATGTATCAATCAAGATCCACGATATCGATATCGATGCATTTGTCCTGAAGGATTTTGGGGTGAAAATTGTGAATTGGTACAAGAAGGTCAAACGTTGAAACTCAGCATGGGAGCACTTGCAGCCATTCTAGTTTGTTTATTAATTATTCTTGGTGAGTGTATATTCATATAACAAATCGAATTATAATATTGAAAAATCAGGATGTTAATAAATTTGGGTTGTTTATCGTAGTTTTGGTGTTGGTATTCGTCGTTTACAATAGAAGAAGGGAAGCTCATATTAAATATCCTGGTCCTGATGACGATGTTAGAGAAAATATCATTAATTACGATGACGAAGGTGGTGGAGAAGACGATATGACGGCGTTTGACATAACGCCATTGCAAATTCCAATTAATGGTCCTATTCCAGAAATGGGTGGAAAATTAGCACCGTGTAAAGTAGCCTGTAAGTTTGATATATTTCACTTTTTTCAAAATCAAATTTGAACATCGATTATAATGATTATTGAAAATATTTTTAGATCCATTAGGACCGGAGCCTAACGTGGGTATTTTTATCGAAGAACACAAGAAAAGGGCCGACAGCGATCCGAATGCACCACCCTTCGACGATTTACGAAATTATGCGTACGAAGGTGGCGGAAGTACAGCCGGTTCGCTTTCGTCTTTAGCTTCGGGTATGTTTCGATCATAAATAAACAAAAGAAGGGAGGGGGAGGTGATGATTTTATAAGAATGAAGGGGATCATTATAAAAAGGATTATTTTTAGGAACAGATGACGAGCAACACGAGTACGAATACTTGGGCGCTTGGGGTCCTAGATTCGACAAACTTGCAGATATGTATGGTCCTACGACAGAAGAAAGTGAGGAAGAAGATTAGATGATATCTTTTGTCGATTAATTAATAATATAATGTCCATCGAATTTTGTCCCCACGATCCAAATTTTGGAAGTATTCGTGTATGTTGTAAAAAAAATCTAAAACGAAGAAAGAACAAAGAAGAAATAATAAATAGAAGATAAAATAAGGATTGGAAGAAGAAGATGATGAAGAAGAAGAAACCGCGAAAGTAGAAAACTTGGTCTGCAAATGATTTTTTTAGGTGAGATTCGAATGATCGATAAAATGATGAAATAGTTCGTCGAGATCTCGAGAGGAGAAGGTAGAGGTGGGTAAAAGAATAAAAGACTATGTCGTATGAAAATATATGTGGATGATCGTAAAAGAAAGAAAGAAAGAAAGAAAGAAAGTAAAATAAGGTGCACCGATGCAACGATCGGTGAGAAAGTTCAAAACACATAGTTCCAAAGTGATCTCAGCGAGAGCTATATTACTACGTCTGTCGCATTATGAACGTTGCAATAATTTTTCGAGTCATACCTTAACAAATGGTATACGTATGTAGGTGGTACATAACAAAAAGAAAAAAGGAAAAAAAATGAATACAGCGATACACATAAAACTATGTATTTGTATAATACGTTAATACGTATACGTAGTTCGTCGATCCAAAGTGCGTGTATACGTGAGGACTTTTTTATCGATTTTATCATCGACTTATATATTTATTATTTACTACATTAGTTCTTCATCATCACGTCACGCAGGATAGATCTTTTTTTTGTCTCCATCGGATTTACAATTAAAACCCCATTGCATTTTCATTGTTTCGCCATATCGCGAACGGACCTACTACCACCCGTTATCTATAAAGAAACTAACAAACAATTATTATCGCGACTATCGTTTTTATTATTCCTCCGAAAAAAATGACCACGAGAAGAAATAACAAATGGAGGACTCGTTAAACCTTTAAGATTTTAATCGAAATAACCATAGTGAAAACTTGTCATTATTATTATTATTACACCTATTGTCATTGTCATTATTATCATTTTTATAATTTTAAATATTATTATTATTATTATTATTATTATTATTATTATTATTATTATTATTATTATTATTATTGTAATAGATATAAATATATATATATTATAAATATGAATTTATATATAGAAGAGCGGTGATGTGCATCGAAGAAAGTCCGTGGGGAAAGTTACCGCGTGCATATGTAATTATTGCAAGTATTATTATTACATAGCGATATAAATATTATAAATATTAAATATGTTTATATGTACATATATATATATATAGAATTATATGTACGTATAAACATATATATGTACACGTGCTACACGACGTAAGTACATACAAAATCTGTTCGAACGAAGAGAGAGAGAGAGAGAGAGAGAGAAGAAAAGAGAAAGAGAGAAAGAGAAAGAATGTGTGTGTGTTGACGGTTCTATCAAGCTTATTATTATTATATATATATATATATATATATATATATATATATATATATATATATATATATATATATATAGATATAATATACATGGTGCGACAATAATTCTGTCCAATTTGAACATTATTAATTAGTTTCATTTAAATAATTGTCGATAAACTTGAAATTTCATCAAAAAAAAAAAAAAAAATAATATAACTAATTAATAGAATGTTTTTTTTTATTTTTGAAATTTTTCAATACCATTATAAACAAAAAAGATAATCAAGATGGATAGAATTATTGTCCCATCCTGTATATAGATACATATATATATATATATATATATATATATATATATATATATATATATATATATATATATATATATCTTGATATAGTTTCAATAATTATTTTATGTCATTGGGAGCAGAATTAGTAGAGAAAGAAGATACATACCGTATATAGAAAACGTGTGAAAAAGAAAAAAAAACGAAACGATATTATAAAAAAGGGGGTAAAATGTACACGCGCAAGGAGTTAGCAGCGGCTTATAGAAAAGGTCCTTTTTTACAAAATTTAAAGGACACACACTCAACGAAGTTCCACGTCCGTTTTTCTTACTCCTGGCTCGTGTAATTAATCCGATAAAGAAGAAAGAATAAGAATGAGAGAAAGAGAGAGAGAGAGAGAGAGAGAGAGAGAGAGAAACAGAAAGAGAAGAAAAGAACGCTTAACTCACTCGGGTCTCGACTGATTTGTAAAATTCTCTAAAGGAATATTAAAATAGTCAATTTTCCGGTTTGACGAATCCCATATGGGGAACGTGACGTATATCGATAAGCTCTTGTATGAATACTGTAATTAACGTATGTGAGTGTGACGTCGGTCGACGTGTTATATCGTATAATTGGTCCCTTTCCCTAAAAACAAAAGCATCGGACTCTTTATTATTCGCTCGATGTTGAGTTTACTTTAAATAACCATTTAATTTTTTTTTTCTTCTCGATAATAATTGTGATATATTGAGTTTGGATCTTTAACGCAACGTCTCCGAAGCATTATTCAAATCTTAAATAATTTTGTATTATATTTTTTATTTTTTGCGAGGAAAATCCTTCGAACGCAAGAAAACATCACCATGATGATGATGCATAAATACCTTGCATATCCCGCTAAAAAGTCTCGCTCATTCGCTAAAAAAAATAATTAAGAATTTTCACGTTATATATATATTATATATACACACACATACACACATACATACACACATAAGATTATTATCGTTATCGTTATTTAGCCATTATTATTATTATTATTATTATTATTCATCATCGATTCGCAAATCCATAAGCGCGAAAAAAAAGAAAATAATAATAATTAAATTATCGTGGATTAAACAAAAAAACAAAAAAATTAAACGAAGGAACGATGCCAAATTTGTCGAGAAAATTCATAAAAAAAAAGTAAGAACGATTTCTTCCTTTTAAAATTATATTATTAAAATAGCAACAACGCGTTCTCCAATGTCGAGGTTCCTTCGCTTCGTTATCATTATCCGATTTTATGAATGAACAACAAGGCGTTTATGTATATCTCTGTGTACGTAGCATGCATCAACGATCCGGCGATCCGAATTTTGTGCGAACCGTTCGAATATTATTCCCTCTCCCTTCCCCCCTATTCACCGTTTTATGACACAAAAACAAATTAATTGGACCGGACAATTTGATCATTTGATAATTTTTTTTTTATTCGTACGGTTTATTATTGGGTAGAAAGAATCACGTCGTTATTTATGTATGTATATTTATAATTAAGTACCGAAATCTTGTGCCGTAAAATACTCTCTCGCCTATCGTGTATAATATCAACCTACCTCTTAAAAAAAAAATATTCGTAATCCGAATTATCCGAGTTAAAAAGATATGCAGATATACGAATATTCGATTATTAGAAGAAGAAGAAGAAGAAGAAGAAAAAAAAGGAAAAAAGGACAAAAAAAAAATAATATGTCGAATCATCGAAAAAAAAAAAAAAAAAAAACAAGAGTAAATCTTTTTGTGGAAAATTTTGTTCATTTTGTTTGGTTTTTTTTTTTTATTCTCTCTTCTCTCATAAGGGGGTATATTAAATCTCCTCTTGGAAAATAGATTTTTCTCTCGAATACAAATCGAATCATTTAGAAAAAAAAAAAAATCGAAGAAAATATTAACACATCAGCAACGATCTTATTATCATTATTAGACGAGTCGGAAGAATTTTTTCAATTTTTAAATAGGCGCACGGATATCACGTTTTTTGGCGTCTTCCTGTAAAATAAACTCCACACGTTCCAAAGATAATTATCTGTTTTTTTTCTATTTTTTTTTTTTTATATATATTATATAAATATATATATATATATATATATTAATATGTATTAGTAGTGATCGAAGATCTAAAACGAGTGATAGATAATTTTACCAAAGAACAACAATTAACAACAACAACAACACCCACGCGTCATTCGTCGTAAGATCATTTATTTATTTATTTATTTAATTATTTATTTATTTATTTATTTATTTATTTATTTAGATTAATTTAGAATTAATTTAGAGTTTATTTAGAATTTATTTTCGTAACGCCGGCAACACCATGTGACGATGAGTCGGATAGGAAATAGAGCAAAAAATAAAAAAAAAATGAAAAAATGGAACAAAAATTAAAAAAGAGAAGAAAGAAAGAAAAAAAGAAAAAGAGAAATATCGTAGATCAAGATTTAATTCGATAAAAGGAAAAGTAAGAAAGAGGCCGTAATAAAAGTAAACAACATGACGTTCCTTCGTGAAAATATAATTGTTCCAATTATAGTAAAACGAAATCCCGAATTTCCCCTGAATTGTTTTCGATCGAACCTTGCCCATTTTTGGTCCCCGCGCACAAATGTCATTTTTTTCCAAACACATCCCTTTTTAACATCGTATCGAAAATTTCCCCCTCCTCACATTCCCCATTATTATTCACATTCGCGAGATAAATCTGACGGTTTGACTCGATATAATACTCAATCATATCTGCGTTAAATAAAAGAAAAAAAAGAAAAAAGAAAAAAGAGAGAGAGAGAGAGCAAAGTCTTAACGGCCATTCTACATATCCGGTAAAAAAAATTTCATTGCACTGCCTAATCGTGCTTACGAATAGGAAAAAAAAGTAGAAGATGAAGATGAACATGAACATGAACATGAGCATGAAGATGAAAATGAAAAGTTAGATGAACGAATGATAAATGAGGACACACGTTTGAAAATAAAAAAAGAAAAAGAAAAAATACGCAGCCGACGAGAAAGAAGCTGTGTCATGTGCGGGCCCAAAGCCGTGGAAAGGTTCCAAGAGAATAGGGAAAGAAATAATAGAAAGAAAAAAAAACAGAAAAAAAAAACAAGAAAAAAATATAAGAAAAGTAATCGAGAGTTATAATTTGCGGCCGTCCGTCGGCGAGACGAAGAAATCATTGTAATATATAAATTCATTAAATTACATAATGTAATGCTGCCACCGACACACGTCTAACACACTCCCTTTAGTACAATTACGATATACACCTATATACAAATACACACACACACACACACATGCGATAATATACAACTATACACTCGAAACCAAACAGAGACAGACCACAAATTGAGAGCAAACAAATTCGTGCGTGTAATAATATACGTGTATATATTTTAAATCGTACAAATATATAGACGTATGTAAAAACGCATTACACATGGAAAAGAAAAAGAAAACAAAAACAATCTACCGTATGATTAATTGAATTAATATTTATTATTAACGATTAATTATTATATTATTACCACTATATTATCTATACAATTTGTACTTTACATTTCAGTTCGGATGAAATAAATGCCTTCTTTTTCATAAAAAAAAAAAAAGAAAAGAGAGTGAGAGAGAGAGTGTGTGAAAGAGAAAATGAAAGAGAATAGAAAATAGTTTGAAAAGGTAATTAAAAATCATCCACATTTCCGGGGTAAAAACTTTGTCATTTATTTAAATGTTATCAACGGATTTTTGTTCTTCATTTATAATTTATAATCCTTGCCACGACTCTTGCTACGATTATTCCTTCGAGGTTTACAAGGACATCTTTTAATCTGCTTCGATTTTGGAAGTTCGCTTTGTATTTGTTGCCACAGTTTATTTTTCAAATGAGAACCGAAGTAAGTAAGTCCGCAATCTCTACAAAAACAAAAATATATTTCTTTTTTAATATTAATTAATTAATATTAATAATAATATTAATCGTTGAAACGTACGTAAGTATAGTATAGTCGACAGTTTTAGTAACGTGCAATGCTAATAGAAAAAAGGTTATAGAAGTTCCGTAGCTAAGCGCAGCCATAGACGATTTGTTGGCTACGAAGGTTTCGGCGACCTCGTTGTATCCATAATCTTGAAGTGTCTGTTTTTATCGAGGAATCTCGTGAGAAGTATTTAACAATATGAAAGAAATCATATATGGTTGCACAAATCAGGATATTTCACGCTTACACAAGCGTGTTTGTATGTGTATACATCATTTTAAAGGTGTAGTAAGTGAATTGTTTTTTAATCTTTATCGCTACGAATACGATCAACGGAATGAACGGTAGATCGTTACGTTACGTGGCAAATGGCCTTGGGTAGAGTAGTTAACATGAGCACATCGATGGGTGTCCAAATGCAGGCGATCGAGAACTCCAGAAAGAATGCTGTCGTAAGAAACTACACAATCCAAAAATACAACGAATAAAAAAAAAGGTATACACGAAATATTATGATAAAAAAATATCATTGAAATAAGCTTATTAACCTCGTAAATGCAAAGTAACATTGGATTAGGTTTGCGAAAGGATTGAGGAAATAGTGTCGATTGTGCCACGATGACGTAGACTCCAGCAGCAAAGAGGAAACTAGTTATCGGTGGTCCTGTGATCAATGGTTCGCCAAAATCATCTTCCATAGCATTGGCGAAACACGTTTTGAAAATGGACACGTCTAAGCTGTTCAACATCAACGCCCATATCGTGCAAAGCAATTTAGCCATTACGTAGGGTCAACGTAGGACATTTCAATTAACGATTTTTTATTTGGATATCTACGACATCACCCATATCTCTTTTATTTATACTAATATATATGTATATATATTAATTTCTTGAAAGATTTTTCTAACTCTCGAAAAGAATTATGAACAACGAGGTGAATTTCGTTAAATCTCGATGATTATCTTTTGTTTTTTTTCTATCTCTTTCTCTTTCTCTCTTTCTTTGATTTTTGACATTGTGACATTTATGAGATAATTAATTGATAACCTAATTATCATGTTCCGGTAATAGTTAATTTAATTGACGGTGAAATTGATGGTTGATCTACGAAACGTTACATTGTCCGTTTATTATACAAAATGGACACAGTTAAGGAATATGTAGGATGTATCAATCCTCATTGGGTAGCCGTAGTTTCAACAGGAATGTATACTTATCTCCGACACATATGTATAATTGGTTTGTGTTTCGAGGAAGAAAATAATCCACCATTTGATCCTTCTTATTCTTCGATACTTTTCGTTTTTTCTGCATTGTGCCTTTTAGCAGAGTACAGACTTTGGCCTAGATCATTGAAAGAACCACCGATACAACTTCTATATATTTACGAGGTTGTTCAGTTTAGTTTTTCTTAATTTTTATTTGCTCATTTTCTCTTCTCTTTCTATATTAATTTTTATCGGTTAGATGTTGGTGGCTTCGTTAACTACGAACCTTGTAACTCGTGCTATCTGGATACCAATGATGCACGTAATATTTTGTCTAACACAAGAGTCAAGCACATGGGTAAGCAATTCAAATTATAATAGAAATATTTTACTTGATGAAAATACAAAAATCAGAATCTTAAGTAATTAGTTAAAGAAAAAAACTCAATAATTACGATAATTCGTAAACTAATTATTGACAAAATTGTTTTCATTATTATTTTTAGTTATTATGGTTAAATACGACAATAGGTCTTAGTCGGTATTCATTAGTAACGACATTGGCTTATTATCTTGCCAAGGAAAATGCAGCTACACATATGGCATTTTGTTTATCTTTATTGTCTTTCGTATGGATGTTAGACGCCACTGAATCTTTGGACACTATTTTGGATATCTGGGCCAAGTAGTAAAATGATAAGATAAAATAAGTAAGAAACGCGTTAAACGAATTAGACTTTGTTTAATTTTATCATATCTTTAATTGATTTTTAATTATTTGCATTACAAAGTAAATATTTATGTATATATTCAATATATACATAAATACAAATATATAAATACATAGACACAAATTCATATTTAAGTTTTTTTTTATCGACAGATTAAATAGAACATTAATTATTTATGCATTTACATATTAAAACATAGAAAAATGTATTATCAAGTTACATCTTTTGTGTTCAGGATCGAAGAACCATTTAAGAAAAATTTGAAATCTAACAAGTCATTCGAAAAAAGAATCTCTTTTCGAAATCCTGAAGTGTCGGATTGGTTTACTTACAAACTCACATCTAACGATAAACGATAAATCCATGAAAAAATCATAAATGTTATTAAACCAATGTTATTCGTTGTTTGTTTCACGTAAACGTCTCAAAAAATATGCGATATAAAGTCGTTTTGTTAAAAAAAAAAAAGATTTATTTAAGATTTTAAAATAAAATAATCATCGAACCAAAAGGTGAATGATTTTTTTCTTATTCGTTAGAGAAAAAAAAAGAGAAGAAAAGGGAAAAATAGGATTTATGAGAATAGGTACTTTCTTCACGAATCCGAATAATATTTTAACCACATCTCGACATTGCCAAAGTGCTTGAGAGAAGGAAACATGCCCTTTGGTATTAGAACCCTAATAAATAATTCATCACATTTCCCGATAGCTTTTCCTTAAAGTGCTTTGAAGAAAATGAAACGTACTATCATTCCGTATAATAAACTTTCCTTATTATTTAATCGATTAGTATTTTATTCTCAAACTACGTCAACACAAGATAAATTACTAAAATATATAAATAAATGATATTATCATAAGGTATAAGGATAATTGTTGATAAAAGATAATTTCCTTACTCTATATTTAGTTCTTGAGAAGTCATGTCTTATCTCGTTGTTACCCGCATAGAAGACCTTCATTAATATTAAGTTTTGTTTCAAACGAAGCATGTAATAATTCTACAAAGTTCATTTTGTCAAACGATTATATATATATATATATATATTAAAAATTTTCTAATGGAATATTAGGAATGATTTTAGATTAATTGAATTTTTCATTAAATTTCAACATTCCATTGATATTTTTTTCAGATTTACTCGATCGTAAAATAGATGATGATACAAGGTAAAAGTAGATACGATTGTTTCAGACCAAAAAAAAAAAGAAAAGAAAAAGAATCGTCCGTTCTGTTGATTATCCTACTTGATGGTAACCATGACAACGGCACATTTTATCGAGAAGAACTTACGCTTGTTCTCCATGATTTCAAAATGAAGAAAAGGAAAAAGCGATTGGAAGGAAAAAATATAAAAAGAAAAAGAGAAACGGGTGAGGGGAATTCTCGAACATAGTCCGAGAGGAGAGTAGAAAAGTCAGAAAGATGTTGAGAAGAAAAATCTCAGAGTATTTCTTTCTTTCTTTCTTTCTTTACTCAACGACCACTTCCACTCTCTTTTCTTTTCCAATAGGAAATAAAACTTCTCTCTCTTTCTCTCTTTTCCTTTTTTTCTTTTTCCTTAAGCTTTTAGGATTTACTTCCTTAGCTCGATCTACTTTCGAGACGAATTAACGTTTCCCAAGAGCGATTCTTTTTTACAATTGGTGAACAAAAGACAAGACTTATTTTCATTTTTAAAATTAACGATCCTCTGATAACGTAAAACTTTTTTTTTCTTTTCACAAATCTTCAAGAAATAACAACGATCCTTGAAGATCTTTAATAACATTATAATGTGATATTTTATTTAATTTCTTTCATATTTGTTTAATAAAAAAAAAGAAGGAACACAAACGTATTTATTATTTATGTAAAAGATCGATTATATTAATCAGGATGAATCGATGTATATAACACGAAAGAAAACCAACTAATAAATCGTCAAAGTTCGATAAAACGAGAAGCTACAGGTTTCTACATTCCACTTTTAAAACTTGTTGCTCTGCTTCTTTAGAAAGACCTTAACTTTCAATAATTACTTTTCGATTATTTCTTTTTCTACTTTCTTCCATCTCTTTTTTAATTTAAATTAATTTTTTTAAATTGATCAAAAATTGTGTATATCCGTTAGATCGAGTTTTTAATTTGTTCATTAAAATATTCAAAATGAAAATGATTAATAAAAAAAAAAAGATATCATGTATAAAATGATATCATGTGCAGATCACACATGTTAGAAATGAAATCTTCAAAAAACTAAGTTTTGAGAGAATGAGACGAATGCAGAGTATCAAAAATAAGATAATTGTAGCGGACGTTTTGGAAAATTTGAGAACCGCGTGCGGATGGAAATAAAGAAGCGGGTGTATTGAGTCGTTATGAGTAGTCGCTAGTCGCCAGTCTTCATCAGTCGTTGTTCGTCGTCATTCAGTTGAAAAAGTTCAGTTGCGTATATTGGTTGTTATCATAAGATTATGAAGCCTTTATTGTACATTTTCTAATACCAATTTTAAAAATATTTTGTCAGTAGGATTAAAATGAGTGTACATTAACCTCGCACCTCTACACTAAAACCAATCCTACATGTATAAACAGGGTGTTCAAAAGAAAGCATTCAATATTTATATGGTAGATAGGGCACACTATGTTAAGTAAAATAGTTCTGGTAAACATAGGTCGAAAGGTCAACCGTTTCTGAGATATAAACGTTTTTATTTGCTATTATCATAATTGACTTCCTACTGAATTGCCATTATTTACAGAAGATTTTCTACCTGTCCACCATCCATTTCTACACACGCTTAGCATCTTCTTCTTAAAGAGTCGCGAACTCTCTTGAAAATTCCCCATTTTTGTCGAATTACTTGACAAGTATGGTGGACTCGGTTACGTAATTCTTCTACGTTATTTATTGGCGAGGAATACACTTGGTTTTTTAAATAACCACATAAAAAAAAGTTCAAAGGGTTTACATCGGGGGATCGAGGAGGCCATGCAACTGGTCCACCACGTCCAATCCACCTTTGACCGAACACCGTGTTTAAATGTTCTCTCACATCACGTAAAAAATGAGGTGGTGCTCCATCATGCGTGTACCACATCGATAGCAAGATTTAAATGAGCCGGATCTACAAAGTCGTTGGTGAAGTTTTTGAAAGAGTGTATGAGAGGGAGCCCTTCGATTAGGAAATTTTTCCGCGTAAAGACGTTTTGCCGCTATAGCACTTCCATTGGCACGACCATACATAAAATGCATGTCTGCCATTTCTTCGTTTGAATAATATGCCGACATTTTAATGAATCTTCGTAACTATCTAACAGCTACAATTGCTGATCCACGACTAACCTCAGAACGCGATTTATAAACACTGAAGTAAATAACGCATGCCATGGAAGCAAGTAAGTCATGATTTTAGCAAACAAAAATGTTTATATCTCAGAAACGGTTGACCTTTCGACCTATGTTTATTAAAAAATTTTTACTCAACACAGTGAGCCCTATCTACCATATAAATATTGCATGCTTTTTTTTGAACACCCTGTATATATATATATTAGGGTGAATCAAAAAATGACTAATTTTTTTTTCAAGTGCCACGCAAAAATGGGTTCCTAGACACCTTAAAACAATTCTCACCCAATATGAGCTCTTAATTTTAATAGGAAGATCCTCCGCATCGCAGTTTTTTATTTTTTTTCAGTCCAATAGATTAAAATTCATACCTCATTATTTATTGATTGTACAGAAAAATGTTCCAGACGAATTTTGTAGGAAATTTAATGCTCTATAAAAAAGGTATCCTATATTTTTTCCATAAACCTCACCATTTGAATGATATTGAAGATTTAAATTTGATGATTTTTAGACAAATTTCATTTTTGTTTAAGAATTTTATAACTCGACAATAAATGACTATTAAAAAGTGCACAATACAAATTTTTGTAGGAAATTAACTGCTCTATAAAAATAGTGTCTTATGTTTTGGCGATTAAATTAAGCGTTCAAAAGATATTCATCATCAAACTTTCATGTGTACTGATTTTTGTCTCCGAATATCTTTTGAAAACTTAATTTAATCGCCAAAACATAAGACACCATTTTTATAGAGCAGTTAATTTCCTACAAAAATTTATATATATATATATATATATATATATATTTATATATTTATATATTTATATATTTATATTTCTCTATATATATTTATTTCTATCTATGGCTATCGCATTCGGCATGTTATGATAAAATTATCTTAATTGATTTTAATTGATAAAATTTGGAAATTAACAGTTTTTATCATCTACCCTCATCCCAAGATCATACAGGTGTCTTTCGATATATGTGCCCATAATTATGAAAGTGGTCTAAGTCTGGAAAGTGGTCTATCTCTTGTTTCGAGATATTTAAAGATTTATACTTAAACACTATACGAATTCTATACAATATTGAAATAACAAACATTATCTAACGATTCATTTTTGATAATATCGTGAAAATTACATTGAATTTATTTAGTTTATAATAATATAGTGCGTAATAACTGATAAACTCATTTTTTATTAATTTTGATTTAGACCACTTTCATAATTATGGGCACATATATTGTAACAATATTATAATAAATAAATCCTACAATTATCTTACTCTTGACATTGTGCATTTGTCTTTTTTTCTCGAAGCTTGATTGTATCATTTCTATGTTTTTTTTTTCTTATAAATATCCAAAGACATGTTTTTTTAATTATAATGTTTGCATATTTAGGAAATTTATATTAATTTTTCAATAAAACAAAAATGTTTTTAAATAGAAGAAATTGGATACGCGCGCGCGTTACACAAACAAATAAACCTTATTTGCTATTATATTTCCAATAAAAATACAATAATATAACTTATTTTACAAATATAGAAAAAAGAAATTAAAAAATAAAACAACGAAAATGAAAAATAGATTTTAGAATCGTTGTAATTCAAAATTCGATGAAACGAAAATAATACGATCAAAATTGTTCTGTTTTTTTTTCAAGTATGTATAGGTATTAGTTACAATAAAAAAAAATACTTGTGTGTGCTGACCCATGATAAAGATATCTTAAATTCACAGAAAGACTATCATCTACCTGAATTACAAAAAATGATATATTATATTTAATTTGGTTAGGACGACGTATCTTTCCGTCGACAAACATTCTACAATTTTTTTTCTATCTATGGCTATCGCACATTCGGCATTCTATCTTAATTGATACACTTTGAAAGTGATAGTTTATGTTTGCTACCCGCAATCTCAAGATCATACCGGCGCCCTTTCATATATATGGTAACAATATTATATTAAATAAATCCTACAATTATCTTACTCTTGATACTGTGCTTTCGTCACATTTTTTGGAAACTTAGTTTTTTCAAGGTTTCACTTCTAGCACGTGTGATCTGTTCACATGATATTTTTATTTTGTCGCGATTATATCTGTTTATTCTTCTACCCTTATATCACTTCTTCATACATACAGGTTTCGTAACGAGATGATATGAGTCCGTAGTATGCAGTCGCACACAAACACACACATGTACAACCAGGAGCGATAACTACAAAGCAGAGCATAAAGAGGAGATCGAGAATAGGAAAAACTATATAACTATTATTCTGTCTCTTTCTCTCACAGGCTCAATCCTGTATGTTTGTCTCTTTTTCTCTACTTAGTATCGTGGCTTTGAGAAGTTTTCACTTCATAAAGAAGAAACTGGGAAAGATCTTTTTTAATTCTAATTGAGGAAGGAAAAATTTTCCAAGTCGACGAGTAGTACCTTTGAATACATACGCCCTAATTCAATTTCGTCAGTCTCAATAGTTCCTTGATTTCTCACGTGAAATCGTATTTCCTGTCTTACTGCACTTGCCAGGCAGTACATTTAGAAATTCTATTAAATCGTTTGAACTCTCGCGATAACTCTCATCTGTCATATTTAAATGTACTTTGTTAGGGAGTTAAGTTCGAAGAAAATGTATAAGATAATAGTTCAAAATAAAAAAAAAAATAAAACTTTCATTCATCATTTTAGAAGAACATTTTGATTTCAATGAATGAAAGAAATACTTGAGAAAAATCGATTTTCATCGAATTAGTTTGATTTCTTCGAAATAGATTTACGCACAAAGTTGAGAAAATTAATTGAAAGGAAAAAAGAAACATATGATCGTGATATATATATCACGAATATATTAATCAACGATTTAATTTTTCTTTCCTTATTTCAACGTCTATAATTATTTCGGCATTGTTTAAATATTTATTTTTAGGAAATATCAATATTCAAGGAAACATTTTTGGTTCTAATCTTTATCACAGTAATACCAATATATCTTCAATAATTATAAACAATACTTATCTACCATACAATTATTCTTCTATACAATGTTTCAACTCTTTTTACCAATTTTTATCTATTCCTTTATCATTTATAATTATTCTAAAATATGTAAAATATCATATACGGTAAAATATTTATTTTATGGAAATATCAATCTCAAGGAAACATTATTGACTCTAATCGTTATCACAGTAATTTTGACAACAGGGAAAACATTAAGTAAAAAAATGAGGAAAAAGAAATTGTATCGATTTAAAATTTGTTATCGATCTTTTAAAGAGTAGGAGGAAAGCTCGGAGGTGTGGAAGGAAAAAAGGAAGAAATTTTGTGTTGGGAGGATGGTCTGGGGGTATATTATATATATATATATTTCTAGGTGGAAAGCCATTCGATTGGTGGAAAGGTCTCGGTGCTCGAAAAGCGCTTTCAACGCATTCGTCGCTTTCGTCGGAGTTGCTAAAGGGGTGGGGTGATACATAAAGAGCACCTCGGCTAACGATGGACTGACAATTCCATGCGACAACGACTCGAGAATACTTCTATCGTCTCTTATCTTAACATTTTATTTAATCATTCACAATACAACGCAACCAATTAATAGTGTTACTACTACGAGGATTTACTGTAAGTAATAAAAAATAAACTATCATTTATTATTCATTCATGTCTTTTTTTTCATTAATAAGTGTTTATAGTAATTGATAAATAATAATCTTTTAAAATTGATGTGAGGAAACAATTTAAAATTAATTTTTTTTTTTACAAATTTTACTTTCACCGAGTATTAAATATAGTTCTTAACGTTTGTTTAATATGTAAAATATTATCAATCTGTATTCGATCGTTATTAGTTTCCTTCTTGCGTCATCGATTAGCCGTTCGATCGTAAAAAGTGATTGTGAAGTAATGACTCGGTTTGACGACCGGTATAAATGGATTCCTCACGATTTTTCACATGTACAAATTCACGTAAACTCTGTTGTCCTAGATGTGAGTTTTTTTGTTTTTTTGTTTTTATTATTAATGTGTAACTAATCGTTTCGTTGAACCGCTTTGTGTTTGTAATTACTATGCTTTGACGTATCATCGTTCATTTAATCTCACGTTTCGAAAGAATTTTCCTTCAGTTTATAAATCATATATTTTATTTGACAAGATTTTTTTTCTTTTATAATCTCGTGAAAAATATTGCCAATAGAGATTATCAAACATTAAAAAAAAACTTAAATACAAAAATTTGAAATCAATCAAGTATAGTAATAGATTTGGAATAAATCAAAGATTCGCTAATATTGAAATATAATTGTGAAATATCTTGCATTTGACATTTATTTAGATAAGATAATATTTCGACAGTTGCAAATTAATAATGGTCATCGTTTAAATGTTGAAACATAATTAATAAACGTGCCTTCGTAATAATATTAAATACTTAAAATCACTTATGATTTTTAGCGTACATAAGAAATCAAAGTTAATTAACATTTCATTTATCTCGAAGGAAAACCCATGAGGAAATATATCTTAGATACCTGGTCTTTGAATAAACGTCAGTAATTCCCGCTACTTTGCTTTCCCCGGTATTTCAAATCCAGTTACTGACGTCACGATTCTTACTACTACGTCACGCGCATGATCACAAAATTCCCTTACCTCCAATGAATCACTTTATACCTTTTCTTTCAACCTAATCTTCGAAATATATAATAATTAAAAAATTAGTAATTATTTATTCATTATTTACTCGTTATTTTCTAATATTTCAATTATTTCTTTTTCCAAAAGATTATTAATAAAAATATATCAGTTTTACAATGATCATTGCCATTTTGTTATATTCGTCAAGTCCGTTTGATCGTAAAGTATAAAACAACAAAGAGTTGAAGGAAAATTACTTTGTAAAAATGAGTCATGGTCACGTTGCTTCACGTTTACATAGACTAGTACTAAAAGAGAGAAGTTTTTACTCTTACTTTTCTGTCATGGAATTCGAATCTCGAAATACATTCAATCAAATCATATATATATATATATATATATATAGACGATATACACATGTAGAATATAATGATTTATATGATTTATTTCATACTTCCGTTCTTCAACCTTCATTCATTATAATATATATATATATATATACACACACACACACACACACACACACACACACACACACACACACACACACACACATATATATATATATCGGACATAGTTGTTCGCACATGTTGCCACCTCCTACAACGTTTCTTTAGTCGACAGATCATTGCCACTCACCAATTATGTTTGTCGTATATGGTCAGCTTATATGTTCATGATATGCGAGAGAAAAAAAAAGAAAAAGGAAGAGATCAAGCATAATACGATGGCTATCTAAATGTACGACATTGACATAGTTTATTACTGACAATGAGATTAATCTATTCAAACGTTAGTTACACTTGCATACATACACCTATCAAACTAATACTTTCACTTTATATATATATATATATATATATTTTCTTTTTTTTTTTGTTAATCAATTTTTCTTTTACATTTATTTCTTCATAGAATTCGAAGTACGAATTGCGCAAGATTAATAAACACTAAGGATAAATAAAATGTAAAGAATTTTAATTGAATGTCATTTTGTCGCAAATCTATTTATCTTTTAATTACGATTTTATATCATTTGTTTGTTTGTTTTTTTTTTTTTTTTTTACAGTAATAAGCAAACATGGATGCCGAGAACTTTAAACAATTTGCCAGTGGGATGGTAGATTATATCACGAATTACATGGAAAATATCAGAGAAAGGTTGGTTGGTTTTTTTTTATTTCTACATATTTCTAAACAATTAAAAACTTGATATTCTTGTTCGTATTCTTGATGACTAATTCAATAAATTACAACAATGTGAACGTTCATTGTAACTTCATTATACGTAAAATTATAAAATAAATACTTTGTAAAAGTGGAAAACTAAATATGCATGCAATATTAACTGGTTTTATAATCGAATGCTGATCTGAAAGGAGACCTTGAAAAACTTGATCGATTCGAACGCGATCGAGAATCGAATGCTTTACGACGATCACGCGCGTCGGATAAAAAAAAAAGAAATCACAAACTCTTAACCATAATACTATATACTTTTATAAATGATTTTTAGGAGGGTTTTACCAACGATTGAACCAGGATACTTGAAACCGCTTTTACCCTCGGAAGCACCTAGAACTCCAGAAAAATGGGAGGATATTATGAGTGACGTGGAAAGAGTGATAATGCCAGGTGTAAGTGAAATAAATCATTTTTTTTCTTTTTTTCTTTTTAGTTATCTCACGTCTCGCGTTAAATTATTACCTATTTAAAAATCAAATATATATATATTTATATTTAACGTCTCGCGTTAAATTATTACCTATTTAAAAATCAAATATATATATATATATATATATATATATATATATAGTATTTTTATACTTATTATTATTATATCATTTATATTATTTTTCTTTTTACTGACAATTTTTATTTTATTATTATTCTTTTATTTTTATATATGTTTATAGTTTATTTTTTTCAATGAAACCTTTTCATTATTATCTGTTCACCATACATTGTGTGATTGTATGGAAAAAACCGATTGAATTTAGTCATTTATAGTTTCCTTTCACCTTACAGGTAACCCATTGGCAAAGTCCTAAATTTCACGCTTATTTCCCCACCGCTCAATCGTATCCAGCTATTGTTGCAGACATGCTTAGCGGAGCTATTGCATGCGTTGGATTTACTTGGGTAAGTTTCACAATGGTTCGATGATCGTAGTTAGAATAACTTTCGTTTCTCTAGCAGTTTCTAATGTCTGTTTTCTTCCTTTCGTTTTTTATTTTTTTTTTTATTTTCTTTAGATGGCAAGTCCAGCTTGTACGGAATTAGAAGTAATAATGCTCGATTGGTTGGGACAAATGTTGGATTTACCGAAAGAATTTTTAGCTTGTAGCGGTGGCAAAGGAGGTGGTGTTATTCAGGTTCAGTATATATTTTTATCTTCTAATAAATTTTCAATAAGGATTAGGATCACAATAGAATAAAATCACTTTACGAGAATACTATTATCTTTGAAATGCAGGGAACGGCTAGCGAGGCAACATTAGTCGCTTTACTTGGTGCCAAAGCTAAGAAAATTAAGGAAGTTAAAGAACAGCATCCTGAATGGACCGATACCGAAATCATTGGGAAACTGGTTGCATACAGTTCCAGTAAGTTTTTTTTTCACGACATTTCTATTGACATTTTTCACGAATATTAATCGTGAGAAAAAATTATGATGCTTTTATGCTTTCAACAACAATGACTCAATACAATTGGCACAAAGGTAGAAAGAGAGTATGCATGTATGTATGTGTGGGTGTGTGTGTGTGTGGAAGGGATGATGAAGTAGCTTGACAAGGGTGTGTATGGGTTGGAAACACTTCATCAAACGGCACTTTATCACCATGGTAACCTGTAATAACCACTCTAGTCGAGATATTCTAGTCGAACCTTCACCCTGGACCACTTTCAACCCAACACACATTTTCTCGTTACCACCTCTAGTCATCTCGAATCACCCTAAATTGCGATTGCTATAAAAGTTACCTTTATAAAAAGAAAAAACTATTCATCTCACTAATTCCAATTAATGAGATTCAAAATTATGATATATTTAATTAAATTCATTTAGGTCAAGCACACAGTTCGGTCGAACGAGCTGGTCTTTTCGCCGGTGTTAAATTTCGTTTATTGAAGGTCGATTCGAAAAGTAAATTACGCGGTGATACATTGGCCGAGGCTATTCGCGAAGACAGAGAGAAAGGACTCATTCCATTTTACGTAAGTTGATTTTTTGGCAAAATGTTTTCTCTTGATTTTTCTTAAAATTGGATATCATTGAGATATCTTGAATTTTTCTTTATTTGCAGGTCGTCATTACTTTAGGAACAACAAATTCATGTGCTTTCGATCGTTTAGACGAATTAGGTCCAGTAGCTAATCGAGAATCTGTCTGGGCACACGTAGATGCTGCGTATGCAGGTAAATGTTGTAAAGAATTTGTTTATCCTTGAATATTTTCATAAAACGTTATTATAAAAGAATTATACTTTCCACGTTAGGTTCCGCTTTCATTTGTCCAGAATTTCGTTATTTAATGAAAGGCATTGAAACAGCAGACTCGTTTAATTTTAATCCTCACAAATGGATGTTGGTTAATTTCGACTGTTCCGCGATGTGGTTCAAAGATCCAACATTCGTCATTAACGCCTTTAACGTTGATCCATTGTACCTGAAATACGAAATGCAAGGATCAGCTCCGGATTACAGGGTAAATATATTATATATTTTATTTTTATTTTTTTTTTGTTGATTCTTTTTTTTCAATCATAATTATCTATCTATCTATCTATATATATAAACAGATTTAAGTTTTAAATTAAACGTATTTATATTCTTCCAGCATTGGCAAATTCCTCTCGGTCGTAGATTCCGTTCACTTAAATTATGGTTCGTTCTGAGAATTTATGGGATAGAAAATTTGCAAAAACATATCAGAACTCACGTTGCTCTGGCTCACGAATTCGAGGCACTCGTTCTTTCCGATTCTCGTTTCGAGATCGTTGCTGAAGTTGTTCTTGGATTGGTTTGCTTCAGATTAAAGGTATAATTATTTTTAAATAAACTTCCAAATATATAATAGGATTAAAAAAATATCATAAAGTAAATTGTTTTCATTGAATATTTAAAGCAGGGATCCAATGAAATAAACGAGACATTGCTGAAAAGAATAAACGGTGCTGGAAATATTCATTTGGTTCCATCCAAGATAAATGACGTATTTTTCCTTCGTTTGGCAATATGTTCGCGAATAAGTCAAAGCAGCGATATACTTTACTCATGGAAGGAGATCAAACAGAGGGCCGATGAAGTATTGGAAGAAAATTCGGTTTCCAAGTGATGGCGCGCTCAAATAGCTCGTGGTTGCAGATCGTTAGCACCGGCGACTTGCAATCAATCATAGTTACAATTATTATTCGTAAAACCCACCTTGACATATAAATAATTATATGTGTGTGTTGTTCTCCTTAGAAAATATTTTATCCAAAATATCATTGAAAACTTCATCTTAGGCTCATATTTGTACACATTTGATTTTTTTTTTCAATATTTAAAGTATTATCTTAGCCTTTAATTAATCATTTAATATATTGACTATTATTATTTCTAGTTAAGAATATTCATATAATAGTTCGATCATTTTTAAACGGATGATAAGTTACTCGAATTGAGTTACGTGAGTTACATTACATTTAATGACGAAGTTGAACATTTTTTCTAACAGTTCCTATTAATATTTTTCATTATGTTTTCGCATAATTTAACACAGTTTATAAACATAACTGTTTTCACATATCATTATAAATTTAAAAATTACAATAATGTGCTAGTTCCTCGTGTATATTTCTAGACTTGTATTTGATATATTAATTTCGCGATATGGTAATCATATAAATACGTTTTTACCAAAAGTGAAAACTATTAAAAGGTGTATTATAATTTTATATTCTTAACTGTAATAATCTACCTTTAATTTGGTTGCTTATTTTGTGCCCACCGAAATATTCGATATATTGAATATATTATAAAATAATCACATCGTATGTAAATTCTATGTGTTAGGTATCGTTCGAAAGGCCGAAATCTCAACACTTGTTAAAACGTAGCACAGAGATTAGGATGATAGATGTAGAAATAAGTTAGAATTCGTAGAAACCCTATAATAAACAATTTCTTTTTTTTTGCGAGATCTTGAAAAATAAGTTTTATTGTTAAGTCATCTAGCTCGCAATTGTTGTTTAGCAGCACTAGTTTATCCGTACACAGCATGTTAAAGTGTTGCCGTTCGTATTTGGCAAAGATTTGAATTATATTCATCGATGGGACCACATGGAGGATAATAAAATTTACAAAATACGCTTTAACACCGATCGTTCACGTCCATATTACTATTAAATGAAATCTGTTTTATCATTGTTATCAAATAATGATTGAAATATATGCTGATTGTGTTAACTGCAAATAATGATATTGTGATCAATTTAAATCTGTACCTAATAATTTAGTTAGACCTGCGTCAAAATTGAAAATGAAGTAATGTCTTTTATTATATTAATTCGACGTGTAAAAAAATCTTTTAAAAAGAACAGCCGTCATACTATAATACATCAACGGGAAAGATACGATTGGATTTTACTTTACTTGTTCGAATCGTTTTGAGGTGGACCACCGTATTTTTTTGTCAATTGAATTATTCGTTCGGCTTCACGAATCCCGCTTAGTCTTGCACCATGAACGGTACTGTAATGTCCCGGAATGGTAGCTTCACCGGCAAAAAAGAGAATCGGTGGAATCGGTTCACATGTTCCTAAATAAATAAAATCAAATATAATAATAATTAATTATCCAATGATAAAATAAGATCAATATGAAAATAATCGTTACTCACCTGGTATAGGAGTGGCCAAATCACACTGATTATCTACCGTACTTTCCATACCCATGTAACTATAACTACCAGCAAAATATTGGTTCGAACACCACTTGCTTCGAAGAATATTAGCTGGATATGGTAAAGTTGGATCTCCCGTAAATTGTCGAAGTAATCGGGTCATAGATTCGACTATTTCTTCGTCCGAACGTAATTCCATTTCTGCAGCTTCTTTACCACAAATCCAAGCACACAATACGTGTTGCGAACTTGGAAGTTCCTCGATGCAGGAGATACCTACAAATCTTTATTTTTATTCGAGGATAATAAAAACAAAAAAAAATGGAAAATAATTGCAAAAAAAAAAAAAGAAAGAAAAAAGAGAAGAAACCTTTAACCCAATCGCATCTATCAGCTAATTCATTGGCGGACCAGGCCAACTTGATTCCCCCTTCCCGCCAAACCCAAAAAGGTCTCGCATACTCGAGAAATATTTTGTTAACATAACCAAATCCTAGTTTCGAGATAGCCTCGACTTTTTCGGCCGGTAAAGACGGACAAAATATTTTGTCGTGTTGATGCTTCAATACGCCAAGAGGTAGAGTTACGATGACATAATCGGCTGGATGTTCTTCACCATCGCAACACTTAACAACAGCTCGTGGATTGATATCGTCTATGGCACCCCACCTGACAGAACTCACTGGTTTACAGTATCTACACAAAACAATAAAGAGAAAGAAGAAATTAAGTTCAAAATTGGTCAATTTTTTCAATGTAAACTTACTTGAGGCAACAACTTGGTAAATCCCTGAGTAACGGTGCTAAAACACCGACATATCCAAGAGGTACTCTTACATTTCCACCAGGTATTTCTATATAACTACCAAACTGATCGGCCGATACTAAAGAAAGATCGTCACCGCAACGACATCTCATAAAGTTTGTTAAACCGTACATTACCCTGGCAGCATCGTATCTAAAATGTGAGAATGATACGGAGGAATTTTTCTCATGATATGAACAATAATAATTTCTCCTTAATACGTTATTAAATTAGTTGCATAATACGACTATATGAATGATACCTAAAGTGAATGTTTAGCCTAAATATCTCCATACATAGTGGAATATTTAAATAGGAACACCGAAATGTGTAACTGTGTGCTTTTACTGATGGTAAACGCTAAATCTTGATCTTCAAAATGATTTCAAAACATACAAGATGTTCCTATTAAAATGGCCCACCTTGTATATACGAGGATACATCGCAACTGTACCGTTGCTCTTCCGGGAAATTGTGTAGCTCCTGCTGTATTCTGATTCCCATGAAATTCAGCAACGTACCGTGGGTACGACCGCATCCCAAAGAAAATAGAGCAGCAGCTTGTTGTTCGATCTGTCGGAAAGTGTGGAAAGCTGTGATGCTGATTGGAAAATCAATCGCACGACCATCACTGGTACAGAAGAGTCCATGATTTGGCTCGGGTCTGGACAGTGGAGCTTTTAGTAATCCTTCTTGTGCTGCCAAGGTAAAAACAGGATTCGTCAGGCATCCACCTTCAATCCAGGTTGCTCCCAATTCGGCAACGACATCTCCCAACCAACAGGAATGAATTCTTCCGCCAGGTCTGATAAACGAAACAACGGAAAAATTAGTTTAACTATTTGTAATATCCAATACAAATGCAAGTAACCTTTTATAGTAAATAACCGAAGATTATTCGAATTTTATACAAGGTAAACAATATCTTACCTATCCGTTGCCTCCAGTATCGTAAAATTGTGCAACCCGCATTGTGCCAAACGATGAGCAGCTGACAATCCTGCCATTCCTGCCCCAATGATAACCACACTCGGTTCTGGTTTGCACGGATCCAACATGCAAGGATCCAACTGACATGATTCAAATTTCTTCGTTACTTTCGTGCATGCTTCTTTTTTCTTACTATCCAAGTTTTTTGAACTGGACAATAATCTGTTAAATCCAAATGATCGTTTTATCTCGAAACGTTAATCGATACGAACTTGTACGCATATTACCTTTAATTATTATCCCATAGTAGAGTTATTTTTTTTTTTAATTTCCATAGAAATGTATTCCGAGAGTAATTACCTTACTAGAATTCGGTGTAGAGTCCGAAACGAAACAGCGGTCATTTTAAGGCACATTTCATTTGATACTAACCGCTGCTATAACTGACAAATTTATCATCAAAACGGCGATTTCTAACCTCAGCCGAAATGGAACGTTGTCACTGACACCATTTCTTGTTGTAGAAACGTTGCTATGAGAAAGAGAGAGAGAGAGAGAGAGAGAGAGAGAGAGAGAGAGAGAAAGAGGAATAATAAGAAGAAACGTAACGTGGTTTAACAAAATTTCGAATGTTCTTCTATTGTCGTAGAAATTCGTTGATTCGTTCCCATTGCAATTGTCCTAAAGTATACAAAAATATAGAAAGGAAAGTGTGTGTCGTAACATATGTTGAAAAAAATTTCACGCTTATGTGTTATCTAATACGTCAACTATAGAATACGGTGTAAAAATCTTTGTACTAATAGAACGTATTCGATTCTCTTGATTATCATAATCACAAGAAAATGAAAGAACCCACCATTATAGCGAGAAATATTTTGATAATAGGAAACAATAAGAACAATTATGGTTACAGATCAATAAAATATTAAAAATAACCGGTGCGAATATTTATTTGTCCTTGTTTATCACACATTATTACGTTTGTAATAACATTACGCGAAGTACTGACAAATACGAGAGAGATGTTTTGACGATACTCATGAAAGTTCGCATGTTTACCGGGAAAAAATAAGCTGCTGCAATTTCAACAAGTTGTTGTGATCTCATTAATAGAAAGATCAAATCCTTTCTCCAAGATATTGGAAAATCGTACCATGCACTACCATAAGCGGCATAACCAACTTGTTCCATTTGATTTCTCAAGTATTCTCCAACGTAACTGTAGATGAGTAGTTGTAGTAGAAAAGTGCTCAACACGGTCAACGATTTGGCGAACATGAAGATATCAGAATAATGCAGAGCCAAAATACATTGGAAACCTGGAATATATGATTTTTTGTTTAAAAGTCTCATAGAAAATTACAAAATACATAAAATAAGAATTACCCTAATACACGTAGGAGATAATACCTATGATACAGATGAGTATACAACTGACGAGTAATTGTGCTACCAAAACGATGCTGATAGTATTGACGAGATATTCGGCCAAAATTAACAATTCGCTGTATCTTGACAACAAATAACTGAATTTTTGTTTCATCCCTTCTTCAAATGTAAATCGTGTAAACTGAGTCTTCAATATTTCCACTTGTCCGCAAACATGCAGTGTAATACCGAAGAAAAGACAATCATTACCTTCAAAGTGAAATGTTTGTATAAAATTAATTTTATTGAAATAAATTTTGTTAAAGATAATAATCGTAAAAAAATTACCTTACCAAGATTGCCATTGCACGTACTAATCAACAATACAATATCCAACGCAGAAATGAAACAATATAATCCAATAGAAACATTGAAACTTCCCAAAGTACAATCGGAAGGCATCGGATAACTCAACGTTTTAGGAAGACTCGTCTTGGTACCGTTTATGGTCGTACCTTCTATACCCATGAAGAAAGGTGCGATCATGAAGATCGAGGTTGAAAAGTATGAGAAACATATTAAACTGGAACACAAACTTTTGCCAATAAACGCGTGCTTTTTCATGATACAAAGATCTTCCAAGGATTTATTTTCCGAATAATCCTTTATCGCACTTTTGTAATTATCGATTAAGTATCGAGAATAATATCGATAACAAGCAATTTTAATGATTGCCATTATATTGCACGCGATTATTGTAAGACTATCCAAATTGGCATGACTGTCGTTGCACCCATCTAAAAGTTCTTTACATTGAAATACTAACATGAATACCTGTATAGTAGAAAGAAAGTAATTTTGCAATGTTATTTTTACAATAATAATAATAATAAAAAAGATGAAAATATAATAATTTTTACCTGACAACTGATTGTTACGACTGAACGTACTATGGAGAAAAAATTGTAATTCTGAAGTGGCCAAACACCTGTGGGTAACGTTAAGAATTTGTAAAAGGTCATTGCGTACGCAACATCATCGTTCCACGTTTTTTTTCCCATTTTTGGTTAATGGTCTCTCTCAGTGCTGATTGAACACTATCATTCATCGTCATTTTATCGAACTATCTATACATTTTCATAATACTATACAAGATGAGCAGTTAGGTTTGCAAGAAACATTTCCTTACTCATTTCTTATTTAATCTGAACCCTACTCTGCTGCAATCTTCCTTACCCTTTTCTTATGTTAGTTTTTTTTCTCGGAGCATGCGCTATTGCGTACTTCGATTATGTTTCCAAAGATCATACAGTGTTTCTATTTCGTTCTTCTAAGTCGCAACATATTACGAACATCGAAGACATTATTTTTAGTGAGCAAGGTTTTAATAAATAGAAAAAAAAACAAAAAATCAAAACAAAACTTAAACAAATTTTCTTCATAAAAATTGGAAATATATAATGGAAACAAATGGTCGACTTTAAACAACGAGGTTTGTTTTATCGTATAAAACATATATTATAATTATTGATAACAATATTTGAATATTGTGTTGAAAAAGTAATAACTTATTTTAAATCGAACGAACTATATTGTTAAAAAATGTTTTAAATAGATATTGAAAAATTAGTGTGTTTTATTTAATTAATCTTTTATTTACTATATATATGTCCCTTCACTCGATATGTTATGTAGGTTTTTTTTCTTATTATTCTTCCTGCATTTGCTTAAATCTATGTTATAAAAGTAGTAACAATATTTAAATAAAGTAATCGCTGTTAATTCTTTTGTTACTAGCGATTTGTATAAGTAAGGGTCGTACCAATGCGACGATTAATTATCTAGTAACAATTTGCTATTAATAAATAATACCCATTATACAAGATCATTCTTCAAATGCGATTCGTAAAACGGAAAAATATGAAAAAGATGCCTTTAAAATGTTCTTAAAACTTTCCAAATCAATTGGGTAAAATTTGCCGGCTCTCAAACGAAATGGTTTTTGTGCTCTCATGATTATAAATAAAATATTTTTAGCATTGTTCGAGGAAAATTCGTACCAAGGAAAATCGTAAATAACTCGACGAATATCTTGTGTCAATGATGAGAGAAAATCACCCGCGTAACTGTATAAAAAAAGTTGTGCCAATATGACGACGAACGCTATGACAGCTTTGATCAGTGGAACTATGTCGTTTTGTTTGGACAGCATCAATATTTGTATACCTGAAGATTAAAAAAAGAGTACATATAAGAAGAAAAAAATCTATTTAAAACATAGATAATCTATTTACCTGTTGAACAGATGTGTAATCCATTGGTCATTAGAATTACTAGAAGAACGTAATGAAAACTATCCTCGATTCGTTGAGTTATATCCAACAGATGCGAATGTTTGTCAACGAATAGTTCGATTTCCTTAACACGATCCTCCTCTTGTTGAGCTCGAAATTTTTCAAAGAATATTTGTAAAGTACCCAATTGGCCACAAATCTGCATAGAAATACCGAAGAAGAAAACGTCATTTCCACTTTCAAGGAGTACAGCGTTGACTAATTGAATTGCCTGTAAAACGAAGACTGTCCAATAAGTAGACGTTGACATATCACCAAAAACGCACATAGTTCGAAGTGGTATTCTTTTAGGTAAACTTTCGTTCATGTTTGTGTTGGTTATATTATCCCATTGAAAAAAGGACTCCGACTTCGGTATGGCATCCAGGATGATAGTTATGATGATGACAAAAGCAAAACTCATCTGTATACGTGCCACGGATTTTCCACGTTGACTATATTTTAACATGACCTTTTTTGCCGAAGAATTCTCAACTAAAGCTGACCAATTGTTAAGCGTTGACAAAAGGATCTTTCTTAGATCATCACGATGCAATTTGATGAAGATTAATTTAGTCAGACCTGCGACCGTAGCTAAGGAGATTCCAAAAAAATCCAGGGTTTCGTCGGTACTACCGCAACTCAGTCGAATTTCCATAAGAATGGAAATTAGTGTACCAAACTGTGATAGACAATAACAGTCAAGTACTGAACTACTAATCAAATGATGATTCGTAATATTTAAAACGTCTTAACGTTTCTTATACTAATATATATTTATATATTTTATACTTTTAGTAAATCAAATTATTGCAGTACCCCTAAAAGAAATGTGGCACAGAACCGAATAGTCGCAAATATTCCTTCCGTTTGTAAAGGCCACGTACCGGTTGTCCAAGTTATGTATTTGTAAATCCACAGTGCATTGACGGAATCAGCATTCCAGACTACATCGTCGATCGCCATTTTGTTCGGGTTTACTCGCGCGACGAAACAACGTTTCAGCACTCCGATACGAAAGAATAAGAAAAAAAAAGGAAAACGGAGGAAAGACTAGTAGGTGGAAAGAAAATTATTATCAAAATACATCTTCGGATATATGGAGAAAATCTATCGCATGTATTATTCGCACATGATCTAAACCAAATTATTAGGGATGAGCATGATTATGGGAAAGTGAACATACGTGGCATATTACTAAAGAATACTAACATTATAGACAATATCGCATTATTTTATTGCAGCTTAGGTTATATTTTTCTGACCATGTATTCCACATAAACTGAATTATAGCGTCTTATAGTTATATTTCTTATGCCATTCGCGTTTACGTATGTTGGCATTAAACAAGTACCTTTCTGCTATCTTTGCAAACATTTTCTTTGTACTCTTGTCGAGTATTATATATTTACGGTAAGGAATTATAATTCTTCTTTTTGATACATATTACAATTGTGCTCATATGGTTTTTTGGATTTTTTTTTATTGTTACTAATACAAATGTTAAACAAGACAAATATACCAATTACCTTTGATAGAAATCATAGACTTTAAAATGCTACATATGTAAATAAACAAAGTTTATTTTATAAAAAATAAATCTGATGGAACGAAAATGTCAAACCATCTCAAATTACAATTGGTAAATGATAGTCAAAATATGAGAAGAATCAATATCATTATTTGTCTGCATTTAAACAAGATCCATTGTATTATTCTTCGAATACAATTCGTAAAACGGAAAAGAAAGAAAAGCACGTTTTGACGATGTTCTTGAAACTTTCAATGTTCATGATATAAAAATTACCCGCACTAATATTAAATGGTACATGGGTTCTCATAATAATAAACATAAGATCACGTACGTGACTAGGAGAGAATTCGTACCAGGTACAATTATAAATAACTTTGCAAACATCTTGGAATAATGATGACATGTAATCACCTGCATAACTGTAGAGAAAAATTTGTAGCAAGATGATGATTAGAACGGAACCGACTTTCGTCAGAAGAACTACGTCGATTGTATTGGATAGAAAAAGAAATTGTATTCCTGAAAATATGTAAATATGATTAACACAAAATAGTATGGTATTTATGAGGAAAAAAATCAAGTACCTGCCAAACAGATATGCGATCCGCCAGTTATTAAATTGACCAAAAGAATATTAGTATAAGTGTTTTGAATCAATTGACCCATTTCCAACAGATGTATGTGTCTACGAACAAATTTTTTGATTTTCCTAAGCCGATTCTTTTCGTTGTTCGTTTCGAGCTCGTCAGAAAGAATATTCAACGAATCTAATTGGCCACAAATGTGCATAGCAATTCCAAAAAAAAATACGTCATTTCCTATATTGACAATTACCGAATTGAATAACTGGACACTCTGAAAAATGAAGACTGTCCAATAAGTAGAAATAGACATGTTGCCAAAAAGACATATGGTCCTCAATGGAATCTGTCTGAAATCTTCTTCGTTGAATGTTTCATTGTTCTGTTGAATAGTTTTTGATGATGGTAAGGCATCCATAATCATTGTTACAATGCATAAAAAACCTAAGCTCAATTGAAAGCGATACACAAATAAGCCCCGATTAGTATATTTCCACGTGATTTCCTTCATCGACGAATTGTCAATGATCGAGGACCAATCCTTAAGTGCTGACAAAATGATTTTTCGTAAATCTTCTTGATGCAACTTGACAAAAACAAGTTTCGTCAGGCCCGTGATCATAGCTACCGTCAAACCAAAGAACTCCAGCGTTTTGTCGACATCGCCACAATTTAGATAAATTTCGAGTAGTATAGAAGTTAGTATACCAAACTGCGATCAAACAACATACCAATTAAAAGACAAATAATACACAAAATAATATTAATTGCAAATTTATATTGTTAACACTAGATTTATATACTGAGAGTTATTTTGACTAGTTTCCAATTTTTTTGCTAAATATGCATAAAAATTAAATATTATTTAAAAAATATATATATTGGTTTATAGTTACGAAATGAAATTTTTAATAAATTTATTTATTTATTTAATAATTTATATTATATATATTATTAATTAAATATAATTATATCTACCCTCTACTCAATCACAATGTTTGTAGGTCATTAAGAAAATAATGAACGAAACATCCTGTAAATCTAGTGTTAACAAAACATTTTTTATATTTCTTTCTTTTATTTTTCTTGGTCTTTCTTTCTTCAAAGATCTCTATTTTTTATTTTTTATTTTTTTTTCGAAATAAATACTACACGATAACTACCTCTAAAATGAAGGCAATAGTGAAGCGAATAATCGGGAACATTCCTTGATCCTGTAGAGGCCACGTACCAGTAATCCATGTTATAAATTTGTATGTTCTTAGTGCATACGTGGCGTCAGGATTCCAAACACCCTTATCCGTATCCATTTTTAGCGATAGACACACGGAGATACTATGTTTTTCATATGAAAGTGTGGAATAAAATAAAAGAGAACACTTTTCATCAAAAGTATATGGATCAAGTCGTGGGTATTATTGTTGCATGATCGTTAGGAATATGTTAAACGAAATTGTTGGGAAAGGGGTAAAACTAGGAGAATATGAATACTACCTTTGTGTTATTCGTAATCATATGCGCAACGAACTATGACCTTTTGCGCGTGCGTTTAACATCGTATACCATGTCGCATAATTTTATATAGGTTCAGCTTATATTTTCCATGCCATATGTGTAATCGAATTATAGCGTTTACCACCGATACAAGTTTCCTTTCTATGGAATTCTCTGAAATTATATTTTCAAAAAACGTTTTCTCTTTCTTTCCTGTTCTTCTTCTTGTTCCGTAAATATTTTTTCTTTACACTAACATTCGGATAAGATAAAACGTACTTTTCTCTACCCCCTACTAATGTATAATATTTTACTTATATCCGCTGATACAGAAATGTTAGAAGTTCACGCGTAGTCTTGTATCAAACAGACTAGGTAAAACAACTTGGAAACAAGTCTTCGTTGATACTGTGCGTGTATCTAGTGAATTTTTAGTTTGGTATATTTGAAAAGGTGATAAGAGATATAAAAAATACGTTTTAATCGTAGGAAATGAGATTTAAAAGCAAATCCCAAAGATGAATCAAAAACATAGTAAGTATGATCAATAAACTTTCTATAAATAATATTGCAAAAATATTGTAGAGTAATTTTCATTAGATTTATATAAGAAATCATGTGTGCAGATCACACGTGTTAGAAGTGAGACCTTCAAAAAACTAAGTTTCGAGAAAATGAGACGAATGCAGAATATCAGGTGTAGGATTATTGTTGGGTTTACTTGTAATAATAATATTATTATAATATTGTTACCACATTCAAAAATTATTTTACGTTTTATTGACATATAATACATAACATATTACACAGTAAGCAAGTTCTCAATTTGAAGAAAAGAGACGTGTTGCTTATGGTAACTCAAATATGTATAGTAGATTAATATGTAGATAAAATATTTATAGTTGATTATGGTAACTTAAATGTGTATGGTAACTAAACATTTCTCTGCGTGCACGAAATGCACGAACGCGTTCCGTCGAACTCCTTGAAACTTCCCTAATATTTTCTTTCAGCAGATTTTCACGACACTATTCGGCATTAATTTTTGGTCGAGAGACACTTGAATCGCAATTCACAATATCCAATTGCGAATCATCTGAATAGAAAATAAAAAATAATGTTACAAAAGTAATCTATTGAGATTATGCTTGCCTAGTATGAGTAGAAAGGATTAAAAAACTAAAAAACCCTAGTTTATATATTAGAAATATTAGAAATTTAAGTCGTCCAAGCAAAAGTAGGACACGTAGCTTACCTTAATTTGACTTCGCCTGTATGCAAATGCAACGACAAAGTCTTATTTATAATTACAATAAAAATAAATATAAATGATAGTGTTGTATTTAGCCTTCTTTGTCAAATTTCTACAACTCTTAGTCGCTTGTTATCAAATTTCGTCAACTCTAGTTGCTTGTTATGTGATTTCTTCACAGATTGTCTTAGATATATCGTTGAAGACAGCCAATGGAGAAATAGGAAGATTTTCTTTTTGTAACGGACAAAGTACAGTTTGGTTGTTTGTAAAAAATCGTTGATGGTTACCATATCAACGCTCTGACGTAGCAACATCAAGCTACACGTCGAGCTTGCTTTTGCTTTGACACATACATATTATATAATTATATTATATATGAGCCGTTCAGTGCATACATCGAATAACTCCATAAAACAAAAAATTGAGAAATGCTATGAAATAATGTATATTGTTGTATTACTTATTATTCAATATCCAAAAAAATTTTGCCGTTTAATGGTGTTAATCTTTATTATTCAGGAAAGTTATAATAAATTTAAAAAGTTATGACTATACCAAGTGCTTTGACACTTAAATTTTAGATTTTTCAAAAAGTGGAGTTAATCGATGTGTGCACTGAAACGGCTCATATTATTGTGATTCAAGTGTCTCTAGACCGAAAATTAACGCCGAAAAGTGTCGTGAAAATCTGCAGAAAGAAAATTTTAGGGAAGTTTCAGAGAGTTCGCGGAACGCGTTCGTGCATATCGTGCATGCCAGAAGGCGTTATTAAATGTGCAGAATAATATCTTTCATGCGGATAATAATGCGTTCACTATTAGAAATTGTAAAAACGATCATCGTAAGTCATTAAATAGCTTTCAATCAATATATTTCTTTCTTAATCCTTTCTACTCATACTAGGCAAGCATAATCTCAATAGATCACTTTTGTAACATTATTTTTTATTTTCTATTCAGATGATTCGCAATTGGATATTGTGAATTGTGATTCAAGTGTCTCTAGACAAAAAATTAACGCTGAACAGTGTCGTGAAAATCTGCTGAAAGAAAATATTAGGGAAGTTTCAAGGAGTTCGACGGAACGCGTTCGTGCATTTCGTGCACGCAGAGAAATGTTTAGTTACCATACACATTTAAGTTACCATAAGCAACTATAAATATTTTATCTACATATTAATCTACTATACATATTTGAGTTACCATAAACAACTCGTCTCTTTTCTTCAAATTGAGAACTTGCTTACTGTGTAATATGTTATGTATTATATGTCAATAAAACGTAAAATAATTTTTGAATGTGGTAACAATATAATAATAATATTATTATAACAAATAAACCCAACAATAATCCTACAGCTGATATTCTGCATTCGTCTCATTTTCTCGAAACTTAGTTTTTTGAAGGTTTCACTTCTAACACGTGTGATCTGAATACATGATTTCTTATATAAATCTAATTTTTCAAATCACACTCATTCTATAGAACTTTTCACTTCAAAAGACGATTTGCAACGAATCTTGTTCTCTCATCCCGATAAAAATGAAATTTTTAGCCATATGTCTTGTCATATATCTTATTACCAATATATTATACTATACACATTCCATTTTTTCTTTTTTTTGTACAATTTTAGTACTAACATTGATAATCGTTTACAATGTAGCAAATGACTAACGTATAAATATAATCATTCATCGAACATTATTCGTAAAACGGAAAAATATGAGAATGATACTTTTAATATATTTTTAAAATTTTCAAGATTCATGGTATAAAATTTACCAGCGGTAAGACGTAACGGCTCGTGTGATCTCATTATAATGAATGTTATACTTTTAATTGTACTGGGTGAACACTCGTACCAAGGAAAATGATAAATTACGTTGCAAACGTCCTGGGACAACGTGGACAAATATTCATCGGTATAACTGTATAAGAAAAGTTGGGCCAATACGACCAAAAATGCTACAGTTGTTTTCAAAAGTTGTACCATGTCGTATTGTTTGGATAACAAAAGTATATGGATACCTAAAAATTAAAAACATTATTATAATCCAGACTTAGTTTTCGTATTCTAAAAGATTAAATTACCTGCCAAACAAATGTGCAATCCATCTGCCATCAAAACTGACAATAAAACATTGTTATAAGTGTTCTCTAATCTTTGAGCAAGATCCAAAGTGTGAAAATGTCTGTTAACAAATTCATTAATTTTTTGAATACGATCTTTTGATTCGTGGGATTGAAACTGATCGAAAAATATTTTCAGGGAGTGCAATTGGCTACAAATGTGCATGGCAATGCCAAAGAAGAAAACGTCATTTCCCATATCAACAGCTATGGCATTGATCATTTGAACAGCTTGAAAAACAAATACCGTCCAATAAGTGGAAGTTGTCATATCGCCAAAGATACACAATGTTCGAAGTGGTGTTTGTCTGAAAATTTCTTCTGTCGAATTTTCATTAACCGGTTGAAAAGATATCGCAGCCATCAAAGCATCCAAAGTCATCGCAGTTATTATAATCAAACCGAATCCCATTTGTATTCGGCATAAGAGTTTACCCTGGTATGTATACTTCCATAATATTTTTTTTTCCATTGAACTATCGACCAATGTTTTCCAATCCTTGAGAGCTGACAATAGAATTATTTGCAAATCTTCACGGTGTACTTTGACCATAATTAATTTCGTTAAGCCAGCAATTGTTACTGCGGTCAATGCAAAGAAATCCAAAGTTTCGTCAGCTGTTCCACAATTCAATCGAATTTCCATCAGAACGGAAACGAGTATGCCGAACTATGATAAATGAGACAATGGCGATCAATAAAATTAATTATTTTTTTTTTTTTTTGCACTCAAATGATCTGATAGAAGTTAATTCCTTAGAACATTTTTTTTCTCTCACTTCGTAAAAAGTAAAACATACCTCCAATGCAACTACTATGCCAAAACGTATAATCGTAAATAATTCTTCTTTTTTTAAAGATGGCCACGTGTTAGTAGTCCAAATATTATATTTGTATGTAAATAATATAGCATATTTTCTTATAAGATAAAATATTTTGTAGACTATATGACAATGTATACTTATTGACATTATAGTGCTATTCAGTAATGTGTTTTACGACTTTCCTATTCGAATGTATATTTTAGAATCGAAGTATACCTTCACTTTTATGTTATTTGAAATAAGCGAAGTTACATTAGTAAATGTTTTCCTCCAATAAAATTGTATTCCCAATTCAATTTATTTCTCTCCTGTCTATGGATATTTCTATCAACTATAGATTCGTATATTATTCATATCTCTGTTAAAAGAAATGTTGAATACGAGAAGGGTCTTTTTTTTTCATCTAAGTCAGTAAATGCATTTCTGATGGCCAACTGTTGTGTGATCAATGTTTTTATTGTGGGAAGTGTTTTGTTGGTGCAATATATAAAAAAATATTTGATCAAAATAATCGTTTAATAGAATCATAGAAAAAATCCAATTGAAAGAGTTGTTAGTTACCTATGATTAAAAAAATATTAAACTTTTTTCTTGAAAATTACTTTACTTTAAATTAACAATTAACACAAATAATTATTTTCTTTCATAAAGGTAAAAAATATTAAAATAATTATATTATTCGAAAGGATTTCGTGACTTTATTGGTTGAAGAGAAGTTATTAATTATCAAGTTAAGTCGGTGCCTTTTTTAACGATGACTCGGCCAATAAAAAAGAAACCTGCACAAGTTCTGAAATTTTTTAAAATCAGCAACAATTTGGTATGTTTCCAAAAAAACAAGAAGTGACAAATGTTATTACAAAGGGTCTAACATTATTAATTGATCAAAGTTGATAAACCTATATCGACTAAGGATCATTAATGAATAGGTAAGTTGATGAATTAGTAAAGAAGAAAGTAAACACGCCGACAGTCAATAATAGAATACCTATTCATTAATTAACAATGTAACTAACTAAATAATTTCTAACAATTGGTTAAGATATTACAAAATCCTTGTATATTACGTGATAACTACATATTACGTGATGCTTTTCGTGATTATATTCATTTTACATATTTTTAAATACTTATTAACCTTTTTTCTTTACAACAATAATACGACTAGTACATACATTTTTAATAACGAAAGGGTTAAAATTATTCAACAATATAATTATTTGATGCAACAACAAAATTTTCTACGAAAGTAATTTATTTGTTATTGATTAATAAATTCTTACTTGATACTTTATTGACTGTCGATGCATGCAGTTACAAATAAACCTAATGAAGGATACTTAAAAAGAAAAAAAACGAGATATACGTAAAATTTCAGGTGGATTCTAATTCATGAAATTTCATTTGCCGTTTTTGTAAGTCTCGTATAATTTTCAGAGACAATTTATGAAACAACGAAGAGCTTGTTCAGTCGTACAAAGCAACTCTCAGTACGGAAAAATACGAGGCTGAAGCTCTGATAATTTCTTTGAAAGTTAAAAGATTCATAGAAACAAATTTTCCTGCCGTTACTTGTCGTGGTATTCTACCATAAAACATGATGTAGGCAAGTTTTTTTATAGAACTTGTGTCAAAAGTGTTCCAAGGAGAATCGTAAACACCGAGAACTATTTCGGTTGTTTTAGATTCCAACATGTTACCTGTTTCTTCTTCTTCTTCTTCTTTTTTCCACAGGCACCATACCTGTTCCTTATCGCGACTTGCTTTATATTGTCAGACTGTCGCTTCAGCGCTTTCGAGGTCTTCCAACGCTTCGTCTCCCCGATGTTGAAGTCACTAATCTCGGGATAATTTGACCATTCGGTCATCTGTCATGCGCGTGATGTGGTCATTCCATTCAACTTTTCTGCTGAATTCCTAGTCGTTGATATTCTCGATCTGGCATGCTTTTCTGAGGTCTTCGCTTTTCACTCTTTCCTATAGTGATTTTCCAGCTATTCTGCGATATTCATTTCAGTTGTCTCCATGATTTGGCGTGTTTTTAATGTTTCGAGTCTTGTTTCTACCGCGTATGTAAGTATAGACGGTTTTGTATATACGAGCTTTTGCATCTATTCTTAGGTGTTTGTTTCGGAATATAGTGTCGTTTAATTCTGAGGCTGCTCTTGTTGCCTTGACGGCTTGTCTTCTTACTTCTGACTCTATGTCACCAAAGCTCGAGACTATTATACAGAAGTAATTGAACTCCATCACTTGTTGTATTATCAATTATATTCTTATTAATTGTATATCAATTATTAAATATATTACCATCTTCGCAAACATTTTCTTTGTACTTTTGTCGAGTATTATATATTTAAGGTAAGGAATTATATTTCTTCTTTTTGATGTATGTTACAATTGTGCTTACATGGTTTTTTAGATTTTTTTTATTGTTACTAATACAAATATTTAACAAGATTAGAATATAGACAATAGATTTAACAAGATATAGAAATTGCCTTTGATGGAAATCATAGGCTTTAAAAAGCTACATATGTAAATAAACAAAGTTTACTTTATAAAAAATGAATCTGATGAGACCAAAATGAGCATCTTAAATAACAATTGGTAAATGATAGTCAAAATATGAAAAAAATCAATATTATTATTTTTCTGCACTTAAACAAGATCCATTGTATTATTCTTCGAATACAATTCGTAAAACGGAAAAGAAAGAAAAGCACGTTTTAACAATGTTCTTGAAACTTTCAATGTTCATGATATAAAAATTACCAGCACTAATATTAAATGGTACATGGGTTCGCATAATAATAAACATAAGATCACGTACGTGACTAGGAGAGAATTCGTACCAGGTACAATTATAAATAACTTTGCAAACATCTTGGAATAATGATGACATGTAATCACCTGCATAACTGTAGAGAAAAATTTGTAAAAAGATGATGATTAGAATGGAACCGACTTTCGTCAGAAGAACTACGTCGATTGTATTGGAGAGAAAAAGAAATTGTATTCCTGAAAATATGAAAATATGATTAATACATAATAGTGTGTTATTTATAAAGAAAAAAATCAAATACCTGCCAAACAGATATGCGATCCGCTAGTGATTAAATTGATCAAAAGAATATTGGTATAAGTGATTTGAATCAATTGACCCATTTCCAACAGATGTATGTGTCTACGAACAAATTTTTCGACATTCCTAAGCCGACTTTTTTCGTTGTCTGTTTTAAACTCGTCAGAAAAAATATTTAACGAGTCTAATTGGCCACAAATGTGCATAGCAATTCCAAAAAAAAATACGTCATTTCCTATATCGACAATTATCGAATTGAATAACTGGACACTCTGAAAAATGAAGACTATCCAATAAGTAGAAGTAGACATGTTGCCAAAAAGACATATGGTCCTCAATGGAATCTGTCTGAAATCTTCTTCGTTGAATGTTTCATTGTTCTGTTGAATAGTTTTTGATGATGGTAAGGCATCCATAATCATTGTTGAAATGATTAAAAAACCTAAGCTCAATTGAAAGCGACACACAAATAAACCCCGATTAGTATATTTCCACGTGATTTCCTTCATCGACGAATTGTCAATGATCGAGGACCAATCCTTAAGTGCTGACAAAATGATTTTTCGTAAATCCTTTTGATGCAACTTGATGAGAACAAGCTTCGTCAGACCTGTGATCATAGCTACCGTCAAACCAAAGAAGTCTAGCGTTTGGTCGACGTCACCACAATTTAGATAAATTTCGAGTAGTATAGAAGTTAGTATACCAAACTGCGATCAAACAACATACCAATTAAAAGACAAATAATACACAAAATAATATTAATTGCAAATTTATATTATTAACACTAGATTTATATACTGAGAGTTATTTTGACTAGTTTCCAATTTTTTTGCTAAATATGCATAAAAATTAAATATTATTTAAAAAATATATATATTGGTTTATAGTTACGAAATGAAATTTTTAATAAATTTATTTATTTATTTAATAATTTACATTATATATATTATTAATTAAATATAATTATTCCTACCCTCTACTCAATCACAATGTTTGTAGGTCATTAAAAAAACAATGAACGAAACATCCTGTGAATCTAGTGTTAACAAAACATTTTTTATATTTCTTTCTTTTATTTTTCTTGGTCTTTCTTTCTTTAAAGATCTCTATTTTTTATTTAGTCTTTTTTTTCAAAATGAATACTACACGATAACTACCTCTAAAATGAAGGCAATGGTAAAGCGAATAATCGCGAATATTCCTTGATCTTGTAGAGGCCACGTACCAGTAATCCATGTTATAAATTTGTATGTTCTTAGTGCATACGTGGCGTCAGGATTCCAAACTACCTTATCCGTATCCATTTTTAACGATAGACACACTGAGATACTATGTTTCTCATATGAAAATGTGGAATAAAATAAAAGAGAACACTCTTCATCAAAAGTATATGGATCAAGTCGTGGGTATTATTGTTGCATGATCGTTAGGAATATGTTAAATGAAATTGTTGTGAAAGGGGTAGAACTAGGAGAATATGAATACTACCTTCGTGTTATTCGTAACCGTATGCGCAACGAACTATGACCTTTTGCGCGTGCGTTTAACATCGTATACCATGTCCCATAATTTTAGGTTCGGCTATATTTTTCATGCCATATGCGTAATCAAATTATAGCGTTTACCACCGATACAAGTTTCCTTTCTATGGAATTCTCTGAAATTATATTTTCGAAAAACGTTTTCTCTTTCTTTCCTGTTCTTCTTCTTGTTCCGTAAATATTTTTTCTTTACACTAACATTCGGATAAGATAAAACGTACTTTTCTCTACCCCCTACTAATGTATAATATTTTACTTATATCCGCTGATACAGAAATGTTAGAAGTTCACGCGTAGTCTTGTATCAAACAGACTAGGTAAAACAACTTGGAAAGAAGTCTTCGTTGATACTGTGCGTGTATCTAGTGAATTTTTAGTTTTGTATATTTGAAAAGGTGATAAGAGATATAAAAAATACGTTTTAATCGTAGGAAATGAGATTTAAAAGCAAATCCCAAAGCTGAATCAAAAACATAGTAAGTATTATCAATAAACTTTCTATAAATAATATTGCAAAAATATTGTAGAGTAATTTTCATTAGATTTGTATAAGAAAAACTGATTTTTAACGGATCTTTTTCTCTCTTATCACGATAAAAATGAAATTTTTAGCCATATGTCTTGTCATATATCTTATTACCAATATATTATACTATACACATTCCATTTTTCTTTTTTTTTGTACAATTTTAGTACTAACATTGATAATCGTTTACAATGTAGCAAATGACTAACGTATAAATATAATCATTCATCGAACATTATTCGTAAAACGGAAAAATATGAGAATGATGCTTTTAATATATTTTTAAAATTTTCAAGATTCATGGTATAAAATTTACCAGCGGTAAGACGTAACGGCTCGTGTGATCTCATTATAATGAATGTTATACTTTTAATTGTACTGGGTGAACACTCGTACCAAGGAAAATGATAAATTACGTTGCAAACGTCCTGGGACAACGTGGACAAATATTCACCGGTATAACTGTATAAGAAAAGTTGGGCCAATACGACCAAAAATGCTACAGTTGTTTTCAAAAGTTGTACCATGTCGTATTGTTTGGATAACAAAAGTATATGGATACCTAAAAATTAAAAACATTATTATAATCCAGACTTAGTTTTCGTATTCTAAAAGATTAAATTACCTGCCAAACAAATGTGCAATCCATCTGCCATCAAAACTGACAATAAAACATTGTTATAAGTGTTCTCTAATCTTTGAGCAAGATCCAAAGTGTGAAAATGTCTGTTAACAAATTCATTAATTTTTTGAATACGATCTTTTGATTCGTTGGATTGAAACTGATCGAAAAATATTTTCAGGGAGTGCAATTGGCTACAAATGTGCATGGCAATGCCAAAGAAGAAAACGTCATTTCCCATATCAACAGCTATGGCATTGATCATTTGAACAGCTTGAAAAACAAATACCGTCCAATAAGTGGAAGTTGTCATATCGCCAAAGATACACATTGTTCGAAGTGGTGTTTGTCTGAAAATTTCTTCTGTCGAATTTTCATTAACCGGTTGAAAAGATATCGCAGCCATCAAAGCATCCAAAGTCATCGCAGTTATTATAATCAAACCGAATCCCATTTGTATTCGGCATAAGAGTTTACCCTGGTATGTATACTTCCATAATATTTTTTTTTCCATTGAACTATCGACCAATGTTTTCCAATCCTTGAGAGCTGACAATAGAATTATTTGCAAATCTTCACGGTGTACTTTGACCATAATTAATTTCGTTAAGCCAGCAATTGTTACTGCGGTCAATGCAAAGAAATCCAAAGTTTCGTCAGCTGTTCCACAATTCAATCGAATTTCCATCAGAACGGAAACGAGTATGCCGAACTATGATAAATGAGACAATGACGATCAATACAATTTATTATTTTTTTTAGCAATCAAATGATCTGATAGAAGTTAATTTCTTAGAACATTATTTTTCTCTCACTTCGTAAAAAGTAAAACGTACCTCCAATGCAAATGCTATGCCAAAACGTATCATCGTAAATAATCCTTCTTTTTTTAAAAATGGCCATGTGCCAGTAGTCCAAGTAATATATTTATATGTTCCTAAAGCATAATTAGCTTCGGTAGTCCAGACAACATCATCGATGTTATTCATTTTTCTTGATGCATTTGATTCATCGGAGTTAACAATAACGAAACAGTATCGTCAAATAAAAAATGATAATGATAATAATAAGATAATGTTTTTCCTAAAGTGCATCTTCAAGGTATAATTGATGTAACTGTCATATGTATTATTAATGCAAGATTTAAAAGAAAAAGTTTAAATGAAACCGATAGGATGAAGAGTAGTAAATGACATAGGAAAATATGCACGAACTTTGTAATTCGATTCCATTCGAACAAACTATCCTAACCCTCTCCCCCAACCCCATCGCGTGAGCGATAACATTATAGATAATACAGCATAATTTCACATAATATATAATATTTTGTTGACCATACGACAATATATGCTTATCGACATTATAGTATTATTCAGTAATGCGTTTTACGACGTTCCTATTTCAATGGATATATTAGAAACGAAATATTCCTTTACTTTTATGTTGTTTGAAATAAGCGAAGTTACATTAGTAAATGTTTTCCTCCAATAAAATTGTATTCCCAATTCAATTTATTTCTCTCCTGTCTATGGATATTTCTATCAACTATAGATTCGTATATTATTCATATCTCTGTTAAAAGAAATGTTGAATACGAGAAGGGTCTTTTTTTTCATCTAAGTCAGTAAATGCATTTCTGATGGCCAACTGTTGTGTGATCAATGTTTTTATTGTGGGAAGTGTTTTGTTGGTGCAATATATAAAAAAATATTTGATCAAAATAATCGTTTAATAGAATCATAGAAAAAATCCAATTGAAAGAGTTGTTAGTTACCTATGATTAAAAAAATATTAAACTTTTTTCTTGAAAATTACTTTACTTTAAATTAACAATTAACACAAATAATTATTTTCTTTCATAAAGGTAAAAAATATTAAAATAATTATATTATTCGAAAGGATTTCGTGACTTTATTGGTTGAAGAGAAGTTATTAATTATCAAGTTAAGTCGGTGCCTTTTTTAACGATGACTCGGCCAATAAAAAAGAAACCTGCACAAGTTCTGAAATTTTTTAAAATCAGCAACAATTTGGTATGTTTCCAAAAAAACAAGAAGTGACAAATGTTATTACAAAGGGTCTAACATTATTAATTGATCAAAGTTGATAAACCTATATCGACTAAGGATCATTAATGAATAGGTAAGTTGATGAATTAGTAAAGAAGAAAGTAAACACGCCGACAGTCAATAATAGAATACCTATTCATTAATTAACAATGTAACTAACTAAATAATTTCTAACAATTGGTTAAGATATTACAAAATCCTTGTATATTACGTGATAACTACATATTACGTGATGCTTTTCGTGATTATATTCATTTTACATATTTTTAAATACTTATTAACCTTTTTTCTTTACAACAATAATACGACTAGTGCATACATTTTTAATAACGAAAGGGTTAAAATTATTCAACAATATAATTATTTGATGCAACAACAAAATTTTCTACGAAAGTAATTTATTTGTTATTGATTAATAAATTCTTACTTGATACTTTATTGACTGTCGATGCATGCAGTTACAAATAAACCTAATGAAGGATACTTAAAAAGAAAAAAAACGAGATATACGTAAAATTTCAGGTGGATTCTAATTCATGAAATTTCATTTGCCGTTTTTGTAAGTCTCGTATAATTTTCAGAGACAATTTATGAAACAACGAAGAGCTTGTTCAGTCGTACAAAGCAACTCTCAGTACGGAAAAATACGAGGCTGAAGCTCTGATAATTTCTTTGAAAGTTAAAAGATTCATAGAAACAAATTTTCCTGCCGTTACTTGTCGTGGTATTCTACCATAAAACATAATGTAGGCAAGTTTTTTTATAGAACTCGTGTCAAAAGTGTACCAAGGAGAATCGTAAACACCGAGAACTATTTCGGCTGTTTTAGATTCCAACATGTCACCCGCGTAAGAATAAATAAATAATTGAACGAGTAGAGTGACGATAATGACTGCGTGTTTGGCAGCTGCAATCGTATTATTTTCATTGAGAGATACCAACATTTGAAAACCTGAAAAAAAATATAAACAAAACTTACTTTGATTCATATTACTATTATATAATAAACAATAACGAGAAAATATCATCCAAAAATTTACCCTCAACGCAAAGAAGCAAAGCACTCATCAACAATTGTATCAATATTATCACGTTAAATGCTTCTTCCAAATGATCAGCTAGATGTATCAAATGACAATGTCTCTTTACGAGTGTGCCAATTTTTTCGTTAGAACAATTCTTCTTACTTTTCAAATTGGCAAAATTTATTTTGAGTACTTCGAATTGACCGCAAAGATACATCGTAATACCGAAGAAGAAGCCATCGTTTCCACAATGTGAGGTTGCATTGACAAATATCTGCATAGCTTGAAGAATAAGAATCCCAGCACGCCAAAGTCCCGATTGTTCATCGAAAACGCAATAAGTCGATAAGAAATAAATCGATGATTCAGTGTTGTTGCTGCTCTTGTTATGATTCAAATTTAATGGTAGGACGTAATGCAACGGTAGTGTTCTGAAAACAAAACTAAAGCCAGACGCATAACCTAAATAAAGTATAGTAGATGAAACGATTTTTCCTCTGGTAGTATACTTCATTACGATTTCTCTTTGATTGGAATCTTTCAAGAAAGAAAGATCTTTGATGATAGAGGACACCAATGATCGAGTATGTTGACAATTATATCTCGTAAGCAATAATTTAGAAATACTGACGACCGATGAAAGATCCATTAAAAATGCATCCATGGTGTCATCTAGATCAACGCAATGTAGATAAACTTCCAATGATAAACTACTTATCGTACTTATCTGAACAAGATATATAATTTTAGAATGTAAAAATTCAATTTGTAAATTTATTAAAAGTAATCACAGTTAAGATAACAATAAAATTAATATCACAATAACTTGTTGACTAACTTGTATCAAAATAGCCAGAAACCAACGTAACTTTGATGACAATTTTTCAACATCGAATGGCCAAACTCCGATAAATCCAAGAAATGTTTCGTACAAGTTCAATGCATAACTAGTTTCTTCATTCCAATTTGATTTCCTCTTCATCTTGGACATCGTTTGATACAAAGAAAACTACGTTCTTTCTTTCTTCAATTGGAGTATTCGATATTATGGGAAAGAAAAAAAGCATAGTAAGCAAAGTAAGAAAGATAGACAAGTATTAGGTTCTATCTGCTTTGATCATTTATTCACGTTTAAATCGTTTTCTTTTGCTTTCTTATAAAAGTAAATGTATACAAATGTGTGGTAAGCTAAATAACACACCTTTAAAGAGCATAATATAACTACGTCATCATATTTCGTTGGAGTCTTTACTTTGGTTACGATTGATAAGTAGAAAATATCTATTTTGTTTTTTCTTTCATTTTCTAAGTCTTTCATTCATTCTTTATAAATACGTACGAGGAAAAGAAAAAGGAAAATTGATTGTAGTACGTGAACCGGTTGTTAAACTAATCAATTTTTCATAGTTCATCGTTTCTCTGATGTTTCGTGAAACTAGTACGATCGTTCAAACGATGATAGTCATTTGAAAATATGAATCATTTAGATAATACAAAAAATATTCAAATATCGGAATATTTCATTAATTGTTTTCAAATTGAAACGTTGAAAGTATTTTAATACAATATACAGTGGATCAAATAAGTATTGGCACAGCATAATTTTTGTAAATATCTTTAATTATTGAAGGAAATTGCTGACACCATGTATGTCATTTTATGTCTTTTAATGTACACTAGTTGTATACCAAAGTATATTACTTAATAATAATAATAGCAAAAATTATAAAAAGAAATAACAAAAATTTTATAGTCAAAAAAGTATTGGCACAGTAACCTCTCTAATCGTAGATTTTCAGTTTCTCTTTTTCAGACATTTCTTATACCATTTCTAAGAAGACAAATGTTAATTAACATATTATCTTGACTTCTGCATTCGATACAAGTATTTAGTTTAAATATTTATTCCACAAAGGAAACATGGTTGGAAAGACAAAAAAGCTGTCGACTGTGGTGCAAAATGAAATTATTTTTCTTCGTAAAAGGGACGACAGTTATCATCAAATTAGAGAAACTTTAAAAATTAGTTTTTTGAGTGTGAGAAATATAATTTAAAAATGTGAGAGGTTTGGCACTACTGAAAATAGACCGCGGTCAGGCCGACCGAAAATATTAACAATGAGGGAGCGGCGCGATATCATTAAACAAGTTGGAAAAAATCCATTTGTAAGTGCTCATAGATTGTTCGTTAATGTCGCAACACACTGGGGAAAGACAGTGAATCCACAAACAATTCGAAAAGTTATACATTCGGCTCACATATACGGCAGAACCACGAGAAAGAAGCCGTTCATCAATGAAGTGAATAGACAAAAATGGCTTGGATTTGCAAAAGTGTACGCAAATAAAGACATAGAATTTTGGAAAAATGTCACATTTTCTGATGAAAGTAAGTTTAATTTATTCGGATTAGATGGAGAGAAATGGATGGAAAATCAGATGAAAAAAAGTACACTTTTACTAGTGTTTTAAAGTACAGTTTTACTAGTGTACATTAAAAGACATAAAATGACATACATGGTGTCAGCAATTTCCTTCAATAATTAAAGATATTTACAAAAATTGTGGTGTGCCAATACTTATTTGATCCACTGTAACTCCGATGATAAAAATGAAGTGTATTGTAAATGAATAAAAAAACAAGGAAGTTATTTTGTAAAGACACGTATTGAATGAAACATTGAAAAAATACGAATAATAAAAAAATGTTACATTAATTACATATATATATATATATGTAAACTGTGACATTTTATTCTTATCAATATAAAAATTAAAACATTATGTGTATAGGTAGTAGATTATTATTAGGCGTTTGTGGAAAGTTATTTTAAGCGAGGAACATACAAAACTATTGTATAATCAATAGATAAGTAAATAAGCCTTAATTATACCTTTTCATTGACGTATTCCAAATAAAATTACCTATTCCGGTCTAATAATAAATGATAAAGAGAAACTTGATGATAAGCCTACGTACCTTTCAAATACTAAATAAAATTTCTACTAATTATACAAATATTTGGATGAACATTTTCCTTCGTAAATTCGTTACGGCTTAATGAACAATTAAGTGTAAGTATGACAATTTCGTTTATCGGTAAATTTTGTGAAAAAAAAAATTAAAAAAAAAGGAAAAACGTAACTTTGTTCATTATTTGTCACGTTAAGTTGGTATAATATTTTTTCTTAAGTGCATTTTGGCATGAAAAATAAATAATAATATATATCAAACACTTCTTACAGCAGAAAATATAAACGTTTTAACCCATTTTATTTTTTAAAACAATAAAACATAAACAAACAAAATGATGACTCAGGTGGTTAAAATATTTGCCATATTTTGTAGATTATATTTGTATCAGCATATTTTTTAATGCCACGTAGCATAATGAACTACTTAAAGAATACGACGAAAAAAACAAATAGGTTAATCAAATAGTAATGTACGTAAATATCATATTATAATGATCAAAACGTACACTTATGTATATTGATTTTCGTTATCACACGCGTACCATCGATTACGTTTGAAAAAGATAACTCTTTATTTTTCCTCAAACCAATGCGTGTATCTCATTTCGCTTACCTTTTGGAATAAAAAAAAATAAATAAATAAAAAATAAAATACACATCGGAAATTCATAATAATTATTTATCAAGAACCACGCGCATTTAAACGACGATTCGTGCAATGGAAAAAAAAAAATAAATAAAAATAATAATAAATACATCCATGAAGGAATGCAAGCGATCATCTGACACTTAAATCCTGGCACCGAGCCACACTTTGGAACCGGTTGAATGTTCCTTCCTGGCATTGTATCGAGCAAGGTGCGACCTTGGTACTTGGAATCGAATGGCTAATAATGTTACCATCCACGGATTTTAGTTCCCCCTAATTTTTTGGGGAGGTCAATGACTCGATCGTCCCTCGGAGCCATTTTTACGGAGACCGTACCGTTAAGAAACCGACCATTTCAATATTTCCTAATATCTTGTCGTATTCTGGTTATATACAAACATTTTTCTTTTTTCAAAATAATAATTCATCTTCTTCTCTTTTCGTTTTTTTTTTTTTTATAACATTTTTTTTTCCAATTATGAATATATGCGAGTGTAGAATTAAATAATAAAAAAATATATATGTATGAAAATTTGAAATCAAACGGAAGTAGTATTTAGTTGAGATCGATTAAAATTGGTTATTTAAAATTAAAATTAAAATTAAAATTAAAATTAAAATTAAAATTAAATATATAAATTATAATAATAAAATAAAATAAAAATTAATATAATAATAAATTATAATAATAAAATAGAATTAAAGTTAAAATTAAAATTAAATATATAAATTATAATAATATAATAAAATTAAAATTAAATAAAAAAAAAAAAATAATTAAAAAGAAAGGGACACGTGAAAGGAAAAGAAAAAAGAAAAAGAAAAAAAAGGTGACGGTGCTGTATCGTATTCGTTTTTAATAATGCGTCCTCCTGCTCGTCCCGTCTTGTTCAGCTCGTACATTCGTAGGCCAGGTAAGCTTGTTCGCTCAGGTAAGTAAGTACCGTTCGTCCAGCTACGTTGAACACCAGTCACGCCACAACCTTTGCTGTGTCAAGTGTATGGTAGTCGAGAAGAGAGAACTGCTGAATCTTTCTAGTCGACGACCAGCGTCTTCTTCTTCTTCTTCTTCTTCTTCTTCTTCTTCATTATCTTCTTTTTCACTGGAATTCATTCGACGAAAAGACGATTTTCTACTTTACGATTTGGAATATAAAAAAGCAACAGATTAAAACACATCTCTCCGTTTATTGGTAAATTATTTTTATATTTATTATTAAATACAATTTTTGTATACAATAATTCGTAGAAATTATATTACATGTATATAGGAATTTTTGATATAGAAAATTAATTGAATAATTAATGTTTAATATATTGAATAATGAAGTTATTTATTATTTGTTTCAATATTTTTTATTAATGATTATCGTATGAATTTTATATGAGTGTTTATTTATTTATCGTCAATATTTTTGTTTATTTCAATATTTCAATCAAATGTTCAAAAAATAATAAAAGGTGTTTAATGTTTTTTCGAAGAATCGATCAATGTGTGTACATTCGTTTTTCGAATCCGTTTGAATTTTTTTACATATTTCGTATTTTTTTTGCAAATTTTCTAACTGTTCGTTCTACTTGATAACGATTGTTGTGCACTTATTACAACACAGTCGTCATTTGTGATAGTAAAGTTTCCGAACCAGTTAACCATTTTAATTACCGTCGTTACCTCGAAATCCAAACAACCGTACATACACACACATTTTTATCTTCCGTTTTCTTGTTCTTTTTTCAAACATTTAAGACGATCAACTATTTTCGATTTTTCGAGTCCATGTACCACGCTCAGTTATTTTATTTTGATAGACGTTTAATGAAAAGTAAAATTCATTAAACAGTATTCATGCTTCTTAGTTGGAAATTATTAATTAGGAAGTAACAGGATCTAAAGTCATTCAGTTTTAATACTCACAAAAGTGATTAATTATTTTAATAGGATAATTTTTGTTATATTCACGAACTATGAATTGCACAGAATTAGTTGCAGGAATTAATTAATAACACTGCAAATTTATTAATTGCAAAAACACGATTTTATTTCTTAACATTCTTTAATCAATCGCTACGACACACATAGCACAGAGTACCTTATTTCAAAAAAATGTCAACTGTCAACTGACAGTAACCTTTTAAATAATACATCAGTAGGTATCTCTTGTTGGTGTTTACAACTTGCGATCAACCGAAAATAACAATACATCAGTTTTCATAAGATAATCAGTTGTGTTCAGTGTGTTTGTGTATGTGTATGTGTATATGTGTGTGTATATATATATATATATATATATATATATATATATATATATATATACATTTATTAATTTATAAACAACTAATTTAATCAAATACTAAATTCTTAACATAGATATAATAAATATTAATTAACTTGTAAATCAATAATTCATAGTTTGATATGTTACATCTTTCCATTGAAAAATACAAAATAACAAATATTCTTAACATTTAACATAACATTTATCTGCTCTAAGAAATAAGTTAATAACACGTAATACCTAATAATATGGTTCGATTATAATAGCACTATAATAACTGTTTCGACAACGTACTTATAAGTCAAGGTTTAACTTTATCAACAAGTTGATAAGGAAATAATTATTTTAATGCTTTTCGAAAAAAAATGTATTCCTTTTTGTGTGAAAAATGTGAAGTAATGCAAACATCATTTAAAAAAAAAAAGAAACAAACTTTTCGCTGTAAAACTTATTATAATGTTGTCTAAAGTAAATAATCAAAGCAACTGTTAAATTATTTTCGTGCAATATCGAAAGAGACCTCGCATGTTCTTTTTAACGGCACGCGTTATTAAACATGCACGGCATTGAACTCTTCTTTGCCGTTCCGGTTCGTCGTGAAGCATACGAATGTGGAAGAATTGTAGCGTTTATTTTCAGAAGGGAAAAAGAAAAAAGAAAAAAAGAAAAGAAAAGAAAAGAAAACAGGCAAATAAAATTCTTAATTCCTCGTTTATTAAAGAGAAAAATGTAATAAGCTCGTTGTTTTAAGTAAAAAATTACGGTTTACGATTATAAATGAAAATACGAATTGAAATATCTTGACGAATACAACTCGTGTTCTTTGGTTATAAGTTGAAAAAAAAAAGGTTCATCGATTTTTTTTCATCGACAATATAAGTGTTATAATATATTGTATTATACAATGTACGGTTCTTTTGAAAACAGTTGACATGTGTGACTAATGCTTACAGAGAATTATGTTTCTTTCTCAGCTTAATCCCCAATGTGATTATTTCCTTTTTTTTTCTCAAATCATTGATCGATAACTCGACAATACGATCCGTTACATCGTTAACTCGACTCTGTCTTGAACATCTGCTTTACATGGGATGAAAAGTGAGTCATACAAAAAAACAAAATAAAATACACAGTACGGTGTATAGAAATGAATGATTGAAATATTTAAAAAAAAAAAGAAGAAGAAGAAGAAGATGTTGAATCCTTACAGTACACACGTTTATAACAACTCAAACAAACTTTGTATCAAATGTACATCGATATATGAAAGTTAATAGAAATAAATGATTATTGTTTGTTTGTTTGTTCATTCGATTTAGTTGATAGAAAATTGAAAGAAGATTTTTTTTTTCAAATAAAATAACAAAAGTGGACACACAGTCAATCGAAGTGAGTTTGGCGCGTTGGAGGAGCAATGACTAACAACACAGCTCGTACCGTTAGAACGAATCGTTACCCAAGCCTAGAGAATGCCAATTTCATGCGGTTTACGGTACTCAAATTGCGCGTTAGGGGGATATACATTGAAGTTTATAGCGATCAAGTTCGTCCTTACTTTTCGAAACGTGATAAATTTGCCGAGTCATAGGTGAAGAAGACACCATCACACATACACACTTACACACAGTAAACGTATTTGTACAGATTTAATATCCTTTGGTGAAAGGATTGGATTTGTTCGAAAGATAAACATCGAAACGTATGACTCACGATCGAAGATATAAATCCTAATTAAAAACTTTCTTAAGTGTATTACATGCATTTTTTCTATGATGAAAATTATAATCGTAGGATCGTTAGACAAATTAGAAAAAACAAATCTTTTTCCATTGGATGAAATATTTAAAATCATTAAAATGGGCCGCAGTTGTTCTGTGGCATCCTAAAATAACTCGACCAGAATCGAGAGATCCGGTTGAAGGAATCTTCGAGGAGGGGGGTCAACGACACCTACGTACCTTATTCTTGTGTCTCGTTTCAAAATCATCCTCGATGGGATATTCAGTGTTTTGAGAAGAATAATGATGTTAGAATATAAATTGAAAAAAAAAATACCGTTTGAACAATCATATTATAAAAAAAATCTTGTTTACAGATAAGACACATGCCAAGGATGATGTGGCTAGTACTGTCCAGAACATGGTTCCTATTTTTTCTGCTAGCAGTTGGTCGTTGCGAAACCGATGACAACAATCATGACATGTCTAGCGCTTTTATCGAAGCTGCCAAGACATTTCTAACGGATAAAGATGCGGTCGGTGGACTGAAGAATGCGGCAAGTGCTTTCGTACAATCGGACGTTGGCAAGCAGGTAAACAAATTATCTTATTTTCCTGTGATTTGTATCTTTTTCCGTAAAAGTCTTTTCTTTTAACTACTACTTTTGATAAAAAAAAAAAATAAAAGATCAGTGATAGTATAACGGGAAACGTCAAATCCGAGGATAATGGATTAGAACAGATACTTTTGAAAGTTGGTAATATGTTAACCAACGATGGAAACGATCCTAATGATATATCTTGGGGTTCATTGATAAATACTTTCTCATCGATGACTGGATTAGCTGATAAGAAAAGGACAGCCAGAAATGTACCGGATAACCAAGAAGAACAAGGAATTAGTTTTGAAAATATGATCAATTTTGGTAGCATGTTGTTGGGACAACATGGCAACGGTGAATCATTATTAGGTTTTTTACCTATGATCATGGATACTTTTAATAATCCCGGTTTACCAGGTGATTCTACGAAAAAACACGATCATTCAGGACATTCGTGGTTCTTGCCACCAATTATGGAACATGTTCATGTCATGTGGGATCATTTCAGGTATTTTGTTTTACAATTTTAATGATTAATCTCAATTTTTCTTTTATTTAATTAAATACATCTTACAATATTAAAATAATAATTATTTGCAGTAATTCCGAGTTGGCTCATGCCATTTGGAAAAAGAGCGGTCTGTCGGAATTCGTCGCACAAATGTCGGACGAAAAGGGTAACATAGAATACGAGAAAATTCTTGGAAGTTTTGAAAATCCTTCGTTGCGTAGACGTTGGATCAAATTGTTAACTAATTTTGTTGCCGAATGGATAGCTCATGTTTCCGATCCTGTTACAAGACAACGTTACTTGACGACTATCCAATTCGTTGGTAACAGTTTTCTCAAATCTCAGGGATATCCAAGATCAGTCATGTTCGATGCTAACAAACCAACCGAAAGCATTTCTAGGTTCGTATTTTAATCATTTTAAACATTTTTATCAATTGTATTAATTTCATTCAATAATCGTATTAAATTAAAATAGATTGTTGAATGTTGCTGCAAGGAAACATTTAAATATGAAGATAGATAGTAGTCAATACGTTAGACCAGCAATAGCTTACATTCAAGAACTCGTCAATTTGGCTTCTGAAAAAGGTTTCATTATGTCAAAAATAAGTGCCAGAGAACTCAGTAACAAATTGAGTGATACAATCAATAACGATATAGTTGAACCTATTCTAAGAGTAAGTATAACAATGATATATCTATCTTATTAATGAATTTATCGATTAATTCATCCGTTATTATATTAACAGTCTCATCGTGCATACAAATGGGCAATCAAAGAGCCACAATGCGCTACTCAAATACTTTGTACGTTAAACAAAAAGAATGAAAATGATGTACCAATGTTACGTACTACGATAACGAAAATTGTAAGTTTTCCAACAGCTTGGTTAGTTAGTAATAAAATAAATGTTAACTTTTGGGCACTTTACGGATCATTGATGGAACACGATGGATGTATCGTAAGTAATATTTAACGTTAATTCATAATAATTATGATGAATTATTCTTAAATGTTTTTTTTCCATTACTTTTTCTTTAGAACAAATATCCAGCCGATTGTACGTCATTCCACGAAGAAGAAATCCGAGTAACTACCGAAAATATAGAGCACAATGAACTATGAAAATTTCGTGATAAGAACGTGTAAGAACTTTATGTTTTTTTTTTGTATTATTAATTGTGGGGAAAAGTTGGTTGTCCTGATATATCAAAAAGAGACGTTTTTTTTTTCAAAATAAAAATCAAGACACTTCGCTGCCAGTGCCTGCCAGTGAACGTTTTTACCAATTGCAATGATGTTTTTAAATAATATCTTTTGTAATGTATGTACATACGAGGAAGTTAAGGCCGCGATTAATCGTGAGTGTTTTATATATGTCATACAAAGAGTTAATAATAATAATAATAATAATAATAATAATAATAATAATAATAATAATAATAATAATAATAATAATAATAATAATTTAGATAACACTAGTAGCTACTTGGTGCGAAAAGTAGCTAACCAATCTCATTTGTGGTGTACTTCTTTTTGTTTTGTTTTGTTATAGTTTCAAAAGTAAAAATAGTGTATAGTTACAAAAGTTATGAACATTTTACGTTCGGTAAAATTTGTTTATATGGATTTATGCATTTATGCGTCGAATCAAGTGTTGGTTAATAATTACCACATCTTCGTTTATTTTAATCCTTTCACAATAGTGAGGAAAGTTATTAGCTTAATTTAATTGGAATATATATATATATATATATATATATATAGTTTATTCTTTTTAACTTTATTTTATCAAACTTATCGCTAATTCATATTCTTTGTAAGTAGTCGATCTTAAATTATCGTCCTTTCTTTGAAATATAAATCAATGCAACAACATAATGCGATCGCTAATAATCAGAGGAAAAAAAGTATTGGAGCGATCGAAAGTGGACTTAATAATAATAATAATAATAATAATAATAATAATAATAATAATAATAATAAAAGCATTTTATCAATGTGTCCTCTTGTAAATATTAGATAAAAGCAATAAATAAATGATAAGTTGAATGTAAGTAGAAGAAGCTGTACAGATCTTATAGGGGGTGATCATTATTTCTTTTTCATATTTTTACACGCCCATTCCAGGCCTTCCTAAAAATAAATAGAAAAAAGTAAATATATATTTATAATATTTATATTCTCATCAATTATATAAATATAATAGTAAAAGTTTAACCTTAACACCCTTTCCTTCTGTCGCAACGCAAGATTGTATCTGCCAATCGCGATCTTTGATGTTGTAAAGTCCTAGACCCTCGGCTATTTCCGCTGCTGTCACTGATTGACCTAAATCCTGTTTATTAGCGTATACCAGCAATGGAACACCACTGAGCTTTTCCTCCAATAATAACTCCGAAAGTTCCTGACCTGTTTCTTCTAATCTTGTGATATCTGCACTGTCTACAACATAAATCTGAACAACAACAAAATCAATAAAATATTTTATTGACGTTCCTTTTCTATTAAGGATGAACCAGAAAGTCGTGAGTTTATTGTGTTGATTCAAATTATTGTTAGATTCAATTTTTTTGAAATAAATAAAATTATTTAATATACAAGTAAAATATTAATTTAACAACTTGTTAACAATTGTTAACCGTTATTTCACCCTAATATTTATTAAAACAACGTATAATATAATACATTCCTACATCTGTGAACGAGTGGTAACGCAAAAAATATTAAGAAACCATATAAAAAATTTACTTACGAGAACGTCGGTATTTTCGAAATAATTTCGCCAATAAGGACGAATCTTCCTTGCACCACCTATATCCCAAACATTTAATTTGAATCCTTCACTTTGTACACTTTTTATATTGAAACCTTGCGTAGGTGTGACCTTTAAAAATTTCATATCATCATAATTATTCCTCTTGCCGTTTACAAAATTATTTAAAAAAATCATAAATATATAAATTCACCTGTGTAATATCTTCGCTAGCCAATGACTTTAATATCGTTGTTTTTCCAGCATTATCCAAACCTAAAAGTAATAGGCGTAATTCTTTTTCCGGATTAGAACGTAATTTTCGCAAAATTGATAAAAGACCCTGAAAAGAAAAATGCAATAAAAATCTAATTAATCAACATAAATGATGTAAGCTACATAATCAGAAAGAGATATGAGATTTGCAATTGAATTATTCGGACGATCGATAAAACACTTTCACCATCAACAACGAAAAGATGTTATTTTCCAGAGTATATTTTAATAGTTATAATTTCAAGAATATATTAATTATCTAATCAATTTATTTAACACACGAATTTTGTTAAAAAATTTAAATATATAAGTCCAATTTTGTATCAAACTCATTTTTATCGTAATTCATTTAATCACTAAACAATACTGCAAAATTTGTATAACACATATATGTTTTTAATTATTATACGTTATAAATTATTAATAACACTTCCTATATTTATATATTATTTTAAAATGATATTAGTATTTCAATTTTTTTTAATATAAATTTATATTTCTACAGCCAATTTTTAGCCTCGCTTTTTAACACATTGCAGAGGTTAAAAAAAGTGATGCGTTGTGTTCTACTTTGTATAAATATTATAATATATATTATATATAAATATATATATATATATATATATATATATATATATATATATATATATATATATATATATATATATATGTTGTGTAAGAATCAAGAGTGCATAATATTGTGCATTTATTTAAATTTATAGAAGTTTCTTTATTGTTACCATTTTTTTTCTTTTAAAAATAATCACCAATACAGGAATAAAATTGTTATATTAGGATAGCTTACTATGGAACGTACTATGCGACTCTGTTATGTCTGAACTATGCGATACTTGTTGTGGTTCTTTATCGTATCCAAGGAAACGAATGCATGCCATCTGTACCTTTTAGCCAATATTCAACCCTTATATTCTATTTTTCTAAAATTTCTTTGATAACTGATATCTAATATGCTAGTAAAAAAAAAAGTAAATAATATACGATTTAAACATACAGTATTGTGTATTTCTTTTTTTATATTAATATAAAATAATAAAATAAATTCGTGATTTAATGGCCAAGTCTGCAGGAAGAGATAGTAATGTATATTAAAATAAGTATATTATTATAATTAAATATAAGTATAAGTAAAATATAGTAAAAAATATAATTTATTTACACTAACTAATAATTAATAATTGTTAAATTAATTTAAAATGTTCAGTCGACTTTCAAGAATAATAAAAATCAATCAAAATTAATAAAAAAATATCTAATATTAATAACATATATATTATGAAAGATATTTAAACGCCATTCTCTTGATTTGAAGTTCGTACTTTTATTTTCTAATTTTCAATAGAAATCCGGATATTCCAGTGATTAGGATCGTTTTCTTCCTATTGGAAAAATGAAAGAAATTCAAGCAAAACGCGTGATTATAAAATAGGTAAAAAATTACGAAAAAAAATTACGTGTCTTCACCATTTAGAACGCTAATTGATTGAAAATTACGCAAGTAATAGCCAATCAAAGTACAAAAAATAAGTAAATACTGTTGGTAAGAAAATTCAAGATTCAATAATAAGTTACTATCGTATTTACCATCGGATAACTAATTGTCGGTAAGTTACCATCAGATCTGTAATGGTCCGTAATTTTACGATAAATTTTAAGATAAATTATCATCAGATTGTTTATGAAAGTTGCAATTTAAATGCACATATGAAAAACATTTGTTTAATAACTGTGCATATATATATTACTATTATAAAAATATGTAAATATAAATATAAATATAATTAAATAAATAAAAATAAATAGATATGAAAAATAAAATAACTTAAAAAGAAAAATTTTGTTATATCTAAAAATACATTTGTTATAAAGAAAGATAACGTATTTTATTTTATTTTAGAGGTACTTAAGTGGTCTTAGCAATAATGCTCGTGAGTAATAGCAATTACGTTTCTTTTTATGTTCCTTTCTTTATTTTTTCTTCATTTATGAGCCTAGTACCTTAAAAATTACAGCTACAATATATTTTTCGCTATTTTTTTTCTTTTTTTTTTTATCATTATCTATAGGATATTTACAGCCGAGGAAAGTTGTTCCACGGTTCTCAAGGTAAAGAGTATTATTTTATTTTACAGAATTCACGTATGTTTACAATTTTACAATTTCGAATGACTAAACAGTTGACCTTTTTTTTTTAAATTATTACCGTTCTTTCAAATCACGGCGATGTAACATTTTTTTAAAATTTATTTTATTTCTTATCGTTAAACATATTTCAAATTGAAATTAACGAAACGTTTATTACTCGTCCCGGCACAATGATATAGGTATTTTTATTATTTTATTAATTTAAACAGTAAAAGATTTCGTGATCATCATAATTACGTTAGTGTCAAATTAATTCTGTAATTTGCATATAATTTATTATATAAAGATCACATTTTTATGGACACTATTTTTAATTCATTTTATTTTTTAACGATAAACGCGAAATAATTCAAAATATACACGACGATACTAATTCAATAAAGATCTGTGATTTAATATAATCTTTTTTAATTTTATTTTAAATGAAATATTTCTAAATGAAATTTCCTTTAATATAAATTAAAACGGATAGAGGAACAAAATTTGAGATCGTATCAATAAGATAAATCTACAATACAATTGTACAATTGGGTGCACATAATTGATCGTAGTTCATGAAATCGAGGAAGACTTTCGAATGGGTTGTGTGTCACGTATATAGGTATGTATGTTCATTCGTTCGTTATAAAGCAAATTTAATGAAAAACGATTCTTTGAAGTGGTTTTTGGCTTTTTTATTATTTTTTTTTTTTTAATTTAATTTTATTTTATTTTATTTTATGTCATTTTGTCAATTTTTCAGTCACGTCGAGATTTTCTTTCACTTATTATTATTATATATATATATATATATTTTTTTTTTCATGTATAACTTATGTTCAATTACATAATATTATTTTATTACATACATTCGAATGTTGTTGTTTTTTTTTTTTTTAGCACAATTTAACTTAAACGAATAATGGAGTATTTACAGATTTGTTGTTTGTGTATAGAGATTATAGATTGTAACATTGAAACAGCATTAAGATTGTATAATTTATAAAGGTACACGTTGCAGTCTTTTATAATTTATTCTCTTTTTTTTCACATGTGACTAGAAATATTTCGCATAATATTTATTCGAGATACGTAAATTTCTTAAGTATGTATGTGTGTATGTATACATATATATTTATACTTATTAAATTAAAATGAGAATCTTCTTGACCGATTTTTATTTAACATTTCATTTTTCAAACATCTTTTTATTTTATGAGAAATTGATGGTGCATATTTGCATATCTCGTAGCAATTCTGAAATCCAATTAACGAGATAAAATTGAATCTCATTTAACGAATAATGTTGTAAATAACCATTATTTTTCCCTCTTTTTTTTTAATAATACATTTGAATAGGTCAATTACACGATTTTTCTAAATCATTAGAGATATTTTTCCTTTTGGCTTTATATTATTATTATTATTATTATTATTATTATTTATATTCTTGTAATTTTTTTCTCGGCATTTTGGTTAAACGGACTAAAATTTCATCTCTCTCCTTTGATTTTCGTTCATAGATTTCGATGGACGTAGTACTATATATGATTTACGAAGATTAAATAATAATTCAATTAGATGCCTTGGAGAATGATTTTCCGAAATATTACACACTCCAAAGACCCTGAACGAACGCGTTTATTACCACAAGTCATTCGAATAAAATTATTCGCATGTTAAGATATTATTATCATCATCATTATCATATCTCACTCAAATTTATTTAATTATGATATAATATTTCATTCGTTTATATTTTTTTTTTGTTTTTATCAAATATCTGATAACGCGTTTTAATTTTATATTTTATTGAAAAAGATTATGAAACCGATTGAAGATCATAAATACCAAAAAGACAAATTTAAACAAATGTAATGCAAAAGAACGAACGATTAGATGATTAATTGTAATAATTAAATAAATTAAACTATTAATTATACCTTTCTTCTCATACCTTGGCATACGAATATTTTTATGAATTATTGTATTTAACGCAACGTACTTTAGGATATGCAAGTATAGCGTAATATATTTTATCAAGGTCTAAGCTAGTTATTATTCCGAATCTTGCATTTTATCGATTCGAAATTACTGCATTCTATTCTTTTTTATATTTTTTTTTTTAATTTATTTCTCGTTTGCAAAACTCGAGATTTTTCTTTTCTTTTTTTTTTTTTTTGTCAAGATATGAAAGAGAAAAAAGTGTACTTTAAAGTCTTTGGAGTATAAATCATGTCCATCATGTTTCGTTTTATTATTTCTTTTTTTTTTTTATTGTTAAATCTTTTAACCTTTTTTTTCGTTTTATTACATGTTTTTTTTTGGTCGCGCGTCTTAAAGTTTTTTTTTTCTTTTTTTTTTTTTTACGTAAAAAGTATCCAAAGCTCTAGAGAATCGTTCGTTTTCACGTTATTATTATTTTTTTTTTTCTTCTTTTTTTTTCAATATCAAAAATTGCTTCCTAATTTTGTGCGATACGTAGCACACGTGATAATACATATTATCATAATTAATATTAGATTTCATTTCGAATATATTTGCTTATTATTATATACACATATGCGCGTCGGTATCGCATCATTGATAAGTATTAGTATTACGTTTTCATTATGGATTTAGATTAATTTTATAATATATATATATATGTGTGTGTGTATTTACCTAATTGTGATTTTTTTTTTAACACCGCTCGAACGGCAGAAAATTCGTAATTAGCAAAAAATGAGATGATTTTTTTCTTTCCAATGTTTTTCAATACTGATCTCAAGATTTCAAATGTAGCGTAACAATTATCACTATACTGCATAAATATTTAACAATACTTTGAACAGATAGATAAAAAGAGAAAGAGAGAGAGAGATGGAGAAAGATAAGAAATGTGTAAAAAAGCAAGAAACAAACGAAAATTTATTTCGAAATGTTTCTTTCTTTTAAAACTAATATATATTAACGTTATTTCATATCCATTATGAATTCGTTATCTCAATTATCGTAAAGTAATTATTAGGAAAATGTCAACGTTGTTATCAACTTGTTAGAAGTCGAGTATAGAACGTTAAGGCCGGCGATACATGTAAAATAAAAATAAAATCGAATTTTTTTTTTCATAAATAGTTAGTTTACCATCTTAAAAATATGTCTGTAAATTTTTAGAATGAAATTCGCATTATTTATCGATTAAAAATTCATTTAAGTGCTCCGCCTCAACTCGGCGCTAGACGCGAACGCTAAATTTTGAACGCGTTTTTCTCGAAACGACTTTTTTCAAACTGTGGTGAAAGATAACTCAAAAAGGTTTCAACCGATTCTTATGAAATTTAGCACACATTTTCTTTATAGTATTAGCTTCTAGTTGAACTTTAAAAATGCCACAAAAATTTTCCAAAATTGCCATTTTTGACACAAAAACCGTTAAAAAAGAGGGTCAAAAATCAGACTTTTTTGTCTGAGTGGTGCCAATTTACGATTTTTTGACTTTTTAGTTTTTCCTTAGTTCAACTAGAAGATACATGTTTTATGAACACGTTCCGACCCTTTTTTTCAAATTTAGATTGCTGTAACTAAAGCTAAAAATCACCATGATTGATGCGTTTCGCCGCGAGGGCCTCAGGAGATTAGTTACTACGGCGGCCATTTTGAAAAAAAAAGAAAAAAAATCAGATTCTTATATTTTAATATGTAATGAATAAACATGCTGAATTTCAAAACGATTCATTTATTCCTTCCATTTTAAATAAGCCTCTGAAAAACGATCAAAATTTAGGCGTTTACATGTATCGCCGGCCTTAAGGAAAAAAAAAGTAAATATAACAACATAAAAATAAAACATAATACTTAAAAAGGGAGAAAAATAAAAATTGAAGGAAAAAAGTATTTTAGTTGAAAAGTATCAAAAAGGTTTCGCATAAAAATAAACTGATTATATTACATTATCAATTTATAATACTAATGGTAATTATATCTACCTACCTACCTACCTATCTACCTATCTACCTACCTACCTATGGGGTAATTTGCATAGAGTATATTTATTGAGATACAAATAAATGAAATTAATTGTATAATTTATGAATTTAACACAAACACGTGTTTAATGAGATCACTTGTTCCCGTATTCAATCTTGTCATACGTAAATCCTTTCTTTCTGTTTTTTTCTTTTCTTTGTTTTTCTTTTTTCTTTTCTTTGGAATGATGCATTTCCCATATAATACACAAATGCACGTGTAAAATGTGTATTTAACCAGTTAACTGCATTTTGAAAGTGCGCACCACTGTGTGTCGTTAAAAATCGACCGATGACAAGTCGTGGGGTTAAAATTGTTTCATTTTAAGGATAAAATGAATTAAAAATAACAAAAAAAATATAAAAAATAGTAATTTAAAATTCTTGAAACTCTTCTTACTCTTATCTTAAAATTTGAGAATTATGTTTTCCATTTTTCACAAAAAATACAATATAAATAGCACATGGTCGCTACTTTTTACGAAATGACGGATATAATCGTCACGACATAAAATTTTGTCACATCTTCATGACGGATATAATCGTCAACACACATTTAACTGGTTAATACTCATACGGATGGTATATTATTATCATATCACGCGTCCCGGAAACGTATGGCTCTTTCACGACGTGGCCCTGAACGGGCCCCTGGGTGACGTCACATTCCCCCAGTATTATAGCTAGGTAGACCAGTTCCAGACACACAGATACCCCCATCGCTGCTTTGGCTGACACTGCTATAACTAACGCTACTCGTTTGTCCGCTAGTTCCCATTCCGGAAACGTACTGAAATCAGAACAAACATCACGAATTCGAATTATATATATATACATATATCACTTTTTATATTTTTTTATTTTTTCCTTTCTTTATCATTGTACCCAAAATTTATCAATAAATTACGTAGATACATAATAGTAGAGTGCACTGCCAACGAGATGTATTATATATATAAAGGAATAAATGTGTGTTATTAAAATGGTGTGATAAAAAACATCGATAGAATTTAATTGATGATTAAATCTTTCATTAAATATATATATAAAAATATAGAAACAACAAAATACTAAACAGCAAATTTGTTTTTGAATATTTTTAATTAATAACAAAAATGTTAATTTTATACGAATATTATTACATACTAATATATTATACAGATATTAAAATGGTATGATAAAAAACATCGAAAGAATTTAATTGATGATTAAATCTTTGATTAAATATATATAAAAATATAGAAACAACAAAATACCAAACAGCAAATTAGTTTTGAATATTTTTAATTAATTACAAAAATGTTAATTTTATAGAAATATTATTAAACACACTAATATATTATACAGATATTAAAACAGTGTGATAAAAAACATCGAAAGAATTTAATTGATGATTAAATCTTTAATTAAATAGAAAATTAATAATAATAATAATATAGAAACAACAAAATACCAAACTGCGAATTAGTTTTGAATATTTTTAATTAATTACAAATATGTTAATTTTATACGAATATTATTAGACTCACTGATATATTATACATGATTCTAACCAACACATTTGTGTATGATTTAATGATTTGACTAACTTAATAATCGTAAACCAGAATATGTTGGTTTGATTTTATTAAAAATTGTTTTCTCGTTTTGAAGTAGAAGAAAATTAATGTTACACGAAACGATACCGAACAATTCTCAATCGTCGCATTACCGTGAGTGTGCTTTTGTGTATGTGTATGTGTATGTGTATGTGTATGTGTATGTGTATGTGTATGTGCATGTGTATGTGAATATGTCACATAATTGTACGCACGTTTATTATTTAAATAATGAGTGTTGAGTTTTGTTGTTCGCGTAAGGTATTATAGTTTAGTATTTGCGTACGCTTTTTTCATGCGTGTATATACGCCCAATTGGTTAGAAAATGTGTTCCGTAGAATTTTTAACACTTTCGTCCTTAAAACTTCCTTCATCATTCATATTATTCGTAGTAATAACGCATGTGATACGAAAAAAAATCCCAATAAAATGAATAAAGAGAAAGATAATATAGCATGTGATCATTTGCTTATACAATCTTTCTACAAGATTTTTATGAATATTAGAAGTAGATAATTTTAAATTATTAAAAAAAATATTGCGTAGTAATTATTCTAAAAAAAAAGAAATTTGTTAGTACCTATAATTAATAAATTTAACTTCTATTTTATAAATTAATAAATATTATAAATTCATTCTTTTTAATGAACAAAAATATTGCGTAATAATTATTATAGATTACGATTGATAATAAAAATAATAAATTTGTTAGTATAATTAATAAATTTAACTTTTATTATAATTTAATAAATTTTGTTAATTCTTTTTTTTGGTTATCTTGCAAAGAATTTGTTTTTAGATATTTAAAGTTTAATAATTAAGGGAAAAATGTATGCAAATATATGATTTATTATTTTGAATTTCGCGCTCGAGTAAGGGTACGCGCACGCGTGTATGGGATATCATTGGTTTTATTACACCCTCTGAGAAGGGAGAGACGATCGATCGACCTACCCCATGTTACTGGTTAACTTAACTACTTTCGGTCCTCGGTGCGTTCCCTTTAAAGGTCGCCACGGATCATTGGCATGAGCTTTACACTTTATGGCTTGTCCACTTCATGCCACTGACTTGACTTCTTTTGCACCGATTCACGACAAGTAAATGTAATGTAAAAAAAGAACCAACCAACTATTATTTAACCTAAGAGAACAAGAAAGAACCTCGGACTCGAGTTAAATAAAAAAAAGAAAGAAAAAAAATACAATTCTTATTATACTACCAGATAATAAAATGAAAAGAAAAAATGAGAAAGAAAGATATATATATATATAAATATATGTATATATAAAAAAGAAAGAGAGATTGTTATTAAAGTAATTTATTTGTTATTTCCAAAATTAAAATACAATAAAATATCGATTTTAATTATTAGTAACATTATAATTGAATTTAAACGGGATAGAAAAAATATTGTATTTTAAATTTTATAACAGGTGTCGTTATCATTCACTGTACATGATACATGTACTAATCTATCTCTCTCTCTCTCTCTCTCTCTTTCTCTCTCATTCTCTCTCTATCTCTCTCTTTTCTCTCTCTCTGTTTCTCTATGTATCTCTCTTTTACACGTTGATTCTTTCTCTAATTAACTAAACATCATTGAATACGATTAAATTCATCGAACCAATAACAATAGCTTCTGTGAGAGTAGTTTCGCGATACTCCGATATTAATATCTCTTTTATTCGTTAATATGCTCAACGAATATACGAGAGGAGACTCATTTTCGTTAATCCGTGAGATTAAATCAAACCAGTGTCGAATCCGTTGATCAATCATAATGCGATAGACGTATTAAAACGAACAAACGAATAATTTGTAATGGAGAAGATAAAAATTTAGAAAATTTCTACGCGTGACATCGTTTAGAAATATTTTTTTTTATTTATGAAAATTTTTATTTCATTTTTTTAATTATGATAATTCGTCGAATATAAATAAAATAAAAAATTCGAAGAAAAAAAAGTAACACGAATTTTATAATTTATAATTGAACTATACGACGAGAAGAAAATTTATTATTACAATGTTATTTCTTTTAGTTTATTTTATTTTATTTTATTTATGAAAAATTGTCGAATATAAATAAAATAAAAATTTTGAAAAAAAAAAAAAGTAACACGAATTTTATAATTTATAATTGAACTATACGATGAGAAGAAAATTTATTATTACAATGTTATTTATTTTATTTTATTTTATTTATGAAAAATTGTCGAATATAAAATAAAGTAAAAAATACAAAGAAAAAAATCTAACACGAATTTTATAACTATAATTAAACTATAGAATGAGGAAAAAAAATCTGCTATTATAATGTTAAAGTCATGTCAAAAATTTATAAATTAATTCGTAAGGGTAGAAAATCAGTGAAAATTTTAAACGAATTATATTATATATCTCTTTCCCCATTCTTCTTTAGAGAATGTAAATCATATTCATCCGAACATAAACGATATCGATGAATTATTATCGTTGCTCGAGGGGGTGCGGTATAGAATGCTACAATATCCTATTACATTTAAATCGTCAATGATGATATATTATCTCTTATATACAGTTAAATATCATTCCCATACAAAGTTACGAATTTCTGTGTATATGATTGTGACAATAGACTTTTAAATTACATTTATCTCTTTTTTTCATCAACGTAACGAGAAACATATTGGAAATATCTAATAAAAGGCTTACGATTGATTTTTTTTGTTTTATCTTGCTAAATATTTTCTTTTTTATGTTGGTGTGCGTATAAGCGGAGGATCTCTACGAAATATACAAACAATTATTTCATTGATTTTTATAATCATTTTCTTCAAATTTCTTGTATCATTAAATTATTGATACAAAGACAATCGCATGCAAACAATCGAACATTGGATTTATCGAGCAGTAAGTAGTAAAAAATTAAAATAAAAACAAAATAAAGGAATGTGCTTATAGTGGTGTTGCTTGTTGCGAACGTTTGTTTTTTTTTTCAAAACTAATTTTCACACCAAATATCTTTACAGGTGCTCGATTAATTTTTTTTTTTACGTGCTCGCGTATATATATATATATATTTCTTTTTACAACAGTCAAGTTCATTTTATCAACGTGCTAGTGCGATAAATAAATAAAAAAAAAAAAAAAAAAAAACATTGTATACAAAGAGGCGGTGGTGTTTGTTTTATTAAACTTTGAATATAAAATAAAGGTGGTAAAAGAGAGTGAGAGAAAGAAGGAGAGAAAAAAATATATGCATAATGTCTAGTTTATATGTAATATATGTATATACAACAACAACATATATATACATATACGCGTTACGCGCATTACCACGCGCGTATATATGCGTGTGCCGTCGTGTGCGTGTAAAAACTTGTGTGGACGGTTTTGTTATTACATTCACAAATCAACGTACCGAGGTTCTTTGTTTTCTACAGGGTTGACGACAAGTCTCCTTCCATCATAGCGATTTGGTAACTGGTGAAAAAGGTATGGGTGATAAAAGGGGTGGGGGGTCGTCGGGGGGAGAGGGGGTCACTTAAGAAACAATTTACTTGGGTAGAGGATTTTTATAATCGGATATATTTATATATGCGAATAAACGCATAATCGTTTCGTGATCGTAGTGCCATTTAAATATTATATCGATTATTTATTTATTTAATTTATTTCATCGAAAAAGTAAACGTTTTTTAATTTTATTTTTATTTATTTTTTTTTTTTTTTTTTTTTTTAGAGATACTCCGACGTATACTTACTTACTTAATTCGACACGATCATATTTATATATATAATATATCTATATGTATATGTATATGTATATGCATATGTATATATATATATATATATATATATATATATATATATATATATATATATACACGTATGTTTTATATAGTGCTTTTTTTCTATTTTTTTTTTTAACTTTTATTTTTGGATCCTTATTTTTACGAAACGATTGGAAAAAAAAAAAATATTTTCGAAACTCGCGTCGAAAGTACCGACCACATATAAGCGTCCTAAAAAAAAAAACTATAAAAAATAGAGCGATTGCAACGATACAAGATTTTTTTTATTTTTTTGGTTCACCTATAATATTGTGAACAAAAAAAAAACGATATGTAACATTGAGATATGTGATAAACTACCGTTGATATAATATTACAATGATAATAATATTATTATTTTTTCAGGCGCGTATTTTTTATTATGTTATTTTTAAAATGAATTTTGAAGATTTCGAAGATTCTTCGTTAATTCGATTCTCGATTAATTAATTTGAACGATTTTTATTCGATGAATGATAGTATTTGTAGTATTTTTGAATAAGCGTGCACCGAAGACGCCAATAATAATAATAATAATAATAATAATAATAATAATAATAATAATAATAATAATAATAATAATAATAATGATAATATATTCCGTCGTAATTGGTTGGAACGGAAAGGACTTTTGATAATAATGGCGTAGGTTGTATTTTCGAGGATAACGACGATTTTTCGACGATCGTGTCGCGTCGATAATCCCGTCGTTAAATGTAGGTTTGTTCACCCGAATTCTCTCGGCTTCTTCGCATGTGGTGGAGCGAGTAAGCAGAATAGTACCTTCCGGATGAGAATCTCTGAAAAAAACGGAAGCTACACTTTGCCAACTGTAACAAAACTTTGTAACAAAACTCAATAGGTGTATCAAACACCTTTTCTTCGGATGTTATTTCTTCCTTTCTTTCTTTCTTTCTTTCTTTCTTTCTTTCTTTCTTCTTTTACGATTCATCAGGTTTTTTTTTGTTTTTCCTAATCATCTCATTTTACCGATCAAACATCACGTTCGATCTTTGAATTAATTATAATGTAATATATAGAATACAATTTCTTGCTGTAAATAACAGATTATCGGAGGAATCATTTAAAATATCTAATGGAATATCGTCTTATTGAATTTACAATAAGACGAAATTCAATAACGAAATTATTTGGATTGGAATAATCAACAACAAGTTATGAAAAACCCTACCTAACTTCGAAACTTGCGTTTTATTAAATACCTATGGAGAAAGATTATAATAAACAAATGATAGATAACGTAAGCTATTTTTTTTTTTTACTTTAAATATCAACTTAACCTGTTGATTAGATGTAAATTAATTAGTTTAGAATAGAAGAAGAAGAAGAACACGATATAAAATAACTCGAGTGAACAACTTGAAATAACTTTGAAAGCGAATAAACTCAACGAACCTTACTCCAACCCCGTAGTAAGCGGAATTTGATGATATTTTCTGAATGAGAAAACTTTCATCAAACTATCGATTTTCGTCTTTATATTTATACCTGCATAATTTCGCCATTTACAAATGGATGAAAATTCAAACGACAAGAATCTAGATATTATATTATTATTTTTCTTTTTTCTTTTATCCATTTTCGTTGTAACGTTGCAATCGTAAAGGAAGGAAAAAAAAATATTAATTGTGGAGAAATAAAATTTTTTGTATAAATCTGCTAGAATAGAGAAGAAAAATAATATCATAGATTTATTACTTATTAGCGAATAGAATTTTGTTTTTTAGTTTTTATCTTTCATACGAATTCATCCTCGACTCACCTGACTAGGTTTACATCGAAAAGCTGGCTGATATCTTCTCCTCATTCGTTTTGGACAACATACGCATAATATCCTTACGAATGCCCTGAAACAACAATAACAATAACAATAACAACAACAACAATAATCATGATAATATTTCTTAACATGAATTACATTTTGAATCAAAAAAAAAAATGAAATACTTTATGTGTTGTTCCTTTGTGTCGTCACGATTTCAAATCGATTCTGATTAAATTCAAGGTGTATTTTCTATCTCCGAAATAAAAGCAAACACTATAATAATATGGTCGTACTACTTTTGCAATGACGAGGTGCACCATGCACGAAACTTTGTTACCACTTACAATAGTTGCATGCTATTCTAATGCTAAGATCGCATGATCGAAGCGCATAGCTTTTTCTTTTCTTTTTTTTTAAGTGCCACGCTCGTTTGTACAATATTAGCATAGGGACCATTAGGGTTGGTGTAAAAGTGACACGAGATAGATATTGTTCATTTTACGGTTTCAATAAAAGCAAACAGTTGATTCCTTTTAAATTAACGATTATTATTTTGAACAAAAAAAAAAAAGAGAAAATAAAAATCTAATTTGAAATGAAATTCGTTGTTGTTGATAAAAAGAAATGAAACGTGTTTTTTTATGTTTTTGCAAAAAATTGATATACGTGTATCGTATTAATTGAGAAAATAAATTAAATTGTGTGTTGTTTTATTTTTTTTTATAATGATACAAATAATACGAGTAAAATAAACGTGTCTGGGTAATATTACAATTCTTGATACATTTAAATCGCGTGATCTTTCTCTCAAACATTGGAATATATGAGACTGTTGAAATAATATTTATTTAGGAAACTCGAACATGATATCGATGGTCGTTGCTGCGATGCGCCAGTTTCGATTACAACTTTGAATGTAATACGTTGTGCAAAAAAAGAAAAAAGAAAAAAGAATAAAGAAAAAAATAGGTATAAAAAGAAAAAAGAAAAATAAAACAAGAAACAGAGAAACAAGATTATTTCAGTTTTATCGTAGTTCTTCATTCGAGTACGACGAACGATGTTACTTTCAATCGCAATCATAGGAATGCTGTTTCAAATAGTTTTTAGTATTATGGTACCAGACTTTTGGTACGAGTTGGAACAATTGGAAAAAGAGTTGCAGGAAGAAGAAAAAGAAAAAGAAGAAGAAATACAGAAAGGTGATCGTTCGTTGATCATTGCTGACACGATTAATCGATATACCAAAAATCATTTAGATTTACAATGGACACCATGCATCACGAGTTATTTGAAAAATCATTCGAAATATTCGACGATAGTTCTTATGTCAAACAACACATTGAAAGATAATTTTGATAATACCGATTTACTTGTACGTATTTTTCAAGCCGAAATGATTTCGATGTACACGTTGAACAACGACGAACATCTTAATACGAGCAAAGAAGTATCATCCATAATTGTCGTCATAGAAAACTTGGAAGATTTGGAAGAAAAGAATTGTTCTCGTTATCTCGAGATTTGTTCTTATGACTTATGCAACTTTGTTGTAATAATAGCATCGAAAATTTTCGAGATGGAAGATAACTTTCTCGAGGAAGCCGATAACATACAACAATTTTTGTGGTTGGAAAAAGTTAGTAAAATTGTTATTTTGGGTAATACTAATAATAATACCGTATTATTAGCTGCTACTAGATCATTTAAACCTGACGAATTGTGTACTCCATCAGCACCGATTATTCGAAGTAAGTGTCAAGGAAACATTTGGAATGGTGAAAATGATATCGATGATGATTTTCAAATGAACGGTTGTACTCTAGTAGTTGGTTACAACGACAATCCATTTTATTCTTTTGTAAATAACGAAACGGACGAAGAAAATATTTTAGGATTGGAAGGATTCATGATTAAGGAAATATTGTCCACTATGAATGGCCGATTGATCAGAGAAATGATACCGTTGACAGGTAACACAAGTATCGACAATGATTTTAAAATGATAACGTATCGTGCAGGTCAACGAATCGATTTGCTATTGGGTGGTCATTTATGGAATCCTGACGTAGATAAGGATTATACTATTGCATACGAAATGATACCGCTAGTTTGGATGATGCCAAACAAAGCTAACGTTTCATTACGCGGTTTGATCGCACCATTTGGAACAACCGTATGGTTAGTTATCTTAGGTGTTCTAATATTAGGTATACTAATCAAATCTTTCGTCATTAAGAATATATCATTGCTCGACATTTCGGCATTAATCCTCGGAGTTTCAGTGTCACGTCAACCATTACAAACTTCCAGTCGCATATTGTTCTTATCTTGGGCTCTGTTTAGTTTCTTCATGAGTCAATATTATCTAGCATCGTTGTCGGAACAATTAATTAACGCGTCAAATCTACAAGTAGAAACTATGAAGGAATTGATATCGTCCGGAATAGAATTGGGTGGTATCACCAGATACACCGAATTGTTCGACGAAGATAATGAGAACAATGATGATGAAGAAACTAAAGAAATTAATCGTAATATACGTGAAAAAATTCACAAATTTTCTTTCGACGATTATAAACGACAATGTATGGATCTGTTCGAAGGAAAAAATACGAGTATGGCGTTGATCGTTAAGCTCAACGTATCTGATTATAATTTACGTTCGAAAAAAGATCTCAATGTGTTGACCGAAAATATGGGTACACATCCTGTAGCAATTATTACCTGGAGAGGATTTCCATGCTTGAATAACATTAATATCAAAATGCAACGGTTAATAGAAAGTGGCATTATTAAATATTGGACCAAATTAATCGCAATGAATGGAAGTTATTTTGATGTAAATGACGAAATAGAAATCGATGACAATATCAATCTCGAAAGCGTAGTACCTAGTTTTTTATTATTAATTATCGGTTATCTAACAGCATTACTTATTTTTATTATCGAATTAATTGCTTTTCCCAGCAAATTTTTAGAATAACGTTAAACTCATTAGTATTATTATTATTCTTACTTCGTTTATTTTAAATACAATAGGCACATTATTTTCCACGTTAATCGTACAACGAGTCAGGTGTTCTTTTTTTCTCTTTACCATCAAAATATCTTATTGTTATTTAATATAATGTGAGTATAATTAAACGCTTTTGTTGTAGAATATAATTCAGCGGAAGAAATAAAATAAAGAAATAAAACGTTCGTTGAGATATTTTAATTATCGTTATAACTTTAATCATCGTTATATTTATTTAATTAAATGAAATACAATGAAATACGATAATAAACGAAATAAAAAAAATATTGATTTTTTACTACATTTGTTAACGTTTCCTTTTTTTTTACAATATTAATCAAAGTATCGATTTACGTCGTTGATTAAAAATATTTTCAAAAGATTTCCTTTTTCTTCGATGTTAAGAGTGGATTATTATTGCATAGTATGATTATTACCGAGGGGTCGTAATAAAGTCACCTTCTAGGTTTTTAAATAGGGTAATCGAGAAAGCAGGATGCCTTTTTTCAAGAGTTTATTAGAAAACTTTCCTGTAATTCCATTAAAACTCTTCCCTTTTTTTTGGCTTTATCTTCTCTTCTATGAAAAGTAAGATAGAGATAAAAAGAGAGAAAAAATTATTATTATACTTAAAATTCGCACACACTATTATGGTATTATCGTTAAAAATATAGGCAGTATCTATTATCGCCTACTAATTATTCATTAAAAGTCTATTAAATATGCATTTATTATGTGCTTTATTTATAATCATTATTCTTCCCTACCTTTTCATCTATTTTATTTCAAATAATAGTGTTTAATTATTACAAATGATATTGAAATTATAAATTCGCTTGTAAATACGTAAATGCATGACACGATTCCCTATATGCATTAATAATAACGAATTGTTTAGAATAAATTAATGTATATATCATATTAACGTTAATAAAATGTTCTTTTTCGTTCAAGGTGGAAGTATCATTTTTTTCCATTTAATAATAACAATAATAATCAAATATGCTTACTTTATATATCTTATATACCTATTATATTTATTATATATATATATATGAATAATTATGTCTATTGTTTAATTTGCCAGAAACAACGTCTAATCATAATCACGATATAATACCGACGAAATTAACGGCATAGTGGGTGGCTCTTCGTGGCCTTGGGAAAGCTGTGAGATTAATTAACGATTCAACCCATCATCATTCACTGTCTTAATTCTTGATTGCTTAACGAGAAGTGTAGATGGACTTCTGACGAGAAGCTATTTACGGATTATGCGAATATACATACCTCTAATTATTATGTGTTTATCAAAAATGAATTTTATTATCGATTTTGTCGATTCTAATTTAACCCATTACTCGCCACAATATGCAAATGCAAATAACAAAATTAAATTAACTGTACAATGATATTTATACTAACCCAATAGAACTATTTTTGTAACAATTGTTTTTTTTTTGTTTTTAAATATAAAAATTATTTTATATCATTAATTCAAAATAAAATATTTAATAATTATAATTTTAATTATTTAAAATAAATTATTTATCAATTATAATTTTAGTTATTTAAAATAGAATATTTAATAATTATAATTTTAATTATTTAAAATAAAATTGTTAACCCTTAAAGTGCACATGGGGTGTTTGACACCCCAACAAATTTTTGATCTCTCGAAAACGGTACTGAATTCGAAAAAATGGGTTATTTGTCTAGTGCCATCTAGTGTTAATTCAGATCAGTATAAAACCTATTTTATTTTAAAAAAGATGTATCAAACTACTTTAAAAAAAATTGCGAGGTCTAAATATTAAATAGCGGCTTCAGGACACGTCTTCAAACACGTTGGGGTGTCAAACACCCACACTGCACTTTAACTAACTTTTACCAAGTATGCACTTTAAGAGTTAATATTTTCATGAAGCACGAGGTTCAATCTCGATAATTCTAAGGAATATATTTCATTGTGAAGTTGTAGTTATTAAAAAAAAAATTTCAAAATGCATCCGAAAATAATTGCGTCCCATTGGTGGGTAATGGATTAAAGAGATTATTTGTACCCATAATTATGAAAGTGATTTAACATAAGTCACATTTCTCTTGTATCGAAATATTTAATGAATTACATTTGAACACTAATTATTAACACTAATTAATTCAACACAATGTCTATATAATATTAAAATAACAAACACAATTACACAATTGTGTAAATTACATTGATTTTATTTAATTTAAAACTAATGTAATGTGAAATGACTGATAAATTTATTTTTGTTTAATTAATTTTGACTTATTGAATCACTTACATAATTATGGGCTGATTTGTTTGAGATATCAACGAGATTTTTGATATTAAACGACAATAATTGTTAAAAAAAATTTGTAACAATATATCTATTGTAATAATAATATAATAATATATTTATTAATTTATAACGATTAGCTTTTTATCTTAATCTTGCTTCAAATATTTCAAAGAGATTTATATTTTAATTAAATCTCGAATATTTTCTATTTCCTATGAAATTATAACTACATTCATAAACGTCGACGAAATAATAAAAGAAAAAGAAGAAGAAAAAAAGAAAAGAAAATATTTAAAACCTTATATAATACCATAAAGGGGTCGTTTCGTTATTTTCATTTTTTTTCTGGTTTCCTCTCCCTCTCTCTCTCCTTCTATCCCCTTAGCTTAACGTTTTATATATTTTATATTCTCTGATCGTAGTAAAATTGAGCAATTCAAGAGTCAGTTTACTTGAAATCCTTTCGATCTTCTCTCTTTCTTTCTCTCTCTCTCTATCTCTCACTCTTTTTCTTGTCAAAGTCCCTTTGAGTAGATTTTTTTCTCTCGTCAGAAAATACTCGACGAGCGAAGATACAAAAGTTAAGAAGTATACTATATATCGTCTGTAATATAATATATTACATATATATACTATAGTGTGGTTAAATGCAAGCAAACAAAACAAAAAAAAACCAAAAAAAAAATATCAGTCAAAGTAAGAAGATGTCGTCGACATGGGGTAGTAAGATTAATACTATAACGAACTAACGAAGTTTATTATGGCTAACGAAGTTACAAGGGCCTTGGAAAAGCGCAACACAGTATACATACTTACATCCTTACTAACATAAGACTGGAGTCCCTTAGGAGAGCAAGAATTTCGAAAGGTAAGGAAGATAAGCGATATGGGAGGGCTAGGGGATGGCGGTAGGGTGAAGGTTTATGGTATAAGAGGACTAGATGTTGTGAGTTGAAGTAAAGGGTGGAGAAATCGGAAGGTTGGGCGAATAGAAAACATTATTGCAATAAGCAATACGTGTTAAATATTTGATTATACTTCTATATATATATATATTTCTTCTGTGCACATTTTTATAATTGAACTTCTCCTAAACAGCAGGACCGATTTTAATGAAATTGTTTGTGTGTCTTCAGGTGGATTCGATAATGGTTTAGCGTTACAATTCGGTCCAATTTAAGTTGTTTGTTTAATTAATTTTTTATTTATAAATTGTTATGCGGAAAGTTTATAGGTTGAAGTTAGTCGATATTCGAGTAATAGAGAATATTCGAGTCGATAATCGAAGTTATTTGATTCCAGTTTGTAAATCGTGTGCTAATTAAAATATTACATTAGGATTTAATTAGTGTTTGAAGAAGTTACTCCATTGACACTGTTGTCAAGATTTAGAAAATCCGTGCTTTTCTCACGGCCAATTATATGTTGCGTGTTCCAGGGTTGGAAAACCATCGAATTTGTTTATGTATACTCTGAAGGATCAATCGAAAATATTGTACATTCAATGGCATTACGATAAATTAAGTTTTTGTTTCAACTTTTTCAACTTTTATTAAAATACATTTAAGTGAATAATAATTAGACTTCATTCAACAGTTTAAAATTATATTAAATGAACGTATCAATCTGATTCTAAAAAAGTTTTCACGTTAAAAAAAGCCACAACAACGCGTGGCCGGGGCACCCCTAATATATATATGGCTGATTCTCAAAAAAAGTCGAAAATGGCTTTATCGAGTTGATCAGTTTTTTTTTTAACTCGTAATCGAATTTTTTTTGCTCAAGTCGTAGTATATGTCTGGTTTGAGGAAAATATTATAGTGGTCCCCAACTTTTTTGAATTTGAATTTAATATAGAAATTTTAAAAAAATTTTAAAATGAGGGAATGACAGATTCGTGAGGGAATGATTTTTAATATAATTCTACAATAATTAAACTTTATAATGAACCAATCATTTGTTTTATTACAAAACTATAATAATTAAATAATTTTATTGGAAAAATATAATAATTAAATCCATACTTAATTATTAAATCCAGTCTTTAGTTATTTTCACAAGTTTTTATTTTTTCTCATCGACTTCTTTAACAAAATAACAACCTCGACTGAGTAACTTTGGGGGGTTTAATTATTCGAAGAACGTCAGGTCAAGCATAAAGTTCTTCATCTTTAACTGTCGGCCCAAGCATTTTGATTCTTTCTTCATACACCGTACTAAAGCCCCATCATCAGATAATGAAAGAATTTTACCAGGATAGACTTAGTTATTCCATGTTATAAGGACATGGTCACCAACTTTATATCCATAGGTATTTTTTTTTAGAAGGAGTAATCTTTGATATCTTCACATTACTTTCTACTTTAACTTCTTTTTCTTTTACGTCGCGTTGATACTGCAGGTGTGTCCTTATCCGATACTTCAAAAGTTTTATAGTAACCAAGATGAAAATGTTGGCATTTTCTAACGCAGTAAAAACAAGATAGAGTTCTAAATTCAAGCACATCATTTGAGAACACAAATTGTCTGATTTTTTGAGTGCCAGGAAAAGTTGAAATAGACTTAGATTTTTTGATCAAGTTATCCGTATTATTGATTTCCGCTGTACTTACCTCAATAAGCATTATTGAGGGACACTTTGAACTCAGAATATTTTAAAAAATTAAAAAATTTTATGAGGGAATGACGAAACGAAACAAAATTGCTACAAACTTAGGAAAATAAACCTTTTTTTCTTACGAATTGTAAATAGTACTTTATTACTACCGAAAAAATATAAAAATATGCTATTATTATTAAATAAAAAAAATGCTTACCTTTTGATAACATCACATGAGGGAATGACGTTAAAAAATGTAATATTCAAAAAACTTATTTTCAAATTGATTTTAAGAAAACATCTTTTCTTCAATTGTCCATTCTAAAGTATGTTCTTAAGGGCAATGTTGCCAACTACAAAAAAAATTAAAGTGGGATTTGGTAGGCCTTGGAGTATTGCTCCAATCACACTGTTACAAAACGGTGAGGGAATGATACTTTTTTTAAGGACAAATTTTGAACTATATTTAAAAATATTTCCATTCGCATTTATGAAACTATAAACTCATATAGGTATAGTCAATACTATCCTATATAAGTAAAAAATATGATAATAAACAATTTGTTAGGAATTTTACGTTTTAAGTTAATGATTATCTTTAAATTTAGCGCTTGGGACATAGTGAGGGAATGATTTTCAGGGTACTTTCTTGGACATATCTTTGTTATCATATAAAAAATAAATTTGTTTCGTACATTCGTAGATCTAGTACAGTCGTATTATTAAAAAAAAAAACTTTTTATAATTGACGATCCTGGTTTATAAAAATGATCAAGGACATCAATTTCGATTTTTTTTTAGAATCAGCCATATATAAATGTAAATTTCATTTATTCCTAACCTCTAATCTACAAAAATATTTTATCGATTATTTTGAAATTTTAGCACAACGTTGCATTCGTATACAGGTATGTTTTTATTACATTCATTTATTTATAAAATAATCAATTAATTTTTTCTATTTAATTTTTTTTTCTATTTAATCAGATTGAGCTACAGCAACGCGTACAAGGCATAACTACTATATATATAAGGTGAGTCGGGGGAATATGCCAGTGCGGGGAATATGCCACTTTGTTATATCTCCTATAATTATAAGTAGATATCGATAGGAGCAAGATTGTAGTGTTTATTATGTACAGCTGACCATACTGCGTAAATACTACAGTATACCGACGTAGTTTTCAGTTGCTTTCTAGACACAGTTGGATTAATTTGGTGAGAATCTAAAATTTTCTGTAACTTTAATGTTTATTTTTTATCTTATTTATACGTTTTTCTTAAAACAAGTTTTTGTATATTGTGTAGAATTAATAATATTTCATAACGGCACTGATTTTAAAACATAATAAGTAAGATTTTTCTTTTTTTTTTACTTTAAAATTTTTTTGTGCATTCGGGGCAAAATGCCACAAAATGAGAGTTGGGGTAATATGCCATTGGAGACTTTTGTCCTGTGTGCCAAATAAGTTTTTATAGTAAGAAAGGACCGAAATGCGATTGGGTGCAATGTGGCAAATGTGAAAAATGGATGCACGAAACTTGTTGTGAAAGTGAAACTTGTCCTGTATGTAAATCATAAAATTTGTCAAATTTCTTATTAATGTTATCTCGTTTTTTTGAAGCTATTTATTATAATTATTAATGTAGTTAATCGAAATTATATTTGTTATACTGTAAAAGTATTAAATTACGAGTTATTTGTGATATTTATATGAAATTAAGTTCTTTTTTGAGTAAGTGGCATATTACTCCTACATGTGGGGAATATGTCACTTTCAACACGCACTAATTTATTGTTATTAATTAATAAATAAATAAATATTTAGACAAATGTTATTGTGCATATAATAAATAGAGGCAATGTTTATTAAATCCACGTATTTAAGTTTTATTAAATTTATTTATGTACTTTTTAGATTGATTTTTTCCTTAGCTGTGACATATTCCCCCGACTTACCTTATATATTTATCCGAGTTGAAAAAATAATCCTAAATAACATTGAAAGAAGTCATTAAAACCGAATATAATCTAAATGAATTTTTGTGTTATGCTAACTGTTCGTAGTAATGGTAAAACATACTTCTCGAGTACCTTATTTCTTAATTGCAAAAAGCATTCATTGCACTTGACTATAATATTATAATATATACCTATATCTATACATATATATGGAAGGTATACGTTTACCCAAGATTGAAAAAAAAAAAAGAAAAATAGCATTGAAATATTTTTCTTAGGTCGTTCAATAGGAGAGGGGAAGGGAAAGGAGTTATTTGAAAGGTACTTGAATTATTTCTTCATACTGATCCTTAGAATATCCTTACGGTTTACATTAGTATAGCCTTTTTAACGAGTAACGAACGATTCGTATTAAGTCGTTCGAGTTATGGTTGTAAAAGGTGACCTTTTCTCTAACAAATTTAAAATGATCATGTTAAATGTTATTACTCATGATTATTATAAAAAAAAAAATATTATATATTATATATTACACATATTCTATTATCCTAAAGTAAATGAAGAAGTGTCTTCTTTGTCATAAATATTTGTAATAAATGTTATCACAACTGTTATCCACAATCATAGATGATTAAATCCGTTTAGATTTAATGTCGCGAATGGGAAACAACAAAAGTCGATAAAGTCACGCTTTATTATTTTCTTATTTCTTTTCTTTTATTTCTTTTTTTTCTGTCTCGTTTACTTAGTTTCTACGATAAAATAATATTTTCAAATAGTTCAAGTCAATAAATGAAAAGGGTGGGAAAGAGGAGAGGGAGAAAAAAAGGTGAAAGAAAAGACGTATCGAGTGGAATAATAGGAATTGTTCGTGCAAATGATGATGATATCACAATTATCCATTTTTCTTTCGATTAAACGCATTTTTTTTTTTTTAATATTATAATCGAAAAGGGAAGAGAATCATATTATTATCTAATTGAATATATTATATATATATATATATATATATATATATGTGGGACGAACGCCTCCATGCCAAACTTGATAAGCATTCGTGGAAGGGAACTGGTCGGTGGGCCCTGGATAGCTCAATTGGTTAAAGAGCAGTCGCCCGGAAAGCGAAAGATCCGTGGTTCGAGTCCCGGTCCAGTCAGTCCAGCGGTCCAGTTTTTTTTACGAATCTTACATTTGGTGGCTCGTCCGGGATGGAGGTCTGTTTCGTAGCATGTTCCACAGTCTTACAACGCCACGAGAGGAAATTATTTATAAATAATTTCAAAGAGTAAAGAGTTTGGCCGATAGTGGCGACGCGAACGGTTGGCCGAGGAACTAGACAAGACGGTCTTACGGAGCCTCGGCAACGTGTTCGGAACGAGTAAAGACGTAACGAGTAAAGACGTAACAAGTAACGAAGGTGCCACCAAGGGAGGGGTGGTTATGACGGAACATTCGGGGTCGAATGTTGTTGTTGTAGGGGGTGGAATGTGGGACGAACGCCTCCATGCCAAACTTGATAAGCATTCGTGGAAGGGAACTGGTCGGTGGGCCCTGGATAGCTCAATTGGTTAAAGAGCAGTCGCCCGGAAAGCGAAAGATCCGTGGTTCGAGTCCCGGTCCAGTCAGTCCAGCGGTCCAGTTTTTTTTCACGAATCTTACATATATATATATATATATATATATATAATATTTTATTTATATATATTTATTATTTTTTTTATTGTTTTATTTATATAATATATTTTTTTAACGTTATATTAATTTATTTAATTATAATTAAGTTATTTAACATTAAACTATGTTATATCAAAATTTGATGGCGAAAGTAAAGAATATTACATATTAATTAATATCTAATATATAAAAATTACGTGTCACGTTGTTTGTCCGCAATGGACTCCTAAACTACTGAACCAATTTTAATAAAATTTTCCACGCTGTGTGCAGTTTCATCCAACTTGAAACATAGGATAGTTTATATCTCAATTTATAATCGCAATATTATTCTATTGCAAATTATTTGTTTATTAACAAAGAGTCATGATTATCTCTGTTAGTTCGATAAGATTTTAACAGATAGTGGTATAAAGTAATTCGTTGACTTAAAGACGTGTGTATCGGACTGATTGTGAGCCACAGCAACGCGTGGCGGGGCACCCCTAGTAATATATATTTTATTTTATTTATATCTACAATATTTATTATTTTCTTTATATTATTTTTTGTTTTTGTATATAACGTTATATTAAAGTATTTAATTATAATTAAATTATTTAACTTTGAACTATATTATATCGAAGTTTAATAGTGAAAGTAGGGAATATAATATATTAATTATTATAATATAAAGATATATTATTATATTAGTACAATATAATAATATAAATTAATATAAATATTAATATAATAAATAGGAAATACTGTACATAAATATAATATCTCCTATCATGCCTAAAATAATTATCAAAATATTTCTAGGGAAAATAGGGTAAATTAGTAATAACGTGAAAAGGTAATTCATACAATTATAAATGAATGACTGCAAATTTCCATGTGCGTATGCGTACATATTAGGTTTATATCGAAGTACGCTTATATGCGTTCCTACTTAAACGAGCTATACGTACTATCCACGCTCGGAGTTTACGTTCTAATGAGAGAGAAACGTGCATCTAAATGCATTCGCATTAAATCCAGTAGGAGGCCAATCGTTGCTCGATGAGCGTAGAAATTTGCGACATACCTAACCGTAAATCAATTTATCTCACAATCTTCGGCTAACTTGAAATACCAGTGAACATTTCTAGGAATTTCCAATTCAAACCATTGTTCAAAAACACCTGTTTGAATTCTTTCCAATTCAGTTCTTATGCAAATATTGCCCTCCTACTTTTTTACCAAGGAACTTTGATATAACACAGTTCAAAGTTAGATAACTTAAAAATCAAGAGAAATAGAATGAAAAATACAAGAAAAAGTACAAAAATAAGAAGACAGAAAAATAGGACTTTAAATTTAGAACGAATGATTCTTTTATTCTACAATAAGTATATACATATTCGTTTGAAAAAAATAAAATCAATCCCGTTGATTCGTTCGTTCGATCGTTCGTATTTCTATAAAATTGTCGTATAAAAAATATTGAAATGTATCCAATTCGAGTATAATATGCAAATTAAACGAAAAAAGTCCAATGAGTTTCGATTTAATTGAATAAAATTTTCCGATTGAAATTATACCTACAATTCGATTGAACGTATATATATATATATATATATATATATATATTTCTTTTATATTTATATTTATCCTTTAAAATAAACGCAAACTCACAAACACAAATATAAACACAAAATACAAATACACAATATTGCAAAGTATATTTTGATAAGCTTTTATAGAGTTGAAATAGAAACAGAAAAGAAGAATGGGAGTGGAGTCTGGCGATAAAAAAATAAAATAATAAACAAAAAATACAAAAATAAAACATAAAAGAGGGTCGTAATAAAATTTGAAAGTTAGAGGAAAAAGTTTTGGGTGTAATAATCACGTTTAAAGTATAATGTCTACTTGAAATACTCGACAGATTGACGTATAATGACGAATAGATAATTTTACGAATGATTACATTCTAATAAAAAGAGAGCGAGAGAGAGAGAGAGAGAGAGAGAAAAAAATTATAGTAGGATAATGATGATAAAATAACTCGATGAAAAATGACAAGGGGCTAAAATACCAATGTTACCGTACTTCCGTTCTAGCAAGGTCATAGCGTGTAAATAGGGTAGAACCTGACACACACACACACACACACACACACATTGTGTGACGTAAACGATACATCGTAATCCAAGTTGATTGTGTGCCGTTTACAACGGAGAAGGGTATATTCTCATCGACAACATTATTCTTTAGTCGGTAACGGTAGTTGCAAGAGATCGATAGAGATCGAGAAAAGGGTGGCTTTTATTTTCAACCTTGGTACCCACCACGGTATACCCCTTCCCTCTCCCACACTCACCCTTCTTCCCTTTTCCTCCCTTTTACCTCGTTTCGTTCCAGAATGTCATCGATCCTGACTACCACGAAAGCGCTTGCTTGATAAAGCTCTTTTGTCGAAATAGAGAGAAAGGGGGCAAGGGGAAGGGGAAGAGGGATGGAGGGAATCATGCCAGAGGGAATTTGCGAGTAAGCTTTGACAAAGCGGCAAAATCGAAACCACGATTGCTGCTATAAATTTTTATTAATTATAAAACCCCTAGGTGATACGGGATAATGAGATAAATCAAAAACGAGAGACCTTTGTTATTGATATTTGCATATTATTCTGTTTGGATTTTTTTCTCTTTTAAAACTATCCGATAAAGAAGAAAAAATTTGAACAAAAAATTCTGGGAAAATTTCTTTGAGTATTTTAAATGTATTTTGTTTTTGTTTTTCTTTTCGTAAACCCTTTTCTTTTTGTAAGACTTTTACATTTTTTAATGAAACAATGTTCTTATGCAGTTTGTTAAATATCAAGATTGAAATAGAGAATTTAATCTTTTACACTTAAAGAGTATACTATAATTTCTCAATTGAGTCTCGTTATATCCGCACGATTAATTCGAGCAAAGGTAAAAGTTAAATAATCGGATAGTTTAGAAGTACGCCAAAGAAAATTATTCGAAATTGAATTAGTTATATCGTAATGGATAGAAGTTACACGTTCACATACCTCCCAGCCTCCTTCTCATCCCCTTTTTTCACTATTCCCTTCTCGATTTATCGAAGCGTATAATTTTATTTTTTATTGTAATCCTTGATTATAATTATTTCTACATTTCTCTCATTCTCCTTTTATTCGTTATTTTATTTCAACAAACAAACAAACAAAAATCTAACATAGTAGACTGTTTTTTTCTTTTTTGTTTAACCCAAAAGAAAAAAAAAGAAAAAGAAAATACGCAAGAAAAATGAAGAATTTGCATATAAAAAACCATGCGAGAGGAACAAAAAAAAAAGAAAGGAAAGGAAAAAGAAACACGATGTTCTCCGAATGATAGACTTCTTCTTCTTTTTTTTTTTTTTCTTTGATCAAAAATATCGTAAACGGAAAAGGTTGGAGTATAATATAAGAGGGTAGTAAGAAAAGCAGAAAAGTCTGATATAGTTTGGTTGGAGAGGGGGTGGGAAGGTGATGGTAAGAAAGAAAGAAGAGTATTGTAAGAACGAAGTATAGTTCGATTTATGTCTTTCGACTAGGATACTAGGATAATGGTGTTTCTGAGAATATCAAAGACTATGACAAGGAGGTTGCTAAGATGTAAGTACGCTATGAGAAAGTTAGGAAGGATAAGAAACAACCTAGTGGAAGAGAAAATAAAATAAAAAAAAAAATAAATAAAATAAGAAAGGAAAGGAAAGGAAAGGAAAGGAAAGGAAAGGAAAGGAAAGGAAAGGAAAGGAAAAGTGTAGTTTGAAATAGAAAAAAGAAGGTGAAGTGGGGTGGGGTAGGAGAAATGGGTGGTAGTGGGTGTTGCCAAGAAAATAGGAAGAAATAAGCGAAAGTTGGCGGGGCCACAACACACACACATGGGTTTAAGGGTCGGTTTTCTTTTCTTTTCTTTTCTTTTAAGGTATATAAAGCCAGAATTTTCAGACCTTTTGGCGCCCGATCCCGTCTCGTCTTGTCGATGACGTCAAATTCTACAAAGACCTCGACTACACGCTATCGACTGCGTCATCATCCCTTACTTTGCCTTACATTGTCACACACTCCTATATACTCCCACTCTTTTTCCTTCTTTTCATAGCTTTTCTTGTCATATCTTCTCCTCCTTTTTTTTCTTTTTTTTTTCTTTTTTTTCTTCTTCTTCCCTACCTATTTTATTCTTATTTTTTTTTTTTCACAAATTTCTCTCGGATAGTATATATATATATATATCCTAGGAAAAAAAAAGAAAGGAAAGAGAAAAAAATATTTCACCAATTCTCGTACTCTCGATATATTTTTTATCGTTTTTCTTCCCGAATTTCAACTTTACTATTATTTGCGATTTTATATTTACGATCCCATGCACACAAACACACACACACACACACACACACATCGTAAAAGAATATTCTTTTTATTCGATTATATTTATAATAATAATAATAATACGATTCGTGTTTCACCTTAGTGGAAAGTTAATGTTCTTTTTATAATTACAACCTCGAACACAACCCTCGCCTACGTAAATTATTATATTTATCTAATGTTAATTGAAAGATGAAATTTTTACTATCTCATACACAAATAGACACGGGCTTTACGACATCTAACATTTTTTCTTTTTATTATTATTATTGTTATTATTATAGTTAATACACTTTTTCTTTTCATATCTGTCTCTCTCTCTCTCTCTCTCTCTCTTTCTCTTTCTTTATCTCTCTCTCTATTGTTTTCATTTCAGCAAAGTAACGAATTCACATTTTTGTGTTCTAAAATTAAAATGACGATTTCTAGCTAAATGAAAATTGTCTCATCACGGTTAATTGCATGGATAATACTTTCGACTTTTAGAAAAGTTTAATTTTTCTAGTTGAACTCATCTTCAACAAGACACTTTTGTAATACAGACATTTAAAATAAAATTCTTCTCTATCGGTGATATTTTCTTTTCTTTTTTTTATAATCTAATTTGATATCTTCGATCAATTTTATTTAAACTTTAATTAAAATAAGATAAAATAAAAATCCAAAACCGTTCATTTATTTTCTCCTTCGTTCGAACTGAAACATTGATACTTTAAAACGTTAATTACAAGACACTTGTTCTTCCTAAGAAACGGTTTAAACGAAACCACTACTACTTATTTCTTTTCTTTTTATTCCCTAAGAGAGAAAAAGTGCAAGAACGAGGAAAAATTTGTATAAAAAAATTTTTCGTTTTCGCTGCAATTCCCTGAACACGGATATACTTTTCTTAAAAAAAAAGTTTCTTTCCTTAATTAAAGGAGTATTAATTATACTTTAATTTAAAAACGAACGAAATTCTTGGCAAATTTTTTTTTCTAACGTAGTAAAAAATAATACATACGTTTGATAAGTTTAATAGAAAAATTTAAAAACGATTTTCACAAAAAAATTCAATGCCCGTTTGCATCTACATGTAAATCTTATAATCCACTAGAAATAAAATGGAGAAGAATAAGAATAAGAATAAGAAGAAGGAGGATCAACGTTAAAGCGGTACTGACAATTTATGATTATCCTTTAAGAGTAAGAAAACTCTAATCGACGTCCTACTCCTCCCTCCACCCTCCCAACCCCATCGACTATTGAACAGCTTTCATTTGCTTTGCTATTGGATATCTTGATAAATGGAGTTTTGGTTAAATGTGAATAATATTTAATATAAAATCCCAATTTCAATGTCTTATGTTGATAAAAGTACTATCACTTTGTTATCGATATTATAGAAAAAAAAAAGAAAAAATTACTATAAATCATTTGATCGAAGATCTACGAAAGATTACAGTCCACTACGTATCTTCGTTTCTGTAATATAAAATAAAAAAAATAAAAAAAAAATACGATAAGAAATATGATAGCGAGAAATGAAAGCAACATAGATCCTTCTCATTGATTGAAATGAGAAGAACGAATCACAGAGAGAGAGTGAGATATATAGACAAATTGAAAATCGAAATCGTTGGATAGAGAAAGGAAAAGTGTTTCTTACCGAACAACGTCTGTGACCTGGATTTTCTTGTGCTCTCAACCAAGTTAATCAAATTTTATTGGATTCCTTTGGACCTATCCATTTTTCTTCCCTTTTCCTTTTATTTTTATCTACTCCACTCTTTTATCCGTGTTTTTTTCAATAATACTCAACCATGGATATAGTATTTTCTTTTATCTCTCTTTTCTTTTCTATCTTTCTTTCTTTCTTTTCTTTTTACACTTTTCTTTTATATCCGTCATTTCGTTTCTTTTTTTCACGTTGTTTTGTTATTTTATTGTTGGTTGTATCATATTCGTCAAGAGAATATCTCAAGAATATGAATTAGATTAGAAGAATCGTTTGTATATATATATACAAACTATTTAATATATGTGATATCATAAATATATCACATATATTATATAAAGGTATATCTTTATATATAAAAATTCAATGTCATGGTGTTAGTTTCCAATGAACTTCCAAACTATTGAACGGATCTCAATGAATTTCTTTTTTTCTTTTGTGTGATTTTTTTCAACTTAGCATATAGGATAATTTTTATCGTGATTATTTTTATATTTTTATAGCTAATTTAAAGAATTTATTATTTAGAGGTTATCTAGGTCTTTAAGTACTATAAGTTTTTAACAGATAACATTGTATTACAATTCAATTATTTCACGTTTTTTTCAGATTTACATATGGCATAACTAACCTTACTTTTTATAATTTTTTCGAGTATTATTATTTTATGTATTCCATTGTAATTGTGATATTATTTTGTATATTGTTATAATTTATTAAATATTTTAGAATCAAATTAAATCAACATTTTATAACAAAGCTACAGCAAATCGTGGCCGAAGCACCCTAGTCTTTAAATAGAAAAATTCAGTGTCACATTATTTGTTTCCAATGAACTTCCAAACTATTGAACCGATCTTAATGAATTTCCTTTTGCATTTTGTGTGATTTTTTTCAACGTAGCATATAGGATAATGGTACTTAGGGATCCTATAGGAGGGATGTGCCATTCATATTCAGCTCATGTGCCATTGACTGAAAATTTTGGGGGACCGCTTGAATTTATAATAATTTTTTCGTGTAACCTATTCTATTTTAATATAAATTTTTAATTATCATTAAATATAGTTTTTTTTCTGTTTTGATGCAATTCATTATTTCATAATTATTTCAATGTTTGAATCATTCGCGCGCAAAATCGAGTTCCGGTCCCCCAGCAATGTACATGGCTCATCCCTCTTATAGGATCCCTAATGGTACTTACGTATTAACGCCACCGCAGCAAAATTCCGCTAAATGCGCCAATCTACAGCTTAAATTGTTGCGACAAATCATAGAATAAAAAACTTTATTTAAAAACAAAACACTTTCAAAATTCAAAACATTTTATTCATAAAAAGTAATCAATCGGATTTCGGTGGAAAATGGGCCGATATAGAATTTAACATAGATTCAAAACAGTCTCTATTTTCTTTCACCTGATGCTGTCGCCATAACACTGACGAAGCCCTGACGAAACCCTGACGCAACCCTGACGGTTGCTGTGTGCAAACAACAAGGTTGTTGTGTGCGAACAACAAGATTGCTCTTTATTGGCGCATTAGCGGAATTTTTGCTGCGGTGGCGTTAATACGTAAGTACCAAGATAATTTTTATCGTGATTATTTTTATATTTTTATTGCTAATTTGAAGGATTTATTATTTATAGGTTATCTAAATCTTTAGGTACTGCTAGTTTTTAACAGATGACATTGTATTACAATTCAATTATTTCACGTTTTTTTCAGATTTACATATGGCATAACTAACCTTACTATTTATAATCTTTTCGAGTATTATTATTTTATGTATTCCATTGTAATTATGATATTATTTTGTATATTGTTATAATTTATTAAAAATTTTAAAATCAAATTAAATCAACATTTTATAACAAAGCTATATCATTCTAGTATATACATTAAATAATCACGATTAAAAAATTGTTCCGACTAATCCTAATATCAAATTTATGTTAGTTATTTTTTTTGAAGAGAGAGAGAGAGAGAGAGAAAGAGAGAGATTCTCTCACGAAATCGTGATTACTGTTACCAAGGATACACGTAGTAAGTTTTTTATCTGATTTCTACGTGCAGGGTTAAAGGAAGCCCGTTTTCTCGTCTACTCTACCATTTCCCCGATAAAAATACTCCTTTCGAGACATTCAGTCTACGAAGGCCAGTATGGCACCAGACTCTCGGTTTTTCTAACCATGGTCCAGACACGAAATATAGTTTGTTATCTTGAAAATTACGCTTCCTCTCTCTCATTCTCTTTCTCACTTGTCTTTCAACCACTTCGATCGGGAAAAATCCAGTCTAGAGATATTTATCTTTTTGATTGTTTTGGAACGTTAGATTTTTGATTTTTTTTTTTTGTAAATGAGTAGAAAACTAAAACAAGAAATAAAACATACGCAATAATAATAATAATAATAATAATAATTATTATTATTATTATATTTAATTATTTATTATTATTATTATAAAAAAAAGTTCAGGAATTCGTAGTATCGTCGAAAAGTTTTCTCTAACTTTGGTAAATCATTTGAGATCGTAGTTTAAGAAGATTTAACAACCATTAGTACGTGGCGAATGATATAAGTAAGTACTCACTTACTCGAATTCGATTGTACGATGAGAAGAGTTGAATTTTCTTCGGATGAAGAAAATCGAAGGAACAATCGAAAGCAAGTAAACAAGCAAGTAAGCAAAAAGAGAATCTCAGAGTAGAAGAAGAAGAAGAAGAAGAAGAAGAAGAAAAAGAAGAAGAAGAAGATTTCTTCGTCCAAAGAGGATGATGCACTTATATTTTTCCTTGAGAATAGTACGTAGCTTCGATTTCTACAAACTTTTAATTGGATCACACTCGAAAACTCTTTGCCAGGTAATTTTAAAAGGAGAGGAGAAAGAATCTTTCCCTTCTAACTGAACGAGATCCAATGTTTTTTTATTATTTTCGATACTCTTTTAGATTTCTTGAAGTATTTTGATCTTTGCTGTATAAAAACGCAGATTTGTTTCAGTGATTCTACTTTAAAAATATTAGAAGAAAAAAAAACAATCATTTTACTTTAGTCCTAAGAAATTTATTCAACGAAAAGAACCATAAGAGATAAATGATCGGATTAAATGGAAACAAAAAAAGAAAAATACAATCGTAAAACTTTTTTAACCTAAATACATAAAATATATCACTATCAGTCCGATACACACGTCTTTAATTCGAAAATTTCAAACTTTTTGGAATAAGCTGTGACAATCTGGACCGTTTTGATGAAAATTTTTATTAAAAAGTTATTAAAATATCTAACGTAATTACATGTACCTTTATCACAATTCGACCAATCGATAGCGTGTAAGTATTTCAGTCAATGAATTACCTTATACCGCCGTCTACTAGAATCTTATCGAACTAACAGAGATAATCATGACTATTTGTTAATAAACAAATAATTCGCAATAAAATCTTATTGCGATTATAAATGGAGATATAAACTATCCTATGTTTCTAGTTAGATGAAACTGCATACAGTGTGGAAAATTTTATTAAAATTGGTTCAGTAGTTTAGGAGTCCATTGCGGACAAACAACGTGACACGTAATTTATATATATTAAGATTATTTTATAAATTAATAAGCAATTCATATTTTTTTCATGTTAAAAGTAAGATGACAAAATCTTTTAGATTTCAATAATAATTTGATAAACTGTGCTAAGTAAATTAAAATAAAATATTTAAAAAAAAAAGACGTTACGTTTAAAAAAAAGGGGGTCAATTCAACAAGCATGTTAGTTAGGCGTGTTAGATTTATCGAACACAATGGACACGCCTACACACACGTACTATCTCTCGTTGCGGTTAACAATTAAGGTTATCAAGGCGTGTCGTAGTAACGTTATCCTTGCTATCACCTTTGAGAGAGAGACATTAGGGACAGAGAGAATCAGGACGACAAGGATTTATCGTCTTTGTGGGCTAGGTATTACTACTACAACTCTTCTTACTTCTCGTATCACGAACGAACGAGAAGGTTTGTAACTTTTCTTCTCATTTTCCTCGACACCATCTCCTAGAGTTTGTTCCCAAGCGAGAATCGTTCGATTACAAACTTCTCGTTTCGATCTACAACTTTCCCGAAGGATTCCCTGGAAGGATTCCTGAGAATCGATCCTTCTTCTTCTTCTTCTTCTTCTTCTACTACGTTCGACAAGCTTGTAGAATGAAAAACAACAATTTCTTGCTTTCAATCAATTTTTTCTATCTTATTTTTGTTATTTACTTATCTTTTCAAATGATTTCAAATTATATTTTTTGTTTACTCTCGTCCATTCAAACTCGTTAATAAAGTTTAAAAAGATTTTCTTCCTTCCTTCCTTTACGATTCTCGATAAGGAAGAAGACTTCAAACTAGATCCGTAAAGTAAACATTCGAAAGTTCGTGATGGTGGTTAGTTGATTGGTTGGTTGCCTATGGGGAAAAACCGAATTAACCGATCGATCTACTTTGGAATATAAGTACCCTAAAAGAAAAAGAAAAAAAAATAATAAGATGGATTAAATTTTCGTAGAGAGAGATTTAAAAAAAATAATAAACAATTAAATGATTAAATAAAATAAAATTAAAAGAAAAAAAAATTAAAAGAAAAAAAAATTAAAAGAAAACAAAAATGAACGAACGTGTGGTAATGCTCCCTTCATCTATAACAATCCACTGTGTGTTAATAATCAATATATCCCTGTGGGTTATATTTTGGAATATAAGTACCCTGAAAGAAAAAGAAAAGAAAAGAAAAAATAATAATAATAATAATAATAATAAGACGGATTAAATTTTTGTCCGAGAGAAAACAATTAAAAGATAAAATAAAATTTTAAAAAAATTAAAAAAAAAATAAACAAACAACGAGTGATAATGCTCCCTTCATCTATGACGATCCACTGTGTGTTAATACTCAATATATTCCTGTGGGTTATCGGAAACAAATACTTCCTATCGGATTAAAAATATCGCTGTGATCGGTCGAACGGAGCATCGCTAAACGATTTATTGGTAGGTATACACCTATTAATTTACTAACGGAAAATGACGTGTTCTGTTCTCTTTCTCTCCTCTACTAGTTGTGAAAGCTTTAACGCGTAATGTCATAACGAGTGAAAAATGAAAAGAAGAGAATACAAATTGAACCGGTAGAAAAAATACCAACAAAAAAAAAATTGAAAAAATAAAAGGTGACTAGACGAATTCATGATATTTATCTCTCATCTACCGTCGAATACAAGGAAAGACTTTTAAAAGAAATTCCTGTGATAAATATAATAACAAAAAATAACATTAGATAAAAAAAAAACAGCAACAAAAATTTGAAAAATTTATTTTAATATCCTATCAACGTGATTTGGTGTTTAAAATATGAAAATCCGGAATTTTTAAAGAAAATGAAATCTTTATTAATAACTGTTTTACACACATACCCACACACACACACACACACACTCACACAGACTATGCAGATAGGCTACACCAGAGTCAGTTTTCGACCTCGAGAATCGAGATGTATCACATCCTCTCTCTCTCTCTCTCTCTGTCTCTCTCTCGCTCTCTCTTTCTCTTTCTTCTCACCTTCTGCACATCATCGAACGACCCTGGGTATATCGATTTTACATTTATCCTGAGTAAATATCCGTGAAGCGTTATAGTTACAACACGTAGGATTGCAGCACACTGACTCTCTCTATCTCTCTCTTATCTTTTCAATTTTTTATACATATTACAAGCCAACGAAATCATCTCTCTTGCATCTATCTTTCTCTCTCATTCTTTCTAACATCTCTTACATATTTCTTTCTCTTTCTAACCGAAACACTTTAACCCATTACCCGTTACAATACGAAAATGACAAAAAAAAATGAAATTAATTGTATAATGATATTCATACTAATCAAATAGAACTATTTTTGCACCAATTTATTTTTTTTTATTTAAATATAAAAATTATTTTATATCAATTATATTATTAATGTATTTATTTTATTATTATATTATATATAATTATATTAATATTATTATTATTATTATTATTATTATTATTACTATTATATTATTATTATTTATTAAATATTATATTATATTATATTATAGTATATTATATTATATTTTATTAGATTATATTATTTATTAGATTAAATTATATTTCAAATCAATATTAATATATTTTTATATATATACAATTAATAATAATAATTAATAATATTATATATATATATTGATTTAATACATTGTTGATTTAAAATTAAGATAGTGAGAATTTATAATATTTTCATAAAATACATTTCATTCTGAAGTTACAGTTATTAAGAAAAAAATGAATAAATTTCAAAATTCGTCCCAAAAAAAATTGTGCCCCATTGGCAGATAGTGGGTTAAAGTATATATGTTGATATCGATTTTAGAAACTGTACGATCCAAAAAAATTGCATAAATCCTATCAGATTCTCTTTTTATTATTTCAATTCTTTTTAAAATGTAAACATATAAAATATAATATATATCTATAAAATTATTAAACGTCATTTATATTCGACAATAAAAAAAAAACATATATATGTGGATGAGGGAGGGAGAGGAGTAGAATACATCGAGATTTTGGATAACTCTCCCCAACAGATAAAAGAAAAAAATATGTAATGTCCCTTTTGCTTGTTTTTTTTCCGCGTCAAGTTCGCCGACCTATCATCTTTTCTATCCTTATCTCGAAAATAAGAATATTTCTATTTGTTGTTATATTTTTTATTTTTTTTATTTTTTTTATTTTTTCCGAGTACGAGGTTTGAACACATTTTCCTTCGTAGAAGTAAGTACGTGAGATCGCAAAAGCATATGATACAAACGTGTTGAATATCTCTCTCGCAGTGCTTGCTTTCATAGTACTTTGCGTGACACGCGTTCCTTCCCACGTACGTATCTCTCTACACGTATACAGATGCATAGTGCATGACCATGCATTACGCATATTTACGTGTGTATTTACCCCACCACTCCCCTTCCCCTTTACGTGCTTACGTACCTAAGACCAAAGAGAAAGACACTAAACCTTATAATTGTAAAATACAAAGCTACGACTAATTGTAACATTACTCGAATAACAATTGTAATAATATTAATTTTAAATAATAACTATGAATTATAACGTCGAACAAATTAGAAAACGTGATTGTAAAAAAAATAATAAATAGGAAAAATAAGAAAAGGAAATAGAAATAGGTGAAAATGTAACACAAATAAAGAACAATCTTATTTGCGTATCGATTAAACGTAATTGTTATAAATAGTATTGACAAACTACGTTATCGCATGTTACGCTAGTCGTGTCCTACTGTTAAGGAAGTGGACGTCGTCTTTTTTTTACTTCAAATTCGACTGAATGATTTGTATGCAAAATACATCGAAATCTACTTTGCCGTTGCACTTGCATAACGATGCATTATGTATGAGAAATTATGCAAGCTAAGCTGAGACTAGGTATATACATTTACTATATACATATATATATATATAGCGTGAACCCTGCACCAAGATGAAGTGTGACGATTCTGTCCTTTTTTTCTTTTTGTTTTCTCTTATTTTCTTTACCACATCAAGGCCACCCTTTTTTTGCCTTTTCTTCCGCAAGCTCAGGCTTTTACGGAAACAGGTATTTTGTTTCTAAAGTTTGACAAGTTGAAATTTCATGTCACTTGGTCGAGGGTAACATCAAACTGGCATCTACCAAGTTGGATCTTGCATACTCGTTAGAAGGGACACGTTCATTAGAACAAGTTAAACATTTTACTAGTTAGAATAGATTCATGTATATATACATATATATACAATAGTGAGTCATAGAAATATTTGGACATACGTACTTCGAAATGGAATAATTTTAAGTTCTAAATTGTAATTTGATCTATCAGTAATTTTATTATTAATTATTTGTGAACGATAATGAACTTTATGAAAATTCCCTACTCCCTACTCCCCACCCACACTTCCTCTCTTCTAATTTTTTCATCGGTAATCTAATAAACAGGAGAAAAAAATCGCATTAGAGAATGGTCTAGCAGGGGTAACTCAAATGTTACTTTCTATCTATAAATGTCACCATAATCTTTTCGATCTTTCTCTTATCAAGTCGTTACACCGTGACCGTATACGAGCTTATCTGTTCGTTCTCATCATTTGACTAGAGTGGAACGACGAACATGGAAATGTTTCAAAGCAACCAGCAACATAGAGTCACACACACATACACATACACACTTTGTCGCTTTGAAACTAATCGCTGGAGTATCTTAAAAAAAGATTTAAATTTTGAAAATATTATATTTATATATAATATTAAAAATATATATTTTTTATATAATAAATATATAATTTTTTTATATATATAATTCAAAATATATTACATCTTTATATATATTTCTTCTGTGCACGTTTTTGTAATTGAACTCCTCCTAAACGGCTGGACCGATTTTAATGAAATTTTTTGTGTCTTCAAAAGTGGATTCGATAATGGTTTATCGTTACAATTCGGTCCAATATAAATTGTATATTTAATAATTTTTTATTTATAAGTTGTTATGCAAAAAGTTTATAGGTTGAAGTTAGTCGATATTCGAGTTATAGAGAATATTCGAGTCGATAATCGAAGTTATTTGATTCCAGTTTGTAAATCGTAAAGTTTATAGGTTGAGGTTAGTCGATATTCGAGATGACATTAGATATTGTAATAACTTTTTAATAAAAATTTTCATCAAAACGGTCCAGATTGTTACAGCTTATTCCAAAAAGTTTGAAATTTTTGAATTAAAGACGTGTGTATCGGACTGATTGTGAGCCACAGCAACGCGTGGAGGGGCACCCCTAGTAATTTATACATGTATAAGGGCCGTTTATTTTGAAAGTGGCCCATCTCCATTTTCCAAAAAAATCGATTTAGCTACCGTAATAGTTACATTTTTACATAATCTTTTCCTTCTGAAGTAATTTGTTACAAATATATTTCAAATCATGAAGATATTGTAACACGAAAATTTGCCGATCAACAGAATAATGAAAAGTTTATTTTGAAAGTGGTTTATCTCCATTCGTCATTTCTTATTTTTCGGTTGCACCTGGTTATTGTACAACTTCATGTTATGTATTAATAAAGCATTTGATTTTGCATATATTCCGAGTAAATACGATAATACTTTATTGTAAATAAAATGAGATAAAAAGATTTTGTAGTAACAAAATTATTAGAAGATGCAATTTCGAAAAGGGTCAAGAATTCTGATAAAGAATCAATAAAGTGGTTAAAAATATGTTTAATGCGTTTTTTTAGAAATAAACCGTATCAAATTTTCTATAAGACATCAGTGAATGAGAATGAAAATTTGAAAATCTTGAATTTATTAATACGTCAGTGTAGACCAAAAAAAGTTATTATTGTATTGATTAAGTTATTATATTGTATTGATACCACTATATAAAATATTAGACAAATTACAACAGCAAAATTCAAGGATATAATTGACCTATTACGATATATATCACCGGAAAATCATGATTTCTTCAAATCCCTTTCACACACACAAAATATATATGAGTAATAAATTGTTTTGTAGGTTATTTTTTAATTTCGTACATTATGTAGTTAAAAAATGTTTTCAATCGCATAAATTATGTTTCTGAACTGTTTTAAAGATATGTAAAATAAATTCAGTATTGTTTTTTTTTTTCAATTTGAAGCATCTTAAATTATGTTCAATGGAGTTTAGGTCCCTTCGACATTTTATAATAAAAGAAATTGTTGATTTTGACAATGGTCTAACTTCATTCATGGTTAGAAAACACATATTATTCGTTTAATAATTGCCACTATTTTAATAGGAAATATAAATTTAAGGCCTTTAGATACACTTAAGCAGTATAACTCGTTAGTATCCTGTACGTATCTTTTTCATTGCATTGAAACGCAAACCCTCCATCAATATCTCGATTCGAATATAAATAGAGATAGGCCACTTTTAAAATAAGCGGCCCATATATATATATATAATATTATAATAAAAAATATAAATTTATAATAATATAATTTTTTTTATATATAATTTTAATATTATATTTACATAATTTAATATATATATATAATATATTATAAATATAATACATATATATTTTATTAATATTTTATATATAATTATTATATTATATTTAATATTCTATAAATTAGAGATTATTATTATTGCGAAACTTTGACAGAAAATACAAAAATAATTGAGCACAAAAAATATATGACTTTAAAGAAATATTTTGTTAATGTTTTTGTTGTTGTTGTTGTTGTTGTTGTTGTTGTTGTTGTTGTTGTTGTTGTTGTTATTGTTGTTGTTGTTGTTGTTAATCATCAAGGTTCGAGATCGTTAAAGATAAATATTATAAAAGCGCGAAAATAAATTTCATGCATCGTAATCCAATGTACGACGATTTTCATGAGATCCATTAAAAAAAAAAAATCTACGAGAATATAACAGTGAAGAAATAAAAGATGTTACAATATCGATAAATTTCAATATTTCTCCACAATTAAAAATCGATCCTTCCGTTCGAATTTAGCGCACGATTTTTCTTTTCCTTTTTCCTTCATTTATTTTCTTTTTATTTCTTCCCCACCATACAAATATTTATGAATCCATTAGCTGCACGACAACAACGTGTCGGGATCAACGGGTGTTCCTTTTCTATTCTTTTTCATTTTTTTTTGTACGGTCTGTTCGTTCCATTTAATTATGTTAACATAATTTTGAAACTACGATGCAAAAGTAAAAGGCAATATTGTCGTTTCATCGAGACTAACTGACTAATGATAAAAATAATAATAATAATAATAATAATAATAATAATAATAATAATAATAATGATACGAAAACATTATATAATCTGCTTTACGTTTCCGTGTATATAGTAGTAGTATACGTTCTTATTCAGATTTATCATTTGTTAGGAAATGTTGAAGAATATCTCGCCTAATAGAAATTTCTATCGAAGTCGAATAATAATAATAATAATAATATGGTGGTTTTACAGGTAGGAAAACCTCGAGAATTTCTATAGGAAAGCTATCTGTCGATGGTTATATTTTAAAGAATTTAAATACTCGAAGTTAAGTAAACAAATCATTTGGTTAGGTCATCTCCGATTGAAAGTGTAAATTAACTTAATTAATTTGAACGATGAAAAAAACGTACGTACGTTTAAAATACATTTTGAGAATATATTTAAATAACGAAAATTACATCATTATCATCTCCCTTATTATCGTATTTTCATATTGATGCTGATAAAGTCTTTTCAATGATCATTAGTTTCCGCTATCCGTCGAAAAATGGAAAGGTTTTATTCCACTTTTTAAATTCGTCAGATTGTGTTAATTCGATAAACATTGAATGACCATTGATAAGGCATGTTTTATGCGAACACATTTTGAAATTCGACGATAAACGCGATTATCCTGGTCCAACCCTGGATTGCAAATGAACAATGTGTCAACGTGCAATACCGATTCTCTCGGTACTTGCAAATTGACGATGCTTTCTTCCGATCGATTGATAGGAAACGAGAGAAACGATTTGTTAATTTCGGCCATTCGAAATGAACGGAAAACTGCGTTGGGAACTATGTTTCTTCTCACGTAAATATAAACAAAACCTATCCGCAAATTTCCAATCAACGATTTGATCAGATATTTCATTCTCCACGGATATTCCCCCCCCCCACCCTCCTTGTTAATTTTCATAATATTACCGAACAAATATCATCATTTTTAGTATGATCAAGTATAATTACCATACTTACATAATTAACATAAATAAATATAAGTAACAAAAGTAATGATAAGCCAATAAACGGTTGCCACCAATTAATAAAAGTATTTAACAACAAATTCTCTTAGGGATTCCAATTGTGTGAGAATGTAATTAGGTTAATAGTCCTATTTTAGGGTAATAAGAAGGGGGATAATAAAACGAAATAGGTTAATTCTAAGAGACCAAAAATAACGGCATGCTATTCGTCCGCAAAGAGAAAGCAATTCCATTGGCGAATTGAAAGGATGAAAGGCTGAAGCATCCTTGTTTCGAAGGGGGAGATATCGCCTTCTTTACATTTATACCCTTTGCATTACCTATATCTTTATTTATATATCTTTCTTTCTTTCTTTCTTTTTTTTTATTTCCCCTCCTCCTCTTCTCATTTATCGAAATATCTTGTGAAAAACTAGGACGAATGGGTTGTATTTATTGGAAAAGAGGTTTGTACAGTTCGATATAATCACTTTAATGAATTTCAATTTCAATTCAATTGGATTCAACTGTTAAATGATATTCCCAGACAGTATTAATACGTTTACACGAATACGTTATGTGTGTATAATTAATCGTAATCAATGATAATTAATTATATTAATTAATAATAACAATATATAATAATTAATGTAATATATATAGAGGTGAATATACATTTTGTGTATACTTGTAGCAAAGTTTCAAAGTTAGTCTATTAAAGATTGCACATGATTGGATGCAAAGGACGTGGTTGGAAAATTAAGGGTAATGCGTGCATGTATGTATCATATATATGTAGTAGAGTTTGTCATGCATAGGACGACACCTTTCCCTGTACACGCGTGTATGTTTTGTTGCTAAAAGGGATGGGTATACCTATTCCTTGTCGAAACCTATCGTTCGATAAACGATACAACAGCGTTTACTTTCCTACCGATCTCCTGTAACAACCAACTGCAAAATCCCTTTGATAAATCACCTTTCTTTTTCGTCAACAAACTATAATCCTTACAAAATGTCGTTTGCTTTACGCTTTTTTTTTCTTTTTGCTACACCTTTTTTGCTTGTCACCCCCTTTCTTTGTTTCTTTTACCACAAGATATGTATAGTTTTATATAGATTGTTTTTTTGATAAAAAAAAATATAAAAATATTAGTCAAATTTTTTTCCAAGAGAATAATTTTCATCAAAATTAATTTTTCTTATTATACGTTGCAAATTTGTTTTTCATCTTCGTAAAAGAATTTGTTCGTTGATCGATATTCATCAACGAGATAATATGTCTACGCGATTCGATTCGTGAAATGTAATTGGAAATTTTTTTTCTTTACTCGTAAATCATTAATCAAGTTTGCTTAATTGCTAAACCATTTCTCGACGATTAACAGATTCTTTATTCTTTTTTAATTTTTTTTTTTATTTTTCTTTTCTCTTATTTCAGTTGAAATTAACGATTCGATGCACAGCCAAAAAACGAGACTGGTTGACCGAGTTTTAAAAACGGGCCGTCCTATACATATTGCAGCAGGTTTTCATTTTGTTCAATGGCATTATAGACTCTAAGAAATACGACAAGGACAATCAACGGAAGGATCCACTTCTAAGGAGTTTTAATTAGAAATTTATTCGGTGTTGCTGCATTAAAAGTCGAACGACCAACAACGACGACGCTTTCATTTGCACTACTTTCTTTTTTCTACTCGATGTTTATCAAAGCACCATTGCTTTAACCTCCACCCTCTTTACTTAGCTTTCCAACCTTGTAGTACCTAAAGACAAATCGAATTAGGAGAAGTCGAAGTAGATATGTCGATATTTACGCAACGATTAAACGTTTCTCCTCTCTCTGGAAATTTCGACAAATTTCCCGTTGGAAGATAGAATTCTAGTAGGAAGGAAAACAATGGCAGAGAATACAAATGTCTTATCATTGTTTAAATCCGTAAAGATTTCATTTCAATTAAATATTATACAAGAATTTATAATATTTATATATATATATATATATATATATATATATTAGATTGTCCCAAAAGTTTCTTCTTTTTTTTTTAATAATTCTAAGGGCACAATATTTTTTAGGTTGAATAATTTAAAGTATAGAAAAAGATCAAATAAAGTAGCATCGATATTATTTAGTAAAATAACATAAAATCTAAACATAATAATAATAATAATAATAATAATAATAATAATAATAATAATAATAATAGCTATATTTTAATTATCTTAATTTATATAATCTTATTAAAAAATTATATTAGTATTAAATCTATATATATTTATATTATTTAATATATAGAAATATTTATATAAATTTAATAAATTTAATATATATATATATAATTAATAAAAAAAGGTAATATATATTGTATATATTATATATAAATATAATTAAATTTATATAATATAATATAAAAATTAAATTTAAATAAAAGATATATATTATTATTATATATACGTAAATATATTTATATAATATATACACATTATAATATTTATAATATATTTTAGAAAAATAAAAATAATTCGCAACAATTTCAAAATAATTTTTTTTTTTTAATCGAATAGAAAACGATAATAAATTGCCACAAGAGAGAAAGAGTTTTTATTTTTTTATTTCTTTTTTATCTTTAACAAAGTTAAAAAGTTACTTGTATTAAGTTCGAAAGATAAATTCGTAATAAGATAAATCGACTGTTCGAAGTAAAATATTAGAATTAACAATTGATTGTTTCGAATGATGTATACATACGTACGTTTGGTTCGTTTGGTAGTTTCTTCAACGAACAATCTCGACCGTGCTTACTACGAAATTAGTTGGAAACTATTCTCTAATTTAATTTGCAGGAATATCCGATACTACTACCGCCACCAAGAGTACGTACACTTAGAATCCCTTGAGCGTTGATATCGACACCGCTAACTCAAATGAATTACTCAACTGAACTTACACACTTGCTTGTCACCCCCACTTGCTGATTTTTTCTTGGTTTTCTTTCCCTCTCAAGTAATTCCAAATTTTCCTAATTCTAATTGAAACCCCTCTCTTCCCCCCGCTCGCCCCCTCAAAAAAAATTGGTGACATCTAGTTGAGATAAGGGAGATAATAATTATTAGGATAACCAACCAGAGAGAAAATTTTATAAATTTGAACAGTGATGGATAGTAGTCCTTAGAGAAAACTACACACTTGTTTGTCACCCACTTGCTTTTTTTTCCTTGTTTTCTTTCCCTCCCAAGTAATTCCAAATTTTCCTAATCCTAATTGAAACCCCTTCTTACCCCAAAAAAAAAATTGGAGACATTTAGTTGAGATAAGGGATATAATAATTGTTAGGATAACCAACCGGAGAAAAAGTTTTATGAATTTGAACAGTGATGGATAGTAGTTCTTGGAGGATTTATTGGACACGCAGTTACTTAACTGGGAGTTGAAAAAAATGGAGTTGGCACAAGTCGGCTGGTCCATTATTCTTTCTTTTCTTTTTTTTTTCAACTTGTTAACCGACGATACGATCGACTAAGCCACTACCGAATCATCAATTTTACCAAGAAGAACTCCCACGGATCCTGCGTCTATACCAAAAGCAAAATAAAACAGCCAGCTAACTTCATCTTTCCACCCATGCTCGTGTTAGAAAAAAAAATAAAGGGAAACTTAATGTGAGAAATGGGTCCTTTCGCAATTTAAATGTTCGCGTTTCGATTTCGTCGTTACATCGACAACTATATCTCAACAATCTCCTACACACGCATACACCACCAACACTCTCCTTCTACTTTTTCCCTACGACTCCTGTGGGAGACTTTTTTTATATTCACGATTTCGATCAACGGGGAAAGAAAGAGAACAAAAACAAAAGTTTGAAATTTAAAGGAGCTATAGAATAACTAATGCGTTGTACGAAGTGTGAAAAATGATCCTTAAAAAAAAAGAGCTTTCTTTTTAAAGATGTGGGTGGTGGTGGTGATGGTGGTATAAAGAAATGTGATAAAAAAGAGATAGATATACTTAAGTATATTTTGAATATTCGTTTTGTGTAATCCCCGTTGTTGAACAAATGAAATTTTATTGATAAAATATCACGGTGATGGAATCGAACAAAGCAGAAACACATCAGGGTTGTATGGGCACCACTATTATTAGCCCTTTATGCTAACATTTCCAACTTGGTCGCGTCACAATAGCCACTAAACCTGATAAACAACACCGGACGTTTATTATACCCTCGTGGCAGATGTTATGGAAATGATGTTTCAAACCGTGTTTCCAACGGTTTCCTGAATTATTTCTAGATTTTGTGATGCAAGTCAACTGATACAAATCCAACATGTAAAAAAGTACAATCCAACTTTTATTTCGGGAGAAATATTTTATGCTTTTCCTTTTTATTTATAACGTGCATCATCTAGCACAGATATTAGTATATTTGTGTGTGTGTGTACTTAGATCGTTACTTGAAAATTTTCTCTTCTATTTTTTATTTCTTTCAATCTCTTTTCTAATTTCTTTTTAGATACGAAGAAAGAGAAAATACATTAAGCACAGTTAGAAACTTACAGCACGAAAACTCGATTATCGATTGCGTGTCCTGTTAACTTATCAAATGCGATTTTGTTCTATTGTTTGTTTTTTTTTTATTTAGAAAGAGAAAAAAATCGATTAGCCTTCTGACAATAGTAACCTCGAACAATGAAACAAGACACAATGATATGTTTTCAACAAATTTTATATACTTATATTTTAAAAATCTAAACAAAGTTAGAATATTATAATCAATTTGCAAATACTGCATTTCTATGGCATAAATAATAGGGTTATTTTGTTGATAATAAAATGGAATATATTTTTGTGATATATATGACAGAACACTTTAGCAAAACATAAAGGAAATTTTGAAATTTTGTTTGTTTTTTGAAGCAACTTGTATCACACTCTGGGGACAGATTAGACCAACGAAAATTTTCTTCCCTCTGTGTCAAAAGCATTAAAAAAAAAATTTGTCTTGTAATAGTGCCTACAAAAATATCTTATACTTGATAAGATCCTGTCCTCAAAATTGAAAGTACACATTACGTCGACTCGAATATTTTAGTTACATATGTAGGTTAAGTATATATCCTGAAAATGTATAGGACGCGCGGAAGCTTAGCTAAATCCTTGATACGAGTTACTTCCAGTTCACACCAGAATCGGATAAAATGTTTCAATATATATATATATATATATTGCTCTCTCACTCTAAAGAAAACTTTTATATAAATCGTTAAATCGTAGATAAAATGAATTCTATAATATATTTTATTCGTAGCACATCTCTCATAATTGGAATTTATTTGATTCAAAAGAGAAATAAAGAGAAAGAGAAGGAGAAAAAGACAGAGAGAGAATTTAATTATTATTATAATAAGAATATACCATCATATCACACACACACACACACACACATACACACGCGCGCGCGCGTGCGCGCGCGCGCACACACACTATATATATACCTTATTATAGTGTCGGAATATTAAGATAATGTGTATACATTATTACTATGAAGAGAAAGAGAGAGAGAGAGAGAGAAAGAGAGAGAATTATTATATATTACATAGAGTAATATAAAATTATTATAGAAACATTCTTATTTAAAAAAGAAAAAACTAGCAAATGTTACGCAAATATCATAGTTTCTCAAAGTACATTAATGGAAAATGTACACAAGGTAAACTAAAATATTATTTTCTCTTTTAGGGATCGCATATGTTACTCGTATATCAAAAAGGAATCATTAAACCACATATTCGGTTCTACATGTAATACTCAAATTTTGTACCATTTACAAACACCATGCAAAAAACTCGGACATTTTCCTGATGCGTGTATTCAAACGAAAAGCCAAGAATCCCTTTTAACCATCATCTCTCTTTTTACCCATCTAAGTGAATTATATAACTTTGTAGTAAAAGTACTTGCATGGTAGTTACATGACATAATTTGACAAGTTTTTAGTATTCCGTTAATTTAACTTGCAATTTATAAAAAAGACGTCGAATTTTTTCGAATAAAATTCTCTTTTTCGGTTAATTTTTTGTTTGTCTTATTTTGTTTACCTTCAATATTTATTTTAATTAAATTTCTCATGAAACGCTTTTTTTTTGCTACGGCATGAATGATCGATCAGAGTATTTATTTCATTTTCTTCTTTTTATACATCGACATAAGAACGTTAAAACGTTAAAGACACGTTTTTCATTTACGACTTTTCTTATCTTTTTTAATTTTTTTTCTCTCTTCTCTTCTTCATTTACCATTGCTTCATTTTCTTTCACTATCTTTTTTTTTTCTTTCTTTCTTTCTTTTTCCTAAAAGTCTTGCTTCAGATAAAATTGATAGAATATATACAGGGAACCCATCCTGACATATTCGCCTCCCTTCATAAAGTCAAACTGTTAGTATACGGATCGCATTTTTCAATGCCAGTCATCTTACTTTCGTTCTTTATCATCCTAATGGTTAAATGTTCCGGTTAAATTTGGCCCCCGAAGGATTAAATAAAAAAAAAAAGAAAAAGAAAAAAACTCACCCTCTTCTATAGTATACTAGGGTGCCCCGCCACACGTTGCTGTGGCTCACAATCAGTCCGATACACACATCTTTAAGTCAACGAATTATCTTATACCGCCATCTGTTAGAATCTTATCGAACTAACAGAGATAATCATGACTCTGTGTTAATAAACAACTAATTCGCAATAAAATAATATTGCGATTATAAATTAAGATATAAACTATCCTATGTTTCTAGTTAGATGAAACTGCATACAGTGTGGAAAATTTTATTAAAATCGGTTCAGTAGTTTAGGAGTCCATTGCGGACAAACAACGTGACACGTAATTTATATGTATTAAGATTGTTCCATTTTTTACCTCCCATCCCTGCACGTAAATGGTCGAAAAAAAGTGAGACACGAAGTAAAAAAAAAAGTAAACGGGGATATAATTTGGATATATGTAAATATAAAAAGAAGGATTGTTTTGTGGTTATTCAGAAAAATAGTCTCGTAAGTTAACAAATGTACACATACACACATACATTTATGAAGCTAGCAAAAAGTCAGGTAAGAGAAAAGATCGACCTTCTCCTGACCCAACAATCAACCAAGTAGTGAAGAAAAAAGATATGAAGAAAAGCCCTCCACAAGGAGCGGCAGTGCAAACCAGCGAACAACCAAAGGCGCTTGCTTGGAAAAGAGTACAGTCTAGGAGGGAACAGAAGAAGGAAAGGAAAGAGCAACTCCTGAAGCAGTTGCTTGAGAATCCACCACCTGAGCCTAAGCGAAAAAAACAACGAAAATTCACCAGAGCGGACGCATTAATAATTCGGCCTGTTGAAAAGGCGAACTATGCTGATATACTGCGCCGAATAAAGAAAGAAGTCCCTAATGAGCAAGTCTGCGATACGGTTGATAAGATCCGCAAGACCAGAGACGGAGACATGCTCATCGAGCTCTCTAGAAAGAGCACTGACAAAGGACAAGCTCTGCAAAAGACGATCCAGAGTATCCTGAAAGAGGAGGCCAAAGTCATCAGTAAGGGCCCACAGGAGCAATTAGAAATCCGGGACATCGATGACACAACAACTAATGATGACATCCGGGAGACGTTACAGGAAGTAGCTGGAGATAGCTTTGAGATACCGGAAGGAGCTATCAAAATCAGACCAGCCTACAGAGGTACCCAAACTGCGCTAGTGACACTACCGATAACAACAGCGCAGACAGTACTCGGAGAGAGAGGCAGGATCAAGATCGGCTGGTCGAACTGCCGGGTTAGAGTAGTGAAAAAACCACAAGCATGCTTCAAGTGCTGGCACTATGGACACGTTGCTGCCCAATGTAGAAGCGGAATAGATCGATCAAAGCTCTGTATTAAGTGCGGACAAACTGACCATCTAGTAGCTAAATGTCTTAATGAAGCAAAGTGTATGTTATGTGCTGAAAAACCCGGCTCAACAGATACTGCCCACCGGGCTGGTTCTAGTAAATGCCCGGTTTTCCAAGAAGCACTTCAGAAGACAACGAATAAACGAACATGAAGATATTACAGCTTAACATTAACCACTGTGAGGCTGCACATGACTTGCTTCTGCAGACAGTGCGTGAACTAGGGCTTGACCTGGTGCTAATAGCCGAGCCATATAAATGCCTTAAAGGCCAACTATGGGAAACGGACACGACCACCAGGGCCGCCATTTGGTCCTGTGGCAAGCTCCCATTTCAGAGCGTAGCTAACAATTGCAATGCCGGCTTCGTAGCAGTATCAGTAGATGGAGTTCGCTTCTATAGCTGCTACGCACCACCTAGCCTCTCTATTGTTGACTTCACTGATTTTCTGGATCGACTGACAGAGGACGCAAAGCAGTATCATCCAGTCGCGATAGCCGGCGACTTTAACTCCTGGGCAGTAGACTGGGGTAGCAAGCTTACTAACGCACGAGGTAAAGCGTTACTTGAGGCTTTTACTGCATTAGACGTAGTCTTACTCAACAGTGGTGACACACCAACCTACACCAAAGGAGACGCAAGTTCCATCGTAGACCTCACGTTCGTCAGTAACAGCCTCGCGAGAAGTAACCTCAACTGGAAGGTGCTGGATATCTACACTGCCAGTGACCACAATGCGATTGTCTGGGAAATTTCAAATGACCGGGATACTAGAGGAACTAATAGGTTACCTAACCACATTCGGTGGAGAGTAAAATCTTTCGACGCGAGTACGCTGACGACTGCCTTGGATAATGGCCCGATCACCGCTGGATGCGTAGAAGATCAGACTAAAGAACTTATGGAAAGAGTGACCGAAGCTTGTGACGCCAGTATGCCACGAAAACGAGGCATAAATAGAAGACCCGCAGTGCACTGGTGGAACGATCACATCAGCGATCTTCGTAGAGAATGTCTCAGGAAAAGAAGGATATCACAGCGTGGCTTCCGTCGACCTAACTTTGCGGAATTGGTGGCAGAGTATAAAAAGGCCCGTCGGGAACTGAACAAAGCCATCAAGGATAGTAAAAGACGCTGTTGGAAAGAACTCGTCGAAGAAGTGGAGAAGGACCCATGGGGCAAACCGTACAAGGTGGTCACGGCTCACCTGAAATACCAGCCAATGCCGTCGCATACATGTCCGCGGCTCCTAGAGAGGATTGTTACTGCACTGTTTCCTCAACAACCGGTATTCACCGGCCAGTTAAGGCAGCTAAACCCTGAAAACATTCCAACTGTCACGGAAGAAGAACTAATGGAGGCTAGTAACCGCGTCGAGAATAACAAAGCGCCGGGACTAGACGGAATCCCTAATATTGCCTTGAAAACAGCCATAAAGGCAGCACCAACGTTATTTTTGAAAGTTTACAACACGTGCCTCAAGGAAGGGACATTTCCTCGGAAATGGAAACAACAACGACTGGTTCTACTCCCTAAAGGAAAGAAGCCACCAGAAGAGCCGTCATCCTACCGCCCACTTTGCATTCTGGATACAGTCGGTAAGATATTCGAACGCATTATTCATCAAAGAATAGAAGCAGTTGTGGATCCACTCCTGGCGAACAACCAGTATGGATTCCGAAAAGGACGATCAACCCTGGACGCGATCAATCTGGTTGTTACTACGGCCCAGGAGGCAATTGCAGGAACCAGATGGAAGGGTGGTACGAAGAAGTACTGCCTGGTGGCGACGTTAGACATCAGAAACGCCTTCAACTCTGCTAACTGGGACTGCATTATGCAAGCTCTCCAAGAGAAGAACGTGCCAGGATATCTACGTAAAATAGTAGCTAGCTACTTCACGGATAGAGTCCTGAGATATGACACAAAGGACGGTCCGAAAGAGTACGAAATCACCGGAGGTGTTCCGCAGGGCTCTGTTCTTGGCCCACTGCTGTGGAATATCATGTATGACGGGCTTCTAAGGCTAAAGATCCCGAGGAATGTTAAACTTGTAGCGTATGCGGACGACGTGGCCGTAGTGATTGTCGCTAAACACCTGGACGAGATTCACCACATGTTTGATCTAGCATTCCAGCAAGTTAACCAGTGGATGGACACAATGAATCTTCAACTGGCGAAACATAAGACTGAGGCAGTGCTTATTACCAGCAGAAAAGTGTTAGAGACCATCAAGCTTAAAGTCGGCGAACAAGAAATCACATCACAACCTTATATCCGATATTTGGGAGTGATGCTTGATGCCCGTCTCAACTTTAAACAGCAAGTGGAACACGTCAGTGCCAAAGCGTCAGTAGTGAGGGCAAGTCTCGCACGATTGATGCCTAACGTCGGAGGCCCAAAGCAGAGCAGGAGACTACTGTTGGCAACTGTAGTCACATCAGTGCTTACGTACGGAATATCCATTTGGGCCGATGCGCTAGAATTACAAGAAGCATGGAGAAAGGCTGGACCAGTATATCGTCTGAGTGCCCTAAGAGTAGCTTGCGCCTTCCGCACAATATCTGAAGAAGCAGTGTGCGTCATTTCTGGAACTCTACCTCTCAGAGTCCTAGCTGAAGAAAGACGGAACCTTTACCAACGAAGGAGGTCAACAACACTGAGCGCAGAAGAACTCAGAATGGAACAAAGACAGCACAGCATCGCACGATGGCAATCTCAGTGGGATGCCGCAGAGAAGGGTAGATGGACGCATCGTCTCATACCAAAGATCGACATTTGGCTGAACCGGAACCACGGTGAGGTCAACTACTACCTAACGCAGATGTTGTCAGGACATGGCTGCTTTCGGGCTTACCTTCACCGCTTAAGGCATGACGATTCTCCGGAGTGCCCGTCCTGCCCCGGAACCAATGAAGATGCAGAGCACGTTTTTTTCGAGTGCTCGCGTTTCAATCAACAACGTGAGGAGCTGGAGAAGATCCTGAAGAAGACAATTCAACCAGAGTCAATCGTAGAAGCAATGCTGTTTTCAGAAGCTGCCTGGAATGCAACGAACACTTTTGCCACAAAAGTGCTTACAGAGCTGCGTTCCATCGAGAGAAAAAGAGCAAAAGACAGAAGCTAGAAGGAAGAAATAACATCTTAGCCACCAGAAGGAAGAGCGACATCTAATTCCCCCCCCCCCGCGAAGAAATGCCTTACGGCGGTACCATGGGGGATCAGAGGATAGAAGAGAAAGGGGTTTAGGGTTTAGTGGGTAGGGACGTCAGCGTCGAGTTTAGTATGACGCTGCGTCGAGTCTCCACATATCCAGGCCAAACAGCTATGCCTAGAATCCGTAAAAAGGATTCCCCCCCCTAAGGAAAAAAAAAAAAAAAAAAAAAAACATACATTTATGATTTACCACGTTGTAAATAACGATAAGACGTATGAACCCGTTTCCTCTTCACCTCTGCAGGTGCACAAAGAAACATGCGCGTTCTTGCGTGCATAAGAAAATTTTTGTCAAGCTTGTAAACAAACAGATCACACACGGTAGAAGTGAAACCTTCAAAGAAAACCAAGCTTCAAGACGTGAATATATCAAAACAATTGAATTGTAATACAGCGCCATCTATTGAAAGAACCTTACAGAACCTAGATAACCTGTAAATAAATATCTTTAAATTAGTAGTAAAAAATAATAATAATAAAAAAAATCGCGATAAAAATTGTGTTATGTGCTAAATTGGAAAAAATCGCGTGATATAAAATAAATTTCATTGAAATAAGTTGAGTAGTTTCGCAATTATTAGTAGACAAACATATTGTTACATTGAATTTTTATATATAGAATTTGATTAATTAATTAATTAATATATAGAATTAAATATATAGAGAATTATATAGAAATTATATATGAAATGAAATATATAGAATTGAATTATACATTGAATTTTATTAATTATTTTTGTTTCATCGGTTTCACGTTCTTCCGTTTCACGATTTTCAAATCACTCTGATTCTACAGAAGTTTTCACTTCAAAAATAAAAAAACGCTACAACAATGTGGCTTATCTCGAATGACTCTTTGTCGAATGTAAAAAGGAAAAATAAAGAAAATAAAAAAAAGAGGAGAGAAACAAAAGAAACGGTTGGTTGCAAAAAAAAAATAGAAGGGTGGCAATCACCTTCCATATTCGTCTCACGTTATTTTTCCCGTTTGAATATATTCTCGAAATAGATGTCGATTTGATGATATTGAATCCCCCTTTTTTTTTTTTTTTTTTTGATCGAAGAACGTTCTATTCCTTCCATTTCCTTTTTTACCGTTTTTTTTTCTTTTTTTTTTTTGCTTTCCTTTTTCGTGACTGACGTTTAAATCTTGACGGAAGTCTCTTAGGAAAGTAGTAAGTGGCCGAGGAGTATGTAAAGTCGACAAATAAAAAACTTTCTTTCACGAGGTACGAAAAAATAAAGTGGTATAGTATAGCAAGCAAGGTAAAGAAGCAAAGAAGAACCCAACGCCCTTTTATACGGATCTCGCTTACGATGCATGGGGTTTTACCTTTAAAATCGATTTTCTTTCTCTATCGTTCTGGCAAATGCTTTCTCTCATCCTTTTTTTCTGTTTTTTGTTTTTCTTTTAGACGAACGTTTCAAGTACTCGCTTACTTATTTACTTGGTTAAGTTCTTTCTTTATTTTTTTTTACTTTTTTCTTTTTTAAATCGATGCAGACGAAAATTTACAATTTTTCTTTTTTTTTTACAAGAGATCTCATTTCACATACGATCGAATAAAAATACCCCTTCGAATATAATTTATCGATATATGATAAGAAAAAAAATTAATATCCCCAACGTTTATGTAAAATTTAACCACTTGACACACCACATACAAATAAAATGTTCGACGTTTTATTTTGAAATTTACATTGCTTTATAAAATTCAATAAAGTTGATAAATTATTAAGTAATACTATAAAATAATAATTTAATTAATTTTGTAACGTGTGAAACTTCATAAAGCAGAAACGTCTCCGAGACGTCATTGTATGTCAAGAGATTAATTTTTAACTTAAAAGTCAAAGAGAAAAAATAAAATATATCGATCTATCTATATGGAAAATAAATAAGAAGAAGAAGAAGAAGAGAAGAGAAACATATAATATATTATCTACTTTTAATTCGTTTTCTCGTATTAAAATGATAGTAGTAGTCTCGAAGGATGATAAAATATTCCCTTTTTTTGATCGTAGATTTATCTGTCTGCAGTTGAATACCGCGTCCGTTACAGTACCACCACCCACTCTTTTCCCACCCCTTTCGTCACTCATCTTCACGGCCTCTTTTTCTTTCCTTTTTTTTTTTATTTTTTCTCTAATTCTTTTTTCTTTTTCTTTTGTTTTTATCGCTAACATCACCACCGGCATCGCTATTATTTATCGTTGGACACGTCGTCATTTTTCACAAAGCCATATTAAAAGAGAGTCGACGTTTCTTTTCTTTTCGTTTTCCCAGTTTTGCGAGAAGAAAAGCTGTCGGTGTTGTTCGACGAGACCTCCTCCTCCTCCTCCTTCCTGTTTCTCCCTCCTCAGCCAGACTCTCTGTTGCTCCATTTTTTATTTTCCTTCTCTCTTTGTATTTTTCTTATTTCTCATCGCAATAAATTAGAAATCCAAGATCTTATTGAACGATCTTTCCAGATATTATCAATGAACGAGATTAATTGAATGAATCAATTAAAATACACTTAATATATAACAAATTACGATAATAAATTACTTATTTATTAGATGCTTCAAATTCTCGTTAAAAGAAATCTACTATTATCGATTTGATAGTAGTAGCCGTTATCAAAGCTGCTTACTTGCTTTATTTACTGGAAGAAAATTAATCGGCAGCTTGTAGGTACAAGAGCAGAAACAGGCTAAAATTACAACGTTACTCTTAGAGAGTGACGGTTTAATAGAAACCCTCGAGGGACTTGCGTATCACGACACCCTCGTAATTAATAAGTATCTACACACTAATCGCGTACACTTTATCCACTTGAAAGCATTTTCGCGTGTTACCTTTTATTACATAAATATATATATATATATATATATATATATATATATATATATATATATATATATAACATTAATGATAAAGAAAATCAAAATTTATTTAGAACGAATTTCGAAGAAACTTGTATAAAATTTGTCCTATTTTTTTTTTTTTTTTGGTAAAATTACAAATCTATTTTATTTCTTAAAATTGAAATAATTTAAAATTTCATTAAATTATTTTACTACGAAATTACCCCAAACGAGTAACTCATTATTATTTCAAGTTTCAAAAAGATGACAAATATCAAAGTTAGATGAGTGACATAACAGGTATAATAATTGATAAAATTTCCAAAGTCGTATTCGTGGCAAATGATTAAAGAGTAATCTCTAAAAAGAGATAAAAATGAAGTAATAAAAGGTAAGAGACGAGCGATTGTACGGGGTGGCCACGTTCTATAGGGACTAAGGAGAATAAGGAAAAACCGATTATGCGAGGAGGGTCGCAGTGAAGCTTTCAAAGAAATAATCTTAAAAAAAGGACAATGCCGAGAGTGTAATAAGGTCGTCGGCAGAACGGGGGATGATGATGATGATGATGATGATTCGGACAAGAAGGGTAAGAGGTAAAAAGGGAAGGGAAGGGAAGGGAAGGGAAGGGATTTGCCTTGAGCAAGGAACGACTTACCTCCGAAAATCCCTGCTCCAGCAAGCGTATATAACTGGGTTCATGCCACTGTTGATCCAACCAAGCCACGTGACAGCAGCAGAAACAATCTCCTCTTGCCAGATACACCTGGCGCAAAAACCCGACCATAGATTCACCACAAAGAAGGGTAACCAGCAAACGATAAAGACACCCATAACAATGCCAAGTGTTTTTGCGGCTTTCTTTTCTTTAGCAAATTTTGCTAGTTTGCGCGACAACGAAAAGTTTTTTCCTAGATGTTGTTTATTGTTGATCCTAGTTGAAGGTATTCTGGTCAATCCATTGTTGTGAAGTGCGGTAAGAGGTTCCTCGAGATCTTGAAGATCTTCCGGGGTACTCGAGGCCGTACGAAATAGATGTCTTGGATCTACGTTCGTACTGGCTCCACTAGTATTAACACCTCCGCCACCACCACTAGCACCACCACCACCACGATGTATCCTAAGAGTAAGTTCTAGCTCACCGGAGGCCATTATAACTTGTTTCGTTCCCAATTTGAGACTCCTCGTTTGTATCACCGCCGCTCGATAAATCCTATAATAGGTAAATACCATTACGAATAGCGGTAAATAAAAGCTAATCGTCGACGAAAATATCAAATAGCCGAGATTTTCTGTAAACGGACACTTGTCTTCCGGTACTTCTTCCGTCCTTACTGCTCTCCACCAAGCTATAGCTGGAAATGATATCGCGCTAGAACAAATCCAAACTATAGCGATCAATATCGCTGCACGTTTTCTAGTCATCCTCATCGGGTAGGTAAATGGATCGGTTATGGCCCAATAACGATCCAAACTGATAACACATAGGTTCAAGATCGAGGCCGTCGAAAATAATACGTCGAGTGAACGCCATACGTCGCACCAATCGGTCGTAAAAAGCCATCGATTTTCTAATACTTCGTAAATCGCACTGAACGGCATGACTACTAGCCCGACCAAACAATCTGCAAATGCCAACGACGTTACGAAATAATTCGTCGCCGTGTGAAGATATCTTTCTCTGAAGACTGCTAGGATTACTAGACTGTTACCGAATACTGTAGCCACGGAAAATAAAAATAATAACACGGCTAGTCCGGCACGATCGCTCGTCAATTCCCACAAATCTTCGTAACTACGATTGCCACCGCCACCGTCACGACTTGCGTTGTAAAAACTTCGATTTAATTCGCCGCTAGGTTCCCTTGCTGCTTCTGCCTCTTCTTCCCACTCTAGCAGATAACCTTCGCTCTTGTTCATCTTTCGTTCATCCGCAACTTCTTCCTTATTCTCCTGCGGATCCGTTAACCTGCCTGCCTCTGCCTTTGGCTTCGTCCTGGTTAGTCGTCAGGGTTGGCTACAAGAGTCGTCAGGTTGTTGGAATCGCCGTACTTACTTTCTTCCCTTCTCTTAAAGATATCGTCGCCTGTTTTCTCATCTTTGACAAGATGTCTTTGAAATCCTTTTCACTATCGTTTATCTTACTCCTCTTTGGGAGATCAAGGATGAACGACGACGATAACGACACCTGACGATGATATCCCGCCAACTAACTTTTCGGCACAGGATCAAAGATATCGTTATTTGTTCTACTGTACTTTGTTCCATCGAAGACTCCCTTTTCTCTCTCTCTTTCTCTCTCTCTTTCTCTCTCTCTTCCACACTCTCTCTCTCTTTATTTTTCTATCTCTCTCTATATCTCTCTCTATCTCTCTCTCTCGGTCTGGAACAAGCGATAACACCGCTGTTAGTCTTGAAATCCGACAACAATCTACTACAAATATGTCTCGAAGAACTCTCCTTACTTCATAAAAGAAAAAAGAAAAAATACTTAATAAAAACGATATTTAACACTAGATTTACGGATATTTTGTGTTCATTATTTTTTAATGGCTTACAAACATTATTTTAATGAAGGTTTTAGTAAAGGGTAGAAATTAATATTTTTTAAATATATTTCATTACGTAATTAAAACGCAACATATATTTTTTAAAAATAATATTTAAGTTCTATATGTATATGCAGCAAAAAAATTTGAAATGAGTTAAATTGGCTCTCACATGTCAGTCCGTAAATTTAATGTTAATTAATTC